>NC_067418.1:19503654-20164808 GCF_009764475.1 Pristis pectinata
TATTTAATAAATTGGGTTTCATAAATGCAATATTTTGTAAGTGATTTAGATGCCAAGCTACAAAGCTCAGTGATGTTGACCGATACCCCTGAAAAAAAAATTGTCAATGCGAACAGCATTGCATAAGAGCCTGGTATAAAAAGGTCCAAGGACAAGACCACTTCTAAATAAGTGATTTAGTAACTTAAACAGCTGATTTTGATTAATGTTTAGGATTCACCACCTAGAAATTCATCACTTGTTAGTACATAATATACTGGAAATCAGTGACAATGCAGTGTACTCCAACCCTGAAATTCAGTTCCATTGCACTCAGTTTTTGAGGCAGAGCGCAAAGTGCCATCACTACTCTAATGTACTGTATTTAGCTCTCTCACAATCAAATTCCTAGGCATAACTCTGGAAATAAGTTTATTTTTCCAGTGAAATCTGAAATCAAATGATCACATCAATGCTGGCTATGCTCAAGGTAATGTGTAGGCAGGGTTTTAGGAGGTGAAAATAAAGAGCTTTGGGGCCAAGTGTTGATTTTGAAGAGGATTCCAAAACACACAGTATTCCACATCACCCACTCCCCACATTTTCTCTCGTTTCCGCAGCAGCCTCGTGCGCTATGACTGCCTTGGGGAATGGCTGGGGGGGAGAGGGTGGGTGCCGTGAGCTGTGGAGTCCTTTAAATTATGACTCACTCCCCAGCAGTCAGTGTGGCAATTAGCCAACAGCTCTGCAGAGGAGATCCCCACAAGAACTGCTGTAATCCCTTTTCTTCCCTCGAGTCTCAGTGATAGAGAAAGACAGATGGAAACAGGCCCTTCAGCCCACCAAGTATGCTCTGACCATCAACCACCCATTTATACTAATCCTACATTAATCACATTTTGGTGTGCTAAATGCCAGAGACCTTTTAATGGATTTCTGCCCGATTCTGTGCAATTTTTCTGGAGATCGGAATGAGGGTTTGTACTATGCACTACACATGTTTGTCCACCAAGATAATGGAATCCAATTCTCCAGCAATTGTTTTTTAAATCAATGGTGCGAGAAATATTGGTTGAGACAAGCAGAGGGGGAATATTCGGGTGTTTAGTGTTTTTAAAAACAAACTATCAGGCACAATTAAAAACAATCCCAGTAGCAAGAGCAGAGATTCTAACTTCCAATTCTCTCTGGCGACAGGTGCGTTGCTGGAGGACTGGGAGGACAAAAATGTGAAGAAAGGGATCAACCAAATTGAAACCAGAAAGCCCATCAGTGGTAATGGACTCAATTTACTAAACAATTCTGAGGCCCTGTACACATCTCTTAAATTAGCATAGACTAACCAAGGCCAGTCAGCATGAGCTTGTTAAAGAAAGGTTGTGTCTGACTAATAACGTAAAATTTTAAGGGAGTAAAAGACCAGGATCACCAAGGCCAATGGATTATACATGGTCCACATGGATTTTTAACAAAGTTTTTGACAAGTTCCCACGTGGGAGACAAAATGACAAGCTATATTCAAGCTTGCTTTGCTGGCAAGCAGCCAAGGGCAGTGGTTCATAGGTGTTTTAGTGACCGAAATTGTTTTCCCAGTGACGTCCCACAAAACTGGAAGTTAATGGTGAGGAAGAATGCTCGAGAGTACATGAAGATATTCGTGGGCTGCTCAAACGAGCAGAAAGTGACAAATGGCGCTCAATCCAGAGAAGGGGAGGTCTGGGAGGTCATGCTAGAAATGCATTAAAAGTCTGGTTAAGATGAAGCAAGAGTACCGTGTATAGTTTTGTTCATGACATTATAGTAAGAACGTGATAGCACTGTTTAACTGGCATCCCATTCACTACCCCAAGTATGCATTCCCCACACACTAGCCCATCATGGCAACAGCATATTATCAACAAGGGTCAATGCAGCAACAGTAATTTTTAATGGTGTCTGCCTAACCATGATATCAATAGCCTAGAAGGAAAGGGCCAACAGATGCTCAAGTGCAGCACCCCATCAAGTCACAAACCATCTTGGCCCAGAAATAATATTAACAGTTTTTAATCACCATGGGTCACGTTCCTGCAACTCCCTACCCAGAAGTACTTTTGGAGAGACTTCACCACACAAACTGCAGCCTTCAAAACAGTAACTCAAGGCCACATTCACAAGGGTAATCAAGTATACTCATTTCCAATTCTTGATTAAAAACGTGTGCATCCCTCTTCAAATTCCTCTCAGCTTTACACCACATTCAGGGTGCTTTACGACTTGTCACTGACTAGAAGGAATGATGAAGCGTAGCTTGATTCACTGTCCATTCCTCATTCTGGGGCTTTACATTGGCTTTCTATTTTCAGCTCCACCCAACTTCAGCTTTTAAAAAGTTAACACTCTCTGATCTGGGTAATTATTATTTCCAGCTTCAGTGCTTAAAAGGTTAACTGACAACATTGCGCGAAAGCAGTGGATTCCTGTGACAGCAGTATATTAATGACCAAAATGTCCAAATTCTTCAGTTCTTTCTCTAACCACACCAAGTATTGTTGCTATCTCAATGGGGATCATTCAATCAAGTTCCACTTCTGGAACTGTTTTAAACAGCTCCCTCCAAAAACCCTAGAAAACTGTGTGGCATCAAGTGAGATGGAAACATCAACAAGCAATACTTCTGTGCTTCCTTTAGCACTGGACAGTAAATAATAAACTAGCATAAGAGTGACAATGCAATACCACAATCACATCAGCAATGGGTCTGGATCATCATATTCTTCATATAATTGTCATTGCTAAGTGATAATACCACTTTTCAAAACTGAAAGTGGCCCTCAAGAAGGTCTTAAACTCTTTAATCCCAAAACTGGACAGCCCTACCTCACATCTCTTTATAAGAGTATCTCCAATACCTCAGCATCCCAACACAACTCCTCAAGACCAAGCAATTTTAGCAAAACATCAGAGAAAAACAGTGCTCTCCTTGAATAGAAGACCAGTAAAAACAAACCCATACAGTCCTTCAGTGCTGACATTGTGCAATTCTTAATTTTAAATAGTCTTTCAATGCTTTAAATACTCAAGTCTTTGACTGCCATTTCTAAGCAAAACTTGCTTGTACACTTCTTTCCCTTATATTCCTCAAGAACACAAATAACCATTAACTAACCCCAGGGAGCAGCTTTGTAAAAAAAGTGCTGCTTTTAAACTTGCTTTGTTCGCCCAACACAGCAGTCAACTTCATTTCCATCTGCTGAAAGTAAATCAAAAATAGCCAAAGCTTTCCTGCCTAGAAACAAACTACAGCAAAAGAGGAATAATAGCTGCTCTCAGCTTCTCACTCCCAACAACTCACTCAGTAAGTCATATCCCTGCACCATCCATTATCTGTTTCCAAATATCCCCACTGATTTGCTGCTCTACCAGATGGAAGCCTGGGGTTTCTGTTTCTGAAGACTCCATTGATTTGTCACCAATGATGAGTGTTCACTACAAGTTCCCACAATCCCTGAACAGTGAAGATTCTCCCACAATGCCCTCCAGGGGAGAAGACTGAACAAAGGCATAAATTCAGGAGAAAAATCCCCTTTATTTTGAAGTATAGGTTTTTAAAATGCTGAAAAGTTGCATGAAAAGGAATGAAATATGTTTTCCCTCCATAGCAAAGGCAAGATGCAGTTTGGTTTAACTGTTTGTGTGCTGTGCTTCCTTTATGGAAATTTGTTTGTACAATTCCTTCGTATAAGGCTTTCAGTAATAGATCATCTGCATGAAACAATGTTACCTTCTGCCATAAGGATGAAAGTAAATTACATCTGTCACACGGTCACAAAGCTGATCCAGCCTGATGATGTGTTCTCCATTATTCTTACTTTTTTATTTCTCTGTATATACTAAAGCATAGTGGTCAAGTTGGAAACACAAGAGACTGCAGATGCTGGAATCTGGAGCAACAATCAATCTGCTGGAGGAACTCAGCGGGTCAGGCAGCATCTATGGAAGGAAAGGAATCATCGATGTTTCAGGTCAAAACCCTGCATCAGGACTCTGTGGTTAAGTTATTGGACTAGCTTGCAAAGGCCTGGGCCACAGGTCCAGAGACAAGTTCAAATCCCAGGATGGCAACTTGGGAATTTAAGTTCATATAATCAAATAAATATGGAATTTTAAAAGCATTTGCAATCCATAATGGTGACCATGAAATTGTCACAAATTCTCATCTGGTTGAATAATGTCCTCAGAGAGGGAAATCTGCAATCTTTACCATCTTGTCTATATGAGACTCCAGACCCACCAATGTGGTTTACGTGGATTGTCCCCTTAGTTCAGTGTCTATTAGGGATGAAGATAAGTGCTGCCATTACCCAGCAATATTCACATCCCATGAACTAGAATAAAAAAAGTTAATTCAGTCCATCTGAATTTATCTTTGAAACAGAAGTAGAAACAAAGTGTCAAAACCATTCAGATTGTCAAGCTAATCCGAAACGACTATACTTTGCAGACAAGCTTGCGCCCATGAAGTTTAAGGTTTATTGAGTGAACTGAATTAATGTTTGCACAGTTGTGAATTCATTTTGTGAATATACAACAATGATAAAGTGTATAATTACAAGTTTCTATTGATCTAAATGACACATTCTGCTGTCCAATCACTGGAAAACTGCAAGTAATTCACTATTACAACAATACCATGCTATTCGGATGCCAAATTAGAATATCATTCGTTGTAATTGCATTTTTTTTTAGGAGAACAGGATTCACCATATTCACTGTGTGAATTACCTAATATTTCTTAATTGTTCAATATTATGAAACATTTAAACAAATCAGTCACTTTTAGCTACTTGAATAAAGCAAGATTTTTTGCAGTATTTCTTTATTTTTAGAAAGCTTTGATGCAGATTTAGACAATCTTTTATGATAATCAGCATTATCCTGTTAGTTTTGAAACTCTTTATGGCAGTGATGGGATCTGTGCCTCAGAGTCAGATGTTGTGCCTGCACAAGAGATTTGCGCTCATGAGCTGGCTTCACACCCCATTCAATTAGTGAGCTGCATCTCAGAAACGCTAAACCAAAGCCCTGTTTGCCCCCTTCATGGGTACAAAATATCTCATGACACTACCTGGAGACCAACAGGGAAATTCTCCTCAGTGTCCTAGGCAACATTTATCCCTCAACCAACATTAAACACACAAAAAGATTATTTCATCATTACTTCATTGCTGTGGAACCTTGATGTGGGTGAATCGGCTGCCATTCTCCTTACAACAGTGACTGCACTTAAAAAGGTAATTCATTGGCTGTAGAGCGCTATAGGGCGTCCTTTGGTTGTGAAAGGTGCTATAGAAATGCAAGTTCTTTGTTTATTATACAAATCTTTCTGACGCAGCAGGAATGAGTTTAATCCTTTTTCAGTTTGGCCACTTGTTTTTAGACAACACTATACTCCATCTTGGGATAAGAAGAAATCTAACACAAACTGCATGGCACGACTACAAGCAAGCCTTTGTTGTCATGGAGGAGTACTGGAGGCTGATGTCAACCACTCCGATATTAGTGATGTGAACCAAGAAATCCTTCGATAAAATCAAATATGTGCAGAATCAAAAGGAGCCACAAAATGGAAAAAGTCTGTTCTAAAAAATGTCCATAAAACAATTTTCTCAGGTGCAAAAGAAAATGTAAGCATGTCCAGGTGCAGTGGAGCTTGGCTGTTTTATAAACATTCACGCTTTACTGCTTTTGTGCAAAACCTGGATATATTCCCTTCTGCACATTAGACCACACTGTGGAAGTTTTATCATCAGCATCAAAGATTCCAAGTTGGATGAGACAATCAGACAAGGATGAAAAATTCATTGCCTAAGCATTTTGTTTATAATGCCCAGAGATTACTTTAAAATACAAATAGATTCTATACAAATGACACCCTTCATTGAGATACAGTCTTGATGGGTATGACTACTACCATACTGAAATGACTGTTAAATAATCATGTTTAGTGGAATGTAGATTATCCACACTATTTTTGCCTCTGTGTGTCAGCTATTGGAACACTATTTCTAGTTGAAAGCTGCATTAAATTTACCAGAAATTTCATGTTCCTGGTTGCCATCCAGTTTTACTCCGTATTTCACACATATCAATATCTGAATATAGAAATTGAGATATATGCATCTTTAAGGCACCTGAAAAGCTTCTATTCTTATTCTTGATAAATCAGGCAGAAATGATGGCATCTCTGAAGGGCTGCCAACATAGCCCCTGACCCTGTCAGAACAGGGAGAGATTTATCTGTGGAGGAGATCTGATTCATTGCTAACATTCCAATTTCTTTGAACTTGCAGATCCATTAGCACCCATCTACATTCTTTTAAAGAACAAATTTTGCATGTGATACGTGCTAAATCTGTACAGCAAATTCTAGACTAGTTCACTGCCATCTCTATGGTCCACACCATATTAGTGGTTTGCAAGGGTGATCCCAAATAGGAATCCAGTAGCTCTCAAGTAGAAGTAAGAGATCATAACATACCATTACCCTTATTAAAAAATGTTCCTGCCAGTAGGAAAGTCCGAAGTTAACCCGTTTACCTTCTCATTACAAAGCCGAATCAAAATCAATGAGAAATAAACTAAAAGAAAAGAAATCTAAATTAGAATTTAGTGAAAATGATTTCAACAAACATATAAAATTCCAGGTACAGTTGGAAGTCCTATTTGAGGTTAAATGATGATTTTTTAAAAATTACCATCTAGGATTAAGAACCTCCAGGACAATTCAAGCTGCACATTTATACCAGCTTAAAACAGAAATATATGTTTTACAAGCAATAGGTGATCAAAATAATCAAATGACAGGTTTTGTTGAGGCACAGATTTCAAATATGAAATTCCAATCTCAGCCATTTATTCAAGCACAATTTTCATTTCTGAAAAAATGCTTCTGGTCATTAATCAGACCAGTAAATGGAGTCTTTTTAATAGTAACACATGAAAGGAACATTGCTAAAGAGACCTCTTCTCTTCCACAGACTTTGTCCCCACATCTGGAAGAAAATCTACTGCACTTGTGCTGAGCTGTTTTGTCCAACCTATCCAATCCTGCTGTGGAAAGGAAATGCATGAGTAGATAAAAAGGCAAATTTTAAACAAAAGTGTAATTTGCTCTAATCAGAATTCTTATAGCTTTAACTTGGCCTCCAACCTAGCACTATGGATAATTCAGGAAAAGGATATCTATTTGTTCACAGGGGTTCATAATTTGCTGTGCATCATATGGTGTTGCTATCATGAAGATTAATGCCTCTTTTTGGTACACAGCAGATGTATGAGATTTGCCCAGCATACACAATGCCTGAAGAAAACCTATTTGCCTTCCATAAGCCACCCAATTCTCTCAAAGAATGAACACACATCCTCTTGCAAACCTTATATTTCCAGTTTATTATCTGGCAGATTTCAGTCACCATCACAGTCTCAAGGTCTAGTCACTGACACGTACTCTTCAATAAGAAGTAGGATTTAGGATAAAGGAAGGACAAGGGAAAAATAGAAATCCATCTGTTTTGCTGGTCTTTATATTACCTTAGGGAACTCCATTTTAACAATGTAATTTGTTTTCCATCCTCTGAGCTCAGATAATTAAGGCTTGGAAAACAAAAAACAGAAAAGCAGCAGAGAAGCCAAATACATGGGAATGTGAAGTGTGCAAAAGGATCTGAGTGGAATATGTGCTGAACTCCAAAACAGCCAAATGACTGGAGATGGAAGAAATGACTGGAGATGGAATTAATGAAAGAGAAACTGGAATCAAATGAGCACTTGTGTGTAAGTACTGATGTTTCTGACCAAGGTGCATGGTAGCAACATTTTCCATGCAAAATTTGTGCTCTTCATGTACATGCCCAATAGCTTTTCAAGGTTCTTCCCTTTAGTTCATTACATATTTAATAACTTTCTGCATGAAATTGTAGCTCTTCAAGTCCTCTCCTATTTGTTTCCATTTATTTGAAACTCATGACACTAGATAAGCTAAAAATTGGTAGCATGGAGGTAAGGGTAAAGGAAAAGTTGGCTAAACTTAAAATTGCTAAGATTCCAGGACCAGATGGGAGGCATCCAAAGATTTTGAGGGAAATACAGGAGAAAGTTGCAGGGGTGCAAACACAGTCTTCCAATGCTCTCAGGATAGGAATGGTGTCAGAACACAGAAGAATGGTGAGAATACTCATTGAGTCATAGAGTAATACAGCAAGGAAACAGGCCCTTCAGCCCAATTGGTCCATGACGACCAAATGCTAGTTGGTCCCATTTTCCTTCATTTAGCCTATATCCTTTTAAACCTTTCCTATCCACGTACCGATTCAACTGTCTTTTAAATGTTGTTATAGCACTCTGCTTCAATTACTTCCACTAGCAGTTCATCCACATATATACCACCCTATGTAAAAAAAAAAAGTTGCCCCTCTAGTTCCTATTAAATCTTTCCCCTCTAACCTTAAACTATGCCCTCTAGTTCTCGATTCCCCAACCCTGGGGAAAAGACCAAATGCATTCACCTTATCCGTGCCCATCATGATTTTATACACACTCCGGGCTCCTCCACTCTTGCATACTCCTCAAAATAATACATTTAATTTACACTGCTACTCCATGCAAATCCTCTCAATGTACATCACTTCACATTGCATCACACTGCAACTTTCATGCAATTGCCAATTTCACATCCATCCATGTCTTGCTGAAATCTGCTACCATCTATCTTATTATTTTGCTATGCCTCCACTAGGTTGAAGTTTTGTCTGCAAATTTAAGAACATCCATTCAGGACATTTATATGTGATGAGATAATTGACAGTCCAAAGACCAATCCTCTCCCCTGCTGGAAAAAAAATCTGCTCAAGACTATTGCCTCCTATATCTTAGCCAATAACATACCCAAGTTACCATTAAGCCTTTAAAACATGGGTTTCCATTCTCTGAATAGATCCACTATTATATCAAGTGCCTTTTCAAAGTCCTGACAACAGCTACTGAATCAATTTTCTGTTACTTCATAAAAGAACACACTGGAATTAATCAGACATAATTATATTCTTATTGTCTGACAAATACCTGCTGTCTCTCCAAGTGAGAAATAATTTTGTCCTGGACAACTGCCTCTTGTAGCTTCACCATAACTAACATTGCATTGGCTGGTTAGTTGATCCTTCTCTTTTTTGGATTATATGTGTAATATTTCCAATCTTCTGGCACCACTCCTATAACAAATGCATGGTTTCCTATTAAATTACAGATATAAAGTGCCATACTTTAGTAGCTGCACTCTAACATCTATATATGAGTCAGCTGCTGTTACACAAAAGATTAAAATTCCTCAAATAAGAGGAAACCTTAGAAGCAAGACGTTGGAAAGGAAGGCCAAGTAATCTCAGGATGCCCATTATCAGTGGCAGAATTAAACTGTATTACTGAAAAACCCGCACTAGGCTACATGACTCTTATTAAATTTAAAACCCAGATTTGTGTGTGTACATAAGAAGTCCATACAGCAAATGAATTTGTTAAAGTCTGTGGAGCAGCTGCTAGTGGTAAAGTGTATTAAAGAAAATCTAATACTGTCATTTTTTTCTCTGGGACAAATAGGATTATGAGATAATCTAGAGCTGTATCAGGAAAATAAAATAAAATATATTTTCACAGTGGTCCTTCGAGTGCAGCCATCTCGGAGTGCGGGCTTTAGTGAGTGAGAGGGCTTTGGTTGAAGGAGGTTTGTCAGAACTTCACACTGGCCTTTGGTTCGACATTGGTGCCAGTCAACTGGGTAGCTTGTGAATGCTTTCACTTTTTTTAAAAGATAATTCAAATACAATGTGGGGAATAGAGATTAGATTACATTACATTTTAAGGTGTTTTTACTAACTGAGATAGTACAGCAGAGGCGTTCAGTCCCATGTGTTGTCCAGCTTGTAGCATGCGAGTAGTTCAAGGTGCTCCTTGCATTGTTGATATCCACATCCACAGGAGGTGCCCCTGGTTTGACCAGCTTGTGCACTGGGTTTCGGAGCTTGGAGGCATTATGATGCATCAGTGAGACTGAGATTTATCTGGCTGGTGCAAAAGTGGTCACGCCGCAGCTTAAGGAAATGCAGTCAGAGAAGCAATCACCAGGCAGAGGAAGGGAGGCAGGCATATAGTCAGGGAAACGTCAAAGTGCATCTCACATGAGGCTGCACTCAATTACAAGTTGAAGTGTCCTCTAACTTGAAACATTAATTCTGTTTCTCTTTCCTGCTGAGTGTTTCCAGCACTTTCTGCTTTTATTTCATATTTTCAGCATCTATAGTTCTTCAATTTGGGAACATAATCTGCCTTCTTCAGCTGCACAGCAGCTGTGCTGTTACATTGTCCCTTGACTAGAAAAGGGAAAACCAGTATTGTTTGCTCTCTTAACAACCGTATAAAATAAGATGAAGTTTGAAGAGGTTTCAACTCCACTGTAAAATAAGCCATCAACAATCATTACCAAAGAACACTGATGACAAGGATCCTGTGGGGCTCGGTATCAGAGGGTTGCCTATGTCCATGGGAAAAAAAAACAAACTTCCCGTCCTCAAGGCATTCCAAGTTATTTTCCAGCCAACAAATTATATTGGTAGGTAACCATCATTGTATGGACAACTACAGCAGTCTAACTGTTCTCAGCATAACTATACAAACAATATTTGTGACGAGTGACTGACCCGTTGTTTTCTGAGAGGCTGCTTGAAAGGTGAAGGCTTTAAAGATAAAATGACTGCCGTTTAAAAAGCATCTTTCACAACGAGGATATCCTAAAGCACTTTACAGCCTGTGAAGTGCTTTCACAAGTTGGTCACTATTGTAATATATGGAAGTAGAATGGATAACTTGTACACAGCAAGTTCCATGAGCAAAAATGTACATGATCTGATGATCTGCTTTTGTGATATTGATTACGGAATAGATACTTGCCAAGACACTGGGTATAACAGCCTTTCTGTTCTTCAAAATACTGCCAAGGAACTTTTTATGACTACCTGGAGACCAGTTCGGGCGTCAGTCTAACATTTCATCTGATCGGTGCAGCACTTCCTCAGTGCTAGATTTTTATATACTTAGGTTTTTATGCTCACAACTCAAAAGTCTTGAACGCATAAGGATCTGACTTAGAGATAATTGTACCGCCAATTACGTCATAGCTAACACACACTGGCCAGGAAACTAGAAGAATTTCCTCCTAATTGTGTCAGGGCTATCTTTTATTCCCCCTGAAAAGGTTAACAGCCCTTGGTATAATGTCAAAAGACAAATGCCTTAAACAATGCAGTACTCCTTCACAAACCATTGAAGTGGCATCCTTGTTCATACTTTGAACTCCAGGACTGGTATTGAAATCCAGAGCCATCAGACGCAGAAGTTCAAGTTAAATATTAAGTGAGAAATGACCTTGATGAAAGAAGAATATAATTGGAACTTCACCAAGTCTAAGTTCTCACAATGAACAGAGCAGTTGACATAACGAGCCTGTACATGGAAGTACTACTACTGAGATTGTCAGTAGCAAAACTGGAATTTGGCGCAAGTTTCTGTTTATTTGCCACTGACAGAAATCAGATACTTATAAGATAGCCCGTCTACATGTTGAAACTATTTTTTTCATGTTCATTATTGTTACCCTCCTTAGCTACAAGTATAGATTAAAGGAACAGCAAGGTAGTATTTGCTAAATATAGAGCCCTAGCTAAATGACTGATGCATCAGTGATTGCTGTCATAGCTAACAAAAGAAAGATGACACACAAATGACAAGAGACAGCTCAACCCCCAGCACAAGTTGTGTAAAAGTTCCCCAAGAACCTTCCTTGGTCAACTATCGCCACCTGCTCATCAAAAACTTTCATCTTTCATAAGGGTAGGATGGAGCTTTTTGTTGATGGTTCCACCATTTTATACCATACACATCACAAGCAGTAATGTAGCAGCCCATGTCAGCTGACTGTAGGGCCTAGTTAACATCCAGGTTTGGCCTGACATGCAACAATAAAGTTTATTCCACATGAAAGTCATGGATTATTCATCTTAAATAAGAGGAAGCCAAGCCATCTGCCACCTTCATCACAGGGGCTGCAATCAATAATATTGTCCAGTCACCACTGACCATCCATTCCAACACCTTGGTTACAATGGTCAGGTAATGACTAGGTACTGTGCAATGAGGGGATTTCACTCCACCCTTCAAAGCCTCTTCACCATACAAATTAGGAGAACAACAGAATATTTACCATTTCCCTGAACAGTCTGCAACCACAGCAGAGTCAAGAAATAGAATATCAACATGAATATGGTAGATTGTTTGAATTGAATAACATCTCATTCCATCAACTTGCACATTGTGGTTGTAGTATGTATGATTTCTTGTGCCAATCAAACCTCTCTCTCCTCTGACCTCAACCACCAAGAAAGTAAACAGTGAAAGCATAATTATCTGGAAGTTTCATTTCATATACACTATCCCAACTTGAATATATGTTGCTTTCTTCAATAATAATGTCCTGAAATTCGCTACTGAAAACGTTCACTGGGGTATCATTGCCACACGGGTGACAGCAGTTCAAAGACTGCGTGCTTCACCACCAACCATTGATGAATCCTTATCACTGGCCTCCATATCTCAAAACAATTATTTAAAAGCTGGATCATTTTAATATCTTCAACGTTGACAAAAAGAATGAAAAGTTAAATAACAGGAAGCTCTTAAATATAGTTACTATTAAAAAAACTTCCAGGAAATGACTTGTTATTCTGTCATTCAGAATTATGCTGCACTTAACATACCACTTTCAATTTATCTCAATAACTGGTGATGTTATGGAAGGGAAATCATTAGATCAATTACTCTTCTTTCAAATGAAGAACTGCAGGCACCAATAACTTAGATTTCAACTTACAGTAGGAGTGAAGTAAGAATGATTGTTTGATTCATAGAAGTGCCCACTTATGGGTTATCCCAACATAGCCGATAACTGGATTTCACGACAAGATGCAGAAGAGATGTACTTCAAATGTCGTTGGGAAAACAGTAATATTCAAAGCCATGCCATTTTTACTGTCATATTCCAATAACATCCAAGCTGGAAGAAAATGGTGCTGCAATGATTGTTGCTTCAATCAACAATCGTTTCAATTTCAAAAAAAATTATACTCCATTTCTTTCACTTCAAATGTTGACTCTAAAGATTTTCATTGTGCAGACTTATGCAAATCTAGGTGCAAGGCAGGAAACTAAAATAACCTCTGATAATTCACTTGAGCCAACACCTACCTGCTAACAATTTTGTAATATACCACAACCGAAACCAAATATCACCATGATATGAATATATTTCCCTGTCTTTACAGAACATAGAACACTACAGCACAGTACAGGCCCTTCAGCCCACAAGGTTGTGCCAACATTTTATCCTGCTCTAAGATCTATCTAGTCCTTCCCTCCCACATAGCCCCCTATTTTTCTATCATTCATGTGTCTATCTAAGAGTCTCTTAAATGTCCCTCATGTATCTGCCCCCACAACCTCTGCAGGCAGTGTGTTCCACGCACCCACCACTCTCTGTGTAAAGACCTTACCCCTGACGTCCCCCTTATATCTTCCTCCAATCACCTTAAAATTATGTTCCCTCGTGTTAGCCATTGTTGCACTGGGAAAAAGTCTCTGACTGAAAAAATACACTTGCACCCAACCATTAAATTTCTTCATGAACTAATCACATCAGGCCAGCTGGAAAAGATGTCCTGTTGTAACAATGTTGAATTCCTCATTCAATTACTAGCCTCTGAGTTGACCAACACCTCAGATATACACTGGACAGTTATAGGCGATTTCAAGCACCTTTGGAATAGGTGAGTGACACTAACCCCTGAGAACAGTTAGAACCCATTACTGGGTCAACACTAGCTTATGTTAGGATCAGGACAGGGAGGTTAAGGACAGGGAAGAAGAAAATTACATTTAAACATTAACAAAAAGAAAACATTAAGAAAAAATATTAACAAAAAGAGTAACTCCTTCTGAACAACTCTCCACATGATGGAAAGTTGAAATTTAAACCAGTCACTTGTGTATGAAAAGACAACCAGGTTCTTAGTTCATACCATCTTACAGCATGCCTCAAATGGATTCAACATCTTAAGTATAACAGTAAGTTATTTCCTTCTCCACTTCTTCAAAGGATGAGCAGAGTTAAGGAATATTTAAACCAATAATAGGCCACTCAATAAAGATAGCCTCCATACGAATGATAGAGAAATGGAGGGGTATGTGGGAGGGAAGGGTTAGATAGATCTTAGAGCAGAATAAAATGTTGGCACAACATTGTGCACCGAAGGGCCTGCACTGTGCTGTAATGTTCTGTGTTCTGTGTTCTATGTTCGAGTAAAAGTAAGAAGACAAAGAGCACGTTGTTTAACCCACCCTTACACCCTCGTGCCAATGGAATGGAACAGTGCAAATGCCATTACAGTAACCCACAAAATATCTCAGTCCTGACAAAATAGTGGAAATCCTCGAGGTAAAATGTAAAGCCAAATTTCTCTCTGATTTGAACATGGTACTTTCTTAATAACATTGGGGAGTTCACTCTGCCTAGCCAATGTTACAACTTTGGCCATTAAGACCAACTTTAAATTCACATACTGCTACATCTGGGAATTTGCTGTCAGCAGCCACTGTACTTGAAACATCAAGACACTATATATCAAAGTACCTCGCTGTATTTGAAATAGTGAGACGCTTTTGACTGATGTGATAATGTGAAACACAAGTGTGTGGTCTTTTTTTTGTGAAATTGTATCTAGCTAGATCATATATTCTGATCCTGTCTGAACGTATGGTTCTACAGAAACAATGTAGGAGACAGAAATCTGGCACTGGGAATTGAATGGCAATATCAGCATTTGTTCCTGGCTATAGCCCATGTTATAACAACTCATGAGGTTTGACACGAGTTGGAATGCAATGACAAAGCATCACAGCTGGCCACTGGTATTGTGAAACAGCTGCAATCTATCTGTGATGACCTCTCACTCTTTCCACTCAGCAGGCTGCACGGTGGGTAAGCAGACTATATTCAAACGGTGCTATTAATAAGATAGATCTTTTCTTTGCAATGCTGTGCACGTGTGGAGGTTGGGGGGGGGGGAAATAAAAAATAAAATAAAAAATTTTCTGGCTCAAAAGATCAAATCTCTCACTCCTCACAAAATTACTCTTTGTAACAGTGTTTGTAAAGCCTTTCCAAACAGCAACAGTACATCTGATGACTATAATTAATATGCTCTTTCACAAGATCACACTGACTGGGTGCTGTATAACTGAAATGAGTTTAAACATGGGCAAAGACAAAGCCCCTCTGATGTGCTGCCAGCAAGCTGAGCTACTGTCCCAGTGTTAGGATAGTGTGGAACAACTTATATGATGGTTTCTTTCCAAAAGCAACATATCTTATAACAATACTTGCAAGTGATGGAAGGTAACTGCCCCCACACAACAGGGTACATGACAGCTTTGATACTCTGCGATTAAGTCATCATGTTGGTCTTTGTCCAAGCTCAGAAATATACACTGGAAGGAGGTAGGAGGTTGACAAATTATCCATCATATTTTGTGAAACTAAAACCAAACTTAATTCTAATTATTATTACAAGTCCAAATAGCTTCCAAAGCTGTTTCTTAAGAGCGTAATAGGTACAGTGTGCAATTAAACAAACACAGATTTCAAGAGAAGCACCAAAACCTTCATTCTATTTAACACTACTCTTTTCATAATTGATACCAAATTAACTTCTCAAAAAAGCTTAACACTTTCCTGTGATGTCCATAATGAGAGATGTTCAAGTTTTCCCAAAGAGCTTAATTTAATAAACACACGGCTTGTGCGCTCAATCCCGCTGTTAACCCTTGCTCTTTGACCTTAGATTTCTGCCAATCACAAAGTTCGAACCCAAGAATAAGAGGCCATGTCAATAGAGTCAGCACCCAAAGCATGCAGGATTGATGATGATCCCCATCCAGCAAAACTTCTGATACCTTTGGAGTGATTGGCACTGGAAAGAATACATCTTATTTAGCAAAATTGTTCATTGCTAACTACAAGTGCAACATCAATGTGTAAGCATTCAAAGAGTATGATACTTGATTGCATTTGGTTGCAAGCGAAGTTGTTCATAATTCACTGAATTACTGTTCAAGGTCTGAAATACAAGCATTTCCCACTTGAAGGTTATTGCAATGATAGATCAAACCACGTTATTCCTCAAAAAGGTAGTGAACAGTAGATATGGGTTAACCATGAAAAACCCTACAATTTACTAATCTTGCTTAACGTATGAATCTATGGAGCCATAAATTTGCAAAGAATTCTATTGGTAATTGACCAATTTCCTGCCCTGCAACTTTCCCAAGAGCTTCTAATTTGGCATTGGATCAAATCACCAAGAAACACATGAAATAGTATTTTCAGTGTTTTTTTTAAATCCCTCTCACATGCGCGCACACAGTGCTCTGCTGGTGATACTCCATAAACCACATTTAGCACAACCACTGAAGAATGAATTTCTAGGCCATATCCTCCAGCAAGTCCATTTGATAATCTTTTCTGTATTCTTTCTTTTACAGTTAGAATACAATATATTTATATACGAGTGTGTGTGTGTGTGTGTAATATAGAGTGGATCATGTGCGTAATTGTAGCATACAAGTTAGAAAGGTACAGAATGATGTCTGATATCTTGATTGATGGACACTCAGAACCCGATAACTATTAAAAACATTTCAAATTAAATTACACTCCATCTTAAACAGAAAAGGCCACTGTTTGTCGTTATTGTTGTAGTGCTTCAGTAAAGCAGCAGCAGAGCATCATTCATTTCCTGGGATTGTGATAATATCTGTTGCACTGGATGTCAATGTTTGAATTAAAGAACATCTTGACAATCTTGAAACTATAACAAAACACTCCTATGTCTAGAAGCCATGAGCTGCCAGTCAACATATTTTCCCCATATGCTTTCAAAGCATTAGCCTTTGTGTCACTGTTAATTCTTTCCACAAAGCGTAGAACAAACAGAACTCTACATTAATGTGTACTTGTGTAAACAGGTATTGCACAAAAGTCACTTATCCTGCCACAATTAATCCAATAGGTGCAAAGGTCAGGATTTTCAGTGCAATGAGTAGTGTTAACTTCATCACACTGCATACCCATGTGCTCGTGATTTAGCTGGCATCATTTGGGTGATGTGACCATTAAAAGCAGACTGGCTTCCTGAACATAATTAAGCAGGTAGGATGAGATTAAATGATTTATGAAAACATTGAGTAATCCAATATCTAAAAATAAAAAAAACTTAATGCACTTCCATTATAGATTTGGTCATCTTTCACCTTATTACATGATCACAACAGAGCTTGGGGCCTGGGTCATGTGACAGGAAAAGACAGATAGTGTCACTATTATTTCCCAAAGGAAAGCTTATGTGACACAGAGAACTTACACATTCAACAAATAAAAAAAGGAGGAAAGTGTGTGCATGATAAATAAAACAAAAGTAGGAATTCCGTGGTCTTCAACTTTGCTGAAATTATTTGCTGTCAGGCATCAGTTCTTGCAGAACATTTGGACCCAACAGTCATGATATCATCAGGCAAGCTAAGCACCCAATCACGTTGAAGCTGTCCCACAGATAATGGATCAATTTGGAAAATACATTAAAATTTAACTAACATCTTAAAAGGTATGAAAAATTGTAACAATTGGGGCACACGAATGAAATTAAGAAAGAAGCTGAAATCAAAAGTTTTTTTTCCTTCCAACAACCATGGAATCTTGAGTTAACTGCTCAAGAAATTCTTAAATAGTAATTATGGTTAGGATTTCTAAGGGTTTCTACATCAGGAATAGTATGTCAGTAGCCGAGCCTAGAAACAGATTGATGCAAAGAAACTGCAGACACTGGAATCTGGAGAAATAGAGCAAACTGCTGGAAGAAGTCAGTGGGTCAGGCAGCATATGTGAAAGCAGAGAGAGGGACAAGATTTCAGGATGAAACCCTACATCAGATAAATGGTCACTGAATGACAGACTTGCCACGTGAAAATTCAGTTGTGCCTGAGGTCCAGGCACTGAACCATTACCAATCACGCAAGGATGAGCCTGGAAGCTCATGGGAGACTTGGGTCCCACTGGTTGCGGCCTGGGTCATTTGTTAGTGGAGGAGGTCTAATCTAGAGAAGAGTCATGGATTGAGTCGAGAAGAGGAGCCAAGTGGCTGCTGAATCTGGGAGTGGGGGAGGATGTCCTTTGAGTAGGGTTATCAGCTCAGGACCTGGCTATCATGGGGCAATGGAGGTTCAAGGCCTTGACGTCATGAATCACACTCAGGGAGTTAGTCATCATTGGTTGTTGCAGGGAGAATATCAGATGAGGATCATGAATAGAAGGGGTGTGGTGGAAACCGAAACAATAGGTTGGTGGATGGGATGGAGGAGTATAGGGTGGTGGCGAGTATGTTGGTTGGGGGGAACCAAAGGAGTGTAGGTAATTAATTTGCAGGGTACCTACCTGAAGCACTAGGTTCTGCTGGACCCAGTGCTGTGGCAGAGGAAGCAGTGCTATTAGTACTTGGTTGCTAAGAGGTGCAACTCAAAACCACTTAAATCTATTTTCCAATCAATGCTCTGAAGGAAATGTGCGAAACAAAATTACAGCAGCACTCTTTGTCTAGAGTTGCAAGCCACAATTTTTACAGCACTTTCCTGCAGATGACCCTGGAGAAAATTGTAAAACAGTGCACTCTGAGAGCAGGGAATTACTGACAGGAAATGACAGATAGCTTCACCATCATTTCTTACTGCAAATTCTGTTTCAGTACCTTGTTACTCCCTCCCTCAGGTAGCAAAATAACGGAACACTTCCCTGTAGTACAATGCTGGAGGTATGTACATTTTACTGCTGTCTGCAGGACCACATTTCATGCAATTGCTTCAATGTCACTCTGAATTCTTCATGAATTATCTGCAGCTTTGGATCTAGATGGAAAAACTTAAAGGTTTTTTCATTCAAATTCAAAAATACTGAGAGCATTGATCTGACGGCCATGAGTCCTAAGGTGATGCTCCACATCCAGTATATATAACCAACCATCTTCTCACCCCTGAATGCACAAAATGAATGCGTGAACAGGTACTGAAACTTATTGCTGATTACTGACTATGAGACTGGTGCTCTTTGATAAAGCAAAAGAAGTAAAAATATTTGTTCCATTAACAGTAAAACAATGAACTGCCCATTTAACAACTTTAAGGAGGGTTGTGTTCCCTTGGAGGAGCATCAACAAATACAATTTCTTTCACAAAGTGATTCCATAAATAATCTTAAAAATCTTTTGGCCCTCAAGCAACCCTGACTTTATCTAACAATATTTTTGCCTGTACGAATCAGAAAACCAACGAAAAGAAATGTCAAATCCAAATTATACTCCCTATCTGCTGCTAAGCTGCAATCTAAAACTAAAGATGGTACCTTTGCCTTTCACAACAAAGGTTGTCGTTTTATAAATCTAAACTATTTTTGAAGTGAGGAAGCCATGGAATGATTTAGGAATGGATACAGTTTCTCAGGCCTAGCTTTTAGTCAACTTTTAAGTTAAAACAACCCTTGCCAAACACCTGCACACTACATTTCTCCCAAATATTATACAAAAAGGTACAATGTTCTTTTCTTACCAGGAATCCAAAGCAACACACATTAAAGACTTTAAAGCTTTTTCTTGTCAATTGAGAAAATTTAACAGATTCTCCAAGAATAATGAAGTTTAATCTTGCATTCAAGTAAATACCAGGCATTTCAACATTTTTTCCCCTTCCTATTATCAGTTCACCAATGGTCATTACCCTTTGACTCCTGATTCTCCTACATTGGGGCAATTTACAACAAAAGAGCTGGTTATTAACTTCAGGAAGGGGGGGGGCAGAGCACATGCTTTTGTTTATATCAATGGTGCCGAGGTCGAGAGGGTTGAGAGCTTCAAGTTCTTTGGAGTGAACATCACCACTGTCCTGGTCCAATCACGTTGACGCCATGGCCAAGAAAGCTCACCAGCACCTCCACTTCCTCAGAAGGCTAAAAACAAAACTGGCGTGTCCCCTTTGATACTCACCAATTTTTATCAATGCACCATAGAAAGGATTCTATCTGGATCCAACACAGCTCGATATGGCAACTGCTCTGCCCGTGACCACAGGAAACTGCAGACAGTTATGGAACATCACGGAAACCAGCCTGCCCTCCATGGACTCTGTCAATACTTCTCGTTGCCTCAATAAAGTAGCCAGCATAATCAAAGACCCCATCCACCCATTCTCTCTTCTCCCCCCTCCTATCAGGCAGAAGATACAAAACCTGAATGTAGCAGCAGACTCAAGAACAGCTTCTATCCTACTGCTATAAGGCTATTGAACAGTCCCCTAGTACAATAAGATGGACTCTTGACCTCACAATCTACCTCATAATGGCCTTGCACTTTATTGTCTACCTGCATTGCACTCTCTGTAACTGTAACACCTTATTCTGCACTCTTATTGTTTTTTCTTGTACTACTATGTTGTAATGAATTGATCTGTATGAACGGTATGCAAGACAAGTTTTTCCACTGTACTTCGGTACACATGACAATAATAAACCAATTTACAATTGCTAATTAACCTACCAACATGTCTTTGGGATGTGGGAGAAAACCGGAGAACCTGGAGGAAACCCACACAGTTACATAGAGAACATGCAAATACCACACAGATGGCACTGAAGGTCAGAACCAAACCTGGGTCACCGGAGCTATACAACTATTGAACTTCTTTGTAAACACAGATATACAAAAACTATAACCAAAAATGAAAAAGTGAAAGTCACAAATATTAGCATGAGAAGGAACACCCTATGATGACTCTTCACCTTAATATTTATCGATGCGAATTGTATTCAGTCATTCACTCAACAAACCTTTGGTTTATCCAAAGTTATGACAAGTGAACAATACCTCTCCCATTATCTTTTCACTAAATAAACGACAGAGTCCTGTTTTGGCAAGTCATGACCGGGAACTAGAAAAGTAATTGAATATCTAAAAAAAAGTATGTGCAGAGATGATATGTGGGATTCTAGAAATAATATTTTTTCTTCCTCTTAGGCAGTCCTTCAGGATTGAAGATTTCTTGCTTGCATTCCAGTCTTATAGGTTCTGAAGAGCGTAATAACACCAATGTAGGAATTTGTTAGATAACGTATCCAGTGCTCGGTCTACGGGTGTTGTCATGGTATCATGTGCTTGTCTCTTTGATGAAACAAGGTGCTCTGTATGACAAGGCAGTGCACCAAGCACAATAAGATAAGACTCCAATGGAGTTGGCTCCCTTGCTGAATATGCCTTGCCAAATTATCACATCCCTTCCCACGCTGGTGTTAAAGTTGCCCAGGAGGACCAGATTGCCTCACTTTAGGATGAAAATAGGATTTTTTCCAAAGTCAAAGTCCTATTTGGCCTCAGAGCTGAAGCATCCAGGGTTTGGGGCGCACAAACATAGCATGTTGCTTCCATGTAAGTGAGCCAAGGGTCATAAGGCATTCACTAATTCCACAGGATACTGGACTAAGCTCCCCTCTCAGTCTTGATGCAGGGTCACAACCCAAAACATCGGCCACCCCTTTGCCTCAACAGATGCTGCTTGACCCACTGAGTTCTTCCAGCAGTTTATTTTTTGCTCCAGATTCCAGCATCTGCAGTCTCTTGTGAATCTATTCTTCTTACAGTACTGAGAAAACAAATTAAGTTGTGACAAATCTGCTGAATGACTCCATGTATTATCAGTACAGCTGAAGTAAATAGTAAATAGGAAGGACATGGAGGCTTTGGAGAGGGTGCAGAAGAGGTTTACCAGGATGCTGCCTGGATTAGAGGGCATGTGCCAAATGTAAAGGTTGCACAAACTAGATCTGTTTTCTCTGAAGTGGCAGAGGCTGAAGGGGGGAACCTGATAGAAGGTTATAAAATTATGAGAGGCATAGATAGAGCAGACTGCTGGTATCTTTTTCCCCCATGGCCAAAATGTCTAATACTAGAGGGCATGCATTTAAGGTGAGAGGGGGATAGCTCAAAGGAGATGTGCAGGGCAAGCTTTTTTTTTGAAACAGAGAGTGGTGGATGCCTGGAATGTGCTGCCAGGAGTGGTGGTGGAGGCAGAAATGATAGGAGGTGTTAGCTCTTAGATAGGTGCATGTATATGCAGAGAATGGAGGGATATGAACCATGTGCAGGCAGAAGGGATAAGTTTAATTAGGCATCATTAGCTTAACTAGTTTGGCACAACATCATGGACCGATGGGCTTGTTTCTGTGCTGTACTGTTCTAGGTTCTATGTTTTCTTTTAGAAAGGGAATATTAAATCCTTTTCTCTTTTATTGTAATTGATTAAAGTAATACTGGTTATGATAAATAAAGCAAAAGCATTTCTTTACAATGGGACAAGGCTGCTGATTTCTCTCACTTTGTTTACTCACTCAATACAGGCTTGAGTTAAAACTCCCTATCCATTGAAAGCAAACGTGTTCCTAATCCCACTTGTTGTGAAAATATTCAGGTTAATCTACCGGTCAGTTTCTGCAGAGGAATTTGTGCACTTGGATACTTTGCCAGAAGTCCTTCTTCAATCTGCCAATAAGAATCACAATTCAAAGAATGCCAATTTGATTACTGTGCATTCATTCTATGTTTCACAATCAACAAAGGAACCGAAATATCCTCATAAGAGACAACAACTTGCATCTAAAATAGCACCTACACAACAAGACATTCACAGGTGCTTCACAGGAACATTACTCAGTTTGGCATTCAGAAGTCACTCTTTGGATAAGGCCCTTAACTTGGTCAAAGTGGTAAGTGTTAAGGAATGTATTAAAGCAGCAAGGAGAAGAGGAGATTTAGGGAGGGAATTCCAGAGTTATAGGCCCTAGCTGCTGGAGGCATGGCTAACAGTGGAGCAATTACATTTGAGGATGAGCATTGGATGGAGTATTAGGGTAACCTAGGCAAAACTCCTGAGGGAATGCACTCAGGACCAACAGTAACCTGCATCAGAGCTCTATTCCCCAGTGATGATGACTGCATATCCCATTTTCCCTCTAACAATGTTGATTTTTGTTATTTGGTCTGATCTTAAGTGTGGATTTTTGTTGTCTTGTTTATCAAAATGACCAGATTATTGTATATTTTCAGTTTCCATCTCAATTTATTAAATCATTTTCATTCTCTCCTCTGTGCAATATTATTACCTAATAATTGCTAGAGACTCATTGGAAGTCAGAACCTATTTAAATCCTGATGACTGAACCACCAGCCAATTTTCTTCTCCATACTGCTCACAGCTCTATGCTGCATTCAAGACAAACCAGTGCAGGCACGCTTCTGGCATAAAAGATGATCATTTTTGAGTTTTGCAAATAAGAATAATTATGAATGCAAACAAGTCTGTACCTCTTTTCTGGCAGTCAATTACAAGCCCAAATAAAGCTTTGTACACCAAAAAAAAAGCTCCTATTTAGCACAAAACATCGCCTTTGGGACCCTCGTGTCAATACTAGACTCTCACTTCTGAATTCATTTTTGAGTAAAGATATGGCTACTTAATGGCCCCATTATCGACACTCGCACTCCCTATCAGTATGCCTTCAAAAAACTGCCTGCTTTTGGAAATGGTTTTGAAAGTGATGGAAAGAATTGGCTGAGATCTGTCATGTAATTTCCATGCTTTTACAAAGATGACCAAGGTCCAACTTGTTGGCCTTCTGTCACCCTCGTGGCTGCATGAACCCAGAATAATTGAGATGTTGACTCATCACTGCAATCAATTTCTTTCAATCATTCTGCAACTGACCCAATCTTGGCACAAGAAGTGATTGAAGGCTTTGGGAACTGTTGGACAGCTCCTTGATCACCCCAAGTATTGATCCCATGTCATGAATTACTCATGCTGTGAGCTAAAATTCTTTGTTCCAAGAGAAATCACTTGACTGAGTCAGTAACAACAAGTTTTACCACCTCCTAATCTACAACTTGACTGTTCTGAGATCGGTTTGTATTCAAACTCCTTCTCATAGATGTGGTTTCATGTTCAACTGTGCGGACAAGATGAAATAGTTTGTCGTGGTTTATGTTATCTGGTCCCTTTTAGAATAAAAAAAAGACTTGAATATGTCACCTCAACCTACTCTTTTCCAGTGGGAACATGCCCTATTTACAGGACTGCACATCCAAAGTAATTAATAAAAACCAGTCATAAATGCCAGTTTCACACCAAGTCACAAGTCAAAATTCCTGTTCTTGTAAGTCTCTAGAATTACACCTCTGCACGTCTGACATCAGACCTAACAAGCACAGGTCGCCATCACTGGAATAATGGTCCAAATCCTCATGCTTTTATGTAAAGTTCAATACATTCACCAGTCAGACTACTGGAAGAGTGAGGCAGTGGAGGTGGAATTTATGACATTTTAACTGTGGTGGCAAAAATATCCATAGGCTCTTTGCACTTGTTATTAAAGGGTGGTGAGGTAGGAGCTTCAGAAGGTGGATAGTAATAAACGATAGAAGCTTCACTTTCTGAAGCAGTAATGGTTTTAGCAGAGGAAAGCCAGATCCAATGGTGCTTAATGCGGTCATCCAGCTCTGGCTAAATCATTATAAACATTAGTTACTGTGTTTAATGATCACAGGATATCAGATACCCAATACAATTTCCAAAAGAGATTTAAAGACGTGGAATTAAAGTATCATTGAAAAGTATTAAGTTAATTAAAATATAATTGAAAACCAACCAGAGACAATTTTCATAAAGTTAAATCAAATTTTTGCTTTATTTTTCAAAAATTGAGCTTCAGGTAGTGAATATTATTCTCACAGCAGTTTCCTTCTTCTACTGTTTTTCTCCTAAGCCTATTGGAAATTTTGAACCAAACAACATATTCTCTCCCTTTCAATTGTGTCAGTATATATGCAGCACAACACAAGCAATATAATTTGTAATGCAAAGCCAAACCATATTGCCAAGCATGTTGACATTTAAAAGTTAATTATTCTTACCTCACTATTCTAACAATTCAGTTAATTTTAATCACATTTTCTCTTCAATTCCTGCATAGACTTGCAACTATCACACTATATACATATAGAGCAATTCCAGAGCACTTACTTAATGTATCTGTTTGGGCACATCGTTTCAGCCATCTTAAGGTAATATTGTCAACGTTGTGAACTGCTTGAAGGCCACCAACGGCAATAGTTAATGTACTCAAGTCAGCAGCGTGGGACGTAGTTTGAATTTGTTCCCAAGGACTTCCTTTGTTATTTCAAAGGTTCCATTGGTGTAGATTTAAGGCACAGTTACCCTATCTAGTTTAAAAGTGGCTGAAGTTGCTCAATAATGGCATGGTCAGTTAAACTGTGGTTGATTGCAAAGCATCTGAATTACCATCATGTCCACTGTGGGCACTGCGACCATCAATTAAACCAATGATATCATTGGTGGAATGAATCAAATGTCACATCCCATTTAATTAGCAGTAAATTCCAGAATGTCAAAGTAAAATATCTATGCATTATTTAATATAACAGACACTGCTAAACATGCAGCTTTCTCACTCTTGGAATAGTCTTCATTCCTGTGGATTAGTTCAATTGCAAACTTACATTATTGCCATTCTCAAGCAAAAGATAAATATATTGTGATGAGCAACATCCCAAAAGCACAACCTGTTACCTGGCTTGTGCAACAAACTTTATGATTAATAAATTCTGTCATTCATTATGTTTTGCCAAATCTATCAATAGCATAGAGAAAGCGTAAACAGGGATAAGCAATCAAAATTTCAACAGCATCCAAAATGCATGCAGTGCTTAATTTTGATAAACAGCTAAAATAAATGGACTCTGGTCAAATGTGAAGGGCTAGCAAATATTTGTCATTTGGTGAAACACAAATTAAACAAACCACAGGGATAAATGACTCAGTTGCTTGGTTAACAGTAAATCCTGGTATTTTAGCTAAGCCACATCCAAACAGGGAATGGAATAACCCAGGGGCTGAAAAAGTAATTTCAAGAAACTGGCAGGAATATAAGGAGCAGATCCTTCAAGCAACTACAGCACTATTAACACAACTTCTAAATTTGAGAGACATCAGTTAGCCTGTACTTTTGGCAACAAAACTATTGCTACCTATTGCACAGAAAGTAAGCCTATAATCCCATAATCAAACAGGGTGTAACTCTTAAATCATAAAAGATAGATTTTAGCAACCAAATTTATGACATCATTTATGCAGTGAACTTGTGGTGAGGTGAATTTTTCATTTCTCTATTCAATGTATTAATTCACAATTTGTTACAGCTGCATGGGTCTAGAAGGTATCTACTTTGGCTTGGTGGTTGTGTCCCTACCCAAGTAATTAGGTTGTGCTTTCAAGTCCTGCCCAGAAACCTGTGCACAACTAAGCCAGCACTTCAGTCTAGTAATGAAGGGGTGCTGCTCTGTCAAGTCTGGAAGCTGAAACATTTAGCTGTGACACAATATTTAGATACAGCAGCTCTTAAAATTATTGCGCACACACATATATTGTGGTGAAGTCTTACTGGACACTATAAATTGTGAGAGTGCTATAATGTGCAAAGCAGATATCCATCAGGAGGGTGCAGAGACCAACACAGATTTCACAAAATTACAAAACAGGAGGCCATTTGGCCCATCACGTCCATGCTGATTCCATTTAAGAATAATCCAGCCCATTCCACTCCTCAGCCTCTCGCCATGGACGAGTAAATTCTTTCTTTTCAGATGTTTATCCAGTTCTCCTTTCAATACTGCAAATGAATATGTCTCCAGACTCTTAAGCTATCACTATTACTCAAATAATTTTTAGCTCTTTTGTTAATCACCTTCATTCTATGGCCTATGCCAATGGGAACTGTTTGGCACCATCCATTCTATCTGGATCCTTCATGATTTTAAATCGAATCACAAATACCTCTGTCAAATCCACTCACATTGCCCGGGTTCCAAAGGGAAAACAACGCCTCTGTTCCAATCGATCCACATAACTAAAAATCACTACTCCTGGAATCATTTTAGCAAATCTCTTCTGGACTCTTTTAAAAGACTACGTCTCTCCTCGAGTATGGTACCCATAACTGAACACAATATTCCAGTATTGATTAAACCTGTGTTTTATAAAGGTTCATTATGACTTCCTTGATCATGTGCTCCATGCCTCTATTTATGAAGCCAGGATCTTACTCTTTTTTAGTCACTTTCTCAAACTGCCCCTTCAATGAACCGTGCACATATTGCAGATCTCTGCTTTTTTACCCCTTTTGGAATAGTGCCCTCTAGTTTATATTGACTCTTCTCATTCAGCCATCTCAAAACCAATAGAACTTAAGCAGAAGTAAATCATCCTTTACCAGCTGAGTGAAGCAACAAAGGCACCAACATACATCACTCATTAAGTGTTAGAGTTCACTCTTGGCCATACATGCACAGGACCTGGAGGCTTATTGAGATTGAATTGGAACTGCCTACTCTAGTCACCAATATCGTCAACATGTTACTACCTTTCAGAACCTTCAGCACATTCATTCTACAGAAAAGTAGTAAGTCCTGAGCAAAAGCTTCCAAAAAGATACTGACAGTCTGAAAAACTATAGCAACTCAAGATCTTGATCGCAAGTTGATCAGCTTGGGAGATAAGTAGTGTCGTTGAACTTCTAACTTAAGCTGCTGACATGGTTGTCATTCCTTAACGTGTTCAGGAAAATCAAATGCAAGCCGAAAAGTGGAGATCTGAACACTGAAGGGACTACATTGGAGATTAATATCTAGGAAATTCCAGAATGCGCACAATACGAAATGTTTGAAATCTTGCTTTAAAAGTGACACATGCAGATTAATTTTAAGCTTCACAATTCACACTGTTTAGGTTTCCATTTCAACAACTAACATATAAACACGAAGCAAAGGATTTTACAAGGTTAATGGCTGTGCTTTAGTGAATTATAAACAGTTATATATTAATGAAATGTCATGGACACAGCTTTCTTTGGAGAGTGCTCTGGATCTTGTCATTTCTGTTTTTAAGTTGAATGTTCATAAACTTTTTTTTAAGATCTCTTGGGCAGAGACTCTTACAATTAAAATTATTCCCATAAAACAGGAATAACAATTATGGTGTCAATTAAAATAATAAGGTCTCTTTCATAAAACTGATTCCAAATGTGAAAGCAAGAGAAGTAAGAGGTGAAAGGATGTTGGTATCTTGAGACCAGTAATCATGTTTAAAGCGATCAAATTTAACAACTATTGAGCACAAAGTATTAAAAGAGTGAAAATGAGGTAAGGTAGTAGAATAAAAATATTTAAGATGTTCTGCATGGAGTTCAAGATTAGAATTATTTTTTGGTAGTTACAATAACCTTCCCTCTTCAATTTTTGCCTCTCTTGACCAGGGGAACTACCACAGTACAGGTGCAATCTTTTGTTGTTCAAAAAGCAAAGAAAACTGCAGATACTAGAAATCAAAAATAAAAATAGTAGAAAATGATGGAAATACCTAGCAGGTCAGGCAGCATCAATGAAGATAAAGAGAGATAGTTTTTGATATTTCACTGTACTGCATGGTACACATTACTGACTCTTCAACAAGCAAAATCTGACCCAGGATTGCTTAACAAGTGACAAGGATTGGCCCACATAACCAAGGGGATAGAAACAGTTCAAACATTGAGCAACTTCTACATAATGAAAATCAAACTTCCAAGTGTTTATTACAACTGATTCAATTATGTTTTTTTAACACATTCAACCATTTTTCTTATAAAAGGTCCCAAAAAAACTCACAATACAGATTTTCAGTGTAACTATAGTATTTACTCCCTATCAAAAGAATCTCAAATATGACAAATGAGCAAATCACTTCAGTTACATTTATAAGATTTGAATTTGCTATCATAAAGGGTTTACAGACATTTAGTAGAAAAGTTCAGTTGGCTTCAATGATCTTGTGAATACAGGTATTGGCCAATTTGACAGACCATACCACAAGGTTTGAGGTTTAAATTCCAGTCCACGTCCAATAATCCTGCATAGCAGTTCAATTCCTGCAAGATCCCAAGAAAGGTTTAAAACAAAGCAAGCTAGAGCTCCTCAGTTGAGCTTACATGGGTATTGCATGTACAGTGGTAATGTGGGTGGGAGTGCCATGGATATGTCAGAAGGTAGCAGAGTAGAGATGTATGCGTGGAGTTAAAGGAGGACTGGATCAGGATGATTTAAGTGAACAATTTTTCATCAAAATATCCTATTAATAAGTACAAAATTTATCGCAACACATGTATGGACAAATATGACGACCTAATATAAATTATTAAAAAATGAATTCCTGTCATCTAAGACTCTCTGTACACTTTCCCACGCTACTTTGAAACTTTATCCATTGGATCAAAAATAACCCAAAAATATTTCACTCCATTGGGACTCCATCAGATACTTAACTCCTGTCACCAAACAGACTCTTTTTCCTTATGCTGCAAATAAACCGCCAGACAGTCAAAATGTCAGAATTGACAAAGAATTCAAAACAAATTAAAAAAGATTCGCTCTGGTTATCTTATGTCATCCTTAAATAATAGCTGGCATGAAGTCTGAATTTGGATGTACTGGTCTAATGTGGTACAGTATTTGGACTCACTGATCTCTTTTCATCATATACTGGATAAAACACTACAATTTGATGCTGTATTGAAGGCTTTAAAAGCCTTAAAAAGCCTTTGAAGTTTTGTTAAGCTATGTTCCTTTATCCCACCCTCAACTGAAGGCACAATCTGACATAATTCTCACTACATTCCCTGGTTCAGTCAGACACAGGTGGTGGTGTTATTACAGCTGTGTACACCGCGTGTGGGCAGTAGCAAGTGAGAACACAATGGCAGTGCATGTTTCAAGTCAAGAATTTGTACTTCATATTTATTTTAACAATTTGAACACCACTGTAATTTTGTAATTCAAAAGGTAATCATGGCACAACTTCAACAGCGAGACAGAATGCTAACTGAAAATGATGGGATTATAAGTAGTTCAATAAACAGACACTGACCTTCAAAACCCATGCTTGTGATGTGTAGTGTAGCCAGCTTAGAATAGCTGCATCCATAGCTATGTATAAACTTACACATGATTGATAATCTTTATCACTTTTGCAGATATAATTACCTGATTATATTCTAACATTTCTATGATTCTTAGTCGTTTCAACCATTTAAGTTATAAAAAGGAACAGTAAAATAATATAATGCTTTCACTGACAGATGTCTGTATCAAACAAAATTATCAGTGACAGAAGGCTTTGCATAATATCCTCTGCTGTTTACTTGGATGCAAGATGCCATGATCAGTAGGAGGAATACATGATTTTTCTTTTATTTTAAGACATTCCTGCTTTAGCAACTGCCCTACTAAAACCTTTTGAATATTTATAGAATACTTATATTAAACAATTTATTTTATTTAAGTAATTTATGTGTTGGTTGGAGGTTGAGGTTTGGAATAGACAGAATGGCACTGGGATTTACATAGAATTTGCAACACAGAAACAGACCATTGGACCCAATAGCTTCTGTATATTGCTTATGGTTCACACAATCCTTCTCCTACCATGTCCCCCACCCCTGCCATCTTGTCACTCATGCTTGCTTGCTTCAAATTTATGCCAGTCACCTCAACCACTACAAAAATTCCATTCCTCTTCACTCTTCCAGAATTCCTTGTTGGATGTCTCTGACTTATTATACACACATTTCTTGTTAGAGTCCCCAGTGCTATAATGTCAAATATTCAGACAAAAGCAATTCAGGTGCAATTACATAGCTACCTACAATGTTAATTCCCCAATACATTATGCCCATTGCTAACGGTTTCACAAAATGGGTACAGTTCGAATTGTTCACACACACCAGTGATTGACAAGCATCAACTGGGCAAACCCGGCAAGTGCCATTTTTATCCTGAAATGTCCTCTAGCCAACAAGGTACAACATCTGTTCGTAACAAAAAATAAAGAAGAGGACACTACTGCTCATCCAATCACTCCAAGAGTATAATAAAAGCAGCATTGGAAATCCCATTAGACACCATGTTGTTCCAATACTATCCCTTAAATATTCCAGAAATTCCAACCAGAGGCTGCAATCACATGATTGGCAAGTTTAAAAGCAGTGGCCAAATTTCAAACAAGCATCATATCTGTCTTATTTGCTTGGTAAAATTAATGTTATTTATAAACATAAAATTCAAATAAAAAAATATATACTGTATATCCAGCAAACTCATACACTTAGTGCACTCACTATTACAGCAAACATTTTTAAAAATCTGACGCCAAATTCCTGTGAACTTAATAGTCGACCATTCGACTCCATGGACATGATTCCGCCCTGTAGCACAGCAAAGAAAGATTTAAACCTGGATCCCCTTCCTCTACAAAATGTTACCTACACTTAAAAAGTCTAAATTCTGTGTTCAACCATATCACAAGACACACTGACTAGGCTTCATTTCAGAAAAGCAGAGACTCTGGTGTCGTGAACAGGACTCCTGCTGGAAGGACGATTTTCTCTTTGATCTATAGAACAAAGCTGCAGGCAAAGGGGACCCTGGGATTTGATGTAACACCACTTATTCAGTCTGCACAGCTGGATAAAAACAATATGAAGTCAATACAACTGAGACAGTATCCACACAACAGGTATAAATGCGAACAGGAACCAAGATGAGAAAGCCACCAGTTTATTGAAAAACCCTTAAGAACTTTCCTGGACTGTAAATGGTTGCCTTATGATCATCCATAGCAGTGATATTTAACCACCTGTAAATAATCTGAGTACCAGTGTTTTACTCAGAAAACAATGGAGACAAATGTTACGGTAAAGAGACTCAGTAGTTTATTAATCCAACAGATTTAAAATAAACCAGGGGCAGCTTTAAATTTTACTGTTGCATTTTGATTTATGTGCATAGTGAACCAGACAGCCTGCAGAGAAAGGTCAGACATTTGTAATATAAAATGTAGAGCGAGGATATGTATGCCCTGGAATGTGGTCACATAAAAAGCTGATCTTAAAAAGCATGCAATACGAAATCCAATGACAGTGGCTGCCTGCAGTGCCAGGCTTGACCTTTTCCATTGCATTGTATCCATCACACATTGGAAGGTCAAGAGCGAAACAAAAGCCAGCCTCGGCTCCCTTTCACAGCTTCAGAAAATAGACACCCACGGCATCCCTTTGAACTCTGCAAATTGAAGGTTGGCAGAGTGAACAAAGGGCACATCTATTTGTCCAGGGCTGAGCAACAAGAATAGCTGTCACTGACACCACAGGAAGAAGGTGCAGCATGTCTCACAGAAGGTGCCCACAGGAGGCCCAGATCACTAAGCGACGCAAAGGGTCGGAGGGGACAATGAAAACTGGATCCTGTCTCTCCGCACATCATGCACTTTTAATAATAATGCAGCTTATCACCCAGAGTTTCATCTACACACAAAAGAATGCTGGGAATCCAGCAGAAAATCCAATCAAAACCAAGCACAATGAAGCTCTCACAAGATCATTTGTTTTTTTTAAACTCGGTAGTTTATCTCCAACACATACTGTATGTTCCTTCTTTAGATCTACCTGCCACTGCACTCACAGCAAACTCTATGCAATTTAACAGCCAAAGTACAACTTCCTTCCATACCTTAGAAACAATTTGACTTTGTTTTGCAATCCTTTCACAAAGCCACAGAACAACTACTCAACCACCGGATGCTTCATCCTTCACATTTTAACATTTTACTCGTCTGTGAAATTACCTGGCTGTTTCATGGCTCACTGCCATTCTCGAGAAGGAGACTTTCAAGTCACATGTAGGATATGATTTCATTATGCAAAATGAGACAACGGGCAACTGAGTATATTTGAAGTTTAGCCATTGTAATCAGGTTTCACTGGAAAACAAACTGCACCTATGAACGCAAATAGTTGATACAAGTTATAAATGCCTGACTGAAGACCTGAGAGGTCAGCAACCTGAAGTCTGAACTCTGTCTCTCCCTTTGCAGATCTTGTTTGAACAGCACTTGTTCTCATTCACTTTTGTGAAGAAAACAGCTCATTTTAGTACATATTGATGATATTAGATCAACCTTGACGCAAGTTTTAAAAACAGACTCTCCATCAGGCTGTGTATAGTGACAGTGCTAAAGCCAGCCAGACTGGAGCTTATTGGGTAAATACCCTTGATGCTTAACCTTGGTGACCCCCCTACTATAAGTGACTGTGATTGATTTTATGTGCATATATGGAACAATCCTCCACTCACTGCATTTTTTCTGGAGAAATTACTCTATTCAGGGAAACCATAGAGGTTCCCTTTTCTCAGCTCTTTAAAATGACTAAATTGGCTTTGCTGTAGGACAGACTATTTGCATTGAGTCATACACCATAGACCATTTCATTGGCTTACCCAGTATTGTCAATAAATACTCCAATAAAATAATTGATATACAGAAAGCCATGGCATTGCAAGTGCTGAAAATAAGACGATCCTATTTCCTACGCGAAATCCAGGAAACACAACAAACTATCCAGGGTAATAATGCAAGTTGCAGACTACAGATAAGCTAAACATTTAATGGTCCATATTTTAACAGTTTTATGTAAACACTAGAAGTAAATAGCAAATATTTATTGGCTTTACCTATTTATTTAAATGATCTAATCCCTTTTAGACTCATTGACACCATAATCAAGTGAAAAATGCAGCAAGTTTCACATGCATGGTGGAACGGGCACACAGTCTGATGAGTTAATCTACATCCGATTCTAATCACGTGTACCCTGTATTTATGCCTTCTCTGATAAACATCTCCAATCATCTTTCCCCCCTTGGATTTCACCTCTCCCTCTCTGGTCCACTATCATGTCTCATACTTTTGCACATTCATTCTCCTGCCACTGCACCCGATGTCTAGCTTCCCATCAAACTCTTTTTCCTCAGAGTTCCCACACTGCTTCAAGCTCCTGGGGAAACAGCAAACTGATGGAATAAGTAGTTACTGTATGATACAGTCTCAAGGCTGAATGCATGCACAGCTGCAATATCAGTCACACTCTTGTGGGGGATGGAATGATGTTTTGGCTCCTCAATAAAGTCTACATGCATGAACAATACACCTTTCATGCCAGCAGACACCATCAATAATTCATCAATCTGAAACATTAATTTGGTTTCTCTCTCCTCAGGAACTGCCTGACCTGCTGAGTATTTGCAGAATTTTCTACTTTTATTCAAGGTTTCCACTATCTGGAGTTCTTTTTTTAAATCTCTTTTTGACTGACAGCTCCTCAGCCATCAGGGACATGTTTCATGAACTGGGCAATCTTTGGGAACATCGATCACCCAGGGACACAGAAGCTCAATTGCGAGTCATCCTCACAAAACTGAATCATGTAGTGACACTATATTTAACAAAGTAAAAATTACTTTTAAAATACTTTAGAATCATAACAGACGAGACAGGCACATTTGGTTGAACACGTGACCCTTAGCTCAGTGAAAGCATCCTACTGAAGGTTGTGAGAGGCAGTTCTATGCCCAGATATTGGCAAATAACCTAGGCGAACATAGTTGTATGGAACATGGCATAGTTGGAGGGGCCACCTTTCAGCTGAGATTTTAAAGTATATTAAAATAGAGGGAACATAAAATATTCCTTTGCTTTATTTTGAGGAACAGTGGGAAAATTATCCTTTTGACATCATAAATTATCTCCTTACTATCCAACTCTGTTTACTAGACCTTTCTGGGTATAATTTAATCCAATCTCTCCTTATATAACTGTAAGTGCATTTCAGAAGTACCTCAATGCACACAAACCACTGAAACATCCGGAGGACATGAACAATGCTACATAAATGTTCATTCTTTCAAGGCCATAGAAATAGAAAGGGTCTTTCTAAGATAACCAACTTTAATAATTACCAGTGCAGCATAAAGAGGTACTATGCACTTTGCTACTTTGTTAATCTCATCATTTACTCTGGATGAAAAATGGACTTTGGCGCCACACAAATGATTGAAAGTTTTTGATTAAAAAAACTACATAGAAAGTATTCCGCTGTTAAGATAGTTACAAGTTTTTTTTGATCTGCCCGCCACACACATCAAAAAACAGAATAGCATATTGATTTAGCCTACTGTGCTTTTTGCCTCTAAGAAATGGCTTCAAATGCATATCAGACCATTGGAACGTAAGGGTTCTCCTTTCACAAAAAAAAATGGATTTAGAAGTCCCTCAAGAGTGCTTGCAAACATAAGACAGAGTTGCAGTTCATTTCTTGCAAAATACAAAGGGAGAAATGAAAAGATTTGTCTGAACTTAGCTTAACTCAGGTGCAACACATGGGTAACAACACAATTCAGTCTCATATCCAGTAAATGCTGTCCATAAGGTTGAAACATGTTCAGCCAGAAGTACCAAGTGGGTGATCCTTCTTACCTTCCTGCTGAGATCCCTGCCATTACATTGAAGGAAAATGCTTACAAAGTTACCAGAAAAAGCAGTAAGCCGAGGATTGAGAGTTTTAGAATGCAACAAAGAACAACCAAGAAATCGATAAAGAAAGGGAAAATAGAATGAGACGAAGCTAGTGAGAAAGAGAAACAAACTCTAACAAGTTCTATGCATATGTGAAAAGGAAATGTGTGTCCTTTCTAGATAGGGAAAAGACAATGTATAATGAGGAACAAGGAAAAAGTAGAGGAATTAAACAAATACTTTGTGTCTGCCTTCAAGGAAGAAGGCACAAAGAACTTTCTTAAAATACTGGAGAACCAAGGTCCAGTGCAAATGAGGAAGTAAAAGAAATTCGTATTAGGGAAATACCACTTGAAAAGTCAAAAAGTCTGAAAACTTACAAATCCCAGAGACCTGATGATCTACATGTAAAATTCTTGAAATAGATGGCTATGGAGATACTGGTTATCATCTTCCAAGATTCTATAGATTCTGGAATAGTGTCAGCAGATTGGAAGGTAGAAAATGTGGCTCCACCATTTCAGAAGGAGGGAAAAGAGAAAAAAAAGGGAAACTGTTACCCATACATTGATGGTCAGGAAAATACTGGAATCTGGAATCAAGGATGTGATATCAAAACATGGAATCAACATGGATTTATAAAAAGGGAAATCATGATTGACTACTCTACTTAAGTTCTTTGAAGATGAATTGAGTTGATGGGGAACAAGTGGTTGTGTTGCATTTGGATTTTCAGAAGGCTTTTATAAGATTGGTGAATAAGGTTAAAGCATGTGGAATTTTGCATCATATACAAACCTGGATTTAGAGAGAAAGCATGGAGCAGGAATAATCAGGTCCTTCTCAGGTTGGGAGGCTGACTGAAAAGTTACTGTGAGGATTGAACCTCAAGTCCCAACTATTTACTCTCTCTATCAACGGTTTGGCTGAGAGGACCCAATGTCATCAGCAAACCTCGAAAAGTTGCATGAAGCTATGCAAGAGTGCAAGTAGTGATGAGGATAAAGAAAGTTCAAGATATTGACAAATTGAGTGGACACCAGCAATGTAGATGGAGTACAGTGTGGAAGAATGCATGTGCAGTAGAAAAAATGGAAATACAAATATTTATCAAAATAGTGAGGGATTGGGAAATAATGATGTTTAAAAAGACCTGGGTGACCTTGTATACAATGAAGGCTAACATGTAGGTGCAACGGGCATGAAGGGAAATGGGACGTTGGCCATATTCACTAAAGGATTTGAGTATAAGAGTAAAGACATCCTACTACAATTATATGCAGACTTGGAGTGTGATGACACCTGGAGTATTGTGTAAAATTTTGGTCTCTTTACCTAAAAAATGGATATACTTGATAAAGAGCAAGTGCAGCAAAGATTGGTTCCTGGGACAGGACGTCGGTCAAATGAAGATTTGAGTAGGCAAAACCTCCTCTTCTTTAGAGTTGACAAGAATAAAAGTTGACCTCTTTGAACTGTACAAAATTCTTAGTTAGTTGACACACTAGATAAGAGGAGAAAGTTCCACTTGACTGAGGATTCTAGAATTAGAGGTCACAGTCTCAAAATAAGGGATACTCCATTTAGGACTGAAATGAGGAGAAATTTCTTCAGTGAAAGGGCAGTGAATCTTTGGAATGCTACACCCAATTTATGTCTTTCTCATTCATGGGATGAGCCTTGTTTAGACTATACTATTCATTTACTGATCCAGAAAAAAAAATTTGAAAGATTTTTCAGGTTATTTTCTCTGACATCAATGACTATGATAGTAATTTGCTAATGCGGACTGTGAAACAGAAGCTGCCCTGTGACTAAGATGTCTATTTTGGGACTTTAGAATGCCATAGAACACAATGTGCTCAGAGCATTTAACCTGACAGCCTATGTGCTGCAATGGTCAAGGCCTCACCCAACATAAACGTTTCTATTTTAATCTTCTATGCAGAATTGGTAGAGTACTGTGTGGATGATAATTTATAGGTTAAGACACCTTTACAACCAAGTATTCCATCAAGAAGTTTAGAAAGCAGTTTATAAAGAATGAATGCATTGAATATCCTTGAGACATTCTGAAGTGCTTCAAAGTCATTGAATTACTTTGAAATGTAAGCACTTGTTTGAGCCCTGCTGCATCCTTCTACCTATGTCTGATATCATAACAAAATAATTTTGGATTTTTAGTCATGGAACACGTCAATTCTCACTGTGTCAATAACTAAAACCAGATCAGACCATGTCTTTCTGCAACAATATCTTCAGAGACAATATATCAGTAATTTGAGCCATGGCTCTTGCTACAGGCATGTTACTGAACTGGAAGACCTTTGGTCGCCCGCTAGGTTGCATTGTTCGAAAAAGCAGAGAATGGGCAAGTAATTACAATCTAATCAACCTAATAACAATGATGAACCTTAAACTGGGAAAAAGAGAGGAACAGTATTAATCATCATTTAGAAATGAATGAATTAATCAAAGACAGTCAGCATGGAATTACTAAGGTTAAGTCATGTTTGTGTATTCTGATTGAACTCTTTGGTACCTCCTCAAAATATTTAATGGAAGTATTGCATTTAATGCAGTCTACAGGGATTTCACAAGGCTTCTGGCAAGTGTCATGCTGGTCTGAAAAACAAGCACCCATGGATCTATATAGCTGGGCAGGCGGTTAGCACCAGCGACGCGGGTTCAATTCCGGCCACAGTCTGTAAGGAGTTTGTACTTTCTCCCAGTGTCTGCGTAGGTATCCTCCAGATGCTCCGGTTTCCTCCCACATTCCAAAGATGTACAGGTTAGGATGTTGTGGGCCTGCTATGTTGGCACCAGAAGCGTGGCGACACTTGTGGACTGCCCCCTGAGCACTCTAGGCAAAAGATGCATTTCACTGTGTGTTTCGATGTACATGTGACTAATAAAGATATCTATTTATGCAAAACTGGCAAATGGATTTAAAACTCAGTAACATAACATACAGAGTAATAATCAATATGTGGCGACTCACCGTCTAGTCGGGCGAACCGGCTCGGCAGTCAGGTCGCGCGGCGTCGGAGCGACGAGGCCCAAGATGGCGGCGGGCCTCGTCTTTCCGAGCGACGGGGAGAACCCGCGCGCGGGAAAGTCCTGATGACGTAGGACTTACGTCATTGCCGGTTGTTTTGGGCGGGAACATTCTCCCTTAAAGGGCCCGCGCAAGGCGGGAAAATAAACCAGTTCTGTTTGGCAATCCTCCGAGTAGAGTCTTGTTTTATTCCGCAGTAGCAACCGCTACATTGGTGACCCCGACGGTCCAAACGGCTTTTGGACCCATGAAATGGATGACAGCGCAGCAGCCAACGCAGTGGCCCTCAAGCTGCCCACCTTTTGGACACTTCGGCCCAGCATCTGGTTTGACCAGGCCGAAGCGCAATTCCACCTTCGGCAGATCACCTCCGACTCCACGAAGTACTACCATGTGGTTAGCTCTCTGGACCAGGAGACAGCTGCCCAGGTTGGAGACTTCATCCAGTCGCCTCCGGAGGAAGATAAGTACCCGGCTTTCAAAGACCTTCTGATCCGGACCTTCGGCCTCTCCCGTCGTGAGCGCGCCACCCGCCTGCTTCATCTGGATGGCCTGGGGGACAGATCCCCATCCGCCCTAATGAATGAGATGCTGGCATTGGCCGAGGGACACAAGCCCTGCCTGATGTTTGAACAGGCCTTCCTCGAACAGCTCCCCGATGACATCCACTTGTTGTTAGCTGACGCCGACTTCAGCAACCCCCGTGAGGTGGCCGCCCGGGCAGATGTCCTGTGGAGGGCCAAGCGCAAGAGCGGTTCGTCCGTCAGTCAAATCACCAGGCCGCGAGCCCAACGCCCACCTCGCCCGGCCCCAGCAACTGAGCAGCCACGTCCCAGGAACGCAGACGACGACACGGGTGACCAGCTGTGCTTCTACCATCAGAGGTGGGGTGGGGAGGCCCGTCGATGCCGCCCACCCTGCAAGTTTCAGGGAAACGCCAGGGCCAGCCGCCGCTGATGGCTACGGCGGCTGGCCGCCGACAGAGCCTCCTCTTCGTTCAGGACAAGAAATCTGGACGGCGTTTCCTCGTTGATACTGGAGCGGAGGTCGGTATTTTGCCCCCGACAGGCCGCGACACTCGTGACAGGCCACCAGGTCCTCTACTCAATGCCGCCAACGGTACAACGATATGGTCTTTCGGCACCCGTACGCTTCAATTACACTTTGGCAGCAGCCGTTTTACCTGGACCTTTACCCTTGCCACTGTCGCCCAACCACTCCTAGAAGCCGATTTCCTTCGGGCCCACAACCTGTTAGTCGACCTGCAAAGGAAGCGGTTAGTCCACTCTAGCACTCTCCGGCCCTATCCCCTGGGAGAAATCAGCCCACCAGCCCCGCGCCTGGACTCCATTTCCCTTTCTGGCGACGATTTCGCCAAGCTCCTAGCCGAGTTCCCATCGATTTTGGCACCTTCGCTTACAAATTCTAGGCCCACACACGGGGTACGACACCACATCATTACCACAGGGCCACCCCTTCATGCCCGAGCACGACGATTACCTCCAGACAAGCTCCGCCTGGCAAAGGAAGAGTTCTGTCACATAGAGGAGCTGGGGATTGTTCGCAGGTAGACAGCCCCTGGGCCTCCCCCCTGCACATGGTCCCCAAAGCCACCGGAGGGTGGAGGCCCTGCGGTGACTACCGCAGGCTGAATGACGCCACCACATCCCATCCCTCACATCCAGGACTTCGCAGCGAACTTACACGGGGCCCGCATCTTTTCCAAAGTGGACCTCGTTAGGGGATACCACCAAATCCCAGTCCATCCGGATGACGTCCCCAAAACTGCGATTATCACCCCATTCGGCCTGTTTGAATTCCTTCGGATGCCGTTCGGCCTTAAGAACGCCGCGCAGACCTTCCAGCGGCTGATGGACGCGGTAGGCCGAGACCTGGACTTCGTGTTCATTTACTTGGACGACATACTGATCGCCAGCCGTAACCGCCAGGAACACCTTTCCCACCTCCGCCAGCTGTATTCCCGCCTCTGCGATTTCGGCCTCACAATTAACCCGTCCAAGTGCCAATTCAGACTTGACTCTATCGATTTCCTCGGCCACAAAATCACCAGCGACGGGGCAACACCCCTACCCGCCAAGGTGGATGCTATCCGCCATTTTGCCTGCCCCGACACAGTCAAAGGCCTACAGGAATTCCTTGGGATGGTCAACTTTTACCATCGTTTCATCCCTGCAGCAGCCCGTATCATGCGCCCTCTGTTCTCGCTGCTGGCTGGTAAGGGCAAGGACATCACCTGGACTGACGAGGCTGCGACTGCTTTCGTTAAGGCCAAAGACGCCCTGGCAGACGCCACGATGCTGGTACACCCCAGGACTGACGTCCCGACTGCCCTCACGGAAGACGCGTCCAACACTGCGGTGGGTGGGGTACTGGAACAGCTACTCGAAGGCCGCTGGCAACCCTTGGCATTTTTCAGCAAGCACCTTAGACCGCCCGAACTGAAGTACAGCGCTTTTGATCGGGAACTTCTAGCGCTGTATCTGGCGGTCCGGCATTTCCGATACTTTCTAGAAGGCAGGCCTTTCACCGCTTTCACCGATCATAAGCCTCTGTCCTTTGCCTTCTCCAAAGTCTCCGATCCCTGGTCAGCTCGTCAGCAGAGACATTTATCCTACATTTCCGAGTTCACAACTGACATCCAACATATCTCCGGAAAGGATAATGTCGTTGCTGATGCACTTTCCAGACCAACCATCCACAACCTATCCTTGGGTGTCGACTACACGGCCCTAGCTGATGCACAGCAAGCCGACGACGAACTGCCCAGCTACAGAACCGCAGTCTCGGGTCTGCAGCTCCGAGATTTCTTGGTTGGTCCAGGTCAGCGGACCCTACTTTGCGACGTTGTGACTGGTCATCCCCGCCCTAAAGTCCCTGCAGCCTGGCGGAGACGCGTTTTTGACTCGGTACATGGGTTGGCGCACCCGTCCATCAAATCTACTGTCCGACTGGTCGCCAGCAAGTTTGTCTGGCATGGCCTGCACAAACAGGTCAGTGAGTGGGCCAGGACTTGTCCGCACTGCCAGACGTCAAAAATCCAGCGACCCACCAAGGTCCCACCACAGCAGTTCGAGCCTCCCCGTAGGAGGTTCAACCACATACACGTCGACCTCGTGGGCCCTCTGCCGGTTTCAAGAGGAGCCCGGTACCTCCTTACCATCGTGGACCGGTTCCCGAGGTGGCCTGAGGCAACCCCCCTGACTGACATCACAACGGATTCCTGCGCCCGGGCGCTGCTCACAACTTGGATCTCACGTTTTGGCGTTCCGGCCCACATCACTTCAGACAGAGGCACCCAATTCACTTCCAGTCTCTGGGCTGCATTAGCGAACCTGCTAGGAACGCAGCTGCACACCACCACGGCCTACCATCCTCAATCAAACGGGTTGGTGGAACGTTTTCACCGCCATCTGAAATCGGCCTTGATGGCCCGCCTGAAGGGTCCTAACTGGGTTGACGAGCTGCCTTGGGTCCTGCTCGGCATACGCACTGCCTCCAAAGAAGACCTCCGCACTTCATCAGCTGAGCTTGTATACGGGGCGCCACTAGTTGTCCCCGGGGATTTCATACCTGCCCTTCGGGACCAAGGGGAACAACCCCCAGCAGTCCTACAAAGACTGCGCGAGAAGCTTGGCTCTTAGCCCCGATTCCCACCTCACGGCACGGTCAAGCCCCATCCTGCCAGCCCAAGGAACTACAGGACTGTAAGTTTGTTTTCGTTCGCAGGGGCACACCTCGGGCGCCATTGCAACGACCATATGAGGGACCGTTCCGAGTCATACGGAATAACGGATCCACTTTTATTTTGGACATTGGAGGCAGGGAACAGGTTTTCACGGCGGACCGCCTCAAACCGGCCCATTTGGATCTGCAACAGCCTGTCGAGGTTGCCACGCCGCGACGCAGAGGCCGCCCCCCCCCCCTAAGCAGCAGCTGGCACAGCCCACGGACCTTGGGGACTGTCTCGCCGGTTCTGGGGGGGGGGGGGGGGGTTATGTGGCGACTCACCGTCTAGTCGGGCGAACCAGCTCGGCAGTCAGGTCGCGCGGCGTCGGAGCGACGAGGCCCAAGATGGCGGCAGGCCTCGTCTTTCCAAGCGACGGGGAGAACCCGCGCGCGGGAAAGTCCTGATGACGTAGGACTTACGTCATTGCCGGTTGTTTTGGGCGGGAACATTCTCCCTTAAAGGGCCCACGCAAGGCGGGAAAATAAACCAGTTCTGTTTGGCAATCCTCCGAGTAGAGTCTTGTTTTATTCCGCGGTCACAACCGCTACAAATATGTATTTTTGTGTCTAGAAGGTTGCTGGCTGTGTGGTTTCATGGTGTTCAGTACTATGCCCTCTGCTTTTTGTGATACATGTCAGTAATTTAGATTTATGTGTAGAGATCATGTTTGTAGAAAATCCAAAAATTGGCCATGCGGTTTAAAGTGAGGAAGAAATAGACTTTAGGGAGGTATTAATGGACGTGTCAGGTATGCAAAACAAAGGCACGTTAAAATCAGAGGCGTGTAAGATAACACAGCTGGCAAGGACAAAAAGACAAGTGAATACTTGATAAACTGTACAATACTGACAGGTGTAGAGCATAGAGAGACCTTAGAGGGCACATCCAAAGATTTTTGAACATAATGGAGGGTGAGGGGAAACCTGAAAGAAGTTTATAAAATTATGAGAGGCAAAGATAGGTTAGACAGCCAGAATCTTTCTCCCCCAGGGTAGAAATTTCAAATACCAGGAGGACATAGCTTTAAGTTGGGGGTGAGGGGCAGTTCAAAGGAGATGTCTGTAGGTGCCTAGAATGCACTGCCAATGGTGATGGTAGAAGCAGAGAGGACAGTGGTGTCTTTTAAATAGGCACATGAATATGCAGGGATGGAGGGATATGAAACATGTGCAGGCAGAATGGATTAGTTTAATGTGGCATCATGTTCAGCATTATGGGCTGAAGGGCCTGTTAGTGTGCTGCACTGTGACAGAGAGACAGAGAGAGACAGAGAGAAGATAAGCATCAGCAGGAGCTGCCCACCCCCTCACTCTACTCATTAACAATTCAGTGGCTTCAAACAACCAAGACAGAGCGGGTAACTATTTCCACTGAGTACAAAGATGAGCAAATACTTGTGGTCTGACATGCCCTTTTAAGGAACATTTCCTGACTGCAGGTTTCTGTTTCCTGCTTCATTCTACTATAGAAGGACATAGAATTACTTGTTCTTCGAAACACAATCTCTATTGTGCCCTGCAAAAACTTTTGAATAATTCCACAAAAGACAGACTTAAGCAAACGTCTACAAATTCATGAGATTCAAGAACATAAATGTAGTTGTTAGGCTTTGGTTTTGTTGTGTATTATTTTGTTGCTTTTGACTTTGCTGTTTAAGACAATGAATGACTGAGCCATACACATTAATCTTGGGTGAACCTAAGTATTATCCCAAATATCTGGCGAGTTTTCGATCTCAGCCAAAGCAGCATTAGCACACTTCACAGGTACAAAGATACTGTGGAAGAGTTACTGGATAAGGAATCCAGAGATCCAGACTTTTTTTCCCAAGTCCCACCACAACCATTTCAGTAGTTAAATTCAGTTAAAGAAATAAATTTGGGATTTAAAAGTCAGGTCAGTAATGCTGACTTCAAAACTACTGAATAATTGTTAAAAAGCTACTGGAATCCTAGTGTCCTTTTCCAGTCCAGCCTACTTGTAATATTGTTTTTAATTATCACAGCAATGTGATTGATTGTCCTGGTAATGAGGGGCGGCCATTAAGATTTTAAGATATCTTTATTAGTCACATGAACATCGAAACATACAGTGAAATGCATTTCTTGTGCAGAGTGTTCTGGAGGCAGACCGCAAGTGACTCCATGCCTCTGGCACCAACATAGCATGCCCACAGCTCCTAACCCGTATGTCTTTGGAATGGAGGAGGAAACCAGAGCACCCGGAGGAAATCCACGCAGACACGGGTAAACGTACAAACTCCTTACACACAGTGGCCAGAATTGAACCCAGGTCGCTGGCACGGTAATAGCATTACGCTAACTGCTACAATGAATATAAATAATAAGAAAAAAAGCCCTCAGTTAATGAGAAGGAGAGAAAGAGGCAGCCATAGTTCTTGCTCCCAAATACTGTCAAGTGACACCAGCTAAGCGTGGGGTGTGGCTGTGGGGTAAGCAGAACAGCAGTTACACCATCTATTTCCTGCCCACTCTACCCCACCAACAATCTGACAATAACCTGCTGAGGCTTACTGTTTAGTATACATATGGGCAGTCATTTAAATGGAAGAAAATCACATACAGTGCTCTGTATTCAGATTCAGGTAGAGTCTAAATTATTACCAGCACTTCTGCCACCATGCCTTAATACTTTTTTTCCCCCCCCATTTACCTTCCAAGATACTGAGGGATTTAAACTAATGAAGCAATATTTCTTTGTGACCACTACCCCACAGGCAAACCAACACTGCCTAATGCAAAAACACGTTACAAAATACTGAGTGCATTTGGTCACATGGTACAATTCTTACAACAGGTACGTGGCCAACGTTACATAAGCCACATGTTGCAGATACCAGAAGAAACCCTATCAGTGTCAGTATTGGGATCAATATACCGGCCAAAAAGATAGGACGGGTGTTAAGGCGAGCAGTGAAAACTGGAAGAGAATAGCAAGTTTAAAAAAAGTGACATAGGACAGCAATCAGATTTGACATAATTTAAAATATCAATTAAAATGAATTCTGTGAAAGTAAATGGGCGTTTAATAAATTGAAAAATTGCATTGGAAAATAATAATATCCACAAAAGCCTTACTGGGACGTGGAAGCAGACATCATGAGGCTAAGGATCTTTTTTATACTCATGCGTACATATTTCATTTTAGCAATGAGCAATCTTGTAGCAAATTTCATTGTAATAAACACTACAACATACTACCCTCCATGAAGTATGTTCTTTTGCTTCATAGCAGCTTTCACTTGTATAGCAAAACAACATACTTCAGAGAAACACAATCAAAATAAAAACTGATGCCAAACCGCATAAGATTAGAATAAGCGACCAAATAAGAGTTCAAGGAGGAGAATTTTAAGCAGCCTTTTAAAAGGAGGGTAGGTAGAGCACTGGAGAGAGCACAGAGGTTTTGCAAGGAAATTCCAGAGCCCAGGGCCTTGGCAACTGAAGGCACTGTCATTAATGGTGAAGCAATTCAATCTGGGGATGATCAAGGGGCCACAATTGGAGAAGTTAGATATCTCAGTGTTGCTGGCCTAGAGGAGATTACAGAGGGAGGTTCTAGAAATTAGATCTCACCCATTTTTGGGGCACTGCGTGGTCACAACATTTTCCTTCAATGATAGATCAGGGAACACCAAAGAAAATATCTTGAAAATGGCAACCCTCTTTCTCCAAAACTGTCATTGAGGTTCATTCCCTTTTGGAAGCATTAAAATAAAGCATGCATTTACAATGAGCAGCTCAGTAAGGTGAAGCCGCCATACAGCCACAGAAGCTGGGTGCGGGGTAGAGTGGTGGTGGGACAGGCGGGAGATAGGGGGGAGATTCAGCTGTGCAATGGCAATGGGTCTCCTGTGATATGGAATGGTCCGATACCCTGATTGCCCTGCAGGGATCTATTGGGCCACTCCGCAATGATCATCAGGACCACAACATCGTCTGTCTGCAGTTGAAGGAATGGAATTGGAAATAACGGCACACGGATCTGCTGATGGAAACTCCCAACCATTGCCCCCTCCCTGCCAAACACAAGGATCATACTCCAATGAAAGGTGGACCTAACCCATTCCCAACTGCAGCAGCCCTGGGGCAATAGACCAAACCATCTGAACTGAAGATGTCAGTGCATAGATGGTTCAATTAGATTTTTTTTATACACCAAAATCACATGAATACAGGGTGGGGCTGAAATTTATAGAATATAAAAATAATGTAAGATTCACAATTTTCAAAATTATTTACTCCTTGTTAAACCACACTTAATAATGAAGGTTATAAGTTGTGACATTCTGATCCAATTTCTGTCAGGAATTAATTAATAGGTGATATGCATGATAAAGACATGCTGTTTGGGGAATACAATGGGGCAAATTATTTCTGCCTCAGGCTGGTCCATTTGTCTGATGGGCAGGACTTCAACAGCAAATGCACAGCTTGTTTTTTGTGTGACTTACACATAAAAAGTCACAAATGAGTCCAATTTCTAGGCAAGGGAAGGGAAAACCCAATGGAGCGATTTGGAAATTCGGTACATTTTAAAAATCAAGGTATTGCTTAAGCAGGACCAAGTGCAGGTCAGCAAGCTCCAGAAGAATGAGTAAATATGACTTACTTCATTAGGACATGGGCAGAAGAATTTTGGATACCTAAAGTCCATAAGAACACAATAAGCAATACAATTGATTTAGATTAGTCAAAATCTAGAGGTAACGAAGGCATCGAAGAGGCATTCAGCAGCAGATGAGCTGAGCCAGGATTTGACAATGTGGAAAAAGGTGTTCTTCATAATGGCATGGTTATGATTCAATTCAATTTTAAAATGGTTATCAGGGAAAGGGATGAATTTGGTGACTATTCAATGGGTAATTTGAAGATGAAATCATTTGCTTCTACTTGCCTTGTGGAGACTTAAAGTTTTCCCTCTGTACACCACATACAACAAAATCTATGTCCACCTCTATTAGTAATTTCCAAATCATAATCATTGTCTACAACTCTGCTGATAACAATGCAAGACTGTCAGATACACTTAATTTTGGTGAAGCTGAAAGCCCAGGGTCACTAATGCTGTATTCAGTAATCTTCACATGTATAAATAGAGAATGTCTGCACCACTTCAGCCAACCAACATCATTGGCTTCCTTAACCGATTCTCAGTTCTACAATATTCTGTATTTTTCTTGTTGAAACTATCAGCAAGTTTCTTCTATCTTGAGTTCTATTTTTTAACCACTAAGAACCATGGAACTGTAGGCATCTTCCATTTGCGACAAGACATTATTAAAAATTAATAATCCAAGTCAATTACATTGCTTAATAAGAGCTTAAGCACATTTCACACTAACCCTCAAAACAAAACCACAGACTCAACCACCTGGACTGGTGACACCATTTAAGTAATAATTAACATTTTCAGCATACTGAAGTCTTTACATAGATGGTCATATCAACTATAAAACCCAACAGTTTCCGAGTTTAAGTGACATCAATTGTCTTAGAATATCTGAGCAAGGATTATTTTTAAAAAAATACAAATCCTGGTTCACTTCTCTCCTCAATATTCCCAGATCATTGTGAGGGACTGCAGACCTCAGAACCAATCTTTAGTTCTGCACTTCATCCTGGGCTCCAGGACCTGTCCTTGCCTCGAGGATATTACTGGAGCCCAAGCCCCAATGTTAGCACTCCCAAACCTTGGAACATTTTATCTCTTGGCCACCCAATACTGATAATATTACTCAGTATCACGGCCTACTCCTAACAGTATATAAGATATCTTTATTAGTCACGTGTACATCAAAACACACAGTGAAATACATCTTTTTGCGTAGTGATTTGGGGGGCAGCCCGCAAGTGTCACCACGCTTCCAGCACCAACATAGCATGCCCACAACTTCCTAACCTGTATGTCTTTTGGAATGTGGGTGGAAACCCGAGCACCCGGAGGAAACCCACACAGACACAGGGAGAACGTACAAACTCCTTACAGACAGCGGCCAGATTTGAACCTGGGTCGCTGCCGCTGTAAAGCATTACGCTAACCGCTACACTACCATGCCTGCTCAGAGCCCAATGGTGTAGGACTTTACATAGAACATTACAGCACAGTACAGGCCCTTCGGCCCACAATGTTGTGCTGACATTTTATCCTGCTCCCAAGATCTATCTAACCCTTCCCTCCCACATAGACACATGAATGATAGAGAAATGGGGGGCTATCTACAGAACATAGAACAAGTTAGTTTTAGAAACTTCAGTTAGTTTATTCTTAACATTATTATTAAAAAATGTGCATGCTGCAATCTTTTCATGCCTGCATTTGTCTAGCAGGCAACAAGTCGAAAAGCTGTATGGTCATTCACCTCATGAGTTATTTGTCAAGGTTTGTGAGCTGCCATATTTTCCTACACAAGGGTTGGCTGAAAGTGGAAAACAAAGCAACTTATTTTGTGGAGGTTTGAGAGAGGTTGTCATGATAAGAAAGTACTGTAGCTGCAAGTACTGTTATTTATTAAGTGTACACATTTATTATGTTACCAGACCAGTAATCCAGTGGTTGGTAAACAGAAATTATGTATTTGTACAGTCTCTTACAGACTGCAAGACAAAGCAAAGCAAATACCACTTGTCCTTTTAATGGTGGTACAGTCTAAAATTTAATTATGCAGGACGAGATTTACAATTTAGTCAAGAATTTTTTACATTTTTATTCCATTGCATCAAATGAACTTTTATTTTTAAGTTGTCCTAATAAATGGGAACTGTTTTCAATAAGAATAGAATCACATTCTATCCTTTTGGATTGTAAACATCATTGTACAAGTGGCCATACATTTCACTGGCACAAAGGCATTTTCACTGCAAACCCACATGCCATAGCAATGTCACGTTTTCTGCACCATCATCCACATTCATACGCCTGCCTCTCCAAGCTCTAATCAAAGGCAGCCCAAAGCGGCAGGCTCTATTAAACAAACAATATCAACTCACTCCAAGCACAAAATAGGCTTTTCAAACATCAGTTAGAATGGCAAACATTGTCCAAGAATGGTTACTAATGAAGTCAGCTAGTAGAAACACTTCATTGGAACAGTCCTTTCAGAGTGGCCTCTGTGGATTCCATGTCAAAACAGCTTGGTCTGTGCTGCTCGGAGATTTGAAATGGTAGCTGTTGACTTTTTTACTTTTAGTGCAGTGTGACAGAAGGAGACGGCAATTTTCTGCACCTTCCTCAAAGACTGGCCCTGATTAAGAGGGAGCTACATGCAACTCCTTAGGAATTTTCTAAAAGACCACCCATAAATCAAAGCATTGTGTGGCAACAGCAAATCATGGTACTGCTGCTGCCATAAGGAGCTATTCATTTGAGAACTTTATCTTGATTCAGCTAAATGTGATTACATCCAACAGATAACTGCATGTTTCCCATTCTGGATAATGGACTAATTTCCCACTTCCAGATGTGAAAGTAAAGACAGCTCTGCTGTGTCGAGATTCTTTTAACTAAAATTTAAGAAATTGGAGTTTACAACAAACTCTCTGATTGACACAGTGGCTGTTAGAACAAAAACTTCCATATTTAATTCCTCTCTGTTCAAGCTCCAAAAACTTCTAAGACCTCCCTGTTCCTATATCTTTGTCCTTGTGCACTCCCACTTCCTTTGCCTACAGCTGAAAATAGTGTCATCAGCCACCTCATCCACACACTCTGGAATTCCCATTAAATCTCTCTGCATTTCTATTTTGTTGTCAAAGTTCTTTCAAATCTGTCCCTTTGATCCAGCTTTCTGTTGGGTATCCCATATCTCGTGTTCGATCGGATGTCAATTTGAACTCACTCTTATTGTGTTGGATGCTGGAATTCCAAAACTTATAATCAGTAATAAAAATCCACTCTTCTGACTTTGCTCATGAAGAGGCTTCAGACAAATTCCATTTGAGTTTAGTTCAGTAATATTGTAATTTCAAAGACTGGAAAAGTTTAACTTGCACTAACATTGGTTGTCAGGTTCACAATGCAATTGCTCCATATGCAAGACAGAGGTGGGCCAAGCCGAGCCCCAAGCACTGAGGCTAGTTCTTATTTGATGGCGGCAGCGAGGGCCGAGGTGCCAAAATGGCATCCCAGAGCAGCCAAGTGATTGGAACCAGCTCGGACACCAAATCAGTCTTAGACAGAATCTAAAAGGAAGGAGAGAGTTAGCCCTGGACCAGATAAGGGTAGGATCAGCACTCCTTGTGCCCACACATAACTCCAGACAGATTCTGCGCCTACTTTCCAGTGGCTTCCTGATGGTCGTGTGTCTTCAACTAATACCACAGGGCAGACATGATCACTTAAGAGCTTTCACAGAGAAAGTAGTTTTGTATCAGGGTCCTAAAAAATCAAACTTCAAGTTGTACAGTAAAGCACGATTACATGTTCTTCATCCAAGTGAGCCTCTAGTCAATATACAGACCTGCCTGAATACAGCAGCATATGAGACTTGCCCATCAATATCGGCCTCTTCCCTGATTCTCACCTCCTACCAGCCAGATTTTCAGGGTAACAGAGAGTTAAATTTCTCCCTCCTTCTCTAAAATGTGAACTGTAGCTTACTTCTGTGCCAGTGACTGGAAGATCTAAAGTTTATGTCAATAATATGGTTGTAACTATTAACCTGATTCAATTGGCAGCACTCCTGTCTCGAGTCAGGAAACATTGGGTTTACACTCCAATCCAGAATTTGGGTACATAATCTAGGCCATTGGTCATATTTCAAAGGAACACTGCAGCTTTGGAGGTGCACATTGAAAATGGTAGTTCTGCCAGACTGATCCCGTGAAAGCAAGAGATTTCATGACAGCAACTACAGAAGGGCATGAATTTTCCCAACATACTGTCCAACATCGCTCTCTCTTAAACAACTCCACCAAAAGTAGTTTTGACTATTTATTGGTTTAGTTTACGGCATGTAGGAACCTTACTGTACACAATAATCATGGGGCCATGATTGAATACACTAGAATATTGACTAACTTCAAAATTAATTTTTTTTTACACAACATTCTTCCAGGTGTCCCGAGACTGTGAGAGGATGTCATTTGCAAGCATATTTATTTATTCAATCTCTCATCTTATTGGAGTGAAGTGTCTACACAGAAGAAGTGGCTTCCAAGAGAAGGGAAAATAACATCAGGTTAACAGACATTAAGCTCTGCCATTGTGACATCTTCAGTACCCAACTCTAAAGCATAATTTGATTAACAGTTACTGTATTTTCCCTCTTACCTGGGTAATGACATGCAACCAAGAATTCCAAACAATAAATTGAAATTTAACCAAGTGAATGGATAACAAATTATCTATTAGTTCTGCATACTACTTAAATTCATCCTCACTGAAATTAATTTAAGTACGGCCATTTTTCATGATATTACAGACTTATCGTGAAGATTTTATTAGACCAAAAAGAGTAGCAAAGTCTTTACTCTCAATGGGGTTTTGTACTTGTAAGAGGGGAACTATTTGCCATAAACAGTCAAGCATTAAGCTCGTATTTCTGACAATCCTGTTAAAGCAACTGACAGAGGTTTAGAAAATTTTGATTCTGCAGAAAAGTTGAGCAATAACAAAATGAGTTAAAATATTATGGAAAGATCATGATCAATAAATTAGCCATCATTAATGAGGCAAACGTTCCACATGGCATTTTTTTAAAAATAAGTGATACACTTATTACCATTTTGCATCCAGTACCATTAATGGAATCCACCAAGATTGTGCAATTACTTAGAACCTCAAAATCAGGCCAACACCCATTGCAATCTCCATCATTTTGGGTGTCAATGATTGGTGCCACAACGACAGCAATTTTACCATAATTAAAATTACATCACATTAAAATCAGATCACATTTTCAAAAAGCAAAGTGCTTTTCAAAACAAATTTTAATATACAAATTGATAAAATTATAGCATAATTTTAATGTTTCTCTCAAAAAGTTTATAAAGGATAGATAATGGTAAGTTTCTGCCCATCCGCCTGCCCTCGAGTCCTGGAACGATGCCAGTTTGAGGACGCAGCAGCTCTGTGTTCCCACACCCTTGCAGCCTGACCCCATTTACCCAAGAGAAATGCATTACAATAGCAGATCCATCAGGCTTGATATCTCATCCCTCACCGTATCCAATGAAGGATGACCTGGAAAAGGACCACCAAACTAAGAATACTCAACATTTAATAGGTCATCATTAATTCTTTTTCCTTTCCTCGATGAAGTTTAAAAATAGACACCAATTTGCTAAACCATTGAGCAGCACAAAGAATGGTGCAAACTAATTTCTTATTACAGGTCCTCCCCACCTTACGAAAGCCCAACTTACATACAACTCACACATACAAGTGAGCACGTGGGACACTGGCAGGATGGATTTGCTTGCTGCTGCAAGGCCACAGGCATCTTCTACAGTGTGGGAACTCTGTTCATGGCTGCATTTCCAAATAGCAAATTGTTTAGGGTTACAAGCAGTTCTCAGGAATGAAATCCTGGCACTAACCTGGAGAGGACCTGTATTAGTACTTGCTAGAGGACACTGTCAAGGTGATTTATCACCATCAATTCCCCTGGTGGTAACAAAAGACCTCATTTGCACTGTTGCACTACAGGTGCCATCCTTCAGATGGGATGTTACATTGAAGGCCAGGTGAATGCAAAAGATCCAATGGTTATTTCAGAGGAGCAAGAAAGTTATTCTTGGTCTCAGTCCAAGATTCATCTTTCAATCAATGTCACGTAATAAGACTCCAGTTACTGTGGCATTGTTTGTGGGATCTTGCAGTATGCAACCAGAGTGCTGCATTTCCTACATCAGTGACAACACTTCAAAATATTTAATTGGTCATTAAATACTTTGGGGTAACCAGAGATAATGGAAGGTTTTATATCATCACAAGTCCCTTAGTTTCATGTCTAAAGGAATTAAAGTACCAACAACATATGGGCCTGAAGTTCCATGCAGCCCAAACCTGCTCATGGTGACAGCCTTGCTTCTTTGAAGGATATTGTTGAGTTTTAGCAACAATCCACCAATTCCCTTGGTCATTTTCTCATGTCAGCCTGTAAATTCTAGGTGATATAATATTTAATAAGATGGTGGATTTGAACTTTTGAAAAACTGGGTTATAACTCCATTGCAATAACCACAAAATTAACATATTCATTTCAAGTGTTTTTATGTGTCTATTGTTGTTATTAATCATGTATCTGTCAAATTATGTGTCAAATACTGAGCAAATTGCTTTTTACTAACCACAGGCAGACTAATTGATTGATGCTAACTTCCTTATGCTACATTCTTCTCAGCAGTCAACTCTCAGTTTGGCAGGAAAGCTTCCCTAACACTCTTGTTAATATCCTGGTGATGTATTTGGCCCTGCTTGTATTCATTCCTAGCCTCAACCTCCCACCCCTCACCAACAAGGTGTATGCCAGTCCTCCTCCACTTCTAGGCCTTTTACGTGTGCTTCAGCTCCATGCCTTGCTTGCCCACCAAGATCCAGTGACATGTTCCAAATGTAACCCCCTTGTACCACAAACTTCCTTGTACCAAGCCTCACTCTCCTGCAACGTTTCCCCTACCTCACACTCATGGTACTTTTAAAGCGTTCCAGCTCTAGTTCAGTAGCCCACATCAATAATTGAGCACATCACATAATTTAGAAGCTATTTCTCACTCTGCCATTTATGCAAATGCAGCACTGGTTCCTGTATTTTATTTTGCCCTTCTGTGCAATTCTTTTTCTCACTTCAGCCTCTGCTCCTTAAGTCAAGGGTTATGGCACGACATGCAAGTGGCAAGAACAACAGTAAAACAGATGGTCATCATGGCAACAGGCTTACTAGTTCCGACACTCTTAGGCACACTGATCTTGAAGATGTTACATTTTTGATTTCCCAACCAAAAAGACGCCATGATCGCAAATACTCTTCGCCCAATTCTTATCGTCTTGCAGCCCACTCCATTCCTTCTACACTGCAAACAATGGATTTCAGGCCAAAATATTCTATCCTCACTCTGACAGTTGTGCATCTTTCGTGTGGACAATGGAAGTCCAGCAACCAGATTCAGGTAAAAGTTTTACTCAGGAGTTTAAATATAGTAAAGGGGACAATTCTACAATATCTTCATTGACTCAAAAGAAATGTGCACAAAAGAAAATTAAGCACCCAAGCAGAGGGTGCTTAATCCCAAATTTTATTTGGCTCAGTGAGGTGAATGACACTTGGTATCATGTTTACGTAAAGATTAAAACAATTTAGTGTGAAAAGCAGATAACTAGATAAATGCAAATATTCACAAATTGATGATAGACTTGCAATCCTTCCTCATTTGCTTCACAACATTATTTCACTGTTGGGCTCACCATGAAAGTGCAAAGAATGCAATGCTGTTGCTTCAGTTGTCTGGTAGATTTGAGTCAATTCACTGCATTTCCTTTCTAATTAATCAAGTGCACGTCAGATGGCATTAAATGTGTTAATTTATGCTGAGCACCCTCTCTGGCATTGCTGTGTTTTCAAATTTTCAAACAACTTGTTTTTAACGTTTAAACTTTTCCTTTCAGTCACTTCCCACCCACCCCCCTCCCTTAACCCAGGTTCTCTATCAGTAACTGATCTTGAAGGAGAATCATTTGCAATTGTCTTCATCTAAAAATGACAATTGGATGTTCTACCTCAGTCTCTTCCTGAGGCCTCCAGTAACACAGAAGCCAGGCTTCAATCAATTCAATTCACCACATGCAGTATCAAGGAATGGCAATGTACATTGGATAGAGAAAAGCACAAGGCCCTGACAAATGAGTTTGTTTTCACTTTTATTTTTTATATCGTCAGGCCATTAAAGGATTAATTGATACACAAATTGAAAAAACTGTTTTCCAAAATGTAACATGTACTTATAATAGAACTTGCTGCTACGTGCCTGCATTGTTCACATAAAGATATTTAAGATACCATCAGCATGCTATTTAGAAAGATATTTAGATACCCAAGCATTTTCCAAAACAAAATATTGCACATTAACTTCAAAAATATGTTTAAAATGTCACACAAGGACTGTTTCAATCTAGAATTCAGTGAACTTTTTACTTGCAATAATTACTACTATATATATATATATATATATATATATATATACACACACACACACACAAAATGCATACCTGTTTCAAGCCCAAGTTTCTCCCATACAAAAATAAGAACTTACGTCATGTTAATCTTCATTCCAGTCATTTTATGACTGACTTTTATTTCAGGTGTTGCACGCTATAGACTTATCCATCAAGTATTCTTCCTCTTCAGACTTCTTGCAATTCACAATTATAGCAAATGTTATGTATCTACATTGTTAATACAAACCCTCCATCAAGTCAGGCAGCATCTTTGAAGAGAAAAACAGTCAACTTTTTAAGCTGATGGTTTTTTTTTCAGATCTGAAAAATGGAGTTGAAGCAGGTTTTAAGAACCAGAGAAAGGCAAGATTGGAAGAGTAAAACAGAAAGGAACAAATTTCAGTCAGAGGTGAAGGCAGGAAAGATTACCTGAAAGAAACAGGCACTGGTACTCGATAACACGGGTGATAATGAGAGAAGCAAGGCAGAAGAGGAGTCTGTTTGGAGGTTGGAATCACTACCATCAATTGTCATATGAAAGAAAAGGTACATTGCTTATGATCCAAATTTTTTTTTATATAGGATATTGAGATTGGAAGACCTAACTGAAAGATGAGGTATTGTTCCTGGAGTTTACAGTGAGCATCATTCTCTTGCCGTAGGAGCCCAAGACTAAAGAGATTACAATGAGAGGGGTAAGGAGAATTAAGATGAGAACTGACAGAAAATTCAGGGTCAATTTTATTGATTAAACACAGATGAACTGCAAAACAACTAATATGCATTTGATCTTTCCAATGGAGAGGAGACATAATGGGCTGGAAGAACAGCACATTAAATTCAAGTGTTCAAATAAATTGCTGTTTTACTTGTTTTACTGGGCCCCGGACATTGGGAAGAAAAGGAGATAAAACAGGGTAAATGGTGTATTACTAGAAAATGGTGCCATAGGAAGGTACTTAAAGAGTGTTCCTTTGTCACACTCTGATGGTCTCAGAATGCTGAAAGGAGAGAAAATGTGCAGTTGCAAAATCATGCTGGAGAAGCCAGAAATGGCAGAAGGTTGATATTTTGAGTGTGGATACTGGTTGGGTGAAAGGCAAGGACAAAGGGAAACCCTCTCATTGTTCTAAGTTGAAGAGGAAGGGCAAGAGTAGAGGTGTGGACATTGGCACCACATAGATGATCAAGAGAATTGTCAGTTACAGTAGAGGTTTGCCTTTGCTTAAAAAGTGAAGGTAAACTGGAATATAGAAATCCCATTACAGAAGTCGTGGCAAACAAGAACAAGGAAAAATGCAACAGAGAGCTAATATGGAGTGGAAGGAAGTGCGGTTAAAGCAGACTGACATCCTCTGGAAATTTACCTATTTCCAGAAATATAGTTAGCAAAGTCGAGGAAGATGAGAATCTGAGATGAACGATGTGAAGGCCAAGAAAATGTTGAGATTGAAAATAAAATTGATGTAAATACTAAAGCTCAGAGTTGGTACAGGAAACAATGCTAACAAGCTTATCAATATATAGGGGACCCCTGCATTACAGCTGTTTGGGTAATGGAAATTCACCCTTACAGAATTCATAAATCACTACTCAAAAATATGAGATATGGAATAAAATTCACTCGAGGAACTAATGTTTAAAAAAAACACAAAATTTAATTATTTTCAACTTGTGTCTTTTAATGTTTACACAAACGACAGTGCTTTGCATTACAGAAGATCACAATGCAGACCGTTTTCCAGGAATGCAACCCTTTGTAGTGTGGGTTGCCTGTACTGGATAAACAGGATGAGCAAAGGAACCAAGTAGGCTGATAATCAGCACATTCTGCATATCTCAGAAAACCCCAGCGTAATTAGGATCCAATACACTTTCTATTGCTCTTAATTGTGTAATGGAGACATGAAATTTCTCAATGCATAAATAAGTTCAAGTAGGTAGAGAAGCGTGCTGATGAATGGGATGCAGCTATCAAGTAGGCAGCAGGGGGCTCCTGAGATATCTTCTTGGGGTGGACATGAAGATGGCTTTGATTTCCATGCTGAAAAGGATATTGCCTGGAAAATTAAGACTGACAGAGCAGTGGAGGTTGTCCAAAAGTTTTTCAGTCTACCAATGGAATTATGTTTGTGTATCAGAAGCAGGTTTCAGAGCCATTGACAGTTGGGGGAAGACCCTCAGGGACAGTCAGGAAAAAGATAGCTTGGTATTTAGTGGCAAAGCCATTGGGTCAGGCAGGGTGAGCAGTGTCAGAGTGGTATCAGTCTCGGCAAGGCAAAATTGGGTTGGACAACTACAACATCACTAGCCTCATCAGTACGTTCAATAACAATATTAGCATGGGACTTAAGCATCAGATGCCTTGTTCAGAGGAAAGTGGGTGAGAGTGAAAGAGATAAATTGAGACAGCTGATGTCTGACTAAGAGGCCAGGGAACAAAAACTGAAAATAGGTTGTTGTTTAGGATGGAAGCAATGGGCACAGAGGCAGTCAGTGAATGTGTAGTTCAAAATTCATTGAGGCAGAGACAGAAATGTGTGAATCCAAGGGAACTTGATTGATCAGAACCAGAGGCGGAACTGTCAAAGGGGATATTTAAAACATGCAATGAATGAGATTGGAAGGAAGGAGGGTTGGATACAAGGGAAAGTTAAGGACAAGGATCCATACAAGTGTTAGAATCTAAAATTTGACGTCTGCAATTTTTGAGACATGAAGGGAGGAAATAATATACTTTGTGGTATCAAAGGAAGCAAAGGATCATATGGATCCTAGAATCAAAGTTACAGTTTTTCAGCATTACTGAAGAAAGAGGTCGAGAACACTGCATCAATCCTGAATCTCAGGATGTGGCAAGCACAATGCTTTGAGGAATGTTGAGAGTCCCAGAGATACCAGTAATTGGATAGACCCAAAACATAAAGGGTGAAATTTTGGTTGGATTCCATCTTTAAACATTTTTATCACATTCAGTTTCTGTCAGTGCTTGAAATAAATGGAGTCATTAATAACCTAGTGATAAGGCTAAGGCTATCAGCAAACAGCAGCAACTGCCCATTTAAGCTCTTAATGTGATTTAAAGCTATAGCTAAACATTGACCTTAATAATTCAACGTGGTTTCCAACTATTTTCATTTATATAGCATCTTTAATGGAGAAAAATATCACAAAAGCACCCAGCCCATTAAATAGATTTGATTAAAAGCTTACTTAGAAGGGAGATAACAGTATTTACAACATTAGAACTGGTCTAGATGAATAATTATAATGAGAATTATAAAAAGACAGAGAGAAACATGGAAAGATCCAACAACTTCAGATCAATATTTAGAGCTTCAGACTAATTGGCTAAAGAACTGAACCAGATATGTACAGGAATAGCTGAAGCATTTGAATGACAATGCAATTCAAAGGCTGCAAGGAGATTAAGCAAGACAAAAATCATCACTGTGATTTTGGTTTGGAGAAAAAAGGCGAGATAGGCTAGGAAAGGGAAGAGGTATGGTGGGTGTGGAGGGGGTGGGGGTTACTTAAAGTGGGAGAATTCAATGTTCATGCCGTTAGGCTGCAAGGTTCCAAGACAGAAAATGAGGTGCTGTTCCTCCAGTTTGCACTTGGAATTCTCCTGGCAGTGGAGGAGGCTGAGGACTGACATAACCCTGATAGTGTGGGAGGGGGAGTTGAAGTGACTGGCAACAGGGACATGTTGATTGTGGTTACGGATGGAACGCAGGTGTTTTGAGGAGGTAAGATTAGAGATAGTATGGTAGTTTGCAAAGATAATGGGTTCAAACGTGTCTTCATAGGAGGGGAATGACAAAGTGTTTAAGAACTGCAGAAGAGGAAAACATTTATAATATTGGCTAGTGTGGGTCTAAGTCATCAATTAATTTTTCTGATGGGAGTAGTTTCTAAAAAAAAATCAGGAAGTTGGCCAAAGTGAGTTTGGAGAAGATAGGGAAAGACTTGACTTCAGCAGTAGAGCAGTGAGGAAATAGAAGAAATTTGGCCTGGAGGGTTAAAGGCAGTGGGGACTGCAGCAATGACAGCTGAATGGAGGTTCTCCATACATTCTCACTTCATACAAGCACTCTGGAAGCAGCCTTCCACATACATGCCTTCATTTTCACCTCAATAATGTACAATGTTCGTACGAGTAAAATAACAACATCCCTTTGCTATCTAATTGAATGGTTGAGTGCACCATCAACGTTAGATTCAGGCACGTCCACGACAGATAAACTGAATTGCTCTCAGTGCAAAGTGAACCAAACTGCTCCTACCAAAGGAGAAATAGAAAATGAATTAAAAGAGACATGTACAATGCTCTTACTTGTTAATTATGAATTCAGTCTGCTGAAGCTTCACCTAGGTCAGCCAAATTTCAATTACAAGGAGATTTATTTCTCTTCCTCCAATCGCCTCTCGATGCCTGTGTTTAATGAATACTTTCTTGTGTTACCAGTCATTATTCGACTGTCATGCCTAATTAATGGACTTTTCAGATCAACGTGATGCATATTTGTACATGACAACATGTGCCTCGTGAACAAAAAAAATATCAACATTGGTTGAAATGTTATAGGAAGCTATGGATATGCTTCTTAGAAGTTTCATAAAAATACCCATCACCCTCTCTCCCACCTCACCAACCTGTACATCAGTGTACTTGACTGAACAACTGTAACCATATAACATGTCAAAACAGTTAGCAAACCTCTCATCTAAGACTGCAAGTCGATCACGATCACTTAAGGGACTGAAGATGCTTTTTCTTTATTTGTTTCCGCACACCCCTTCCCACACCTTTCATAACAATGATAAATCTGTGTTGAGAACTTGAAGGAATTAAGGTATTTTAACGATCAAATTATGTTATTCATTCAGGAAAGGTTAATCACAGTGTCTCCTTTTTGGCAATAATGAACATATTATTGCCCAAAGCCATGACATAATCATTATTTTGGGTGGTCTCCCTGTAATAACAGCACTGTTTAATGAAAGGCAGCATGTATACAATAGATCACTTACGTGTTCTACGAGCTTTAACCAAAGCAATGCTTAAACTACTGTTTCTTCATTAAGATTGTAATCAATCAAGGCAGTTTTCTAAAACAATCCTCTCACTTGATGATTAGTTCCCTAGCTTGGTACCCTTATCTTTCTCCATACCATTGAGTTGAGTTTCCCATTTTACTACTTAAGTAAATCCCTCAAAAGTATGGGGTCACAGAAAGGATACACTCAAACAACTGTTTTGAATGTTAAAAGCAAAATTTACAAAAATTTACAGTCCACTGATCCCAGAAATTATTTTGGAATTGCAAACCCTGGGATTATCCACTGTTTAAACTCACAGGATTTTCTGAAGTCAGAACAATGCTCCACAAGCTTCATGTCTTTTGGGAACTTCTGAACAGCAGTCATTCTACAAATGCTGGAAGTCGAGTGAGCTGCCTGGACACTCAAAAACACTGACAAAAATCATACTACCTACTTTGCAATGACCACTAAATTAAACAGCAATTTTATAAAATTGGATTGCTTCACAAATACAACATGACAGTTGCTCAACCCCTTTTATAGGATAGCACCCCTACTCCTTCCTACAGCAGAATTTTGGTATTTCAATAGGATGCAGACAAATCTATCCAGTTTCCAGCATATTCCCAACAAATGGTGAAAGTGCACAAAAAGGAATGTAGATTTTCAGGGTTGAAAAGTAAATAATGCTAATTGAATAATGCTATATGATGCTGTTTTAGATCCATGTTTTAGTGGATTGAATATCAATATCAGCACACAAGTAGTATATGAAATTAAAAAAGTAGGCCATTTGGCACCCTGCATGTGCTTTGCCATTCAATAAGATCACAGCTGACCTTTAACTTCAGCACCACTTTCCTGTACAAACCCCATATCCTCTGATTCCCTTAATATACAAAAATCTAGCAAACATGCTTGAATGTATTAAGTGAGCCTCCACAGCTCTCCTGTACAGAGAAATACAAAGATTTATCATCTATTTTTCCCAGTTCAGTTCTGAAATGACAAACCCTTTTTTTGAGGTTGTGACCCCTGGTTCAAGACACCCCAGGCAGGGGAATCATCAGCCCTGCATCTATCCTTTCAAACCTTGTATGAATTTTATATGTTTCAGTGAGATCACCTCTCATTCTTCTAAACTCTGGAGAGTAGAGGCCTAATCTGCTTAGTATCTCCTCATAGGACGTCCCCCCACCACCGTCCCAAGAATCAATATGGTGAAACTTCATTGCACTCCCTCTATCACAATATCCTTCCTTGTGCAGACAAGCCAGACATGTACACAAAATTCCATGTGGTCTCACCAAGGCCCTGTTTAATTTCTTGTACTGAAATGTTCTTGCAATAAAGGCCAATATGGCCTTCCTAATTGCTTGCACAAAATATTTTATACCAGTTAACCTATAACACTCTCCAACCCATTCCCGGCACACCATTTCTAAAAAGCGACTAGAAAAGGTTCCCTACTGCACAATAGACATTTTTATGACATAATGCTGATTGATCACTTATTGCTCTGCCAGATCAGATTAAGGTTTTCTGCTACAGACAGAAGTCTTTTTAGAACCTGAACAACTGCATAAAGAAAACTTCTCTCTGGACCTTTGACAACCATAGATAGACCAAATTTTTATTCCAACCCATCTGTCTGGACTGGATCTAGATCCAAAAAGGTAAAACAACAGTCCTCTGACTCTCTGCATCATAAATTCCAGTTACCAACAGGAGTTTCTTTCTTTCCTCTTCTTCTGGATCTCTGCATGCGTACACCATTCCGCAGTCAAGAGGAGCCCGACAGCATACTTCCCAAGGCCAGTCATTGCAATCCTTGAGCCAACTACTAAGAGATACACAATAGCAGCATTGATGAACCTGAATCCTGATGTTTCTTTTAGTTTCTCCCAGTAGTATGATCAAAACTAGGATTCTGCATCCCTGATCATGAATGCATTTTCTAATAAGTCACAATTAACACTATTGCCCATAGGAAATAAAACAGAAAGTGCTGGAAATATTCAACAGATCAAGTAATATCGGTGGAGAGAAGCAAAGGTTTTAAGTTTCCTTTACTATCTACTTCTTAGAGAAATTATGCCAGGGAATTAGGAAGGGATCTTTGATATTATAGGTTAACTGGTGCAAACCATTTCATATAGGCACAGAAAGTAACTCGGAAGGCACACACTATGTTGGCCTTTATGGCAACGTTTTAAGTTCACCTTTTGTCAGAGCTCGAAATGTTAAGAGATACAAGGACTGAGGGAACAGGATTAGAAAGCAAAATACAAAAGGGATATGACAAGGTGGAAGCTAAAACCGATTGAAAAAAATCAGATGGCACAAAGCAATATGGAGTCATTCGCAGAACAAAAGACCAGTCTACAGGAGATGAAACTGGGAACAGAAAAATATGCACCACTGAACCTAGCGTCCAGCCTAAAAACTTCTGATGTGCCTTACAGAAAGATAGATAGATGCTATTCTTCAAGCTCCTGTTATCTTTATTCAAACAGCAAAGAGGCAGGGAGCAGAGCAGTCAATGACAGGAAACAAATCCCTGGGGTGCTTGTAGACTGAATGGAGGTGTGTTACGGATTAGGTTACTATTGGTGAATGTCCCTTTAAGACCTAGCACAGTAGTGTGTGTGTGTGTGTGTGTGGGGGGGGGGGGGGGGGGGGGGGGAGGGGGCGTGGTTACGACAACAGGAGATAAGGATGTGATGTGATGACCTTTTTGGAGCAGTCAGTCAGAGTCAGAGGAGAGAGGGAGAGACACCAGCCCGCTGGTCTCTGTATCAATGGATGAAAAACAATAACTGCGTCTGTCATTACAATCCACATATGGATTTTTGGAATAGTCCAGTGGAACAAAGCAGTGGAGTAGTCACTGCTGAGTAGACACTGAGGTGTATGGGTTCCATTGTGGAACATTTGGATTTCGTAATTACTCTCTATTTTCTCTCTACATTTCCTCTTCAGTCAACGGTGGTTTTGCAGTAGCCTTTGCTCACATTTCAACTTATGGCTTGCTGAAATGAACTTTGAGAACTATTCCTGGACTCGGACTTTGGGAATTTACCACACACACACACTTTGAGTTTAAAGTTTTGGGGTTAATGTTTAAGGTCTAACATTTTTATTTCTAACATTCTAACATTTTTACTTTTATTTTTCTTATTATCATAAGTAGTTATTAATAAGTTTTAACACTTATAAATGAATCGGTGTGCTTCTTTTGTTGCTGGTACATGACAGGTGTTTGGCAAAACAATCTTCCAACCAGTGTTTGGTTTCACCAATGTAAAGAAGTGCCAAAAACAGAATATCAAAATTCAGAACTGTACAGGTAAATCATTATTTTACTTGTAAAGAGCGAGACCCTAGGCTGTGGGAAACTTGGATGTAAAGGACAGTATGCATCCTCTGTGCTTGAACAGGAAGGTCCACTGAAAAAGGTATGACAGAATGAGATTTTATTGAAGACAGAAAGGAAAGAGGAACTTTACAATGCATTCAGGTGGTGACTTTGTGGTAGATAGGACAGAAGGAATGGAAACTGAGTCAATGAATGTGGAAGCGGGTAAAGTAACTGATGAAGTCAAGAGTTAACCCATTATTTTGGGAGAGAGGGCAAGGCTTGAGCATGGAAGTGCAAGAAATGGGGCTAATATGGTTGAAGACAGCCAACTACAGTAGAGAGAAAAATCCTTGATTGAGGCCTTTGTCCTTGGCTCAATTTGGTTATGCCACACTGGACATGATGCGGTGGCATCCCCAGAGTGTTAAGTTCTACTACAACCGCAGGAGTGAAAGAGAACTTGGGAGTTTTGGAGGAATCTGCTGGGAGGAAGTGTTGTCAAGGTAGCTGTGAAAACCAATTAATCCAACATGCACACTGATGGATGATTTATCCCTAGAAATGGAGAGATAGATATTAAGAAGGGAAGGTGGGCCGGACGAACCTGAGAGGAGGATGGAAACCAGATGGAAAATTTTTCATCAGGGAACTTATATTCTTATAAAATATTTTTTTCTGTCAAACCTCACCAAAACAATGGGAATTTTCAGCTTCAGCAGCTTTTATACATTATTGATGTATGAAACAAACCCTAGGGATCTTTTTCCTGCACATCAACCAGGAAGATGAAACACAAGGCTGAAAATATACTGCACTGCTGCATCTCATAATGAAATAAGATTCAGTCAGGTCTTTAATGTTCAAACCATCTCAGAGCACAAAATGATTGAAACTAGCCATCCAGTAATTTAGTTCAACTGATGCTGCAATGATGACACATCCCTGCACTAGGCCCCAAACAACACAAGAAAGGGACACAAAGCTGTGGCAACAGTTGTCAGTTTGATGCAAAGGAAAAATGTACTGACTGAAAGCCATATTATGCATATGTTTAAGTGGTGCTTAGCCCTTTGTCTGCCAGCCTTCATTTTCCACTAATGCTTCTCCACCTAAGAGCAGTGACTCACCCCTAGCCTCTGGTCCAATGGACCCCATACTGAGGCCAATGACCAACTTCCATGCACGTGACTGAACAACGTCAGTGGGGTGTGTGATCATCAGGTCAACACAGTCATAAACCACCTTTCATCCTCATCTCCACCAAGACATGGTGAAACATCAAATGATTGCAGGAATCCTGAATACTACTCCTTTCCCTCCCTAGCCTAATGCAGCAGTGCTCCTTCCAATTTGTCCCTGCTACTTCAGCTGAGATTGACTGCCTGATCATATTCTTTCTTAATTCCACCCCCTCAAAATACAATTATTGAAGCATGTAGGCGAGCTGTATGATTGGATTACTTTTCCAGATTCCTGCAAATTAATTCAGTTGCCTACGAAAACTCACTTAGACAAATTGTTGAAAAGCATCAGTCGACATTACTATTTATACTGCAAGTTTGGATTCATTATTGATGCACTCATTTTACTGTTTACCAGTGAACACAAGTCACTGACCTGCAAGCTTCAGTTTCCATTTCGGGGCTCCCACGTAATTGATGACTGGGGAACGTTGTAACTTAGTACAATAGAATAAAATGAACTCATTACTATCTTAAGCTCTTTTGAAATGCGTTTAATTAAATTGGACAAGAGGTAAATTACAACAAAGACGGTTCCGGAGTCACTGCCGCTGGCGGCCTTCTCACTTTGGGGACGCCACCACCTGTTATCCTGTCCGGTAGGACCGAATTGAGCCAAGGATAAAGAATTCCACAGGGTCTTACCACCCTCCGATATTATACACTCACAAGTTAAACTTGCACGATGCCTTTTCAGATAAAATGATCAAAATGAAACATTCATATCCATATCGAACCTGATGCACGAATATTGGGTATCGTGTACTAAAGAGTCGAAGCTAACGCTTGATGATTTTTTAATGAAAATCTTCCAGCGATTTCCTGATGTATAGGACATTTTTTGCATCCCACTCATCAGCGACGATTCCGAAGCTATTATCTTCTTTGAATATCTGCATATGCTCTGGATGTACAGTTAAAATGGTCAATTCTCTTCTTTGATAACTGAGGTATTTTATATATTTACTCTGATTTGATGTAATTCCTATTATTTCTAATATCCATTTGAATATACAGTGACAAGAGCGATTTGATAGAAACAAGATACATGTAGCAATAAGTAACATCGCAACATGCCCGAAGCTCCAGTGCGCTTGCTCCTTGCGATTCATCCAGCGCTAGGACCGCGAAGAAGCTGTTTTTTTAAAACTCCCCCCCCCCCCCCCCCCCACACACACACACACACACACACACACACCGTTCCTACTGGGGTTTTCAAAGAGTTCCTGTAATAAAATAGCTGAAGGCTTCGCAGCAGGGCGGCAGGAAAATTCCACGACAGAAATTCTTCGCACTGTATTAATATACACGATGGAACCTGGGCAAACAGGCACCATGGTGCCAGAATTAGATTCAGATGGATCTTGACAAAGTTAAAGTTCCAACTGCCCGGCACATATACCTGCCCACAAATTGATCATGTGTGTGCAAATTATATTAAAAGGCCAATTTCACCATTTACAAAGATTACGCGACCACGTGAGAAAATTAATTGTAACTAAATCTAATCACCTAATTGCATAGTGTTGAGGTAAAATAGAGATTATCGATCACATTAGGTAGATTGATATTCATGAACGATTATTCAACAGTTTGAAATGTTTAAAAACTCAACAGCACAGCCAACTATGACTATTAGTTTCACGCGTAGTTTTCAACTGCAGCCGTTGGGTCAATTCTCCCTCCCGGTTTTGAAAGAAAGGTAACTTCACGTAAAAAGTCTGGCACTGGGATCTCTTAAAGAAATATCTGCATTCCAAAGCTTCCTTTAGTTTGGCATGGATATTCAAATCGTTCCTGCAGGTGAACGCGAGACCAACAATACTTTGTCGTTGACGTATAACGAACACATCAGTGGTGGATTTTATCATTTTACTCATTAGGTGCTTCATGTATGTTCTATTATCATTACGAGATTTTCAAATAGATATCCACCTCCGGTTAAATCAACGTTTTGCAGTTAAATTAATACACTTCCCCCAAAGAACATTTCGGATTTTCCTACTACATATTGCAATGTTCCGGTAACAAGAGGAATTTCTTGTTTTCTCGAGAGTCCCATACAAAACTGGCAGACACCGAGAAATAGTTGACAAGTTTTACCCTTAAAACGCCACAAGCTTACAAGATGGATTGGCGAGAAGCTTGACTGGACTGCACGAATCGCCAATCACAGCAGGTAAACTACAATTCAGTGTCAAACATTGCATAACCCTCATTTGTCTATCTGACGGGCAACATGAAGAAATAGAGCGACATTTAATGGTTGGGCGTTTTGCGTGAGTGAGGAAAGGCAAATGGATGTTTCTATTCGGAATAGAAGCACCTGCGCTGATATCCCCGTGGTTACAAAGTGATATAACTCTCCCTAGTCGCTGAAATTTCAAGTTTAAATAGTTGAAACCTATTTTAGTTGGTGTAACATTTTAGATTAGACATCAGTTTCCCCGCCGTCTCTGAAATGCGTTTCACAGAGCGCATTCTATCTTTTGGAAGAGGCTTAGATAATTATAGTCAGAAGACTGGTAATTACAGTCCTGCAACGGAAATGGTCAAGTCTCGTTTCCCCGACATCCCTGCGCTGCCCAGACAAAGCAAATGAATCAAGAGGCGTTCAATTAGAGAACACAGTCCGTTCCGCGTGGCTATTTGTTTGTTCTCTCAAGAAGTGCGATGGTATTCCAGATAATACTCTTTAAAAGTACTGTCGTCGCTCGTCCTCTGGTGTTAAGGGCTGTTGTAATCCTTTGTTTTCCCACAGATAAAGGCTAAACTGGCGCCTGCATATTTAATCATGCTGCAAGAAAAGGAAGGAGTAATGCTACAGTCTACCGGAGAGTTTATCTTTCCCAGATGGGCAAGTAAACTGATGGCTCAGGGGCTTCTTCCAAAACAGGCCGGCTTCTCAGTTTCGAACAATTTTAAACTCAAACGGGCATCACTAGTGTGACCGACCCATTTGAGAACAGCGGTTCAGAGTGGGACTTTGCAAAGTGTAGCAGAAAATGTGTAGGAGGAGATGGCGCAGCTGTCACAGACGAACCTCAAACAGCGCTGTGACTAGCCTTTTAATCGGACTGGCTAACAAATTAGTCTGCAGGAAGGACACAACGCTGTACTTTTAAAGTGAACTGGCCGCTTCCTTGGTTGACGAGATCAAACTATTTAAGCAGACTAGTTTTTTTAAAGAAAGTAAAAATGATGCATTCGACATATAAACCTCAAAGCAATATTAAACTGGGCACATGGTCCCGCATAGCAACTGTTTGCTATTTTGGACTTTGCAGTCTAAGTTAAAGCCCTCCGAAGCACATTACCTTCTCTGCATAACTTTAAAGCACATTACCTGGTAACCAAGCAGTCTTCCTCATTTTCATTTGAATAATCTAAAATTTCACACGTGCATACAAATACATGAGAAAGCAATCATTCGTAAGTGTCCGCCGACACCCTGTTTTATTCAGTAAAAGCTGTTTGCCTGTTTGGGGTGAGAATTCCGCCTTACCCACCACGCCTGAGCCCAAGTTCTCTCATTCCGAACACATACCAGTCCTGATCGCGGCTGCTGTTACAACATGCAAGGTGTTGAAAACCTGCTAGACCAAAGGAACCTTTCTACCTCGCTCCTTTGGTTCAAGAATGCCCGAGTGTGCAAGGCTCATAATGATTAAAACTCTGCATGTCTGCTGAAACCCATCATCGTTTCTGGCGAAATAAAAGCTCAGAACTCGAGGAGTTCAGTCCTTTCTTTTGATAGCGTTTGGGACGGGAGGGGAGGGGGGAATGTTGTTGAGGAAACAAAGACCGAAGCATACATTTCAAAACTTGTACCAAAACTCTGTTCCCGTCTTCAAACAACTTTGCTTTAATACATTCGTCTTGCTGATAAAGCCCCCCGTTTAGCTCCCTATGCCATTTCTTTTCCATACGGCCCTGTAAAGTTGGAATTAAAGTCAGTCAATCAGGAGTTAAGTGACATACACCCAGAACCCATGCAACACGCCACATGCCTACTCCGGGGCATCCGTTCGATCCTTGTTTCTTCCATAGACCTCACTGATTACTGCACATCCACTCTGCAAACTCCAGTCGGATCTGTCCCCCCAAAACAACTACTGTAATGCTGATAGGACTGGTATGATCTTACCTTGGCCGTGTAACACTGTAGCAAGCAGGAAGCCAAAAAGCAGCGCAACAGGCTGCATTATGATCTTGTCTGACTCCTGATGATTTGTTTTGTTTAAACCAACACTTTAAAAGGAGGGAGCAAAAAATGTTTCTTTAAGGTTTGGAAAAAGAGGCAGCAGAGATGATCAGTTCATGGCTGGCGGCATCTGGATGGTGGTTGCTGTTGGTAAGTTTTCCTCACTCACTTTAAGGTAAACTTCAGAACGACGCGACTGTTGGATGGCACTGGCGAACGTGCACCGCTCTGCCGTCTTAGTCCGGGTGCACGATTATTTCTCCCATGGATTGATCAAAAGCAACATGGACCGCACCACCTTCCAGCACTGGGGGAGGAGGGTTAACAAACTGTGAGAACACAGGGAAGTCCCCGAACACTCTTCGGGTTGAAGCTACGGCAGTCCTTAGTGTTATAACAAAAATAATAGCAACGTTCTTGTTTAGATTGTAAATAATATTTCAAAGCCCATGGAATTCGCGTCTCCGGTTAACCTGCGTCCCCCGAAGACGTGTGCTGAATGTAAGAAGCTTTCCAATCCTAAACTTGCTTCAGTTGGTCGCCAGCTGTAGTGGCAGAGACGAAGGCAGTAGATAGTAATCGCCAAAAAAGAAGCCTTTGACATTTTTAAAGTGTTCTTTTAATATCAGTAAGCTAATTTAAAACCATGCAATGCATGCATAAAGGAGTTATTCATCAACAGTACAAGAAAGCATTTTTCCGATAGAACTTTATTGCATGGCATAAAAAAACAAAATAACTACTTGGATTAATGTGACGTTTTTAATGTAGTACCGTCCCCGCGGACCTTCAGAGAAGTGTTTTCAACACTTTGCGTAATGAACTATCAGATCAGGCGATGAAAGGTTTGCTAAGAGAGGTTTAAAGAAACAATCTCAGACCCAAAAACTTAAGACAACTGAAGGCACGAGTGCCATTGATGGAGGGCTGGAAGTCGGAGGGTACACAAGAAACTAGAAACACACGGATCCTAAAGGTGGTTTCAGGGTTTGTGAAGGGCAATGAAGACAGTGGCCATCCCAATATTTAATGGGAAGGAATTTTTACCCGACCAGTACTCGGTGTTAGTCTAACAGCCTGACAAATCAGAAGCAATGAAGATTTTCAATAGGTGGTGATGAGTTAGAGCTGGTTGTCATCAGGATACAAGGAGAAGTTGATTTGCTTTCACAGTACCGACGGCAGTCAGCGCACCATGCCTGTGTCAGAAGAAACATCCAACAATTTCCAATCCCACGTTATCTCCTATGCACTTTTGCCTGGGGTGGTGGTGGAGACAAATGCGATAGGGGAGGCTCTTGGATAGGCACATGAATGTGAGGGAAATGATAGGATATGGACATTGTGTCGGCAGAAGAGATCAGTTTAGCTGAGCATTTTTATTACTAATGTAATTGGTTCGGCACAAGATTGTGGGCCGAAGGACCTATTCCTGTTCTAAGTATTTATCTAATTCCTTTTTAGAAGTTACAATTGAAACAGCCTCCATCACTCCGATTGGTAATTCTTCTAATCAACTCATCAAAGGAATCGGTTTTCAGCTGTACTACAAGTATCAGGTGCTTTCAAGAGGGGGAAAAGTGAAGTAAACCGCGCAGCCCGTGACTAATTAAAGAGCAGTGCTCACAGTTAATTAATTTTGCTAAACTCCGCCCCCTCCCCCACCATCACTCTCCCACAATCCTCGACAGAAGTACTGGCGTGCTGTTAGAAATTGTCTCACTCGAGGAATGAGAACACAAGAAAATAGGACACCAAGCCCTTCAAGTCATTCCTGCCATTTAATATGATCATGGCTGATCTCTGCTGACTTCCCCTCCTGCGCCAGTTCCCCATAACCCTCATTTTCTTGGTCTTTCAAATTCTTAACTATCTCCACTTTAAATGTATCTAATAATTCGGCCTCGGGGGGGGGGGGGGGGGAGCAGAGAATTCCAGAAATTCAGTATCCTCTGAGAGAAGGAGCTTCCCCCATAATCATCAATCACATCAAATCACATGTATATGTGTGTCTGCGTGTAAAGTATGCGTCTGTTTAAAGTGTATTTCCAAAAAACGTTCAAATTTAAATTTCCATGCATAGTCCTGGTCTCAATGGTCCTTTAAAACCCATTTCTCATTCGTGTTTCCAGATGTTAAAGTATTGATTAGATCAGTGGTGTGCAACATATAGCCTGTAGGCCACAGCCGGATGCTGGGATGGGTGGGTCTGGCCTGCTTCAGTGAGCGGCGAGCCATCTACGCTTGCTCCCACAGCAGCAAAAGCCGGACCAATAAACTCACCACGGCACAGTACAACACCTACAATTACCACTGAATCAGCTGCAGTTTAAAAGACATTACGGGGTCGACATTGCAATGGTACAAAGGCCCTGGATACGTGGACGTTGAGATAATTCCTCGCCAGGGTATCGGCTCACAGATCCCACCTGCAGAAATGTATCAACAGGCTGCTAAACCCCGCCCCCGCGTTTACCAGCTGGCAAATTGCTTGTTAAAGTATGCCTGTGTTCCTGAGCAATGGGGACATTTTAAATGCAAACGATAAAAAACATTTTAAAATTATAAAAAATGTTTAGAAAAAATAGAAAATAATTAAAGCAAAACATTAGAAAATACACAAAACCATTAAATATATTTGGCAACAAGTGCATAACTCAATTAATTCATAATATATAAATTACCTGAAGATTAACTTTCCCACTTGGAACTGTTCCTCATTGAAATGTATGGAGCCGCTGAACCTGTACCAGGTCTAAAGCTGGGGCGAGTTCAGTGTTCGGAATTCCCAGCACAACTGCTAGGAAAGTGCAGGAAGTTCGCATTCTGCAGCTCAGAATGGGCCTTGTATTGCTGGTCTGCCTCTTCCACTGAAAGGGTGTGCACCATTGCTGTAGACAGACTGTGGGCACATTTTTTTCTTCAACCGACCGAAAATGGCAACAACCTTCCTGGCTTCTTAAGAACATTAATATTAACAGCAGCAAGTAGACCCACGCTGTCTGGAATTAAAATTCTTATCAGTTTTATTCCAGACTTTCTCATCAACTATTTTAACTCAAGGGTTTGTTTAAAATTGTGTCCTGCCTTGCTTGCCCCCGTTTAGGTGCTATCTTTTACCCTCTATTTATCCCTTTACTTTGACATTTATTCTTTTTGCAATTTATTTCTCCTTTGGCATTTGTGAGGGGCCTTAGGATGTTTTCCTTATTAAACGAGAAAGCAGTTGAACTCATTGACTTCAGCAGCCCAAAAGATGTGAACCTTCTGTGTACCAAAAAGGCAAGGAATTTATTTACTTTTTGTTCAATAGTAGCATTGCATATCAATCTTGAGATGGGATCTCCTTGGTCAAAAATGCAGGTGAAATGGTCAGCTGTCAGATTGGTTGAGGTAACAAACGTTCTACTGGAGGAACTCAGTGGAGGGAAAGGAATTGCTGACATTTTTGGTCAATTCCCTACATCAGGGCAATTTCTTTGCCCCCACAGATGCTGTTCAAGCAGCTGAGTTCCTCCAGCAGTTTGTTTGTAATTCCAGCATCTGCAGTCTCCTGTGTCTCCGGAATGGATGAGGTATCGCTTAGGTGGACCTGCTGTGTTCCTCAACTGGACGTCGGCTCTAAAAAATATAGAAATAGGGGTCTTGTGCTTGTATTAGGTCATTTTTGAAAACTTGGTGCCAGGGACTTTCTTGATCCACTCACATTTGCAATGCATAGAAAAACAAGCTACCAACATTGAAGATGTCAGCAGCAGCAGTTTAACCTCTAGGATTTCTCAGCTCCATTAAGTCCTTGCAGAGATATTTTTAGCTGCTGCAGATTCCTCATACCATTATTTTGTAACTAGATGTCTTACTTTAACATGATAGGAGAGGAATGTAAGGGGAAGTTGTGTTTAGCAGGAAAGCAGTCACTGACCTCTGTCACCTGCTGCAATAGGAATTATAGCCAAACACAAGGGTAGGTACAGTATTGGCTGTGGCTGCATGGGTTATTTTGGCCCGCAATTTCAATGCAACAGTTCAATCCAGATTGCAACAGGTGACATTCAGTTATAGCAGTAAATTTGCTATTTGTACAGCCATTAAGCAGGTGATAGATAGACAAGACAGCAATACATCACTTTTCCAACCGAGGCTGCTGATCAAGAAAGGAAAGATCTCAATATGCCCCATTGCTGAATTCCCCAGGTGCAAAATGTAATTGATTGCACACATGTTGCCCTGTGCTGTTTCTGTCAAGAATCAGCCATGATTTATAATAGGAAGAGGTTTTACTTCCTGAATATTCATCTGATCAGTGACTGCTGAGAGTGAATAATGTATTACAGTGTTTGTTTTCCTAGCAGCTGCCATGACATCTTAACTGTGCACCAGTCCTCTCTAGTTGTTGGCCCAGCAGGTTAGAATCATTCATACTCTTTGGAGAAAGTTGGGACTCCTCAAACACAAAGTACAAATGTTTATCAGAAATCCAAATATCAATGCTTAATACTAAGACAATGAAAACCACAGAGACACCAGAAGTCTCTGACCAACAACAAGAGTCCTCAGGCATGGTCTCTGGGGTCTGGACTGATTTGGAAGAGTACATTCAGAGAGGACAAGCCTTGTCATTCTCACAGAAGACATCCAGGAACAGGATAAACAAGAGAATGAGAAAAACCAAAGCCAAGCATGGTTACCACCTTCTGGAGCTTAAGGCAACAGCTCATTATAGAGGGATTCTCCTAAGCAAACCATCCCACCAACAGTCCTGCCATTTGATTCATCTCTTCTACCCACTTCTGAATATTCTCCACCTGTGGGTTTCCCTCCATCCTGACTTGGAAACGTACTGCTGGTTCTTCTTCATCATTGGGTCTAAATCCAGGAACTACCTATCCAACAGCAATATGGGAGTACCTTCACCAGAATGACCTGATCAGTTCAAGTAAGTGTCACATTACCACCTTCTTGAGGGTAATTAGGAATGGACAATAATTGCTGGCTTTGCCAGCATTTGCCACATCCTGAAAATGAATTTTAAAAATATAAATGCCTCACAAAGATATGCCTCTTGTATAACAAATAAAGTCATAGACCTATACAGTATAGAAACAGGCCCTTTGGCCCAACTCATCCATGCTGACCAAGTTTCCTAACTGAACTAGTCCCATTTGCCTGCATTTGGCCCATATCCCTCTAACTCTTCCCTATCCATGTACCTGTCCAAATATCTTTTAAATATCATAATTGTACCTGTCTCAGCCACTTTCTCTGGCAGCTTGTTCCATATATGCACCATCTTCTGTGTGGAAAAAGTTGCTCCTCGGGTCCCTTTCAAATCCCTCCCCTCCCACCCCAAACCCATGCTCTCCAGCCCTATACAACAGAACAGTTATTGAAAAATATCTCTTCACCTAATCATGTACACTATTCTAGTTGTTATTTTCCCCTAAACAGTGAAATGAAATCACTCTGTATCTCTGTAGCATCTAATCTTTCTGCTTGTTCTGGTGTTTCTATGAGATAGTTCTTCATTTGCAGGAGGCTGCAAGTGAAATTCTGCCTGAACATCTACTGAGACACTTGTGTCCATTGTGGGTGATCTTAAGGAGCTCTGGTTCTTGTGCAACAGACTGCTCAGTCTCAGTGTGGATCAGGGAAATCTGAGTTAGCTGATTGTGTGGAATCAACAAAGGCACTGGGTCAGAAGCTGATTAACAAGAGGATAGAGTGAAAGAGGAACTGATACGATGATATCCCCTATCAATGTTCGCCACACACCTAAACACGCTGACTGTCAGGGATGGAAGGACTGCAGAGATGTTAGATTCTCAGGCTCACAATGCTGGGGGTCTGAGAACTCAACTAAATTACCAGAACTCTTACCAAACTGCAGTTATCTTGCAGATGACCACTTGCTTTATGGTTGATTACACAGTCTCTCAGCTATGGTAGATAGCCCAAAGCAAATCAGAATGAGACTCTTTCATACTCTCTGCCATTCTATGCAAGCTTGCTGGCAGACTGCCAGATGTATTGATGGACAGGAATTCATCTTTTAATGTCCGCCATGCCCCAATAGCTGTGCCTTCCAGTGCTAGGGGATGTGATCTACTCCAGGAAGGTGATTCACAAACCAAACCATCCATGAAAAGGAAGAAAGTGGTATCTTCCAACTTCCCCATGCCCTGAAAAACATTTTCTCTATGACTTGCATGATAACCTTCTAAAAGGAAAGAAGACCTGGAGATTGAAGAGAGTGCAGATGCTGGAACCTGGAGCAAAAACACAAGCTGCTGGAAGAACTCAGTGGGTCAGTTAGCAAACCTTCTAAAAGGAAAGAAGACCTGGAGATTGAAGAGAGTGCAGATGCTGGAACCTGGAGCAAAAGCACAAGCTGCTGGAAGAACTCAGTGGGTCAGTTAGCAAACATTCTAAAAGGAAAGAAGACCTGGAGATTGAAGAGAGTGCAGATGCTGGAACCTGGAGCAAAAACACAAGCTGCTGGAAGAACTCAGTGGGTCAGTTAGCATCAGTGGGTCAGTGGACGATAATGGACAGTCGATGTTTTGGGTCTGGACTGAAAGAGTAGAGGTCAGATGGCCAATATAAAGAGGTGAGGGGAAGTGGTGAGGTAAGAGCTGGCAAGCGATAGGTAGATCTACATAGGGAGGGGTTGACTGGGGTTGGGAGGGAAGGGTGGAGTTAGCAATAGAGGCTGAGAGGTGATAGCTGAGGCCAAATGTAAACTAGAGGAACAGCACCTCGTATTCCGCCTGGATGGTCTACAATCCGACAGCATGAACATTGAATTCTCCAATTTCAAGTAACCCATTCTCCCATTGTCCTTTTCCCTCTCCTTCTGATTTACGCAGGTTATCTCACACACACCCTTCTTTCCAAGTCACCCTGCTGCCAGCTCTCCCACCTCCCAGTTTCTTCCCCCTCCCCCACTACTCCACCTGCCCATCACCCACACACTCTTCTGACTGGGTCCCCTCCCCACCTCCTTTATTTGGTTCGTCTTCACCTCCCTTTCTTATCAGATTCTATAATCTGCAGCCCTTTGTTGCCTCGGCCAAAGACCTCCCAGCCTCTGTCGCTATTTCTACCTTTCCCTCTCCCAGCTGACTCCATCTGCTAATCACCCCTCCTCACCAGGATCCACCTATCACCCGCCAGCTCTTACCCCACCCCTCCCCCCTCACCTCTTTATACTGGTTATCTCCCCTCTAGAGTCTGGACCTGAAACGTTGACTGTCCATATATCTCCACAGCTGCTGCCTGACCAGGAATGAAGACCTGATCCTTTCCCTCCTATCCTCACTTCCTATATATTATTGTAGGTCAGCCTGCTGTGCCAGGAGGAAGATTAATCAATCTAGTAATATGCTTCAAAGGTCTGCATATTCAGACACACGAGTGGTGTTGTTATATAATATGTGGCAGAGATGCTGAGGAGTTGAATACTGTGATAGTGATGAGAGTAGGAGTGACAATGTGTGACATTTGAAACAGATTAAGGTACTGCAAGGTGTGGCAGTAAATGAGAGGGAGTCCTGGAAATCTGGGCTTCAGAGGCTGCTAAAGAGACGAGTTGTGAGATTTAGTTTAACAATCCTTTGGAAACTGGATCACTAAAGGTATTTAAAGAGGAGACAGTCAAATTTTGGAAAGAGTAAGGGATTGAGAGCTGTGCAGACTTGAGGCCTGGAGTAGATCAGCTATGATTAGATTTAACAGTTGGGCAGGCTTGAGAGGCCTAGTCCTGCTCCTATTTTCTTGATTTTATTTGGAAATTAAACCTTTCCCCTCAGTATAGCCAAGTCCAAGGATAATGCATCAGGTTCCATCACTTCAGCAGCTTTGATGCTGAGCAGCTTTGGGGGGGTGGGGGGGAGGGTACCTGACTTCTCCCAGGTGGAAGGAGGATAATGTTTCTCCTGTAGACTTTCTCCATTAATTTCCAGAATTGTATGGGAGAAGCGGGGGGTGGGGGCTGTGTTTGCAGGGGGCTTCTCTTGGTATGCTCATCTTCTGATTTGTTTCCTGGTTGACTTCAGCCAAAATGCACTTTCCCTCTGTGACATGTAATAATTAGCATCAGGAGTGCTTGATCTTCATGTCCACCCACACCCATCTGCAATCAGGTGCATATTAAAGCAGCTGCAGAAGCTGCTGAACATTATTCTGCAGCTGTGATTAGTCTAATACTATGCAGTGTCATTCTTGGGTATTGGAAGCAAGCCAAATGAATCTGTACCACAAACACTTTGGGGATGCCATCCAGCTCTTTAAATGGTGCCTTGGAACAGAAATATACTCCCTTAATCCCTATGGTCCTGACTGTTACCTTATAACTGAAGTAACTGGATAACGTATTATTGCAATAACAAATACCATTCTGTTGTCAAGGTATGCACAGGTAATAGCACCGTCTGCCACCATTGAGACCGGATCCCAGCATTATTGTCTGCACGGACAGGTAGACTTGCTCTGTCTGCTTGCTGATAGGATTCAGTGGGATTTACACACCTCCAAAACGGAGTTGTCCCAAACAATACTGCAACAAGCGTCTCTGCACTCTCGCAGCTGCAGAGCAAGTGGGGACCTTCGGCACGTGAAAGCTCCATTCACTTCTCCAGCTGCATGTGTATTTCACCAACGAAAGGGAATGGAGGGACAACGCTAACGACGTGGCTGGAATATACAACTGCCCATATTTAACCAACCATGGAGTGGAATGTAAGAGCAACGCTTCTGATGCAGAACTAGACAGTGAGATTAGTTAGTACACCTCTTTAGTGGACACAATGGACTGAATGGTCTCCTCTGTGCTGTAGATCTCTATGATTTCAATAAAATACGCACTAGTGTTCTGGATCCTGCCAAGTCCACATGTGTAAAGACTGTGTGTTTCAATGGCCATGCCGTTGGAAACAAGTTGCAACAAAGAAAAAGCTCTGAATAAAGAACACCCCGTGTCCTAAATCTTCACCTGATTAAAGCTTTCGGCGAAGGGAATAGTAATGAATATTTGTGATAGAAGCTGTTGTGGGCCACTCACTGCTCTATCTTTATCACGGCTGATCTTGTATTTAATTGCTTGAATCCAATATTTGCCACATCCCACTTTTGAAAAGTTGTTCAGTGGGTTTGAGTGCATGGCTGTAAAATACTTTATTGTTTATCTTACTAGAATAAATTAGTTGCCTTAATAATATTCATTCATTTTCTTTAAATTTAATTCCAAATAGAGCAACACTTGCAGTAATTGCTGCTCAGGAGTGCATGCAGATGAGGGGAACAATGTGTAGTTGTGTGGGCATTACAGAGACTTTGCAAAATTAGCCACACATTACACAGATAAAGAGGCTTAACTGCACTTTATTTCATCCTATAGGAGAAATTTCCTTCGTTCCACCCATTGCTCTCCCTCATTTTCTCTGCTACCAAGACTAACCTATTACTCTCTTTCTTAGTTCTGACGACGGGACCCAGACCTGAAAAGTTAAATGTTTCTCTTTCCACAGATGCTGACTAACCTGCTGAATTTTTCCAGTATTTTCTGTTTTTATTTCAGATGCCCGTCATCTCTGTCACCCTGTCACTTGTAAGGATGCCATCCCCTTTGCCCAGTTCCTCTGCCTCCACTGCATCTGTTCCCACGATGAGGCTTTCCATTCTAGGGCATCGGAGATGTCCTCCTTAATCAGTAACCAGGGTTTCCCTTCCATCACCATCAATGCTGCCCTTACCTGTATCTCCTCCACTTCCTGAATGTCTGCCCTCACCCCCTCCCCTCACCGACATAACAGGGACAGGGTCCCCCTTGTCCTCACCTACCATCCCACAAGCTTCCGTATCAAACACATCATTCTCCACAAATTCTGCCACCTCCAACGGGATCCTACCACCAAGCACAACTTCTCCTCACCCCCCTCCGCTTTCCAAAGGGACCGCTCTCTTTGCGACTCCCTGACCACTCATCCCTCCCCACTGATAACCCCCCTGGCACTTATGCCTGCAACTGCACCAAGTGCTACACCTGTCCCTACACCTCCTCCCGCACCACCATTCAGGGTCCCAGACAATCCTTCCAGGTGAGGCAGCGCTTCACCTCTGAGTCCGAGGGTGTCATTTATTGCAACCAGTGTTCCCAGTGGAGCTCCTGACACAGATTGGGTGACTACTTTGTTGAGCACCTTCGCTCCGTTAGCCGCAACAGCCAGGACCTCCCAGTGGCCAGCTACTTCGGTTCCACATCTCATTCCCATACTGACATGTCTATCCGTGGCCTCCTCTACTGCCACGTTGAGGCCAGATGCAGGTTGGAGGAACAACACCTCATATTCCGCATTGGGAGTCTCCAACCTGATGGTTTCAACATCGATTTCTCTAACTTCTGGTAATCCCACCCCTTCTTTTTCTCCCCCCCCCCCCCCACACACTTCTTTTTCTTCCCTTATTCCTTTGGCTCCCCTCCTCCACCTTGATGATCTGCCAACTCCTCTCCTCCCCTCCCCCATCCTTTATTCCATGGTCCACTGCCCTCTCCTACCGGATTCCTTCTTCTTCAGCCCTGCTTCTTCTCCCTATCACCTCTCAGCTTCTCACATCTCCCACCCCCCCCCCACCCACCTATCTTCCCCCTCTCACTAGACTCACCTATCACTTGAACTTGCCTATCTCCTGCCTGCGTGTGCTCCTCCCCTCCCACCTTCTTATTCTGGCTTCTGCCCTCTTCCTTTTCAGTCCTGATGAAGGGTCTCGGCCCAAAACGTCAATTGTTTGTTTCCCTCTATGGATGCTGCCTAGCCTGCTGAGTTCCTCCAATGCTTTTTGTCTGTTGCTCCAGAGTCCAGCATCTGCAGATTTTTTTTTTGTCTCTATCATCTCGGTTTTGTTTTAATTTTCATTTCCACTGTGTTGTTGGGTAGAGAATTCCAGGACTTTGACTCAGCGATGAGAAAGAAGCAAAAATAAATCTCCAAGTCAGGATGGTGTTTGACCTGAAGGGGAACATGAAGCTGGAGGCTTTTCCATGCACTTCATGGTCTTGGTTGCAGAGGTTGCTGGTTTGGGAGCTCCTGTCAGTGTAACCCTGTTGAGTAAATGCAGTTGAAGTTCATTTTGGAAGAACACTGCAGCCACTGTGCAAAGATGGTGTGCAGGGAGTGAATAAACAATGTTGCAATGTTTGTTTTTCTCCAGTATAACAGAAACATGTAAGCAAAAAACCCAATGGGATAGTTAAATCTAACTTTACTGCAGCCAGGTTGAAGGTTCCTATCTTGAACCACAAATAATCTGCTGGAGGAACTCGACGGGTCAAGCCGCATCTTTGGGTGGTTGGGGGTGGGGGGGAGGAATTGTCCACATTTCAGGTCAAAAGATGCAGGGTTTTCACCTGAAAAGTTGACAACTCCCACCCCCCCCCCCCCCCCCCCCAATGCTGCTCAACTCCAAGTTCCTACAGCAGATTGTTTGTTGCTCTAGATTTCAGCATCTTCAGTTTCTTGCGTACTCCCATCTTGAAACTGTACAAATGTGAGAAAGTAGAATGTTAAAGTTTATTGATAGTTTTTGAGAGTTGAGTGATATGTACACTAATTTAGTTTTTAGCTCCTAAAGGAATTAAATATAACAAATAACTTATAATTTGCCAGTTTTATTCAGTTTTGACGAAAAAAATCTGCAAGACGATGTGAAGCTAGGGTCTTATCTGAAAGTTTTTTTGCTTCAAGAGACCCCACTTGGAGTACTGTGCTCAGTTCTGGTCACCTCACTACAGGAAAGATGTGGAAGCCATAGAGAGGGTGCAGAGGAGATTTACAAGGATGCTGCCTGGGATGCGGAGCATGCCTTATGAAAGCAGGTTGAGGGAACTTGTCCTTTTCTCCTTGGAGAGACGGAGGATGAGGGGGGACCTGATAGAGGTGTATAAGATGATGAGAGGTATTGATAGAGTAGATAGTCAGAGGCTTTTCCCCAGGGCTGAATTGGTGGCCACAAGAAGATATAGGTTTAAGGTGCTGGGGAGTAGATATAGAGGAAACGTCAGGGTAAGTTTTTTACTCAGAGAGTAGTGAGTGCGTGGAATGGACTGCCGGAAATGGTGGTGGAGGCTGATACGATAGGGTCTTTCAAGATACTATTAGATCGATATATGGAGCTGAGTAAAATAGAGGGCTCTGGGTAAGCCTAGTAATTTCTAGGGTAGGGACATGTTCAGCACAGCTTTGTAGGCCAAAGGGCCTGAATTGTGCTGTAATTGTTTTATGTTCTATGTTCTAAATGCTGTTCCATCTTTTGGATTCAGAAAGTGTCTGCTCATGTGAATGATTTAACTTCCTTAATTCAGCATTCTTTGTTGTATTTCCAGAACAGGGAATGGGGCTGGAATGGAATTGCATTTTAAATTGAAACAAATTACACTGAGTTTCCTAAATGTCCACATTTTACAACACTGCAGGGAAGTCTGATGTGGAATGTTGATTTGCTTATTTGTGTGTAATTTGAAGTGCTTCTCTGTGCTCTGTCACTTTGAAAGCCATTTTTAATTTGCATGTAGTGGAAAACCATTTCTTCATATGGAGTAACAAATGAGTGAACCCTTAGCACATGTGCTAGAATGATGAGGAACCAAAGGAATTTTGGCCCATTACATTAATGGTCATTAAAGGTGTTGACAATTTGCAAGCTCCTGACTGGAAACAGCCTGACCACCAGGGAAAACTAATTTTTTTCCTTTTCTGTACTTATGTGCACTGGATGTTATTAATGTTTGTATACTATAATAAATTTTATTGCATATTTTTCAAAATGCTTATATTCCTTTGACAGGCAAGAAACCTTATTTAAGATTTTATAAACAAAGTCTGAATACATAACAAATTGAGTGGCATCTAAAAGAAACGAAGATGACTGTTTATCAGAAGTCTATTTTAAAATGACAATGTTGATGATTTTGATTCACTCTTATTCATCTGGTGGTTATTTATGAGTTCTTTCTTAAACAGTTCCATTGTTAAAGGCTCATCTCGGGCAATCACTTCCAGAACTGGAGCAAATGAAATGGTGAAATGTGTTGCCTGTTGGTTAATTATTTTTGCTTGTTGTTAAGAGATTCAGATTACATACTATCACAGGATATTCAGAGTAAAATTAACAACTCAGTGCAAAGTTAACAATGGAGGGACCTGAACTCAGAAAAATTAAGCAAATAAGCCCTTGGGCATCTGTGCACAAAATCTTAAGGGCTGTGTGGTAACCTTAACTTATATCATAAATGTTCTTCCATTCTTCAGGTAAGAACATTGTTGATTCCTTTTGCAGCAAGGCTTGTACAGCATTAGGTTTTGGGTGAGGAGGGGTGGGATATGGCATGGAGGGAGTGTGGTGAGGTCACTATTGACCAGAAACATCTGATCTAGCAATACACATTGGCCACAAGACTAGATCAGGATGAATAATATGCGGTGAATAACTCGCTTCCAGATTCCCCAATGAATTTTCCTCCACCTGCAAGAGACAATTCAGAAATGTAATAGACTAATTTCCAATTACTTGGTTAATTGCAGATCCACCAAAATTCAAAAAAGCTCTAAACCTTCCAGGACAAAAGAACTCATTTTGGTGGCACATCATCCACCACCTAAACATGCACCTCATCTGCCACAATTCCAGCGGTTGCAGTATGTATCAGATACAAAATCCACCATCGGGGCTTCTTCAACAGTATAAGAGAAAGGACAAGAGTACCAGGTACATGGGGTAAATTGTCACCACCAAACAATATCATCCATCTTTTATTTTTGCTCTCATGTAGCAGATGTACCTCACTGCCCAAACTATAGCAGTGAGTAAGATTTTCATTTTCTGAAGCTACACTGACCTTAATACTTGAGGAAAAAGTTGTCCCAGTGTGCTCTTTATCTTGGATTTCTGATACCATGATGGTTTTAAGTTAAATGTTTACTTTGGAAATGCTTAGTGCTTGCTTTTTCTGATAGCTAAGAACATAAGGAATAGCAGCAAAAGTAGGACATTAGCTTCTTCCCACCTACTTCACCATTCAGTAAGATCATGGCTGTTATTTTATGTCAGAATCAATCTTGTGAACTAACCACACAGCCCCCGATTCTTTTATTCTCCAAAAATCTATGAATCTTTGTCTTGAATATATTAGCAATTTAGCTTATCATGGTGTTAGGAATCCAAGATAAAGAACAACTTGGGCTAAAGTTTCCCTCAAGTATTAAAGTCAGTATGGCTTCAGAGAATGAAAATCTTACTGAACTCAAACAAAAGGAAATAGAGCTATAAACACAAGTGAAAGGAATGACATCCATGGTAGAAGCCAACAATTCCTCAGTGCAAGTAAAATAACTGCATGAAGAGGTGTGTAAAATCCCTCGGCTTTTCACAGAATCAATGGACAACACTGATTCCATTAACCAGGAAATGGAAGAGTGTATCACTTGCACCTTGAACTGTACCCTAATCCCTCTTCCCCAGCTAATAAGGCTGTATTGGGAGCTACCCACTGAACCTGTTTCTTTAGAGATCTCCTTCTCATTAAACCCTGTCCAATGCACCACTTCAATCAGCAACATTTCCTGAAAGAAGGTGATGACCCAAGCTCACATTAATGGCCTCTTCTGGTTGCAGATTCTCTTCTCACAGCAACCTCTTCACTCAGGCCAGTGTCAAAATTAAAATTGTACTTGGACCCTGATCTACATAGTTAAAGAAAGATATTCAACCTTCAAATTGTAGTGTCTTAGTCAGAGTAGCAGGTAAAAATAGAAGACAACAGATCCAGCCTCTTTTAATTTCCTCCTTATGCATTTTCTCCTAATTGAAAAAGGTTAAAATCTTGCTTCACTGCACCATCATTATAATTGTTCATCTTTGCATATTGACACTTATGGCCAGTATCATTTTTGAATTGTCAATATTTTGTAGTCCTATATCAGTATTTACTGAAGTTGCAAGCTTTTTTTAAGCTTTACATGAGACTGGACCCCCATTAGTCCCGATAGTTTCTTCCCAGTAATATCGCACAAGAAATGAACTGACAGAAGTAGGACACCAATTCCCATTTATGTCTCTCTGCTCTTTGATGCAGGCTAGGAAAATAGAAGCAGAAGGTTTGTACTCATAATAGTCAACACTGTCAATCAAATTGATTTAACAACCATATATGGTAGAAAGTAGGACATTGATAACCTAGTGATTAAGCTTTTTAAAAATATCATCTGACAGAAAGAATGTAAACAACCAGCTACTTGTCCTCTATTCATTACCTGATTAATTACCAGATCAGGTAACTTGGTTGTTGCAGCTTGCCAACATCCTGTAATAAAGTGGATGAGAAAAATTCCATTTGACACTGTCTTGTGTATTTCCTCATTTCTAATTAGAAACATCAAAGAAAAGATTCCCCAAAGTTTTACTCTTTTAATATTTATGCATCAAGGTTGTTGCCTAGTCCCAAACTAGGCAACTGCATAAGTATTTTCCATGTTTCCTAATACATAGAAATGCAAACTATTTTCCCAGAAACAGTCAGAGAATATAAAATTTAAAATGTTGTGATAGTGACAAGTTACAAATACAAATTTTAAAAATGCTTTATGTGGATTTTGTATAACCTGGAATGGGACAGACACCTTTCTGTGATAACTACTTTGCATTTGAAGATGCTTTCCAAAGCACCTATTATCTCTCTCATAAGAATATGCAACCAAATAATAGGCGAATTTGTAAAGGGATAAGTAGGAGTCTGTGTGAACAGAATTTATTATTGTATTTACAGTGCATTGCTGTGCATGTTTTATTAACCAAGGTGGGATACATTTAAATTATCTCAATTAGACATTTCTCTGTCTGTGGATGTTGGAAAAATCCTTATACTTTGAGTTACCAGACTTTGTGTTTCCATTAAACAAACACTTAAAATTTCTTTTTGAATATCATGATATCAGCATCATGATGGCATTTAATTAGAGGAATCTTAGGTAATGCTTCATTTCCACTGTGCTTCTTATTACATGGTAACTGAAGGAATAAATTGAAAACAAGCTTTAACATGTGCATTAGGGTTTTTTTAACCCATTCAAAACATAATGAAGAGTTCAACTTGGACTGAGTAAGTGCATTTGTAAGAACAAATATTTTCAGGGAAAAATGTAAGTTACTATTTTTACGAATTGTAAGCATAGTTTTCAAGATGTCACTACATCCCATAACCGATAAAAACATAGCAATGCATCAAAAATCATCAATGCATTGGAGTCATTTGCCTTTTTAAAAGATATTGGGAGAGAAATTTGTCTTTGTTTTCTGTTCCCGTGTGATTAACTGTTACAGGTTAGACTTGCCTCCGCACATCTGGTTCCACTGACTTGCATCAAACTGAGTACTATTGGTGTCCAATATTCACCCACACATTTTGCATCAATAATTACTGCTGGATTTCTCCCCCTGGTAGTAGTACTGATAAATCCTTTTTTTTAATGACTTGTTTGGTGTACAAAGTTCAGTTTCAAAATTTGGAGACTATACAAAATTGGAACTATTGTAAACAGTGAAAAGCTCATAGTAGCTGGTGGAATGGTAAACTGAACTAATAAAGTGTGAGACAAAAAGACTGAGACAAGGTAACAAGATAATAAGCTAAGTGGAAATTATTAAATCTTTGAATGTGGGTGGACAGTTTAGCAAAGTAGTTAATAGAACATTTAGGAACCCAGGTTTTATAAACAGAAGCACTGAACATAAAAGTCACGAAGCTACACTAAACCTCTGTGAAAAGCTGGTCCTGCTCCAGGTGATGTTTCTAGATACCACACTTTAGGAATATTTTTGGAAAGGATGAAGAACAGATCTATCAGAATGGTTGCAGGGATGAGTGATTGCATTTACGTGAATAGACTGGAGAAGTTGGGTTTTCTTTCCCTTAAAGCAGAAAAGACTAAGAGGAACTTTTGATGGTTTTAATTTTGAACATTTTAGATAGAGTTAAAAATTGTTTCCAATGGCTGAAAACTTGATAACCAGTGACTTAAATCTAAGGTGATCGGCAAAGAATCAGATGTGATATGAGGATTTTTTAAAATGTAACAAACATTTGCCATTTGCAATTCACTGCCTGATAGGGAGTGGAATCACACTGAATTGTAATTGTCAAAAGGCAGTTAGATAAATACTTCAAGGAGAAAAAAAATTGCAAAATGCAGACTAAGTATAAAGAGTGAGACTAATTACATTTTTCTTCAGAAGAACTAGTGATGGAACTTGGTGGTGGAATTATCTTCAGTACTGTACTGTTGAATGATCATAGCTTTCTTAAGTACTCTCAGCAAGTGATGGTACACATTTTCAGAAGAAATATTTTCTCAGGAATTTCATTTTCAGATTGTTAGTGATTAAACTACAAAATGCTATAATGCGCATACCTACCCATTCCAGAATTCTCCAGGATACTCCTGCATGGTTTCAAAAGCATTTGATGCAGAGCCAAAGTACACTTTATAGTATATTTATATCTTGGACTATATCCACAACATGATTCTCCTTGCAAAATTGGGACATTGCTTATCTTTTTTTGTGACTAAGAGAAATTATGTTTTCTTAACAATTAGTATTTCCTCAAGATTATCTGTATTCATATAAAGACACAACATGGATGTACATAACATGTTTACTTTAATTAAATATCAGATGTACATACACAATATGAAAGATAAAAGTTTCACTGGGGAAAATAATTAGTAAACTCTTTCTTTCAATCATTGATCAGTAATTTTTAAAAAGTTGCTAAGATCTTCTGTGCCCTGGTGTTTACACCTTGTTGTGGTGGGACAGGATGCATGTTATAATTATCATCAGGGTATATGCTGGCAGTAGCTTTTCATCCTGACACATTCAGTCATGCCAGACAGGTCTGAGGAGAAGGGTCCAGACAAAACAGGCACCCTGATTCACTAGGCTGGTGGTCAGGCATAGTGCCAACAACTCTGTTCTTCATAAAATAATATTTGTTTTGGGAATGGTGCTAGAGAAATCAACTGCTACAACATTCAGAAGTCAGAGATTTGTATGACTGCCAGTGGTTAAAGCCAAAGGAAGCCATTAGCATGAAGACTGAAGAGCACAATGCCAAGACTGAAGAGCAACATTGTTTTTGGAATGTATTTGTCATGTATAAAAGAGGAAATCTAGCTCAGGTCACAGCAGGAATGAGACACTACAGCTTATACATCACAGGCATCAGTGACAGTAAATGGTCAGGAAGATTAACAACAGCATCAGGAGAAACTCAGCATATTCTGGATGGGATGGTGAAAACACCATAAGGGTGTTGCCAACCTTTTGAAGAAGGGAATGGTGTGGTTACTGCTCGAGTGGAAGCACATCAGCAACAGACTTATGAAAACCAGATTGAATGGGAAACAGCAACATCGTTCTTGTTCAGTGCGATGCTCCAACAAATGACAGTGATGCAAAGGACAAATTCTACCTCAAACTGCAGGCAGAATTATAACGTGTATCATGCCAGAACAAAAGTATCACCATGAGAAACCTGAATGCCAAGGTCAGTAAGGACAACGCAGATAATAAGAGTGTAATGGGAAGACGTGTGTGTGTGTGTGTGTGTGTGTGTGTGTGTGTGTGTGTGTGTGTGTGTGTGTGTGTGTGTGTGTGTGTGTGTGTGTGTGTGTGTGTGTGTGGCATCAGGGCTTAAAAATAGGAAGTGACTTGTGGATCTCTGCAACATAAATGAACAAGTCAACAGTGGAGCAATTCACAAGCTAATACGATGTTCTCCAAATGGCAGAGATAAAAAATAGATGGGCTATAAGATGATCAATGGCAAAGTGAGAAAGGGAGCAGTTTTTGGCAGCGATAACCAAATTGTGGCAGCCTTCATTGAGGTAAAATTGAGAAGTATCAGTCCACCAAACAAGAAACATAGATATTGTATATAACTGACAAGCTCAAGTCTGCCAGAATGCAGAAAGCCTAGCTTCTGCAGTTAAAGCATAGGTCTCAGGCACTTGATGAACTGAAATAGAATGCTGATGGGGACATCAACAAGAAATAGGGTGAAGTGGCAATAATCCATATGTAGAGGAATGACGCCTATTTAGCCTAGGCAGAAAAAAGGAAAGGAGTGGACATTGTGTACACCCAATATCTGGAATGCCATCAACACTGGAGGACCTTGTAGATACAAACTCCCGGTGGTTAGAGGAGAAATATAATGAACATTAGAATGGGGCAAATTGGGAAGCCATACACCTTATAAGAGAAGACATATTGATAAGCTGGCAACAAAAGTAGAGAATGCAGCTGCTCATGGTGATCAAAGAACTGTCTATAAAATGACATGGCTTATCAATGGAAAACAACAAACATCAACAAACATACTCACCAGAGACAAACAAAAACTACTGAACAGGGAGCTATCTAAAGAGAAAGTAACCAGGAAACAGAAGAAAGCCTTGATATCAACACAGTCAGCCTGACAAAGAGCTCATCCAATCCACCAAATCTTCAAAAAAAGGGAAAGCAAAGACAACTTGAACATGACATTTTTCAAAATTAATCTGAGTCATGAGAGTCCAGAGAAGGGAAAAAGATCAAGGTGAATGGACCCATGGAGTTTTATTGAGGATACACAAGAAAGGAGCACATAATGTCTATCATGTGTGGATTCGTGCTAGTATCTCTACCAAGCAAGGTATTAGAAATTCATAGTTCAGTGTGTATCAGAAGCAGTTGATAGCACTCTCAGAAAAGAAACAATTTTTGCAAGGACTGTCGATACATAGACCAGTATTTCACTTCACAATACATAATAGAAAGATATTCAAAATGGCAATGGGAACTCTGCATAAATTCATAGACCTTCGAGAAGGTCTTGAAAGCATGCATAAAATCAGCCTCTGGTATATTTTGTAAGCATAAGGAACCTCTCTCCATTTAATCAGCATCGTCAAAATCTTCTCTTTAACTTGACATGCAATGTTGATTACAGAGAGCTCAAAATAGGAGTGCATCAGGGATGTGTCATGTCTGCAGCTCCTTTCAACATTGTCATTGATTGGGTAATGGGGTTACAACAGGAGACATGCCAAGAGGGATCAGACTGATCTCCTTCTTATCCCTTGAAGGCTTTGATTTTGCAGATGATCTTGCTCTCCTATTTCATACTCAATGCTCCATACAAAACAAAAGTTGATTTAATACATTTAGCCAATAAATCAGACTGAAAGTTAACCATAACAATTGTCATCATCATTAAAATTCCCTCACCATCGCTAGTACAGAGAGAGGTTAACTTTTTCACTGATACAAAAACATTTACAGAAATGAGCCAGGATGGTAGAACAACCCAGGGTATCAACAACAAAATCAACAAAGCCAGGAATATTTTTAGGAATTTAAAGTTGTCTGGAAATCAGCAAAATTAAATTCAAAGTTTATCTGAGTTGTGTACTTTCAACATTTCACTCAAATGCCGAATGCTGGGAAATAACAGAATATGGTGTGTCCAAACAGTCTTCACTTCATGCAAACTGCTTAAGAAAAATCCTCCACATCTCTCGGTCCAGAAATAAGTTCAAATCAGGACCCACGTAGTAAAATGGGCCAAGAATGTATGAGAAGCATAATTGCCAGGAGATGTTGGAGATGGACTAACCATATGTATCTGATGGAAGCCAATTTCATTACTATAACAGCAGTAAGGAGGACATCTGAAGGCAAGCGTAAATGAGACCATTGTGGAATCTGAACTGAAAAATCTAGGGCTTAGCTGGGAATCATTGAAAGACTTTACAAAAACTGACAATTGTGGAACAACTTTGTTACTGCCCTAAACACTAATGGTTTAATGAGTAGTATTTTTAAAAATGCTCAGTGCTTTCTAGGGAGTGATATATGCATATCTTTGAAACATTACATCTTTCTTTATGCTTCAGGAATGGTGTACACATAAAATTGTACATGATGTTATTACATGTTTCATTCATGGAAAGCCAAATTGATTTTACATAATCATATTTGCCTTTTTAGCACAGGACAAATAATATTTAATCGAATGAATTTTTTTCTGCAAAAAACGGTAGGTATTTTCCTCTCTCCTATCACCCACCACCCATATTACCCATTGTGTTATTAGCTAACACAAGTTTGCAGGACCCATTAATACCAAACATCATTATGGAATCACAGAAAGGTGCTCACACAGGTGGCCTTCAAGTCTATGCCTCCATGTAAGAACATTCTGCTTGGTCCCATTCTCTCACCCTCTCCCCATAACCTTGCAATTTCTTCCCACCCAAGTAACTATCCAATCCCCTTTTGGAAGCTACAATTGTATCTGCCTTCAATTACTCTCTTGGCACTACATTCCTTATCCTAATCACTTACTGCTTAAAGAAAATGTCCTTATGTCACTTTTGGCTCATCTGCCAATCAACTTTATTCCACATTCTAAGGTTCAAAATTCTTATGTCAATGGTAACAGTTTCTCTCTATATCAATTTTATTTAGATCCTTCATGAAACACCTCTATCAGATCTTCTGCAAACTCCTCTGCTCCAAGGAAGAAATCCCAGCTTCTCCATTCTGTCCATGTAATTCATTCTTTGGCATTCAAAAATGTAGTGCCCAGAACTGACACAACACTGCATTTGTGGCCAAACCATTGTCTTATCAAGTTTCACCATTACTCCCGTGTCTTTGTGCTCTATGCCTCTATAAAGCTCAGGTTCCTGAATGCCTTTTAACCACTTTCTCAACCTGACCAACCACTTTCAATGATTTATACCATGTACACCCTGGTCTTTCTGTTTCTGTACTCCTTTTAGAATTGTGCCTTGTAGTTTATATTGCCTCTCTTTATTCTTCCTACTGAAATGTAACACCTTGCATTTCCTGTGTTAAATTTCATTTGTCTTGATCTATTCTATCTATTTCCTCCTGATGAGCTTTACTATCCTTCTCACTGTTCATCTTCCTTCCAAGTTTTGCATTTGCATATTTGCATTCAATAATTGGTAAGCACCTAACAGTTAGATTCATCTTGATTACTGCTTAATTGAAGACAAGTTCTTAATAGTTGCAATGTGTATGCACACAGATTTATTTTCACACATGTTTATCAATGCCTGTATGTGTATGTTCAGGATTTTACACAGTGAGGAAAAATAATAAATGGAAAAATGAACCATCAGTGGTGTAACAAAGTTAACAGTAGTCAGATATTGTTTTCAGCACTAAATCCAAGTTTAGCACAGCAAAACAGTATAGATGGTAAAACTAATCAAATGTGTATGAAATATAGACACACTTTAAATTTTCAGTTGGTGAACATTAAAGATTAAGTAGCCAAGACCAATATGAGCAGCAAGGTTTCTGGATTTCTGCCATATATTCCCTGATTTCTAAGATATCCAATGTACTTCATGTCTAAATCATCTCACATGCATAATCCAAATTATTTGTAATAGTCTTGGCCTTTGCCAATCACTTTTGAATTATAAAAACCTTAAGTGGAATGATTTAATTTCCATCAATCAGTCTTCAAATGTGAAGTCAGACACCAAGAGGAATGATTTAATTTCTTTCATCCAGAGTCATTAAAGCTGAATTCAGACATAAATAAATTGTCAAATAGTAATTTGTTGGTAACATCCAGTTAATGGAATCAACACCACAGTAAAATTAGCATTGCAAATTAAATAAGCATCGTAGATATTGTTAGCAGAGTTTGTAATGATATAAGCCCAAATGTAATTTGTGTATCATAAGTATTTCAATCATAATTGAGGTCTCTTGATTACAGTACTGTAAGATTTATTTTCAAAAAAGGTTACAAAATGGATTAATAAGGTTAATCTTACAGTTAGTGTTGAGCACGTCGCTGACAAATTATCAATGTCAAATAAAGGGTTTTCCTACCTGTGTGGAAACAGACATATAATCTAGGCCTTTAGTTGCTCAGCTTTATAACAGCTCTTTGACTTCCTCTGGGATGATCTGCTTGACTTTGGACAATTAAAATCTGTTGCCATCATCTTCCTTCTTATGTTCATCTCATCCTAGTTAATTAACTGCAGTGGCGTGTTTTGCTGTACAGTTACATTTTCAATGTTTTGCCACACGGATTAAAGCCGTTAGATACAGTTGCGATAGATGTTGCAAGCCTATTTCTGTAAGATTAAACATTCAATATTTTTGTTAAAGTTAATTCTGTAAGGTTAAACACTTAAAGTTTCTCAATGTTACAACTTCATTCTTAATACTTCCCCAAAATATTCATGTTCATATTCTTTCTGCATTTCACTTAAGCCCTTATGCATTATCATCTACTTTCTGCTTTCAGAATAGGAAAGAACATAGATTTGTATCTTAAATTGTGCCAAAAAAAAAACCTCCTGCTCCAAATCCTAGAAGGCAGGAGGAAAAGATATTCTTTACATGTGGATTTCTTCCAGAATTTCAGTCAACTAAATGGGTATGTTTCAGAAACTGTGATGGCCAAATAGGACATAATGTAATAGGAATCAGAACCTATTTGTCTGGCTTTCCCACCAATTAGAGTTCTGCCAGAGGTCTTTATATTACTATTGGTATCTCCTTCCCTTCCGCATTTGTTCTTTTGTTGTTTATATAACCAAGTTGACCCATTATCAGACTGTTCAGTTTACCATCTCAACGGATCTATATCAACAGGATAAGTCATCTTCTGAGGAAAGGTTGGACAAGCTAGGCTTGTATCCACTGTAGTTTAGAAGAGTGGGAGGTGACTTGTTTTAAAGATAATATCCTAAGGGAGGTTGAATGTGGAGATGATGTTTCCTCATATGAGTGGGGGGGGAGGGGGGAGGGGGATCTTGAGCTCACTGTTTAAAAATAAGGGGTCACCCGCTTAAGATAAAGGTGATTTTTTTTCTCTGTGTTTGTCATGAGTCTTTGGAACTCTCTTCCTCAAGAGTACTTAAATATTTTTAAGGCAAAGGTAGTGAGGTACTTGATAAGCAAGGGGATGATTACTGCGGTAGACAGGAATGCAAGTTGAGGTTACAATCAGATCAGCCATGACCTTATTAAATGGTGGAGCATACTTGAAAGGGCCAAGTGGCCTACTCTTGTTCCCAAATCATATGTTCATTTGTATGTTCATACATAGAGTTATAGAGCCATACAGCATGTAAACAGGTCCTTCAGCCCAACTCATCCATGCCGACCAAGATGCCCATCTAAGCTAGTCCCATTTGCCATGTAGTTCAAGGTTTACCGGAATATGAGCTCAAAGAAAGATACAGCACAGAAGTCGGCCCTTCAGCCAGCAAAACCATGCTGACCATCAACCACCCACTTACAGTAATATTACATTAATCCCATTTTTTTTTACTCTTCCCACGTTCTCATCAATACCCTCATCCCCACCCCCTGCATGATTCTACCAGTCATCTAAGCACTAGGCGGCAATTTATACTGAGCAAATAACCTATGAATCTGCATATCTACGGAATGTGGGAGAAGACTGGAGCAGCTGGTAGAAATCCTTGCAGTCACAGGCAGAATATGCAAACTCCACACAGGCATCATCAAAGGTCAAGTTTGATCCCATGACTCTGGTGCTGTGAGGCAGTAGCTCTATTATCTGTGCCGCTGTACTGCCCTTCAAGAGGGTTTTATCTCAACTTCCTGCAAACTGATCTGCTAGAATTCCAGCATTAACCCTTGCAGTTTTCTGAGAATTCTGTAGTGTCATTTGGACAAACTATGAAAAATTAAAGCCTGGAAGTGACAAGTAAAATTGATTTTTCAGTGCCATATTTGAAAAATTGCTCACTTTCAGAGAGAAATACGATTGCAACCATCTACAGTATAGATTGCATCACATCAGAAATTCAACTGGATGTTAAGGACTCAGCCCAGGAGAGGGAAGCCATCCCAGTGAAGTCCCCTTTAATTTTAAGCTTTAGATGCTTTACTTGGAACTGCACAACCCTCACCTACTACCCCCCCCCCCCCCCCCACCACCCTTGCCTGACCCATTGTGTCAACCAAGCACCTTTCTTCAGCAAACCCTAACTCTGACTTCAATCTCCAGCCACCCTCCCTCCACCCCACATGCAAACCCTCCATCACTGCTCCAATCTCCACACATTCCAGACTCCAATCACTTGACAGCCCCTCTTCCCAGATCCTTGTTGGGCCACCAACAGCTGGTGCCCTCTCTGCTCAGTCTCCTCAGACCTGGCCCCGTCCTATATTAAATGTAGTTTCATTCATGGTCTCCACAGCAGATAAAGGAAAATACACAACAGATAATCAGTAGAGCCAGACACCCTGGGCCTGCTGTTTTAAGCAAATTAATAGGCTTGATCATGATTCCCACAGGGATCAGGTGCACAATTCATCATTTAGAACACAATTTTCCAAGCACCCGTATCTCTGTGAATCCATGTTAAAGTACATTGAATATTACAGACAAACCAATGCGACATCGGTGCACAGCACAGCTGATCACCAAACTGCATTATTCATTTACATTGTTTATCTTTAATTGATTAATTAAAATTATAAATAAAACTGTCACAGAAATTAACATATAACATGAATACAATGGATGTGTGGGTTTCTCTTTATGGTTCAAATATTCATCGAGAATGCACCAGCATCTTCATGTCTCATATCTCTGCAACTAAAGGTAGGGGAAGTTTTTTTATCATTTGAGATGAATCATAGCTTGGTACTTTTGTAGTGTGACTTACCTGGGACTTGTCAACCTAAGGCTGGATATTACTGCATAATTATGAGTACTTTTGTATGTAACTGACAGTTTTGTACATAATGTAACAGCATTATCTGTCTGTAAGCCTAGCATCAAAACGTTTAAGAGGCTGAAAGTCAGAATCTTTGACAGCTGATTTTTTCTGAAGATGTTGTGATTAATTCAGTAGATTCACTTAAATAGCTTTAGTGAAGTACACTGTCTTGGCCATCATCTTAAATCCCAACCATGAACTCTGTTCCCAGGCCAACAACTATATCGCTCTGCCTAGCAAATGTCTGAGGCTGAACTGGACCATTTGTAGTCTCGGTGTAATAAACTTAATAGAGGCTTTGGATCTGTGCCTGTGCTATCATTAAGCTACCAGTTTCCACATCAGAGAACTTGCATTACAGCATCTGCTGGTGAAATCTTCATCCATGTCTGTCTTACCTTAATTTGACTATGTCCTTCATAAACAAGCTCATAGAAAACTCTACTGCCCTTATCCTAATTGTATTGTTTCATTCACCAGTCATCCCATACTCAATGACCAACATTGGCTCTTGGTTGAACAGCATTAACTTTTTAAAAAATCTTTAACTTTTTCAGATCCTTCCATATCTTTGATTATTCATATATCTGTAAGTTTCTCCAGTTCTACATCTGAATGAGATCTATAATCCTCCATTTTTTTGGCTTGCTAGATGCTCTCAATTTTAATTGCTCCGTTACTGACAGCAAACCAATTGTTGTTCTTCCATAAAAGTCTCTACCATTCTAGCTCTCTTTCCTCCCTTAAGGTATTTCCTAAAATCTACCTCTTTGGCACAGAGTGACTGGACAAATATATGTAGCTTAGTTGTAAATTTTGATTGGTGGCTCTCCTGGGATGTGCTTTGGTGGAAGTGTGTAATGCTGACACATGGACAGGCAGCAAAAGCCCTAGCACTGAACTACTGAAGAAACTCCAAGAATCAGAAAAACTATGGCCCCAGGTTTGTCCAATTGTCAACCTCACCAAGGATTTTAAATGCTTCTGAATGTCCCTGATACCCGAAATTATTAAAAATATGAAAACCTTCTAAAAAAAATCAATTAATCAAAGAAAATAAAAATAAAAACAGTTAAACACTTCACTTAAAAACAGTTAAATTTTTAAACGTTTAGAAACATTGAAGCAACTCAATTATTTCGGAAGAATATAAATACCTTAAACTTAAGTAAGTTTAAGGTATTTATATTCTTCTGAAATAATTGTTAATTCCTTCACAGCCATTCATCTGCCTTCAAATGAATGCACTTGCTGTTCCTGTGCCAGGTCTAACCTTGGAACAAATGCTGGAGTACTGCACCTAGTTTATACTTTCCTGCTAAACCCTATCAGACAAGCATCATGGAGCAGCCAGGGAATCGATGTCTAGAAGTGCCCAGCAAGTTCAGGATTTTTAAAATGGCATGAGAATCTGAACTTGGTGTCTTTAACTTTGAGGAACTTCCCAGCAACCTCTGGCCGAGTATGTTAAATAATGTATTCCATTAAATCAAGTCTATACTTAAAATCTGCTAATTCCAAGAGTTTTTAGAAGTGTAGGGTGAGACAATCTTACACTAAAGCTCTTTAGCAAGTTATCAGCTGTGGTTCAGGAGACAGCACACTTTCCTCTGAGCCAACGGACTGTTGGATTAAGTACCACTGTTACGACAAGCACCAAATTTAGGCTTCTGCTTTAGTGCAGTACTGAGGACCTTGTACCATCTGGAGTGTCTTTGTTTTATTTACTTTGGCTGAATGTCAGAAGTGGATGGGAGGGGCCCTGTCATTCAAATACCAAAAATATCAAAATTGCTCAAGGAACTGCTGACATTTTAGGTTCCCAGCATTTCTGTTGGTGGTAGATTTCTATATCTGAAAGGAAAATCATCTCTACCCTATCACTTTGATATGGGATGCAATTGTTCCAGTAAAACCAACTGTGGCTGTGGGATATGGCTGGGAATTCCTAGAACAGTTTCAACTCCATGAAAAAGACCGGTCAATGACATCACCAAGCACTTTGGAGCAAATATAGAAATGTCAGCACCCATGAGGAACACTGAGGAGCCTGCAGATGAATGCAGAAGGCAGAGTCAACTCCATTCCTCCATCCTCTCGACTCATGTATTGCAGGCCTGGTTAGCTGAGACTAGACTAATCCTGGAACCAGGGAACAGGTAGGGTCTAACAGCAGGTATCCAGAAACTCATGCAACATGTTGAGCCCAGTCCAACCTTTTGGGCCCAGATTGGTGACTGAGTGACACTGGGGCACAGTACAGGGAGCACAGGTCTGTTAACTTGTAACACTCCGATTCAAAACTGTGGGTACAAGACTCTCATTGGCTCTAACTACAAGATATCAACCTGAGACACTGACTGTGTTTTTCCTTCCGAAGATGCTGCCTGATCTGCTGAGTGTCTCCAGTATTTTTTTGATTTTATTTCAGATTTCCAGTACCTGCAGTGCTTATGTTTTTCATTTACTGCTTATTTAAAGAACTGTTACAGGCGCAATGGAATGATGAGAAATTATTGGACAGTAGAAAGATCTGAGTATACCTGCACATGAAATACAGAAAATTAAAAGACAATTATAACCGCAGTTAGGAAGGCAAATGGTATGTTGGTCTTCATCATAAAGGGATTGGAGAAAAGAATAGAGAACTCTTGTAACAATTATATAGGGCTTTGCTTCGATCATACCTGGAATACTCTTCAAGTTAAGATTTTCAAACCTATAAATATGTTTGTTCTAGAGGCAAGGCAAGGAAAGCTCATTATTTTTATTCCTAGTATGAGAGGATGTCCCGATTAAAACATGTTTGTTTTTATTTTATTCACTTATTGGGATGTAAACTTTACTGGAAAGGCCAGCACTTACTATTTTCAATTGATCTACAGAAGATGATGGTTAGCTGCCTTTTTCATTGGACCGGTCCTGTTGGGTAGGGGTTCCGTCGAATTAGAGCCAGTGACAATGAAGGAATGGCGATATAATGGAGGGGAACCTGCAAGTGATGCACCTGTTGTCCTTGTCCTACTTGCTGGTAGATCTTATGGGTTTGAGAGGTGCTGCTGAAGTAGCCAAGGTGAGCATACTAGGCATTTTGGAGATGGCACACACTGCATCCATAGTGCACCAGTGATGGAAATAATGAATGTTTGGCATCATTTCCAGACAAGTAGGCTGCTTTGTACTGGATGGTGTTGAGCTTCTAGAGTGTTGTTGGATCCATAGTCATCCAGACAAGTGGTGAACATTCAATCAAATACAAACACACAAAGATAGGATTTAGGAGTATGCCACTCAAACTGTTCAAAACTCTGTGGATAAAAGCCTATCCTAACTTCATAAGACAACTCATCCATTCCAGGTGTTGGTCTGGTAATTCTTATCTCGAAAGCTTCCAATGCATCAACATCCTCCCTGAGATAAAGAATACCATGCACAGGACTCCAGATGTGGTTTCATCCATCCCCAGAAAACTGACTTGCATTCTGAACTTAAGGGTTGTAAATGGTGCAAAGGTTTTGGGTTGTTCGAAGGTGAATCACTTGCTGCAGAATACCCAGGCTCTAACCTGCTCTTGTAGCCACAGTATTTATTTGGCTGGTCTAGATGACTTTCTGGTCCTTGGCGATTCTTTATCGAAGGGGGAATCAGTCACTGTTTAAGGATATACTGTGTCTACATTTACTCCACGAGTTATGAACCTGCAGAATCACTGTCTTTAATCAGTGTAGATGCTTACTTATTTACATTCAGTGGTAAGAGTGATTCATTTTTTAGATTCAAGTGATAAAGGGATTGGGTACATAAGTGGAATTAAGGTAAAGGACGAGGTATGATCTTGTTGAAATGTCAGAGCTGTCCTGAAGGGTTGAGTAACTGACTCCTGTCCCTATACCTTAAGTTCTTAAGTAGAATTATTATCTATCATTGGAGAGTATATCTCTGAAAGAGTAAGTTGAGAAAAGATGAAATAGAGGCACTGACTATTGATAGAAATTACTATAAATAAGTATGGAAGTGATTTCATGAACTCTGAAATTAATTTTTTTGTCTTTTGTTACTATAGTCATCGGCTAACAATGTATTCAGGATATCATAGGAAGAAATAACTTGAATTTATACAGCAATTTTTGCAATTTTGGCTTTTCATAAAGGATTTCACACTCAATGAGTTATTTTTTGAAGTATAGTCAATGATCAAACATAATCAAATTGGTCGAGGCAGTCTTGAGGAGGACTTCATTAGAATGCATTTGTGATAGCTTTCTTGAACAGAATGTTAGTGAACCTACAAGGGAAAATGCTATCTTAAATCTGGTCCTGTGCAATGAGACAGGTAAAATTAATGATCTTGTAGTTAGGGATCCTCTTGGAAAGAATGATCATAGTATGATTGAATTTCTCACACAAATGGAGGGTGCAATGGTTGATCTAAAACCAGTGTATTATGCCTGAACAAGGCAGACTACAATGGGATGAGGCAGGAGTTGGCTAGCATAGACTGGAAACACAGGCTGTATGGTGGGACAGTTGAGGAGCAGTGGAAGACTGTTCCTCAAGAGATTTTTCATGGTGCTCAACAAAAGTACTGTACATTCCAGTTAAAATCAAGGACAGTAAGGGTGGGGAGAGCCAGCCTTGGATAACTAAGGAAATAAAAGGCGGCATCAAGCTAAAAGCTCATGCATACAAAGTCGTCAAGAGTAATGGGAAACTGGAAGATTGGAAAAACTTTAAAATGCAACAAAGAACCACTAAGCAAGCAATAAGGAAAGGAAAGATAGATTATAAAAGTAAACAAGCACAAAATATAAAACAAATAGGTTTATGGGCCCCCAACTGTTCATGATATACATTAACGATTTGGAAGACGGGACTGAGTGCAGCGTATCTAAGTTTGTTGATGACACTAAAATGAGTGGCAAAGCAAATAGTGCAGAGGATGCGGAGAGTCTGCAGAGAGATATAGATAGGTTAAGTGAGTGGGCGTCTGGCAGATGGAGTACAATGTTGGTAAATGCGAGGTCATCCACTTTGGAAGGAAAAATAGATCAGATTATTATTCAAATAGTGAAAGATTGCAGCATGCTGTTATGCAGAGGGACTTGAGAGTGCTTGTGCATGAACCGCAAAAGGTTGGTTTGTAGGTGCAACAGGTTATCAAGAAGGCAAATGGAATGTCGGCCTTCACTGCTAGAGGGATTGAATTTAAGAACAGGGAGGTTATGCTGCAAATGTACAGAGTACTGGTGAGGCTGCACCTGGAGTACTGCGTGCAGTTCTGGTCTCATTACTTGAGGAAGAATATACTGGCTTTGGAGGTGGTGTAGAGGACGTTCACCAGGTTGATTCTGGAGATCAGGGGGTTAGCCTATGAGGAGAGATTGAGTGGCATGGGACTATACTCACCAGAATTCAGAAGAATGAGAAGGGATCTTATAGAAATATATACAATTATTAATGGGATAAATAAGATAAGAGGCAGGAAGGTTGTTTCCACTGGGAGGTGAGATTAGAACTCGGAGACATAGCCTCAAGATCCAGGGGAATAGATTTAGGATGGAGATGAGGAGAAACAGCTTTTCCCAAAGAGTAGCAAATCTGTGAAATTCTCTGCCCAGGGAAGCAGTAGAGGCTACCTCATTAAATATATTTAAGACTCAGTTAGATAGATTTTTGCATAGTTGGGCAATTAAGGGTTATGGGGAAAAGACAGATAGGTGGATCTGAGTCCACGGCCAAATCAGCCATGATCTTATTGAATGGCGGAGCAGGCTCAATGGGCCAGATAGCCTATTCCTGCTCCTATTTCTTGTGTTCTTATGAGGAAGGAACAGAAATAATTTGGACGCAGCAAGTTCCAAACTGAAAACTGAAATGATTGCACAAAGCACTTTGAAAACAAACTTTGCAAATAATATGAACTACATATTTTGGACACAAGGTCTGCATTGATCTCATGGTGGATATACTAACAATTATGCAGAGCCGACTTCATACTTGATACAAACTTTCTTCACGTGACAACTCATCAATGGATATACTTTGCTGGCATGCCTTGATTGGAACATCTGAAATAATGAGGGCTGAAGATTTTTCTTTTCACTATAACCATAAACATGCGAGAACAATCAAGCACTCATTAGTGTTTAATGTACTTAATGTAGAGAAAACCAAAAACTAAATTATCAACCAGCTGTGTCAACATGTGTTCAGGGAGATTAGAATAGAATTACAGTGCTTTGATGTTTCTGATTGACCTGTTATATATTACTTGCTCTGCTCCATGAATGAACCTTTTCGAACCTCTAAGAAGCTTACACTTACGTAACAGGAGAAGCCATGGAAATTGCAGGCTTATTTGTTCTTGCGTTTTTTTTGAATGATTGCCTGAGTAAATTTACACAGTGCTGAGGAAGATAAATTACTGCAACAAAATAACTGAACAAAAATAATTCCCTTTAACTTCGATGACTTTTCTTAGCAAAAGGCATGTTACAGCACTACCAAAATAAATTGATGACCAACTGGCAAACAAAGGTTTATAATTAATACATCTTGTTCATATTCTGCCAACATGACTTTGTGAGACTGAAGTTTTACTAAAGCAGGTAATCTTAGTCTTTCTTTTAGTTATATTTTTATGAAAAATGTGTTAGTACCTGGACAATTTGAATTGCTCAGGACACTTTGGTTTCCAATTATAATTTATTTATCAGTTTTGGTACTTTACTTTGACAGTAACTCAATTTATATGTGTAATTATCTTCCTGGCAATAGATTATAAAAAGTGCATTTCTTTTTGTTGAAGCTGTGGCATTTCATGACCTTGCGCAATGTCAATGGAAAAAATTTAATGCTTTTCCCATAGTCAAGTTTTAAAATCAATTACACTTATCATTGAAACATTAAAAATGGAATCCACTAAACTTTGATGTATTAGACATAAAGCCAGCTATAGCTGAAATGACTAATACTCTATTATTCGTGGAACTTGATAGATAAAAATGGAGTTTCATCAGCCCTTACAAACTATATTCCTTTGCACTAATTGGTATTCCTAAGGTTGCTGATACAACCTCTCAAAAGGATGACAACTCAAAAGGCAAGCCTAAATATAAGTTAATGATTAGAGTCATAGTTTACGGTGACTGAATAAGTTAAATATGACTTTTATTATTTGGACTGCACAATTTGTGGTAATATTTTGAAGAATCATAATTTAATCTACTTATCTATTCTACTGACAGATTTTGCAGTCAGCAGCAAACAACATAGTTCATTAAACTTGCACTTGACCATGGACTTTCTATTAGCTTTTGCATGAATGTATCCACTGGAATATGTAGTTAGTAGAAATCCAAAATAGAACAATACCATGTTCTGGTATTTTGTGAATCTGGAGAATGGAGAAACATTTTCCCTAGACTGTAAAACTTTGTGCCAGGTGCTACCATCCATATAGAGTTCTAAATGGCATCTGTAATCCATGCTTACAGATATTTTGGAAGCAAAACGCAGGCATTAATTCTGGTAATGTATTCGTCTACTGGATTAAATAGAACATGATATTAGTCAGTATTCCACACTAAATTGACATCAGTACAGCCATTCTGCAGCTCAAAGATGAAGCCAATGATTAAACTCACACATTAAGCAGCAAGAGGACCTCACCAGCAGTATTTAAAAGGATCATTGAAATCTTAGAGGAATATTACTGGTTCATTTCTTCTTGCCATTGCTGCAGTTATTTATGGTTCCTTCCACTGATGTTTTAAAACTCTGAAGGATGTGTTTGATAGATGCCAAGATACCTTAAGGCAATTTTAAAGCTTTTGTTCAAACTAATTGCTCACAGACAGAGGAGTGCGGCAATGAATGTCATTCTACATATTTACATAATATGATTAAACAGCTGACAGTATATTGCAAGATGAGAGATATGGCTAGGAGGCTTGCAACAGAACTAAACCTGAGAGTGAGGTGAACTATATGCATGTTAGGTGTGAGATCATATCAATGGAGTTTCCTGGAGATGAATGATGGGTGTATAGAGTTTCCTGGAAAGTGAATAATGGGTGTATGGAGTTGGAAGGATATTTACGCATTCACTGACTTTGAATACATGTATGATGTTGTTTAAGTCTTTCAAATCATTGATGCTAGACACCTGACATTGAACTCTTGAGCTCTCTGCTTTCTTAATAAGATGGAGGACTTTCCCTTACTTCCACTTCTTCCACCAAGACCTCCAGCATAGCTTTGGGAGAACAAGATATTCACACTTTCACAAGTTCAGCCAATCTAGCATCTTCCTTGGAAGCTCACAAAAGACTACACAAGCACCACCCACAAGGATCTTGACTCCAAGAAGATGCAGTCTAACTTGAAGCTCCGGAAGTAATTCTTAAGTAGTGCCAATCCTGATTTAGTGCAGATGAAGATGTGTCTGCAGAGTTGTTGAAGTTAGAACATGCTGGATTTCTTGAGCACTGTAATTAGTTCTGGAGGAGGCAAAACCTGCACAACCCTGATAGCTTACTCATGCTTTTGAGGAGAGATAGGGCAGTGGAATGGGTGTGTGACTTCAGAAGGGAAAAAAGGTAAGACTAGAAATGGAAGGGCTGAGCATTAGTAAGTTAGGTTGAAAGACTGAGGGAGGAAAGGCTTGAACATAGACAGCAAAGGAGTTCAAAAATGTTTAAACATATATACATACACTCCTGCAAGTAGGCAAGTGTTAGTGGATATCAGTTATAAAATATTGCAAATTTATGTTGTCCCACACATTTGAATGCTAAGTTTTTTTGGGATGTAATTTTATTTTTTCCTACTAGAGTCATTATTGATGTAGGATGACTTCCTATTGGGATCAGTGCTCGCAAGCAAGAGCCTGCTGTAACAATACAGGAATATCTGTACAGGAGGTGCTGTAACTTTCCCAAAGGCAAAAGAGCCCCAAGTAAATCAGCAAAAATGGTTTTGCCATTAACCAAAACTGAGGCCTAAAACCTCAGGGAGAGAAGTGCTTAAATGGGGTTCCGCTGCTTTGAACATGTCAGAACCAATATCACTTTTAGCATAGCATTACAATCAGGCAATTTGGGAAGGTAATGGTGAAGGTGCCTGGATGATAGAGAAATAGGTTAGGAGCTGTGTGTCATATTTTATGCATGTTTCTGATCATACATAAAGGACATGTCTACAATGTTCCAGAATGACTTCAAAGAAATGACGAGAGGAACTTTTAATCCTGCACTAATTTTTGTCAGCAAAGGGTGAAAAATGAACAAGTCCAGAAATATTGTCAATTACATTTTTCCCTACTACCTGTCCTGACAAAAATGTTATTGATCTCATTTGAAATCCTCAATTAACCTAACCTCAACTGGCTAAGAAGGAGACAGTTCCCAAAGTAATAAAAAAAAACAGAAAATGCTGATAAATACTCAGTGAGTCAGGCAGCCTCTATGGAAAGAAAACAAAGTTGACGTATTGTGTTAAAGACCCTTCATCAGAATTCAGAAAGACTAAAAAATAAATTAAAGTTGCAGAGGAGGTTGGGAAGGATGGATAGGACAAGGAATATCTGTGCTAAAGTGAGGTCAGGGTCACCATAGGGATAAACTGGCGAGGTCATTTCACTGATAGATTAATGGGGACAGTTCAAGAATAAAAACAAAAGAACATAAAAAGTTGTGAAACACAGGTCTGTAGGATGTGTCCAGTGGGCCAGGCTGTATTAATGGAGAATGCAAAACTGAGGCAATGTGTGCAGGCACGGCAGTGTGGTGGTTAGCATAATGCTACTACAGCGCTAGCGCCCCGGGTTCAATTCCGGTCACAATTTGTAAGGAGTTTGTACGTTTTCCCTGCGTCTGCGTGGGTTTCCTCCGGGAGCTCCGGTTTCTTCCCACATTCCAAAGACGTGTGAGTTAGGAAGTTGTGGGCATGCTACGTTGGCGCCGGAAGTGTGGCAACACATGCGATCTGCACCAGAATACTCTAAGCAAAAGATGCATTTCACTGTGTGTTTCGATGTACATATGACTCATAAAGATACCTTAAAAGATGACTAATAGTAGAAATGGCCAATTCCAACACAGACAGAGAAAGCGAGTTACCTGAATTTGTAGAATTTGATATTGAATCCAGAAGGCTCCTATGTGTGCAGAAACAAGATGAGTTGCTGTTCCCCATGCTCACATTGGGCCTCATTATAACAGTGCAGGAGGCTAAGTACAGATAGGTCAGAATTGGAGAGGATTGAAGAATTAAAGTGCCCAATACATTCTTATTGGAGTGCAATCCCCAGACCTGAACATAAAACTCTAAATTTGGTGAAAACAGAACTTATTACAATTTGCACCTCTTTGCCATCAAGCCACCTTGAGAAAACATTCACAGCTCCATTAGTCTTTTAAATTCTATTTTGTACATGTAGCTTTTTTTCATGATTTCTGTACTGGTACCATTTAATCTCTCCAGTTTCTACCTCTCACAGTTTAGAAGCTAGTCTTATCTAAATCCTGAATGATCAAGTGAATGACGTCACATTTTCCATATTAATCTTTACCTACCATAGTCTTACCAGCTTAATCTATCAACTTTCTGTTCACACCTATGCTATTTGGTGTCATCAACAAATATGGATGTGTGACTCTTTACATTTATGTGAAATACATTTTCTAATTTACAAACTGGATTCAATGGAAATATCAGTAATGGTAGGATGCATAAAGGAAACAGTGGCATTTGCTTAAATACTTTGATTGAAAACGTTATCATGAATCAGCAATGACAATCACAAAAAATTATGTATTACATTGTTGTGCCGTATAATTGAATTTTTATTGTGTGTTTTTATATTGAATAATACTACATATTTGTTAGCATGATACTAAGGTGATCTGTTGCTATATTGTTTCATTTGCTAGTAAAGTCAGCTAGTGTGGGAGTATGCTTGCCAAGTGTTTAAATTGCTACCTGTGTATCCAGAGGCTTGGATTACTGATCTGAAGGCACATGTTCTGATCCCACCATATTATCTGGAAATTTAATTCAGGTAATTTAATAAATCTGACATTTAAAAAAGGACATGGTAGGTATAGCTACCATGAAATTACCAGACAGTTGTGAAAGCACACGTGGCTCACTAATGTCTTTCAGGGAAATAAATCTGCCAGTCTGCCCTGTATGAGGTTCAACAGTGATTATTTCTTCCCTGTGATCATCGTTTTATTTGTTCTTATTTTGCAGAAATTGTTAGTTTAAATGAAGCAAAATCTTTATGTTTTCTTATATTTTCTTTGTCACAAGTGTTGGTAGACTAAAATTTAAAAAGCCACAAAGCCTATTGAAAGTACATGTCTAAAACACAAATGTATGCTTATCCATTTATATATGTTTCCCAACATAATCTAATATCAACAATGTAGCAGATTAGAGAACTCATGCAGAAGGGTTTCCTGCAATTTCCTAAATATAGCCATGGAAATATAATCAAGCAGAGCACCGACTAATCCACCTAAAAATGCACTAAATATAATGATTTCCATTCAATCATTTCCTAAATAATTCCAGGATTTTTGTAAGTCAATTTCAACAGTTGGTCAGTCATCGTATGGAGAATGTAATGTCATCCTAACTTAGTTTTTTGTGAATTTGAAATTGTGCTCCTTGTCATTCTCTCAGACCTCAATTTTAAGTAAAATTGGGAATTTTTAGAATATAATTTCTTAATTTGGCTACCTCTACAAAGTAACTTCCTTTCAATATCAAATGTCTACATGTTTCTATCTTTTTTTATAAATGAGTCCTCTGACACCAGTCTCCATTTCTGTACTATTCCACATTTCAGTGTTTGAGTTATGTTTGATGGAGCTGAACTGGACATTATGTTCCAGTCTAACTGAATATGAAGACAAATTTCCATGATCAGCACTCAATTATTTCCTTTCTATAATTTTAGTATTCTGTTCGCTTTGTTGATTCCAAAACACAAATTTATAATATTTAAACATTTACAGATGCATTGTCAACAACAGCTTGGACTTAAAATGTTACTTCAATAAAATAAACTGTTTAAGATGCTCTAGGGGTGTTTAATCAAACAAAATTCATCATTGAGCCACATAAGAAAGTAATAGGCAGGTAGATAGGATTCCTTTTGACACCAAGATGAAAGTCTCTTGAAAATAAAAGGAAACTACTGACGTTGGAAATCTGAAACATAAACAGAAGATGCTTGAAACACTCAGCAGGTCAGGAGCATATGTCAAAAGAGAAACGGCATTAACATTTCAGGTTGAAGACCCTTTGTCAAAGATAGTCACATTTTGCTATCAGTGAATGAGGTGGAACTGGTGGGTAAGAAAGGGACTTTATAGCATGCACTGAAGACAATAGTTCTGGCTTTTCCATTTTTCCAAAGGATGAATTTCCACATGCAACAGAGGATGTTTGTCAGTGTGGCAATTCAGACAGTGAATGGGTCAATGCAGGCATCAGGGTACATATGGAAATTGATTATTTGCTCACAAATAATATCTTGAGGGGCAGAGTGCACAATTTATGTGGAACTGTGCACAGTTTACTGTGTTTGAAGAATTAATGACTCTTGAAGGAACTTAGAGTGAATCTTTATTTGGACTGATCAGTAGCAATTACACTCAAATGCTAAATTATATATTATTGAAATTCTTTATAGTTATATCTTATAGTTATACTTTATAGTTATTAGTTTGGTATTCTTGAAATATTCACAAAGAATACAGAATAGCAAAGGTGGAAAGAAAAGTATGGATCCAAATGGACTTAACAGTTCCTATGTCAGATTGAGATATTTCTTAAAGCAAAAATTGAAAATATTGGACATGGCACACAAAGACCCACAAATTCATCAATTATTTCCTCTCCCAGTCTCTCTTGGCCCACTAGTCTCTCAAGATCTGCTATTATATCCAATGCAAATTAATACAGCCTATTCCGTGGTGGGTTATCAGCATCTAATGTCTTTAACTGGGCTTGCTTGGATTTGCAGGGTATGTAGAAAGAACTATAAACCAAACTATCAAATAGCTTCTCAACTGCTGACCATGCCAGGAGAGGAGATGAACACCACTTGAGCACTTTGCTCAACAAACTTCACACTGGATCAGTTGGGGCCTGGGTCAACAGCATTAGCCATGTACGTACCAAAGAGGAGGATAGCTGTCGCAGCATGTAAGATGCCTTCAACAGTCACAGTGACCTTGGAATTGACACGACTTGATTCCATGTACACTTTTAAGTCTCTCGTGACCTTGTCCATGTTTTCTTTTACATCTTCCTCCATCCCTGCATATTCAAAATTATCCTTGGGTTCCTGAAACCATGCTAGCTCTACTTATTTTCAACTTTAATTTAAACCATTACAGCCACTAAATTCTGTTCTCTGTAATTTCCTTATTAAAACCTTCACCTCTGCCATCTCTTCTGCTTGAAAAAAACACTCGTCCTCACTTTTACCTTTTTGTGTTTTTCTTTCTATTCTCCTGTGTTTGTCGAATGCTTTCCTGGACTGAAGCCCTGCAGTTGATGCATTTTAAAACACTGCAGAAGTTTTTTTATTTTCGTTGTTCCAAAGTGCAATGAATTCATGTCCAACTCCAGCCAATGTGCCTGCCGGGATAGACGGCACTGATCCCGGAACCAAAGCTCGGCACCGACTAGGTTGAGACGGTAACTATTTGCGGCAGCACCTTGCTTGGGAAGCTGCTGTTATGGTAACCGGAGCCAACAAGGTGTACAAGTACGCGGAGCTTTCGGTAAAGACCGGCACCCGATCTCTGCTTCTGCATTCTTGCTGGACCAGGTGCAGGGAGGATGAGTGCCGACCGGTTTTCGCTGTCGGCCGAGGAGTATTTGGGTGAGTAGGGGGCCGGATGTGTCGAATGGCCTGGATGACTTTCAGTGCGAACCACACCCAGCCTCAGCAGGGGACCGGGGCTGTGCTGAGCCTCCACCCCATGGCTCTGATCCCTTGGGCAGAACATCCATCATCCGTTCTTTGAGAAATCCCAGCGTGGGACACTGGAATTGACTCAGCAGATCCTGGATATAGACACGTCCCTTTTCCGATGGGATGGGGAGGAGAAGCAGAGATCCAGATGTTTTCCTCTAACTGTCTGTCCACCAACCCCCCCGCCCCCGCTACCCGCTCCTCCCTCTCCCCGCTCCTCTCGCTCCCCCCCTCGCTCTCCCCCCTCTCCCCCCCTCTCCCCCCCTCGCTCCCCCCTCTCCCCCCCTCGCTCCCCCCTCTCCCCCCCTCGCTCCCCCCTCTCCCCCCTCGCTCCCCCCTCTCCCCCCTCGCTCCCCCCTCGCTCCCCCCTCTCCCCCCCCCCCCCTCGCTCCCCGCTCCCCCCTCTCCCCCCCTCGCTCCCCGCTCCCCCCTCTCCCCCCCTCGCTCCCCGCTCCCCCCTCTCCCCCCCTCGCTCCCCGCTCCCCCCTCTCCCCCCCTCGCTCCCCGCTCCCCCCTCTCCCCCCCTCGCTCCCCGCTCCCCCCCTCGCTCCCCGCTCCCCCCTCTCCCCCCCTCGCTCCCCGCTCCCCCCTCTCCCCCCCTCGCTCCCCGCTCCCCCCTCTCCCCCCCTCGCTCCCCCCTCTCCCCCCCTCGCTCCCCGCTCCCCCCTCTCCCCCCCTCGCTCCCCGCTCCCCCCTCTCCCCCCTCGCTCCCCGCTCCCCCTCTCCCCCCCTCGCTCCCCGCTCCCCCCTCTCCCCCCCTCGCTCCCCGCTCCCCCCTCTCCCCCCCTCGCTCCCCGCTCCCCCCTCTCCCCCCCTCGCTCCCCGCTCCCCCCTCTCCCCCCCTCGCTCCCCGCTCCCCCTCTCCCCCCCTCGCTCCCCGCTCCCCCTCTCCCCCCCTCGCTCCCCCGCTCCCCCTCTCCCCCCTCGCTCCCCGCTCCCCCCTCTCCCCCCCTCGCTCCCCGCTCCCCCTCTCCCCCCCTCGCTCCCCGCTCCCCCCTCTCCCCCCCTCGCTCCCCGCTCCCCCCTCTCCCCCCCTCGCTCCCCGCTCCCCCCTCTCCCCCCCTCGCTCCCCGCTCCCCCCTCTCCCCCCCTCGCTCCCCCGCTCCCCCTCTCCCCCCCTCGCTCCCCGCTCCCCCCTCTCCCCCCCTCGCTCCCCGCTCCCCCCTCTCCCCCCCTCGCTCCCCGCTCCCCCCTCTCCCCCCCTCGCTCCCCGCTCCCCCCTCTCCCCCCCTCGCTCCCCGCTCCCCCCTCTCCCCCCTCGCTCCCCGCTCCCCCCTCTCCCCCCCTCGCTCCCCGCTCCCCCCTCTCCCCCCCTCGCTCCCCGCTCCCCCCTCTCCCCCCCTCGCTCCCCGCTCCCCCCTCTCCCCCCCTCGCTCCCCGCTCCCCCCTCTCCCCCCCTCGCTCCCCGCTCCCCCCTCTCCCCCCCTCGCTCCCCGCTCCCCCCTCTCCCCCCCTCGCTCCCCGCTCCCCCCTCTCCCCCCCTCGCTCCCCGCTCCCCCCTCTCCCCCCCTCGCTCCCCGCTCCCCCCTCTCCCCCCCTCGCTCCCCGCTCCCCCCTCTCCCCCCCTCGCTCCCCGCTCCCCCCTCTCCCCCCCTCGCTCCCCGCTCCCCCCTCTCCCCCCCTCGCTCCCCGCTCCCCCCTCTCCCCCCCTCGCTCCCCGCTCCCCCCTCTCCCCCCCTCGCTCCCCGCTCCCCCCTCTCCCCCCCTCGCTCCCCGCTCCCCCTCTCCCCCCCTCGCTCCCCGCTCCCCCCTCTCCCCCCCTCGCTCCCCGCTCCCCCCTCTCCCCCCCTCGCTCCCCGCTCCCCCCTCTCCCCCCCTCGCTCCCCGCTCCCCCCTCTCCCCCCCTCGCTCCCCGCTCCCCCCTCTCCCCCCTCGCTCCCCGCTCCCCCCTCTCCCCCCCTCTCCCCCCCTCTCCCCCCCCTCCCCCCTCCCCCCCCTCCCCCCTCCCCCCTCCCCCCCCTCCCCCCTCCCCCCCTCCCCCCTCCCCCCCCTCCCCCCCTCCATCCCCCCCCTCCCCCCCTCCCCCCCCCCCTCCCCCCCTCCCCCCCTCCCCCCCTCCCCCCCTCCCCCCCCTCCCTCCCCCCCCTCCCTCCCCCCCCCTCCCCCCCCCCCCTCCCCCCCCCCCTCCCCCCCCCCCCCCCCCCCCTCCCCCCCCTCCCTCCCCCCCTCCCTCCCCCCCTCCCTCCCCCCCCTCCCTCCCCCCCCTCTCCCTCCCCTCCCCCCCTCCCCCCCTCCCCCCCCCCTCCCCCCCCCCCCCCTCCCCCCCCCCTCCCCCCCCCCTCCCCCCCCCTCCCCCCCTCCCCCCTCCCCCCTCCCCCCCTCCCCCCCTCCCCCTCCCTCCCTCCCCCTCCCCCCCTCCCTCCCCCTCCCCCCCTCCCTCCCCCCCTCCCTCCCCCCCTCCCTCCCCCCCTCCCTCCCCCCCTCTCCCCCCCTCTCCCCCCCCCTCCCCCCCCCTCCCCCCCCCTCCCCCCCCCTCTCCCCCCCTCCCTCTCCCCCCCTCCCTCTCCCCCCCTCCCTCCTCTCCCCCCCCTCTCCCCCCCCTCTCCCCCCCCTCTCCCCCTCCCTCCCTCCCTCCCCTCTCCCTCCCTCCCCTCTCCCTCCCTCCCCTCTCCCTCCCTCCCCTCTCCCTCCCTCCCCTCTCCCTCCCTCCCCTCTCCCTCCCTCCCCTCTCCCTCCCTCCCCTCTCCCTCCCTCCCCTCTCCCTCCCTCCCCTCTCCCTCCCTCCCCTCTCCCTCCCTCCCCTCTCCCTCCCTCCCCTCTCCCTCCCTCCCCTCTCCCTCCCTCCCCTCTCCTCCCTCCCCCTCTCCCCTCCCCTCTCCCTCCCCTCTCCCCCCCTCTCCCTCCCCTCTCCCCCCCTCTCCCTCCCCTCTCCCTCCCCTCGCTCCCCCCTCTCTCTCTCCCCCCACTCCTGGGAAAGCACCAGTACATAGAACCAAGAGCATGGGGCAATTGTTGTAGAAGTTTAAGCATTCATTGTGTATTATTTAACATATTGAGAAGACCATCAATTATCTTTAATCTGTTTCTTATAACTCTTCAAAACAAAAGTTCGGTGCACGTCGTGGGCCAAAGGACCTGTTCTTGTGCTGTACTGTTCTATGTTCTAAAAGCTTCTGGAGTATTGTGGACTTGTACCAACTCCATCTGTTCATTAGTAAATTTAAGACAAATTTTTATGAGTAATCCATTATTACAGAGGATTGCTAATTTCTGTTTTGTTTGCAAAGTACCTAATAGTTATCAGCTCATTAAAGTTGAAACAGCTCCATAGCTGGGGTCAGGAATGTGGACCAGGTGTGTTACTGGAACTAGGACTGGTGTGCATATTGCTGCCTTTGATTGAGGATTATATCAGATCATCCAGTAATTCTACCTTTTGAATGTGTTGCTACTTGTACCAAGTTTTTTTTTCTGGCTGAAAATTTTATTATGGAAATAAGAACATGCCGACATCTGTAATTTTCTTTCAAAGTAAAAGTATATTTTGAGCATGGAGCAACTCAGTATAAAAATATCTTATGGAATAAAGCAAATATGTATGTTTGGCATGGCTATCACCACATTCAAAGACAAGTGCCAAATTTCTAAAACTAATTATAAAACTCCAAATGTATTTGAACTGGGAAGGGCATGTCACAAACATTAAAGGGATACCAATGAGCCAGAAACTCTTACCAAACCAACCTCTGAACATGACAAATTTTTTCAAGCTGTATTTAGTAGCACCCTTGGTTTCTTGGTGATCCCAAAAAATTTAAAAACTAATTTATCAGTTCTCTACTAAAGGCCTGTGCTTCTATCAGGGGTTTGTTGCTGAACTTAATTTGGAATCCAGCTGTAGCACAAGAAGAAACTGAAGCAATGTCTTATTCTCTCATGGTACATGGGCATCACTGACAAACCTAGTATTTAACATTTTATCTTCTAATCTCCCTTGAGAGGTTGATGATGGGTTACATTATGAACTGCTGATGCCATTATGGAAAAAAAACTTCCACTATGCTGTTAATTAAGGAGCTTGTGATAATAAAGGAAAGGTAATATATTTCGAAGTATGGATGGGAAATTGCAGGTGTTGTTCCATGCATCTGATGCCCATGCTTTTCTTGGTGTGAGGTGTCATGTCATTTGAAAGACTGAATGTTCAGGCGAGTAGTGAGGCTATGTGTTACTTTGTCCTGAAAGATGCTGAGCTATTTAAAATTTGGAACTGCACTTCAAGCTCCTGGCTTGTGCTTTTTTGTTAGTCAAAGGCTTTCTGGAGACATGAAATGAAGGCTAGAATTCTTTTTTCCAAAAATGTACTTCATTCATTAGAATGAATAATAGGGATGGTACATTGATGCATAAGTAGAGCTGCTGCCTCACAGTTCCAATGACCTCCACTGCAGATTTCACAGATTCTCGCTGTAATCACATGGGTTTCCTATGGGTGTGCTGATTTCCTCTGACATCTCAAAGACTTGCATATTAGTAGTTAATTGACCACTGGAAGTTGACGTTAGTGTGCAGTTTTGCAGCAGCAGCAGTACAGTGCAAAGACATAAAAATTACTATAAATTCCAAAATAAATAAATAAATAGTGTGAAATAAAAAGGAATAATGAAGTAGTGTTCGTGGACCATTCAGAAATATGATACCAGAGGGGAAGAAGCTGTTTCTCAATCATTGAGTATGGTCTTCATTCTCCTGTACCACCTCCCCCATGGTAGTAATGAGAAGAGGGCATGTCCCAGATGATAAGGGTCCCTAATGATGGTTGCTGTCTTCTTGAGGCGCCACCTCTTGAAGATGTCCTTGATAGTGAGTCGGGTTGTGCCCATGATGGAGCTGACTGAGTCTACAACCCTCTGTAGCTTCTTTCGATGCTGTGCATTGGACCCTCCATACCAGGCTGATGCAATTAGAATGCTCTCCACCGTACATCTGTAGAAATTTGCAAGAGTCTTCGGTGACATACCAAATCTCCTCAAACTCCTAACAAAGTGGAGCCACTGGTGTGCATCTGTCGTGATTGCATCAATGTGTTGGGCCCAGGATAAATCCTCCAAGATGTTGACACCCAGAAGCTTGAAGCTGCTCACCTTGTCCACGTTGACCCCTCAATGAGCACTGTGTGTGTTTTCCCAACTTGCCCTTTCTGAAATCCACAATCACTTCCTTGGTCTTGCTGACATTGAGTACGAGCAACACGACTCAACCAGCCAATCTCTCTCACTCCTGTACACCTCCTCACCATCATCTGAGATTCTACCAACAACAGTGGTGTCATCCGTGAATTTATAGATGCCGTTTGAGCAGTGCTTAGCTACACAGTCATGAGTGTAGAGAGAGTAGAGCAGTGGGCTAAACACACATCCTTGAGGTGTGCCTGTGTTGATTGTCAGCAAAGCAGAGATGTTAATACCAATCTGCACTGACTGTGGTCTCCCTATAAGGAAGTCGAGGATCCAGTTGCAGAGAGAGGTACAGAGGCCCAGGTTTTGAAGCTTGGTGACTAGTACTGAGGAATGATAATGTTGAATGCTGAGCTGTAATTGATAAACAGTAGCCTGACATATGTCTTGCAGTTGTCAGGTGCTCCAGAGCAAAGTGGAGAGCCAGTGAGACTGCGTCAACTGTAGATCTGTTGGTAGGCAAATTGTAGCGGATCCAGGTCCTTGCTCAGGCAGGAGTTAATTCTCGCCATAACCAACCTCTGGGGGGAGTTGTTGGAAATATGGGGGAGAATAAAATGGGATTAGTGTAAATGGGTGCTTGATGGTCAGCTCAGAGCCAGTGGGCCAAAGGGCCTGTTTCCATGCTGTATGATTCTCTGATCCTGGGTCCATAATGAGGTTCATTTGTATGTTACCGTTTTCAGTATAAGTCACATCATTCCATCTACTTGCAAGATTTCCACTATATGACTATGATATTGATTTATCCATTATAAACGTTCCTGGAGCCCTGCATCTTGGAATGTCACAGTCTGCAACATTCTGTAATGGATAGCAACTTGCAGTGGAAGCCCAGCTTTTGGGCAGACCAGAGGGATTTTTTTCACTATGTTGATAATCCTCTCGTTAGTTGCTGCTGTCTCGGTCTTTCCTCCTGGGAGCAGCTAGAAAAACGGTGAACTCTGTGTTATGCAGCTGTACGGGATAAACCTCAACAGTGACCACTGCATCTCCTTCCAGACTTACTTGGCAAATGCACATTCCAGAAGGTGATGGATGACAGATTCATTGCCAATGCAGCAATTGTAAGGGCAGCATACGGTCATGATGAAACTCCAGCAGTGAATAAAGGATCTGTCAGGGAGAGCCCTTTTCACCAACAGCAAGATAAGTTTTGGTGCTTGTTTGCATGTTCCAGTTTTATGGCATTCTGCCACATGGCTGACAGTGTACTTGGAGTACCATCTGACAAGATGCACCATTTCCTTTTCAAGCAGGCACTTGAGAGAATTCCATGAAGGCGGCTATCTGTCTTTAAAATTATTTCATTTTCTGCATTATTGCATTGCTAACAAGGCTGACACTTATTACCTGTCCCAGATTCCTATTGGAAAGTGATGCTGAGCTGCCTTCTTGAACCATTGGAGTCCTTCTATTGAAGGTATTCCTACAGTGCTGTTGGTTAGGGAGTTCCAGGATTCAGACTTCGTGACAATGAAGGATTGATAATATATTCCCAATTAGAATGCTGTGTGACTTGCAGGGGAACCTGCAGATGGTGGTGTTCCTAATCACCTTCTTCCCTTGTCCTACTTGGTGATAGGTATGGGAGGTGCTATTGGAGTAGTCTAGGCAAGAAACTGGTGTGAATTTAGTAGATGATAGCTGCAGCCACTTAGCTCTGAAGTTGGGGAGAATTAATGTATAGGTAGGTGGATAGGGAGCCAGTCAATGTTAGCACTGGATAATGTTGTACTTCTTGAAAGCTGTTAGGCTGCACTCATCCATGAGAGTGGAGAAATTCCAACATGTTCCTGACTTGTGCTTTGCCGATGGTGGAAGACCTTGGGGTATCAGGTGCTTCAGAATATCCACACTCTGAAGGCATGTATTTATGTGGCTGGTCCATTTGAGCTTCTGGTGAATTATGACCCTCAGGATGTTAATAGTGGCTAAATTGACAATAGTAATGCCATTTAACGTCTTCTATATTCTTGTGTTGGACATGTTCATTGCCTGGCACTTCTGCTGTGCAAATGTTACTCAGCCCTTGCCTGGATGTTGATTAGATCTTGCTATTCATTTACTGAGGACTTGCAATTGGAAATAAACATTGTGGAATCATCCATAAACATCCCTACTTCTGACCTTTATGATGAAGGAATGTCATTAATGAAGCAGCTGAAGATGGTTGGACCTATGACACTGCCTTGAGAGATACTGCCCTATGAACTCCTGCAGTGATGTCATGGGTTTGGGTTGATTGACTTCCAACAAGCACAACCATCTTTCTTTGTGCAACTATGACTCTAACCACTAGATGTTTTTCCCTTTGATGCCCATTGACTTCAATTTAATCAAGATGCTTTGATGTCAAGGGCAGTTGGTCTCAACTTGCCTCTGCAATTCATCTTTTTGGTACATGTTTTGATCAAGGTCATGACAAGTTCTGAAGCTGAGTTCTCCTGTTAAAATCCAAACTGGGTATTGGTTATTGGTGGTAGTGCCACTTGATAGCATTGTTGTCAATAACAGTTTCCATCAATTGGTTTTATAGTAATGTTGGAGCGATGGGTATGTCCGGGTATGAGGTGTGCACAGCACCTCAATTGGATGCCCACAACTGGATATTGAGTTTATCCCATTTAGCATGATTATAGTGTTGTCCAAACAATGGAGGTGTAAAGACAGTAAAGCACATGCTGAGAGCAGCACTAATCATACTTAAATATGAATAGTTTCTACCTAGTGAAACTGCAACTCAAGGCTATATGCATGCTAAATAGCATGCAATAGACATTGCTGTGCAAGCTCACAATCAGTGGATCAGATTGAAGTTCTGCAGTCCTAGCACAACTCGACTCGGGCTGCGGCATGGTCACTTCCATCAATACTTCAATGGGCAGTTGCATCTACATAGAAAGATGTGCATCTACATAGAAAGATTGGTAAGGATGAGGTTAAGTAGGTTTGTCCCTCATTTTGGTTTGCTCACTTCCTGGTGCAGCTATGGTCTTCAGGACTTGCATGGTAATTTAACTGCTGCACCACCACAATGCCACTCTTGGTGATTGTTTTATACCATTCTGACTTTCATAGGTTTGCCCAAATATTGTTCAGTATGGACAAGCACTGATTCATCTGCTGAAGGAGAACAGTGGGTGGTAATCAGAAGGAGGTTTCCTGGCCCTTGTTTGACCTGTGAGGCTTCGTGGAGTCTGGAGTCAATGTGGAGGACTCCAAGGGCGGCTACTTTCCTCCTGTGTACCACTCCCCACTGTGCCCCTACTGTCATTGTGGAATTTGAACCCTACATTCTGGGTTGTTAGTCAGTGTCAGTTAGTCCTCTGGATTATAAATCTGGTAATTTAACCAGTGGATTACAAGTTTCTACCTGAAGTTGTTCTTCTGCACACACTTTTGTGTGAAGGACAGGTGGCATTGGTAAAGTCCAACTGAGTAGAACATTATCCAACATTAAGAATGTGGCCAATCCTGTAGGTCATAAGCCCTTACTCCTGATCCCCAAATCCCATTATTCCCGTCACATCTGATTGTTCAGTACATTCAAGACAGAGACAATCACAACCTGCTGAGTGAAGGCATTTCTCCAGCTCAGTTTTGAGTGACCAAACACTTTATCAAAGATCATGACCACTGGTTTTGGAGTCTCCAGCCTGCTTCTTAGCACCCAACTTGTTAATCCTTTTCATAATTTTATGATCCATTGACCATATTTCAGGAAACAGAATGATCAGGATGTATTATAAAGTTCAGTTCTATCATAGGTGTTTTTTTCCCTTTGTTTTGCCTAATTTATCGTAATATTTCACCAAGAATTGTATTTGTATTTATTTCACTTAATGCTACAAATTATGGGAAAATCTCCCTGAACTTTAAAGGCAAAAATATAAGTGCTGATCATAATTTATGCATTTAAAAACATTTAATATAGCACAGGAAAACTCCAGGAAATTCAACTTTGACTCCAGAAGAGAATTTTGCAAGCTCCAGTATCACTTTCAGCATAAACTGACATCCCTTCTTTTAATTCCACATGTTTGAACTTGCCCAGATTATATTTGAATACTGGCAGCAAATCCATAAGTATCCAATGAACTGGCTGTCTCTTCCAGGTGGTCATGATTCTCTGAGAAATGCCTCTTAGTCCTTTGCTGCTGCTTAATCTCAAGAAAACTTTTCACATTGACTGTCCTCTTTTTTTTAAATGATATTGAAACCCTCAATTGTACCTCCTACAAAATAAAATCTCTAGCTCTTTTAACCTTGTGCTGATGGCCTTTGAACTAGGGTTGTCTGTTGAATTATTTCCACTGGCATTTTGTGAGGTTATTCTGCTGTTATTAGCAATTAATTGTTCTAATACCCTGTGTGCTTTTACACAGCTTTATGCCTTTTCAGCCATAAATGTTTTTGTAACTTACTGAAAAAAATAAGGTAATGTGCCTGAATGACAACTGCTTGGTGGCTCTGACATCCACCATCATGAAGTGCTTCGAGAGGCTGGTCATGGCACACATCAGCTCTAGCCTATCAGACAACCCTGACCCACTGCAATTTGCCTACAACCGAAACAGGATGCCATCACCAATAGCCTGTCCTGGTCCAACCATGCAGAACCATGGCCAAGAAAGCACATCAGTGCCTCTACTTCCTCAGGAGGTGAAAGAGATTTGGCATGTCCCCTTTGACCCTCACCAATTTGTATCAATGCACCATAGAACGCATCCTATCTGGATGCATCATGGCTTGGTGTTCAAGACGGCTATCCAGAACCCTACAAGAAGTCCAGGTATGACCTATGGAAGGCCATCGTGAGAACAAAAAGGCAATTCCAAGTGATGCTAGAGACACAATCGGATGCACGACAGCTGTGGCAGGGATTGCATGCCATTACTTCCTATGAGGCAAAATCTAACAGCATAAATAGCAGTGATGCTCCACTCCTCGATGAGCTCAATGCCTTTTATGCATGCTTTGAAAGAGAGAATAACACTATACCTGTGTGAATCCCCACAGCACTCGGAAACCTTGTGATCTCTGTCTCGGAGGCCAATGTCAGAACATTGTTCAAGAGGGTGAACCCTTGCAAAGTGTCAGACCCCGATAGTGTATTTGGCCAGGTACTGAAAACCTGTGCTGACCAGCTGGCTGGACTGTTCAAGGACATCTTCAACCTCTCACTGCTGCAGTCCGAGGTTCCCATCTGCTTCAAAAGGGCAGCAATCATACCAGTGCCCAGGAAGAGCAGGGTGAGCTGCCTCAATGACTATCGCCCGGCACCACTCACATCTACCATAATGAAGTACTTTGAGATGTTGGTTATGGCTAGAGTTAACTCCTGCCTGAACAATTCGCTTAGCACTGCAACAGGTCTACGGCAGACCCAATCTCATTGGAGCACCTAGACAACCACAAAACATACATCAGATTGCTGTTTATTGATTTACAGTTCGGTGTTCAACACCATCATTCCCCTTAGTACTAATCACCAAGCTTCAAAACCTGGGCCTCTGTACCCCCCTTTGCAATTGGATCCTCAACTTCCTTATCAGGAGACCGCAGTCAGTGCGGATCAGTAATGACATCTCCTCCCTGCTGACAGTCAACACAGGCGCACCGCAAGGATGCGCGCTTAGCCCACTGCTCATCTCTCTCTACGCTCTTGACTGTGTGGCTTAGCACAGCTCAAACATCTATAAATTCACCGATGATACCACTGTTGTTGGTAGAATCTCAGATGGTGACTAGGAGGTGTACAGGTGTGAAATCAGCTGGTTGAGTGGTATCACAACAACATCGCACTCAATGTCAGCAAGACCAAGGAATTGATTGTGGACTTCAGGAAGGGGAAGTTGGGAGAACACACACCAGTGCTCATTGAGGGGTCAGCGTGGAAAGGGTGAGCAGCTTCAAGTTCCTGTGTGTCAACATCTCGGAGGATTTATCCTGGGCCCAACACATTGATGCAATCATGAAGAAGGCACACCGGTGGCTCTACTTCATTAGGAGTTTGAGGAGATTTGGTATGCCACCAAAGACTCTTGCAAATTTCTGCAGATGTATGGTGGAGAGCATTCTAATTGCATCACAGCCTGGTATGGAGGCTCCAATGCACAGCATCGAAAGAAGCTACAAAGGGTTGTAGACTCAGCCAGCTCCATCATGTGCACAACACTTCCCACCATTGAGGACATCTTCAAGAGGCAGTGCCTCAAGCAGGCAGCAACCATCACTCAGGACCCTTGGTAACCAGGATATGCCTTTTTCTCATTACTACCATTGGGCAGGAGGTACAGAAGCCTGAAGACCCACACTCAACAATTCAGAAACAGCCTTTTCAGATCTCTGAAAGGTCCATGAACCCATGAATACTAACTTGATGTACCTTTTTTTTGCACTATTTTTGTAATTTATAAAAAAAATTGTCTTTGCACTATACTGCTGCCGCAAAACAACAAATTTCATTTTATATACATCAGTGATAATCTGATTCAATGTTTATGTTAAAATATGTAGAACATAGAACAGAACAGTACAGGACAGACCCTTTGGCCTACAATGTTGTGCTGACCTAATTAAATCAATGACTCCTAATTAATCTAATTCCTCTTCCCTGGACGTTGATCATATTCCCTCCCTTTTCTGCATATTCATGTGCTGATCTAACGGTCTCTTGAATACTCCTATGCTGTCTGCCTCTACCACCACCCCGGCAGTGCATTCCGGCCCCCACCATTCTGTGTTTTTTAAAAAAAAAACTTGTCTCGCACATCTCTTTTGTACTTTCCCTCTCTCCTCTCTCGCCTTAAATCCATAGCTTCTAGTATGAGACATTTCAATCCTGGGAAAAGGATACTGACTATCTACTCTATCTATGCCCTGCATAATTTTACGAACTTCTATCAAATCTCCCCTTAGCCTCTGCCACTCTAGTGAAAACAGCCTCAGCTTGTCTAACCTCATCTCATAATCACACGTCTTCCAAACCAGGTAACAGCCTGGTAAGCCTCCTCTGCACCCTCTCCAAAGTCTCTACATCCTTCCTATAATGAGGCGATCAGAATTGAATGTAATACTCTAAGTGTGGCCTAACCAGAGTTTTATAAAACTGTAACATAACTTCCTGGCTTTTGAACTCACTGCCTCAACTAATGAAGGCAAGCATGCCATACACCACCTTTATCACCCTATCAACCTGTGCAGCCACTTTTAGGGAGACATATACATGGACTCCAAGATCCCCCTGTTCATCAGCACTCTTAAGGATCCTGCCATTAGCTGTGTACTCTCCCTTTATGCTGGATCTCCAAAATGCAGCACCTCACACTTGCCTGGATTAAACTTCATCTGCCACATCTCTGCCCATATCTGCAATTGATCTGTATCCTGCTGTATCCTTTGACAATCTTCTATGCAATCCACATGGCCACCAATCTTTGTGTCATCTGCAAACTTGCTCATCCACCCTACCACATTTTCATCCAAATCATTTATATGGATATATATGCAAACAACAGAGGTCCCGGTACAGATCCCTGCCGAACACCACTAGTTACAGACCTTCTTTCAGAATAACACCCATCCACCACTACCCTCTGTCTTCTATGGGCAAGCTAGTTTCAGATCCAGTCAGCCAAGTCACCGTGGATCCCATGCATCCTAATTTTTTTGAATAAGCCTACCATTCAGGACCTTGTCAAATGCCTTACTAAAATCTATGTATACAACATCCACTGCTCTCCCTTCATTAATCACCTTCATCACCTCCTCGAAAAACTCAATCAGATTAGTCAGACATTACTGCCAGAAAGCCATGCTGACTGTCCTTAATTAGACCATGTTTCTCCAAATGCTCATAAATTCTATCCCTAAGAATCCTCTCCATTAGTTTCCCTACCACTGACTCACCGTTCTATAATTTCCAGGATTGTCCCTATATCCCTTCTTGAACAAAGGATCATCATTAGCTACCTGCCAGTCCTCCAGCACCAAACCTGAGGTTAGCGAAGATACAAAGATCTTGGTCAAGGCCCCAGCAATCTCTCACCTCTGTCAATAACCTGGGGTATACCCCATCAGGCCCTGGGGACTTATCCACCTTAATGTTTTTCAAGAGACCTAACACTACCTCTTTCCTAATCTCGAAATACTCTAGCGTTTTAGCATGCTCCACTCTGATCTCACTATCTTTCTATCCTCAGTAATTATCAACGCAAAGTACTCATTTCTGATCTCGCCCACATCCTCTGCCTCTGAGCACGTTCCCTCCTTTATCCTTGAGCAGTCCTACCCTCTCCCTAGTTGTCCTCTTGCTCTTAATGTATGTGAAGAATGCCTTGGGGTTCTCTTTAATGCTACTCGCCAAGGGCTTTTTGTGATCCCTTCCAGCTCTCTTACGTCCCTTCTTGAGTTCCCTTTTGGCTCCTTTATTATCCTCAAGGGCCCTGTTCAATTATTCCAGCTTCCTAAGTCTTACATATGCTTCCTCCTCCTCCTCCTCCTTGACTAAATTAACTACCTCTCTCGTTATCTAACGTTCTCATACCTTGCCATCCTTGTCCTTCCCTCTTACTGGAGAAAACTAGTCCTGAACTCTGTGCAGCTGGTCTTTAAACAACCTCCACAAGTCAATTGTGGATTTGCCCAAAAACAACTCATCCTAATTAACTCTCCCTAGCTCTTGTCTGATGCCCTCATAATTTGCCGTCCCCTAAATACTTTCTTATAAGGTCCACTCTTGTCCTCATTCATAGCTATCTGAAAGATTAAGGCGTTGTGATCACTGTTTCCCAAGTGTTCACCCACTGAGAGGTCAGTCACCTGGTGAGGCTCATTCCCCATGCAAGATCCAGTATCGCCTCCCCTCTAGTTTGTCTATCCACATACTGCTCTAAGAAACCCTCTTGGACACACTGAACAAATTCTGCTCCATATGAACCTTTTGCACTAAGGAGTTCCCAGTCAATGTTGGAAAATTTGAAGTCACCCACAATGATAACCCTGTTGTTTTTGCTCCTTTCCATTATCTGGCTACATATCTCCTCCTCAGTGTCCCAATGGCTATTTGGGGGTCTATGGTATAAACCTAACAGATTGATGGCAATCTTTCTTATTTTTGAGTTCTACCCTTGTAGACTCAATCGATGAGCTCACCATTTCTTCCCCTTTGAGTACAGCCGTGATATTGTCCCTGACTAATATTTTAACCTTTCCCCTTTTTTTACCTCCCTCCCCATCTGTTCTAAAACATCAAAACCCTGGAACATTAAGCAGCCAGTCCTGTCCCAGGTCTCTGTAATTGCCACAACATCATAGTTCCATGTACTGATCGTTGCTCTAGTTTATCGCCCTTACTCTTAATACAACTTGCATTGAAATAAACGCATCTCAATCCATCTGTCATGTCATTTATATCACCTAGCTCCTGCTTATCCTTCCTTGTATATAGCTTTTCAATTGGAAACTATGTTCTGGATTATGACTAGTTTTCTTTCACTAGTGGAATCTTGGTTAGATTTCTTGAGCCAACACTGAACTTCATACTGAAATGGTTAAAAGAAAACAGAAAAAAACAGCCTGGTTTTGGTTGAGAACAAAAAGTAAGTCTGGAGTGACTTGGTCCATTCTGATCTCCCAATTTAAAAAAAAATCAGGGAGATGAACCTGAAGAGAATCAATTTCAAATAAAGAAAGTCATATTGCAACATTTCAGAGTATACCAGATTGATTCTGGTGAGGTAATGGAGTACTTAAGTTCAAGGTTGTGATTTCAGAAGCATAAGACAAGGGCATTACACATGCTTTTAAGCTTGGTCCATTTCTGTTTTGTAATCATTCTGATTGTTTCTATGTATAATCGCCTGGGCATGAATTTCTGTAAATCATCATTTAAGAAGCTTTACTTCTTTTATCACATGACTTCTATTACATTATCATGTCAGGTAATTAAATGAATTCTCCACTGCATATTTGACTTTAGAGATCTTCTATTTCTGATACATGTACTTTCAGAATCAGTTCCAAACAATTCCATTTGCAGTCAAGAAATTGAAAATGGTTGTACTGCTTTCACAAAATTAAACATGAAATTAATAGATTATTCTGTCTTCAAATACAGCAAACTTCCAACTGCTGTATGTTCTTTCGGCTTGCAACCACCATTATTTCCCTGCACTAATGTTCTAGTTCTGACACTTAAGATGCAGTTGGCAGCTATAGATTCTATTCATCTCTTTAGTAGGTGCAATATGGACAGTGACTTATATTTAGCATACTATAAGGTTCGAATCAGTATCAAACTCAATTTTTACGCAAATGCTCTCTTATACCTAATGTTGCAAAGATTGCTGGAACTTGTCATCTGCCATCTTTGTTCTTAATTTCACAAAATCCAAATAGTCTAGTAAGAACATTCAGCAGATTGGGCAGCACCTGTATAAGGAGAAACAGTAAACATTCCTGTGAAATGGAGATAGAGAATTCCAGAAAGGGGAGAAAAGAGGCAGAAATGGACTATGGTGTGAGAGCAAGGTGAAAATTGGCAGCAAAAGTGATAATATTTTTGAGTTCTATACGAGTGCAGAAAGCACTCTGCAGTTTTCAATGTACAGGAATAAGAAATGGGGGAGTGGGCCCCCATCAGAAGAAATTCTTTGTGTGATTGTGAACAGTTAAAGCTTCCAGGTGTACCTTTTAAGTTGTTATGTTATACTTGATTCAAGCATGCCTCCCTAGTTTGATATATTTTGAGCATTTGACCTCTACACTAGATTTTCAAATTTCAAGGTTTTTCTTTCCTTTGTCAAACAATGTCAAGCCAGCAAAAAAAAAATCCTTCTAACTTTGTATACAATAACTTAATGGCTGTAACTTGTATTTCGTATGTTGGATAGGAAACCTTTCCACAATTTATTGTAACACATGACAAAATGGGAACTAATAGTTTACTTTCTTAATCCAAAGTTGCTTAATGAAAATGATCTGAATTTATATTTACAATCTTGTATTTTTAGGCAATTCATTTTGCATGAGTATAGAAATTATGGATTTGCTGGAGTAAATACCACATTGAATGTTGCCATTTGAGCAACCCATTCAATGCCTTCCCTCAAAAAGGACCCTAATTTATTAAGTACGGAAAAATGGTCTAGCATCAACTATCAATCACACTCGGATGCCTTCCTAGTAATAGAAACGTGAAATGATACAGAACTTGGGGGTACATAATGGTGAATAAAGTTTGTTCTTCAGACTAAGCTAATTGTCCAAATCTGAAGAACATAATTATTGCAAGTAAAATGCTGCTTATCAAATTTTGATACCCAACTGGATGAATCCAAATGACTGTATTCTAAAGAGAAATTCCTTTCATCTTATAAATTATGACCAGCATTCAGTTTCGCCTGTTTCAGAGTTCCATTACTGCAAATGGTTGTGGCAGTAAGAAAGGTTCTCTTTGACAGATCCACACCATGTTTTTGGGCCATCAAAGATTAAGTTAAAATATTCTCAAAACAATTATGAGATGTTGGCATCTGGTTATTTCAAGAAGGTTTAATGGGTAATCTAAGCATTAGTAGTCCTACTTATCTTATTCTGTGACTTTGCTTTGTCTAATGACTTGCATTATATACAAATTTGCCTATCAACTTTTATATGAATGGTATTAAACTGTTACTTGTCTTTCTTGGAAAGTAAAAGAGTGCATGATTGTTAGTCTGTCCAACCTTAAGTGTGAATTATACAGGAGAAAGATGATTTTTCTTTATGACCAAGTAATACATCAGGTAAATGAGTTAGATAATTGTGGATGAATAGCTGAATAAAACTTTTAACTGACCTTGAAATTAATGGCAAGAATCTAGGAGCACATAAGGAAATCTTTCAAAAGTGGGATTACAGTGATGGATCTTGTCATTAAAATTTGGCACTTTCTTTTGTTCCCTAAATAACAGCCAGCTAAATTAACATGAACAATTAGCAGCTGCAAAAACAAGGATTGTCCCTGGAAATCAGGATCAGGGAGGGAATGAGAAATCAGGGCTTTGGGAGCGATGGAGTGGTTGCTAGTTGCAGCAGGAAGGGACAGTGTGGGGCATTTTGTTGGGGAGATGGCTGATTCTTGGAAGCAGCAAGATAATAGGCATAGATTGTGGAGGTCACTGATTAAAGGTGGGAGGAAGAGATCAGCACATGGATTTGGGGGAGAAATGTATTCTGGGATAGAGTGAGTGGAGAATGGAATAATTGGGAGACAGAGTTTGAATGCATCTGTGGCATAAAGATACAGCCATCAGAGTTTGTGGGTGCAGGAAAGAGGGAGGGCCACTGATTGCTGGGAACCAGAGGCTTTCTTGAAGGACTGGCTGCCAAAACTCCTGTCTTCCTGACCCACAAAGAGTTGTAAAAAAAATCCTGAATTGGCAGCTTTAGTCTCTTTCACTGCTGAGTTGCTTGAGCCATGGGATACCCACATGATAAGTCTTAAAGAAAGATTTGTATTTGTATAGATCCTATTATATTCCAATACAGTTGTTGAAACATGGGAAACATGTTAAAAACTAAGATGTCCGAAGAAATTGATTCTTTTTTGTGTTTCTGTGCTTAACTTAATTTGCCTATTTAGTTATTGGACATGGGGAGATGTGTTCTGACATTTAACCAATTCATAGCAAGACTGAGTTCTTTAGCTCATTTCTGATGAATGATTATTGACATGAATTTGTTTCTCTCTGTTAATGCAGTGTGTTCTGTTTTTACTTCCAATTATCAGTATCATAGTAGTTTGTTCTTGTACATTCAGATATTGGCTATGTTTTATCTTACATCGAACCAGAATCTACAAGTCTCCTTTAAAAAATTATTTGCTTAAATTTGTGTTGTCGTGACTGGGATAAGCTAATTGAAAATTAGCATTCCTGAGACATGTTAAAAACTAAGATGTCTGAAGAAATTGATTCTTTTTTGTGTTTCTGTGCTTAACTTAATTTGCCTATTTAGCTATTGGACACGGGGAGATGTGTTCTGACATTTAACCAATTCATAGCAAACACATGTTTCACCATGAGAACAAATCTGATCATCTGCATTGGGGTGACTCAGGCTGTGGGGAATGTTGAATCTGGCTGTTTTTAATGTCCTGGAATTATTTCTTTGATTTTCTCTCAATGTCCTCAATGAAAATAGATAATGAGTGATACCTTAGCAAATGTAGTTATGCTTTAAATGCAGTATTTATGAGACATTGTTCAGCTAGATTTAATTGCTATATTGTAGGTCACGTTATAGACCATTTGCCTATGGTCTAGAACATAGTGTAAAATCAGGAAAGGTGAAGAGAGATTTTATAATGTGTAAAGCACAGCTGATATCTTTTCAAAGTTTCTGCTGATGGGGAGAGGAACATTTGGTCAAGTCACCCTAGTGGTCTTCAAATCTTGCAACTAATTATGGAGAGTTACTCTTGAATTCAAACAAAGCAGTAACAGGGCCTTTGGCCTATGGTGTCCATTGCTGGCTATCAAATACTACCTTTTCTAGAACTCTGTTCATGCCCTCCTCTGTGATGGTATTTCAAATACTCATGTAAATACTTCTTAAATGTGAATGTGCTTTGCCTCTATCACCTCCTCAGGCAATTTCTTCAAGGTTTCAGCCACCTTCTGGTTGAAAATAAATTCTTTCTCGAATTCCCTCTAAATCTCCCACCTATACCTTAAACACATGCCCTCTAGTTAAGGACATCTCTGCTGAGGGGAAAAGTTTCTGAGTATTTACCCTCTCTCTGCCCCTCATAATTTTGTATGTTTCAAGAGAGTTATCCCTCGCCTTTCTCCATTCCAAGGAAAACAAACCTAGCCTTTACAGTTTCTCCTCATAACTGAAATGCTCCATCCAAGACAGCAGTCTGATGAAACCCCTCTGCACTCTGCATTATCAACAAAAGCTTCGAAGCAAGTTGCTTGTTCATTTACTGCCCTGCTAAATTGATTGGAGCCAAACCTTTTGAGAGTGAATTTAAAAAACACATCTGCATCTGAGCATGGGCGACACTTGAAATTCTCCTCTGTAAATGGTAGTTGATGCTACATTAATTGTTCATTTTATTTACCTGAGACTGATGAAATTTTGTTAACCAAATGTATTGATAGGTTGAGTGAGCTAGGGCTTTTCTCTTTGGAGAGAAGGAGGATGAGAGGTGACTTGATAGAGGTGTTTAAGATGATAAGAGGCATAGATCGAGTGGACATTCAGAGACCTTTTCCCAAGGCAACAATGGCTAATGCCAGAGGACATAATTTTAAGGTGATTGGAGGAAGGTATAAGGGGGATGTCAGGGGTAAGTTTTTTACACAGAGAGTGGTGGGTGTGTGGAACGCACTGCTGGCAGAGGTTGTGGGGGCAGATACATTAGGGAATTTAAGAGGCTCTTAGATAGACACATGAATGATAGAAAAATAGGGGGCTATGTGGGAGGGAAGGGTTAGGTAGATCTTAGAGCAGGATAAAATGTCGGCACAACATCGTGGGCTGAAGGGCCTGTACTGTGCTGTAGTGTTCTATGTATTAAGGGAACAGAGAAAAGGTATGTAAATGGCACTAAGGTCATTCAGCATTCATTGATAGACGAATGCTGAATGACCTACTTCCTTTCAGCCAGTCAGAATTTGCTTCAGAAGTTTGTGTTTTTGGAGTTTCCAATCAGCAATCGAAACAGGACCATTTAGACACAAAGTATACATGTGTCTAAATGGTCAACTCCCGTTTTGATTGCTGATCGGAAACTCCAAAAACACAAACTTCTGAAGCAAATTCTGACTGGCTGAAAGGAAGTAGATTTTTAATTTGGACTACTAATACCTAAACTTTTGAACTTGAAGGATTCTTTTCCATTTGAAGCAGAAGACTGTGGACTGAAATTATTGTGTGTATTTTGTTGTGTGACCTGTTGATATTTGGGCTGAGATCAAAGGCCATGTTTGTTTGAACTTAAGAACATAAGAAATAGGAGCAAGAGTAGGCCATCTGGCCCATCGAGTCTGCTCCGCCATTCAATAAGATCATGGCTGATCTGGCCATGGACTCAGATCCACCTACCTCCTTTTCCCCATAACCCTTAATTCCCCCACTATGCAAAAAAAATCTTAAATATATTTAATGAGGTAGCCTCTACTGCTTCCCTGGTCAGAGTTTGTAGTCATGCGCAAAATTCTTTTGGACATACAAGGCTCACAGGAACATGGAAGCTGGTCTTAATTAGAGTACTGATGGCAGTTTCATTTGTGACTATAAGGGTTCACTGTATCTGGGCCTCAGAGTCTGAGGCATGTCTTCCTCCAGCTGGCTGCCTTGCTTCACCTTTTGTCACCACCCCAACCCCCCCCACCCCCCCAACATGCCCTTTGCTTCCATTATCTTCTACTTCCATACCATCATTTATAAACGTGCATTTGGGTGTCCCTGTAGTATTGGTGTGATCCTGGCTTAGATTAACTGCTTATATTCAAGCTAAATATTTGTTGACCAGTTGGAAACTTGTTGTTTATAGTTAACTTAACCTGTAAGTGTACATTGGCATATTGGCACATAAAAGGCTTTAGCAAACAATATATGAACATTGGACAGTAGTCAGCAGAAGATATAGAGGATTTGTTAAGTAAAAGGTTGTCACAATTTAAATGAAAGACCTAAATTACTGTTAAATTATGTTTAGAAAGAATGGTAGGTAAGCTTAAGAGGGTTGCAGTGGAATGTCAGTTCGCCACTGGAATGTGAATAATTTAATTTTTAGGCAGCATCAGGACATGCCTGCACCCACTGGCTGTTTCCACTGTTGAGTATTTGATTGGCAGCTTCTTGTGGGAGAATGTTTCATTTTGGAAAAAAGAAGATAAAGGACTTGTTTATAGAAGTCAGATGAGGACATGGTTGATGCTTGGCTGTGACGCCATACATGATCAAGTATTCTGCTGGCACTCATCTCAATGTTTGAAAAATAGTGATTTGGCAAGGTATCAAGAGTTTTGATGACATTTCAGAAGCTGTAATCAATGAAAAGTATTTCCCAGGAGAATAGAAGAACAAATAAGAAACATTCCAACTCTCTCTCAGTGGAGGCCAACGAGGACTGGAATGACTGAAGTTGGTTTTATGATGGGAGACGATGGTTGAGATTGGTACAGGAATTGAATCTGCAACTAATGATGGTCCAGATTAATATATTTGCATAAAATAGGAAGTAGCGATTGAGCTGGTGTGGTTCAGTGGAGTGTGTCATTGTTCAGATCATAGATCAGCCGTTTTCTACCTTGTGTGTGTCCCTGTATTGATTGAGCGATAGGGATTTCAACGCCAAGAATTCCCCTACTTTCACTTAATTAAGGTCTGTTGTGCGACTGTGACATCAGTGGTGAATAGGAATTAATTCTGCTGCTGTTTGCTTCAGAGCACTTAATATAAGTGAAGTGGCTTTCCAGATGAAAAGATGCATGCATGTCTGATTTTTCTCAATTTACTCAGATGAGTTTAAATACTTCAAGAAGCCATACTTTAAAAAAAAAAGTGGTTTCAGACCACAATGCAAGCTTTTTTCAGTGTTAAACTTTCTCCAAACTAAAGGTGTAGCCATGGGCACTCACATGGCCCCAGTAATGCCTGTCTCTTTGTCGGCTATGTGGAACAGTCCATGTACCAAGCCTACACCAATAACGCCCCCCGGCTCTTTTTCCGCTACATTGACGACTGCGTTGGGGCTGCTTCCCGCACCCTTGCTGAGCTCGTCAATTTCATCAACTTTGCCTCCAACTTCCACCCTGCCCTCAGATTCACTTGGTCCATTTCCAACACCTCTGTTCCCTTTCTGGATCTCTCTCTATCTCCATCTCTGGAGACAGATTAACCACAGACTTCTACAAACCCACTGACTCCCACAGTTACCTTGACTACACCTCTTCCCACCCTGTCACTTGTAAGGACGGCGTCCCCTTCTTCCAGTTCCCCTGCCTCAGCTGCATCTGTTCCCATGATGAGGCTTTCCATTCTAGGACATCAGAGATGTCCTCCTTTTTCAGTAACCGGGGTTTCCCTTCTATCACCATCAATGCTGCCCTTGCCGTATCTCCTTCATTTCCTGTATGTCTGCCCTCACCCCCTCCTCCTGCCGACATAACAGGGACGGGGTTCCCCTTGTCCTCACCTACCACCTCACAAGCCTCCGTATCCAACACATCATTATCCACAACTTCTGCCACCTCCAACGGAATCCTACCACCAGGCACATCTTCCTCTCACCCCCTCTCTCCACTTTCCAAAGGGACCACTCTCTCCACGACTCCCTTGTCCACTTGTCCTTCCCCACTGATAACCCCCCCCGGCACTTATGCCTGCAACTGCACCAAGTGCTACATCAGTCCCCACACCTCTTCCCTCACCACCATTCAGGGTCCCAGGCAATGCTCCCAGGTGAGGCAGCGGTTCACCTGTGAGTCCAAGGGTGTCATTTATTGCATCTGCTGCTCGCGGTGCAGGCTCCTGTACATTGTTGAGGCCCGACGCAGATTGGGTGACCATTTTGTTGAGCACCTTTGATCCATCTGCTGCAACAGCCAGGACCTCCCGGTGGCCACCCACTTCAGTTCCACATCCCATTCCCATACTGACATGTTTATCCACGACCTCCTCTACTGCCACATTGAGGCCAGACGCAGGTTGGAGGAACCACACCTCATATTCTGCCTTGGGAGTCTCCAACCTGATGGCCTCAACATCAATTTCTCTAACTTCTGGTAACATCACCACCACCTCCCCCCCCCCCCCCCCCCCCCCCCCCGAACTCCTCCTTTTTCTTCCCTTATTCCTATGGCTCCCTTCCCCCACCTTGATGACCTGCCCATCTCCTCCCCTACCCCATCCACTGCCCCCTCTTACCAGATTCCTCCTCCTTCAGCCCTTTGCCACTTCTACCTATCACCTCTCAGTTTATTACATTTTCTCCCCCTCCCCCCTTCCACTTAACTTCCCCCCTCACCTGAACTCACCTATCCCCTGCCTGCATGTGCTCCTCCCCTTCCCCCCACTCCCCCCCCCCCCCCCACCTTCTTATTCTGGCTTCTGCCTCATCCTTTCCAGTCCTGATGAAGGGTTTTGACCCGAAACGTTGGCTGTTTATTTCCCGCTATGCTGACGCTGCCTAACCTGCTGAGTTCCTCCAGCACTTTTTGTGTACTGCTCCAGATTCCAGCATCTGCAGAATTATTTTGTATCTCCTTAAATGTAATCAGATTTTTTTTCCCTGAAAGTTTGTAGCTTTGGTGGCAGTTTTAATATAGCATTAGGATTCTTGTCTAAATATGTGAGTGTCTTGGCCACCATTTATCCCTCAAACTAAGTCACCCAAAACAGACTTCGTCCATTTGTGTCTTTGGGACCTTTCTATGTTGTGTTCAAATTTACCTGCTAAGTTCTCAGTGATGCCATTCGGAGTAAAGCTGGTTTTGGGTGCCATAGTGTCAAGTAAATGGAAACTATATATATATTTGTGTTAAAGGTAGAGATTTTAGGGTATTATGCTTTTGGAATTAAATGAGAATTAGTCCAATTTACATGTATACCTTGATAAGCCTTAAAGTGTTTTTCAGGGAATTCAGGCAGCTGATTGCCTGAAACAATGAATATTTCTGAGTGGAGCTTAAAAAGTAAGTTGTAGAACCACTTGATAGTAGAGCAACTGATAAAAGTTACAATAAAATCCTAGTTGATAAAAATTCTATAGAGATAAAAATCACTCTTGTTCTACTCTGCACATCGAAGCCACTTCCTGCTGGTGAGAATGAACCATCAGTCGACATACATTGTTTCATGTAATAATTATAGTGATTGTCTGGTAGCACTTCTCCAGATGCCAGATTGCCATGAAATGCCCCAGTCAGTCCTTTGAATTAATTTTGAGATTGACTAGATAAAATGTTAATCCAAAAGCGTGTTAAGAAAATTGCTTAGGTGGTTTGTTGTGTAATTTATTTATGATGTGGTAAATGCACCCCTTCATTCCCTTAATGGAATATCTTTAAAATATAGTTACAACAATTGACATCTTTATAAAGCCTTTAATGTAGTAAAATAGCTCCACTTAGCATAATATAAGACCATAATAAATATGTAAAATGCTTTTATATTCTGTTCACAAAGCATACACATCAAACAGATCAATCTTCTATCAGGTCGCATGATGGAATTATTTTCTGAGATTCCTTTACAAATTGGCAGGCTTCTCTTAATAAATAAATGTTAAACATCTGGCATATAGCTATTTCCTTGAATTATAATTGCTGATTACCTATATTAGATCACTGAATTTGTTTAAATATGAGCAAAAGGTTTAACAGCATAGGCTTGAACCAATAGAAAAAGGAAAACAGTTTTAATGTATATCTTCCTTTGTGCTTAACCTTAAAAAGATACATGCACATTATAGAAGGTACATACTGATCTGATCTCTATACTTAGTTCTAAAGTTTAAATTTTAGTCTAAGAAGGACAATTCTCTATACCAATCCAAAATTATATTCCTTTTAGTCTGATTTTGTCACTGAATCCAGTATATAGTATCAAAGATTTTTCATGTAAGCACAAACCAAAAAAAAGGGAATTGATGACACAAAAGACTGCAGATTGCTGGAATCTGGAGCAACAGCCAATCTGCTGGAGGAGCTCAGCAAGTCGAGCACCTCCAATCCTCTTCTGGTCCTCCCATACACCCCTCCAGACTCCCATCACCCATTTTTGTTCCCCTTCTCCTGGTTCCATCCACCTACTATCCCAACATTTTACCCACCAGATCCCCCCCCCCCCTTCACCATCCAGTCCCACCTACCTACCTCCCCCCTAGTCGTTATCATTATCACCTTCCTTACTTATCAGATTATTGCACTGGTAGCCTTTTGTGTTCCTGCTTATCACCCTCCAGCAACTGTCTTCACTGTCACTTTCTCCTTCCCCACTGGGCTTTATCTGCCTCTTTTTTACTCCTGCTTCCACCTATCATCCACTTGTCTCTGTCTCCCAACTCCACACCTCCTCCTCCCCCTCCCTCTCCCCGACCTGGCTCCATCTGCCTGTTGTCCTTCACCTATCCTCAGGCCACCAATCATCTACTAGCCCCTGTCTTATCCCTACCCTTCCCTTCCCTTTATACTGGGGATCTTCCCTCTCCACACTCAGTCCTGATGTAGGGTTCTGACCTGAAATGTTGATAATTCCTCCCCCCCACAGATGCTGCTTGACCAGCTGAGTTGCTCCAGAAAGGAATTGATTTCTTTGTAATCACATTGTTGCATCTTCAATTTTATGGATAGTTCATGAAGAACAAATATGTTCAATCAGATAAGCAGTACCTCTGTTTTTTGTGCCTCACATCATAGCAAGTGACAAATCATGGCAAGAATTTTCTATTGCAAAGAATTTTGTTTTTTGGTATCTTTGATTGGAAGAGTTTCTCACCAGGAATTTGAAATAATCGCTCTTTTCCCTCTCTGTTCTCTAAAATGCTTTTTAACATTATTTGCAGTCAAATATACCACGCTTTCCATTATGAAAAGCTGTAATTTATGATTTCTATGATGCAATTTGCATTGAAACAATTATCTCAGAATGAGCTAGAAACCTCCTAAGTCATTGTAGGCCTTGTGTCAAAGTGATTTATTGGGTCAATATTTCAATGTTAGTCTTTTCATGTGACAAAGGACTGGAAAAATGACAATTAACGAATAGTCTTGCATGGTGAATTAGCATCTGCTTTCTGAAACAAGTTTCTGAAAGTGTTTCTAGTGTGCCCAATTTTGCATTGGCCACAGATGTTGGGGTCAAAGAAGGGTTGTACTAGTTGAAAAAATGAAAAGAAGTCCTAACCCATGCACAACATAGTGGTTTAGATTTATTTGGTGAGGTTTAATTTTATTTCTTGCAGGAAGAACACAAAGCTCTAACTGATTTAGTGTTCTCCTGTAATAGGAGACCAAAAGTACACCACAGGGACCAATGTTTAAAGGCTTTTCAAATTTATTCTGTCTGCTTGATTTAGGGGTAGAATAAGAATATTTGTTGAACCAAGATTGTAAATATTCTTCCACTGTGCACATTATGCAGATTTCTGACAGTTATCAGAACTTGTACATTCAGTTTTAGAACTCCTTGGGAATAAGATCTTTTCCCAGGGAAATGTATGTTTTGACCTGTGTGTTCAAGTAATAGTTGCAGTGGGCTAACAGTATGCATTGGGGAAATTAGGAACTGGCGTCTAAAATATAAAATGTTTCTGGATTCGAATTTGGCACAATAGATGATTTTAACATCTCCATCAAAACAAATGGGAAGACTTTTTGACATTTTGCAAGTCATAATGTAAATAGGTTGTTTCATTTTAGCAACCATATTAGCCTTCCATCATTTGGACAGAAGTGATAATTATAATGGAAAAAAAACACTGACATTGCACTTAGCTATGTCTTGTTCTTTTTTCTTGCACAGGCATCTTGAAGTTTAATGTTACAACAGTTGTGCCCTTTCAGTTACAGTTACATGATCCATATCAATACTATACAGCACATGCAGAAACATGCAAGTGCATTTATGATGCCACAACTTGATAGACCTGCCTAAACTGTGTAGGAACCTACATACAAAATAGATATATTCATGACACTTTTAGAGCAGGCCTCCCTCAAGAAATTATTTTCAGAGAAGAGTGGAAAGTGTTTAATGTGCCCGTATTTTTGTGTATTTTTGTGGTCATCGTTATGGAGCCCGTCATATTTGCTTTAAGATTATTCCATGAAAATTGCAATTGGAGATAACCGTTATACGTAAGTATTTTTTCCATTGATTAAATATTTAACTTTTCTCCCTTTTGGTGTCTAGCAGCCTGGGGGTGATATATTTGCCTTGCATAAGCATATATGTTTCACTGAATAGCATAGACTCACAGAAACTTACAGACAGAAATGGGCCCTTCCAGCCCACTTCATCTGAGTTGACTGTGATGCCTATTTACGCTAATCCAATTTGCCTGCATTAGGCCAGTATCCCTCTGCGCCTTTGCTATCCAAGTACCTGTCCAAATGCTTTTTAAACGTAATTGTACCTGCCTCCACCACCTCCTCTGGCAGCTCGTTCCAGATATTCACCACCCTCTGTGTGGAAAAACTTACCCCTCAGATCTCCTTTAAGTTTCTCCCTTCTCACCTTAGAAGGCTGGTCATGGCATGCATTAACTCCAGCCTCCCAGACAACCTCGACCCACTGCAATTCGTCTACTGCAAAAGCAGGTCCACAGTGGACGCCATCTTCCTGGCGCTGCACTCATCTTTGGAGCATCTGGACAGTAAAGGCACCTATGTTAGACTATTGTTTATTGACTACAGTACTATAATTCCAAGCAAACTCATCACCAAACTCTGAGATCGGGGACTCAACACCTCCCTCTACAACTGGATCCTTGACTTTCTGACCATCAGTGAGGATAGGCAGCAACACTTCCAGCACGATTACTCTCAACACTGGTGCCCCACAAGGCTGTATCCTCAGCACTCTGTTTTACTCCCGATATACTCATGACTGCATGGCCAGATTCTGCTCTAACTCCATCTACAAATTTGCAGATGATACCACTGTAGGAGGCCATATCTCAAATAATGATGAGTCGGAGTACAGGAAGGAGCTAGAGAGCTTAGTGACATGGTGTCACGACAACAACCTTTCCCTCAATGTGAGCAAAACTAAAGAGCTGGTCATTGACCTTGGGAAAGGGGACAGTGTACATGCACCTGTCTACATCAACGGTGCTGTGGTCAAAACGGTGAGAGCTTCACGTTCCTGGAAGTGAACATCACCAATAGCCTGTCCTGGTCCAACCACGTAGACGCCATGGCCAAGAACGCTCACCAGCACCTCTACTTTTTCAGGAGGCTAAAGAAATTTGGCATGTCCTCTTTAACACTCACTAATTTTTATCGATGCACCTTAGAAAGCATCCTATCTAGATGCATTATGGCTTGGTATTGCAACTGCTCTGGCTGGGACCGCAAGAAACTATTAGAGAGTTGTGGACACAGCCCAGCACATCACGGAAACCAGCCTCCCCTCCACAGACTCTGTCTATACCTCTCGCTGCCTTGGTGAAGCAGCCAGCGTAATCAAAGACCCCACCCACCCAGGTCATTCTCTCTTCTCCCCACTCCCATCAGGCAGAAGATACAGGATCCTGAGGGCACATACCACCAGGCTCAGGGACAGCTTCTATCCCACTGTGATAAGACTATTGAACAGTTCCCTTGTACAATGAGATGGACACTTGACCTCACAATCTACCTTGTTATGACCTTGCACCTTATTGTCTACCTGCAATGCTCTTCCCTGTAGCTGTGTCACTTTACTCTGTGTTCTGTTATTGTTTTTACCCTGTACTACCTCAATGCATGTAAGACAAGTTTTACACTGTACCTTGGTACAAGTGACAATAATAAATCAATACCAATACCTGTGCCCTTTATTTCTAGACTACCTAGTCCTGGGAAATAAATTTTGACTATTTATCCTATCTGTGCCCCTCATCATTTTGTAAACCTCTGTTAGGACACCCATCAGCCTCCTAAGTTCCGGTGAGAGTAAACCCAGCCTATCCAATCTCTCCTTAACACTACAGCCCTTCATTCCAGGCAGCATCCTGGTGAATCTCTTCTGTACTTTCTCGATTGCTACCACATCCTTCCTGTAGTGTGGCAACTAGAACTATACATGATACTCCAAGTGTGGACTAACCAAAATTTTGTGCAACTGCAACATGATATTCCAACTCTAATGCTCAATGCCTTGGCCTTTGAAGGCAAGTACATCAGATCCCATCTTCATTACCCTATCCACCTGTGTCTTCATTTTCAGAGAGCAATGGACTTGCACCCCAAGCCCATCAACACTCCCAAGTTCCCTGCCATTTATTCTATATGTCCGACCAGAATTTGACTTCCCAAACTGCATTAACTCACACTTGTCTGGATTAACTTGCATTTGCTACTGCTCTGCCCAACTTTCCAGTTAATCTCAGTCCTGCTGTATCCTGAGACAACCATCTTCGCTATCTACAACTGTACCAATTTTCCGAGTTACAAAATTTTTAGATGTAATATGCTGTAAATATATATTGGGCTAGGTTGAGCTTAAATGTAGTTAATAGTTCCTTAGAGAACTGCCAGTTATCTGCTGGTCACAGTTCAGCTTGCCTTGGACGTGGGCTCATGCATTGTCAAAAATGAAAGTCTGAAATGAGCTGGACATCAGGTGCTGGTTTATTTTACCTCCTGCTTTTCCACTAAACTCATTGAATTCAGTGGTGAAGCACAAGTATACTGTGAAGAGAGATCAGATGCACTTTGTGTCCATTCCCCAGCCTTAAGTAATGGCAAGATAGCATAAGCACCCCAAATGCTTTCATTTGAATGTGAGTAAGTGAATTCATTGGTTTACATATTTTATTTAATGTTTTTAACTATTTGTTGTCATTTTAAGTTGCTATACTTAATTGTTTTTATTAAAGTCATTAAAAAAAAGTATTTAAATCTAAATGCTGTGGTCTACATAGATATTTATAACCAGTTGCCAAAAGCAAGGTATTCTGGGGTTGTTTCAGAGGCATGGCCCGAGAACCCAATGATTAAAACCTGCTTGAAGTGTGAAGGTGCTCTGCAATGATACCACTGACTACTCAATATTTTTGCAGTTAGTGATGAAGTGCCTCTGATCTTGAAGAAATCTTTCCAGAAATGTCCAGTGATGACCATGCATGAATTTCAGCTTTCTGTTTTCATTTTGATCTCAACCATTGAATCTGATGTTGAGCAGCGGTTTTCCATAAATAAGGCAAATTAGCCAATTATATTAAACAATTTTGACAGATGAATAACTAAAGACCTCAAATTTTTAAACATTTTGCAAACAGGAAAATAAATGTTGGACATACACAAAGTTGAGGCACAAACTGAAATATATGTAAACTTTTAAAAACAATCTTTAATTATGTTAAAAGCTTTGGAATTTTGAAATAATTCTGAAGGAATTAGACAAGGCACAAAATTAGTTTCTTAGGCCATAGAAAATTCAATAATTATGGAATATAACACTGTTTCAAAGTTCAACATGATGAAGCATTTTCATTGATTTTTAGAACCATAGAACCATACACCGCAATACAGGCCCTTCGGCCCACCATGTTGTGCCACCCTTCAAACCACACTATCTAACCCCTTCCTCCCATATATCCCTCTATCTTAAATTCCTCCATATGCTTATCTAACAATCTCTTGAACTTGTCCAATGTATCAGCCTCCACCACCACCCCAGGCAGCGCCTTCCATGCACCAACCACACTCTGGGTGAAAAACCTCCCTCTGGCATCTCCCTTGAACTTCCCACCCATTACCTTAAAGCCATGTCCTCTTGTTTTGAGCATTGGTGCCCTGGGAAAGACACACTGGCTGTCCACTCTATCTATTCCTCTCAATATCTTGTATACCTCTATCATGTCTCCCCTCATCCTCCTCCTCTCCAATGAGAACAGCCCTAGCTCCTTTAGTCTCTCCTCATAATCCATACTCTCTAATCCAGGCAGCATCCTGGTAAATCTCTGCACCCTTTCCAATGCCTTCACATCCTTCCTATAATGAGGTGACCAGAACTGGACACAGTACTCTAAGTGTGGCCTAACCAGAGTTTTGTAAAGCTGCATCATCATCACTTAAACTCAATCCCCCAATTTATGAAAGCTAACAACCCATAAGCTTTCTTAACTACCCTATCTACCTGTGAGGCGACTTTCAGTGATCTGTGTATATGAACCCCCAGATCTCTCTGCTCCTCCACACTGCCCAGAATCCTGCCATTTACCTTGTACTCCGCCTTGGAGTTTGTCCTTCCAAAATGTACTACCTCACACTTCTCTGGATTGAACTCCATCTGCCACTTGTCAGCCCAGCTCTGCACCCTATCAATATCCCTCTGCAAGCTTTGACAGCCCTCCCCACTGTCCACAACACCACCAATCTCTGTGTCATCTGCAAACTTGCTAACCTAGCCTTCCACCCCCTCATCTGTCGTTAATTAATATCACAAAAAGTAGAGTTTTACATGATGTAAAATTGACTTGATGTCTACTTCATGTTTTACATGAAGAATATTGTATATGAAGTTGAATTTCTCATCAAATCAGTGATTTCTGATTGATTCTCAATGCAAAAGTCCAAGAGTGCACATCATTGTGGAGCAGGACATCACTGATATCAAATTTTGAACTTATGTATTTTAACTTTGCATGCACACTGGATATTTTTGTCAGCTTTGCCAGGTAATAAGAGTGAATACTGACACTTCAGCTGTAATTACAATGACAATATATGGCAACTGCTTTAGCAGGGAAAGATGTAACTAAGATTTTACTGAGCTAATGGAGGATTAAAATATTTCCTGCAAGTTGTTCCAATGAGAGAAAAATGGTACACACATCCAAAGCATTTGTCTATTGTTCATCAGTCCTTCAAACCAAACACAAATGGTTTAGGTGACAAAATTATTTCAAAGTTACTAATTTTGTTTACATTAATGTCTTTTTGTAGATTGTGTTCTTCAATTTTGCCTTAAAATACAATCTTATTAAATTCCAGATCTTTATCACAGGTCTTGTGGTTACATTCAAAGAGAAGTGCTCTCTGAACCATCTGCTTTGAAAATTTGCAGTGACGCCTTTTTCTTAAGGGGAAGTACCTCAGTATGCCAGTGAAATATTCTGAGCTGTATCCGGCTGGGTTAGCATTTGGATAATTGGGAAGGAAGCTGCGTATAAGGTGTTATATTACACCCAGCAATGTTTAGAGTCATTTAAATACATAGATCTTGCTCTGTTTTAAAATTGATGTTAATAAATAAATAAATAAATGCCCACAATTGCCTACATTGGATTGGTTTACTTTTGCAAAATATGTTGACTCTTTTTCCCAGTTTATATTCCTACCAACAAGTTAATCTATAAACTGGAAGCTGCTGTACTGCTACAATGAACTGTCATTGTATCTACTGCCTTTCTGTTAATTTTTATGTTCATTTTCAAAGTGTGGTATCCTTTTAGGGTTTCGTTATTCTTTGTGGCAGGTGGGAAGAATTGAACACAAAAAAAATAGTCTAACCCATGGAAAAGTAATTAAAGTTCTGTTCACATCTTCTAACTTGGTAGTGAAAATCACTATGAAATGAAGGCAGTAACAAAAAACTATATGAAACAAAATTGCCATTTCTTTGAGAGGCTTATTGTCTAGTGCAACCCACACTTAGTACATTCAAAGTACAAAGTGCAAGCTTGTAGCTGAGCCTCTAGTGCAGGGACAAACTAGTTCATTTTTGGAAAGATAACGAGCTGTAATTTAGCAGTACCGAGTAAAGACAGAAATCTGAACTTACTATTTTTAATAGTGAGTCAAAGTATTTCAGTAACTCCTGATTTCTCTGGGAATCTAAAATTATATTTGAGCAGCTGATTTTAGCTGAGTGTCTATATTGTAAATTGATGCCTTTGTTTAAAGAAAAATCAGGTTTGTTAATAGAGCATTTCGACTCAGGAAATTTCAAATTGCGTAAATGATATTTAATTTCAAAATACATTTATATGCTTTACAAGGAATAGAAAATTACATTCTGTTAATGAGTCAGGAGGTTCCAGTTTGATATGCAATCCATACCAACCTAATTGAACTCATCAGGGCCAGCATTCGGGTTGTTACTGTTGGCTTGCATATTCCCATAGTAGCTAAAAGGACAACTTGCAAGTTCCACAAGAAGAGGGTCTCCTTTGTTTTGCATGCTGTCATCTGCAGAAGTGGCTTTTTCGTGTACTTTGAACAAAGAGGCAACCAGAGCAAAGGGCATGACAGGAGGAAACATTTCCTTTAGAAGTTGTTATCTTCTTTATTTTGTCAACACTATTGTCCAGTGTTTCACCGAGCAATCATTGATTTGTAATAAGGAATTATTACCTCTTAGATACAGCCATTTTCTCTTTTGCATTTTACAACATTTTTCATGAAGTTCTGGGCTATGCACTGGTGGAGGGGGAAGAAGAGTCTGTAGCACAACCTGTGCTGTCAAGACTGACAATGTTGGTGTCACATTTATATTTTCTGAGAGAAAGCAATAACTATATTAGCCTTTGTCCTCCAGCAGCCAGTCTCTGCCCAAAGCTGTGGACAGAAGGAAGTGGGTGGGGGAGGATGGACGCAGAGGGTTGTGGGGCTGCACGGCACTGCAGAGTGAAATTGATGATGAATGCAGAGTGAAGGTGTAGTGGCAGTTACTGGGAATCATGGCACAGACAAGCATGATTTTCAGCATATTGCACCTGAACATTCAGTGAGTGTAATTCTATTGTGTTCTTGTAAATTTAAGGCACTTCTACCAGAGTGCACTATGTTAAGTATTTGGTCTATAGCGATCTGCATCTGTAGGCAGCAATAGTAAGTGATGGATAAGAGGTTCTGTGCTTGTAAATATACACAGAATTATTTCCTGCATATTTCTCTCTCTGCCTCTTCTTCATTGCTAGATCCCTGAATTAATGTCCAGACCATTGACCACATCAGGTCAATGGCAGAACAAGCAACGAACCCATTTAAACAAGTCTTGACATTTTTTGGAAGCCCTGTCTCTTCTAGCAGCTAAGAGTCCCCAAATTACAAAAACAATACTCCAGCAGTTTAAATAATCTAACCAGTTTTGATAGAAAAGTTGAAATCTACTATGCTAAATCTGAATCCTAAAGAATTTATATTTTAATGCCAGTTCTTAATTTACTCAGAAGTTACCCACTGCAAGTATTACTTGAATGCACCAATCAGAATATTTGGAAAAGATCGTATTCTCAAAAAAAGTTCATAAACAGAACTGCAAAAGTTGTGACAACCTGACAGTAGCTGCTGGTATTTTAAATATAAACAGCATGCGCTAGAGTTATACAACAGGTCTGTCAATGTAAATGGAACTCCATGGAAGCTGTCTGAATTGATGAGGATTTCTTGGATTTTTGTTTTATATTTCATATTTCCAGGTTCTCTATTATTTTGCTTTTGTGCTTGTGCTTTAAGTATTGTTAGAAATGGTGACTCACAGACTGCTTGCATCCATGATTTTTGCAACTGATTTAGAAATAGTGAAAAGGATGTCAAAGGAAGGGTCAATCCTCAAATGAACACAGAACACTGGATGACATACTTGGTTTGTTTGACAAGAAGAAACCCAGTTTAAATTAGGTATAGATGAATTTTGTCCATGAAATGGAAAACAATATGCCATGGTATACCTAATTTTTTTTTGAGGTAAAATGTTGACATTTCCGTCTCTCTTTCTAGCATGAGTATTCATTTTTCCCTTTTACGCCATTAGAAACTTATCCTATTCAAGGACTATTTAAGTAGAGCACACTTACCGCAAGTATTTTTGTCTATCCAATATTACTAACCCTTTGTAATGTTAGTTTCAGTTACATTTTTAGAAATCGATATTGATATAAAATCATTTAGCAATGCTATTTTGTAGTGGGGTTTGTAAAAACAGCTATTGTTTTGTGTAGCAGAACAAAGAAATGAAACACCCTTATGACACATTCACAGGACTATTGTGGGCAATCTCTTTGGATAAATGACACTACTGCCTTTTGACTTTTCTACCTAATATTGTAAACAATAGTACAAGTTGGGATATGAAAAATGTTAAAGTAGATATTCTTGGTCAATCGATGTGTGATAGACTGAAAAACAACATACTGAGATGGCATGAAATATATCAATCAACTGAGTAAATTATTCACAGTGAGATTCAATCAATTGCTATGAAAGAAAACAAAACTTGCATTTGAAGTTCCCAGCTGAAACTAACCTTTACATTTTAGTGCATTATTATTCATACCTGCTACATACTTCAATTTGTCACAGAAACAATTCCAAACAGACATCCCAGTCATTTTATTACAACAAATCAAGCTAAGCTTAACGAACAGGGCATATATTAGGATGTGGAAAATGATTAACATCAGGTAAAAACATATTCAATTTTTTTTCTTAAATGTTAATGCAGTTCTACAAATTTAATCCAGATTAAATCTTGATTTTGTACAACTGTGCCATTCAGGCCTTAACACTAAATTGTAAAGTGCTTGACAAATTATTGAGGCTAGTTTCTGAGTAGATGGAACTGCTGCAGTGGCAACGAGGTGCACATGTAATGAGGAGTGGGACTGGATTTTTTTGGAATTGAATACATTGTGAGCTTTTCAATATTTAATGTAACCCCAAATATAGGGCAATATAATTTAAATATTTTATAATTTCATATACAGGAAAAGGAAGGATGGTAATTCTACATCATAAAATTTGTCCTTCATACTCTTTTGCTTACTTTGAAGTGAATAATTAACATGTCTTCAGTATTGTTGGAGGTGAAACATTATCTTGCTTGCTGCCGATGATTGATGTTGTAAGCTAAGATGGTAAACTAGGTTTTGCAATTATGTTGAAGAGTCTCCTTTCACAAACATATAGGACTTGCATTTAAATCTAATTCACATACATTGGCTGGTTCCATAATTTATGCAATGGCTCTTAATTATATTCAATTGCTCTTGTGCAGTAGCATAATACAATCCATTGGGGTCCATATCAGGAATCACAGGAATGATTCATGTATAGCTGTGTTTTCTGCTGAAAACATTCTGTATTTCATTTGGAATATGAAAAACCCATTCTGTATTGTGGATATTGCCATAAAACAAACACCCCTATATGATTGTGATCTATGAATCAAGCCAAAAATTAACAGCTAAACTACCAATGTGAAGCCCAGAGTTTCTGCAGCTTTGGTTAAATAAAGGAAATTAATTCAGACTTAGACCTTCAAAACATGACAATGTAATTTCCTCCTTTGTGTAAGTGCTTTATCATGACTACACTATGGATGATTATGCTGAAAACAATGGGTGGTACACATAAACAGGTTCTAATGAGACTGTTTTGTGCTGAGGAGTGTACCTTGCTGTTCTGTTTACAAGATGTCAGGACTGATGCACAGTAGAAGCATAAGGACAGCTGCAGCAGGAGTTCTAATAGGCAGGAAGGAAATCTACACCAGTGATTATTTATGAACATTAAGGCCTCTCCAAATTGTCGCTTTAAGGGAGAAACATGATAAGCTTCGTGTTGGTTGAATCCTGTTACTCTACACTGAGCCTTCAAGATGTGATGCCCTCGAATAGCAATCTGCTCAGAGTTCATTCAGAGATTTCAAAGATGATGACTAAAGTTTGAGCTATTTCAAAGAAACACTTTTTGACACTGTTAGTGACTGCTATTAATTATATAATCCAGGTCCTTGTATCTGTCATATCCTGAGCATATGCTGTTAGGTATGCTGTGATTGTCAGTCACCTTTGTTCTTTTCAATGATTTCTTTTTCTAATTGGATATTTTCTACTGTTGTTATTGGCAAAGCATGTTGCACAAAAGGTTCCTCTTCTATTTCCTCCTGAATTATGTTCTGTTTGAAACAAACACAACACAATCTCATTTTGCCCCCAGAAACCATCCCAGACAAATCATTCTGACAGTTCCAACTCCATCGTACAACCATTTAGTAATAATTTTTATATACATGTTAACATTTGAACTTAAAGTAACATAACAATTAACTCATTAAATTTAAATTTAAACCACAGCTTCTTACACAATGCATATTTGACATAGTTTGCCAGCCAGTTCATGATCCTGCCTCCATTGTGCACACAGAAAGCACAACTGTGCTATGAAAATTAATGGACAGAAAATTGTTGTGAGCCGCTGCTGAAATTCCTGGCAGCCAAAGCTGTGCTCTTGGATTTCTAAGATTATCCACATGAGTAAGTCCACCTGCTTTGATTGTGAATGTGAAAATGATGGCATCAATTACATTTTTGGCTACTGGTTCCTTCCAGGCATGAGTTTTTTTTTGTTTTTAGGCATTACACTACTTGCAATGTTCACAAGTATTCACAGTACTGCTTTGAAAGGTCCATGGATTTGTCTAATTCTGCCAAAGTGGAGACAAAGCAAAGGTTTTAAAAAGTTTTTTTTTAGAATGTGACTGACTGCACACATGGTAATGTAGGTATAAGCATTAAGCCAACAATGTAAATGAATTACAAGGATTTTATTTCCATAATACATGTGCCAGAATGACTCTAGTGTATGCATAATACCTGTGATCAGTATAAGGCATTCTCAGATTCTTTGCTTGTTCTACATGCTTTCCCTGAACTTCATCAATTAAAAAAAAGCAAAACACACAGTGGTAACAGAGTAGACTGCAGCCGTGCTCTAACACCATCATTTGTAAAACTACCAATTTATGTGCTTGGAGAATTTGGATATTCCGATCTCTTGTATTTTATTTTGTGTTTGTTTGTGAAGTATTGGTAATTTTATTACCTTGCATTTTGCAGGACTATTTGTCCTTTTTAAAGATATTTTCATGGAATGTTGGTGTTTCTGGCAGGGCTGCTATTTATTGCCCATCCCTAACTTTCTCTGAACTGAGTGCAATTTAATGCCCTTAAAGAATGCATTGGTTGACAACATTGCTGTGTGTCTAGAATAAGGCAGAGAGTCATGGAGCCATACAGTGTGGAAACAGACATTTCAGCCCCATCAAGGACCCATCCACACTAATCCAATTTTTCCTCATTTTTCCCCATCAACATCTCCAATCCCAAATGTCCTACAACCCCTTACACAAAGGACAAATTACGGTAGACTATAGATCTACCAACTAATAAGTGTTTGGCATATGAGAGGAAACCAGAGCCCCTGGGGGAAACCTACGCTGTCACAAGGACTATGTGCAAACTCCACACGGATAGCATCCAAAGTTGAGATTGAACCTGGATCTCTGGAGCTGTGAGCATTAACCACTGTGCCACACTTGGTATAGATGGTAGTTTTCCTTGAATGACATTAATGGAACAGTTGGGAAAGTCACACTCACATGAGCTTTGAGGAAAACTCATTTGCAGCCATTTTGAGTGGTTTGAGGAAATGTACCAGGCAAGTGGGTTGAATGGAGCTAACTGATATCTGGCAAGTAAGAAGGGAAAAGTTTGTGGCTCAGATTGTCTTGAATGTCCATGCATACACTGCCAAACACAGAAGTATATGATTGGCTAGAATTCAGATCATGGTGTATTACTTTCCTTTGAGTAGCATGAGTACAATGTTCCAGGTCTCTTCCTTTTGTCCTGTAAATTTTTATGATTCCAATTTTGACGGTGTTCTGCTGACCAACTTAGGCAAGGATACACTAATGTACTTGAGTAAACTTGCCCCACCATCATCGTTGGCTACATCTCCTTTCCAAGGTTTATTGGTCAGCATGCTAACTGCATATTTGTTCTTCACAGAAAGAATAGCTTGAATTTTAAAGCACCATCCACAGCACAAAGTGTACCAAAGCTGCCAGCAGGAGGGTTAGAGATTGAGTAATAGGTACAGAATAAATTGCAGGGAATGATTGAAACTGTGGGTGAAGAGAAAGGTTCTGAGAGGATTTTTGCAATGGGGGTAAGAGGAAGTTTTTAAATGATCATTCTAGATGAAGCATGCTGGATGAAAATTCAGGAAGGAGAACTCAGCAAGAATGCAGTTACCATACTTATGTTGATATCATAAATTTTAGATATGAAGAGGAATAGTTAAAACTCCTGTGTGATTCAGTTAGTGAGCTGCGGGGTTGATTTTTAAATTTAAGTGGTCAGAAATTGCAAATCCAGAGAGTTCTAATGGCTCATATCAGGATAGAAAAAAACTCATTATTTCTGAATCAGAATTCTGGGACTATGCATCCATAGATAGAACTGTGGATTAGATTATTGTACCAGTATCATCTTTGTAAATATTTTCCATTTAAAGCTTTATTCTGCACTATTATTTAACAAGAGGTAATTTTACTGAGATAGTGGTAAAAGTGAAGAAACTAATATTTCTCTTTTACCATTGTGAATTGTTTGTCCAAGTTGGTCGTGCGGCAATGTGCTTACTTAGTTAAGCTGTACCCACCTGCTCATCACATTTTGCCTCTGTGAAGACCTCTCCAAAATTTGATCAATGGAATGGCTATTTCCTTGGTGGCAAGTAATTACTTATGTACTGGGGATGTAAAACCAAATGATGTCTCTGTTTACGTCTGCTGGTATCTGCCACAGCAATGCAAGCGCTCCTGTTAATTTATGTTGTGTCTTTGAACTCCAGATGGTTCAAGTTCATTAGACAGAAGAAATGAATATATTAATAATATGGTATTACAACACCTTCTTGAACTTTAAAGAGTTAGGAGATTAATGCAGTGCTATAACTTGATTTAACTTTTTACTGTAATTCTTAATGTTAATCAATTCAAATTTATTTCAAAAAGCAGCTGCAACTAATTATAAAGAATATAACCTTCAAAGGCCCTTATATGAGGAAAAAGTATTTTTTATTTAAAAGTGTGTTTTAAAAGCTGTTACATTTAATATCCATGGGTCAAATGCTGAATAAACACTTGCAACTACCACTCTCAAATAGTTAATTAAAAATGTTTTGCTTCATTTGTGTGCATGTAGCAGAGAAAAAAAAGTAAAATTTACAATAAAAATTGAAGGAATAGTATAAACTACCTTTTGGAAAGACACAGATTGATCAAGGACAGCCATCATGGATTTATCAAGGGATGGCTATTTCCAGCTAACAATTACCTTTTTCTTAGAGGAAATAATTGGAAAATTGGTGAAGGTAGCACATTTGATATAGTCCATGTGGATTTTAGCAAGGCTTTTGACAAGATCCCAGTTGGCAGACAGATCAAGATAGTAAAAGTCCAGAGAATAAAAGGAAATATTGCAAGTCGGATCTAAAACTGACTCAGTGCCAAGAAGCAATGGGTAATGATCAGCTGGTGTTTAGTGAACAGAATAATACATGTAGCAGAATCCACAGAGCAGGGCTTTCGCTGTAAATGTCGGGTCAAATAATTGAAGACAATCTCGAATAAAATCTAGAAACCCAAGGAGTATCGGGTAGTTTTGAACCTTGTGTCTGTAATGGTAACTATGAAACACTCATTTTGTTATAATCCATATGGTTTATCAGTGCCCTTCAGGTCAGGAAATATGTTGTTCTCATCCAGTTGGGTTTATATGTAACCCCAGAACCGCTTATGTGGTTGAATTTTAATTGCCTTCTGAAGTAGCTTAACAACCAAAATGGCTTGGCAAGTCACCTGGATCAAGGGCAATTCAGGATAGCAATAACTGCTGGCCAAGCAGGTGACACCCATACTAAGTGGAATGTAACAGCGGGGAGATTATGTTTGAATTTACAAAACATCAGTTAGACCACAGCTAGAGTACTGCATACTGTTCTGGTCACCACATTGCCAGGAAGATGTGATAGTATTAGAGAAAATTCAGGAGAGATTTACAAGTATTTTGAAAGCTACTAAATGAGAATCAGGAAGTGCAATTAGTCAGGAGAACCATATTTTGGCTGGTTGGACACAAAGACGTATAATGCCATTTTCCTGTATTGTAATCTCTCATAGTTCTATTTAACAGCCTTCAGACTTGCCCTTCAGCTGATGCTGATTAGCTTGAAGTTGAATACCTTCCTTTACTCCTCATGGGAATGTATCCACTCTGAATCCCAAATGCTCTGCCCTTTGAAGATTGAAAAACTGACATAGGTGGACAATAAACATTCTGATCCTTCCGGATCAGATTCTTTTCAAATGAGTGATGTTAGCCCACCTCGTTAAGTATTCTTATACTTGATTGTAGCATGTCCTTTCACTATTCAGTTCACTTTCCAAACAATTAGATTGATTTCAACAACTTTCAGTTCATTCCTCCAACTGATCAAATTAGTTGTTACCAATAACCCTTGAATACAAATACGAAATTGATGTGAGGTTTTGCATTGCTAAACATCGGTCTGAAATCCTCATGTTTTCATGCATGAGGGTGGGTTTTGTGGAAGATCTGAAGATGAAGCCTATATAAGATGTTGGAATGCCAACAGCTATACTTCATTGATTTACAGGGATCAATCATAGCAGAAGCTTCCTCCTTCTCATGCTTTAATGTTTATATGCTTATCAAGAAAGGGAGTTATGGGCACCTGCTAGCAGCATTGTCCACTGCCAGGTCAGATATAGCACAGTAAAATGATGTAAAAGCTTTCTCTAGCTTCAGAACACTATCACACACTCCCATTATGGCATTTCTTAGTTTACACACCCTGCATCCTAAGGCTTGTTTGAGTTAGTTACTTTTTTAAAAACATGTTTGTCACTACAGTCCCTTTCAAAGTTCAGGCAATGGAACTTATTTAATGGAGGAACCCAAATAACTTTATTTCAGTGTAGAGTAGTTTTGAACCTTGCTCTAGGAGATGAAAAAAGACATTGTTCAGCTTAGTCTGCCACCATAATTATCACCAGAGATTATTTTACTTATATTGCAGGCCAGTTTTGAACAAGTGTCATATTTTGGTTGTGGATGAATTAATTTCAGTTATGCATGTCCTACATAAACCCAAGCCAATGAATAGTGACCATAATATGGCTTTCTCATCCATCCTGGATATAGATGAGGAAATGGCATTGGAATTTGTGGATGGATGGATGTGTGGGTGGGGGAGCAGAAGACCTGGCGATTCTGTGGAGGGTTGGATGATTGCAGTGAGTCTCTGGAAATTGTGGTGGATGGTGAGTGTGAGAAGAAGAAGAAGAAGAATAAGGTCAGGACCAGTAGGAGTATTGAAGTACAGAGGGATCTTGGGGTACAAGTTCATAGCTTGCTGAAAGTGGGAACACAAGTAAATAGGGTGCTAAAAAAGACATGTGGCATACTCTCGTTTATTAGTTGGATTGTTGGGTATAAAAGTCAGGAAATCACGTTGCAGTTGTCTAAAACTTTGGTTAGCCCTCATTTGGAGTGTTGTGTGCAGTTCTGGTTATTGCATTACAGGAAGAATGTGGAGGCTTTGGAGAAGGTGCTGAAGAGGTTCACCAGGACGTTGCCTGGATTAGAGAGTTTTAGCTAAAAGGAGTAGTTCGGACTTGGATTGTTTTCTCTAGAGCGGTGGAGGCTGAGGGGTGACCTGATAGAAGTATATAAAACTATGAGAGGTATAGATTGATTAGATGGTCAGAGTCTTTTTCCCAGGGTGGAAATGTCAAATACAAGAGGGCATAGCTTTAAGGTTAGAGGGGGAAAGTTTAATGGAGATTTACAAGGCAGGTTTTTTTTTTACACAGAGTGCAAGTGCCTGGAACATGCTGTCAGCAGAGGTTGTGGAAGCAGATACAATCTCAATGTTTAAGGAATGTTTAGAAAGGCACGTAAACAAGCAGGGATTGGAGAGATATAGACCATATGCAGGCAGATGGGATTAGTCTAGATTGGCATCATGGTCAGCACAGGTGCTGTGAGCTGAAGGGCCTGTTCTTGTGCTGTATTATTCTATCTTCTATCATAGCAGTTGCAAGTAGTGTTGGGGAAACCACAGCAGGTTTTCCTGGGGGTCTGAGGGTGGAAATCACATCAGCTCTTCTTGGCCTGTTGAGATGTACAGCAAAAACACTTACCTGGATCTGGCAACTCCCACATTCCTTCAGCTCCCATGTTTCATGGGCTCACAGAAGACTGGACTTACAATTTAAAAGTTTTTTTCTGATACAGTTACTCACTAAAGTGTCAAAATCACTGACTCGCCTCTATGGAGCAGGTTATTCTAAACCCTTACACTTGTCTCAGTTAATCTGGATGACCTGTGGTCAGCCTTCACAGTTTCAACAAATAAACCCACTCATCTTGCCAAGGGAGAGTTCAATGTGGAACGTGTGCCCCTAAGACTGATTCAAATGTTTCCTTATCTGAATACAGGAAATGTATTTTCCAACAAAAGTTATTATAATTCTGTTTTATAATGCTAAACATTAATCAATCTCTATGCAAAATGGTCTCTTTTCATTGGCCTTCATTTCTTCACACTGTAGTTTAATGTCCATCCTTGACTTGCTTTCTGACTTGTGCATTTGCAGAATTTTCAGTGCTAATTTCAGTATTTTCAATTTTTCCCCTCTGTCATTCCATTGTACTGAGTTGAATGGTATGGCTCTTCTATACATAACTAGAAATTAGAAATATTATTTAAATTTATAAACGTACTGGTAAATATGAACTGGAATTTAAGGGGATATTGTTATCAGAGATATTTCACTAGTTCTATCATCACGTCATGGAGTATTGCTGTTCTTATTTTAATGTATCTTTGCCAGTTGCATTTAATTCATGATAACCACAATAATTTATCAGTTTGTGTATGGCTAATCTGTATAATCTCTGTGAAGAATAACTGGGGTATGAAGCAAAATGGAATCATCTTGCAGTAATCAAAAACTATTTTGTAACTTCAAGTATTGAATATGAAGGGTAAGTTTGATTTGCTATTGATATCTTTATTTTCAGGCCAGACCCATGTTTTAACTTACATTGAGGATGCAGTGAGTCAACTACTAGAATATAAGGAAGAGCATAGTAAAATTGGGATTACCAGATTCCTCGCTGAATAGTAAGTACAAAAATGTATTTATGGATATTCAAACTGCAGTTACTTAAAAACAAATCAATGTACGACAAAGACATTTTTAAAAATCAAAGTTGTTTTAATTTCTGTTCCATTTGACATATTTGATGTATATGAGTTTCATGTTTGATATGTTCTAACCTTTACAAGGTAACCTGTTAAGTATTTTGCAGCAAATAACTAGCATGCAAAGATCTAAATCGGTTTTTCTTGCCTTTATTCCATTGCATGGACTAAATGTTTTGGTGTCAAGTCTGTAATTTACACCAATAGTTTGGATGTGTGAAGGGTACCATATGTTTGTAATTCTAAAGGGCTCTTTTTAGTCCATTGATTTCCTAGCAGTTTAAATCAAACCTGTTTCAGTATAAATCCTGATTTTTCCCAATGAAAGGAAATATTTTAATTTTTTTTGATTTTGCCATTTATATTGCCAGATTACTTTATGGAATAATTTTTAAAATCTACACATGTAAATAACTTGCTCCAGCCACATAGATCTGAGTTCATAGATGCTTCCATACAACATTTTCCTTTCCCTGCTTTTCTTTGTCAATTTCCTCACTACTCCTTTACTGAAAGTATTAACTCCTTGTTATTCTTCAGTTTCATGGACACCATTTTTCCTTCTATCTCAGTCAGGGAACTATTCTAGATATTCAAGCTTTGTTGGTGAGTTTAATCAGGTTATTCACCTACATGGGTACCAGATGGCCTTGTGTTGTCCTGGACCACATCCTATTTAGTCGGCATTCCTGCCCTCACAGTCTGATGCCAGCTGTCAGTTCCCAATGCAATGACAACAGCAGCAATAGCTTTATATTTGTTTAATATAGAATACAATCAAGAAGCATAAGTTGCCTAAATGAAAGGAGGTATCAACATATTAATAGGGGGACTTTAAGTTTTAAAAGAAAGAAAAGTGAAGGGGCATAATGGATTAAAATTGAAATCTTCATTTCCAAATCTTCCTTTTTGGAAGCTAATCTTTTCAATGGAGCTTCTGCTCTGCCCCCTTCCCCTGTGCCCCCACCCATGCCTGGACCCTTTCCTGAATATCCCACAATAGCTCAAGGTTCACTTGCAACATTTTAATTAAGATATAAGTACATGTCATTGTCATCATCTGGTTTCACACTTAAATAGTGGAAATTGCATATTAAATTCTAGAGCCTATAATTTTAGTGAAAGGCTTTTCTCATACCACAGACATTCAATTAAAATACCTCAGCCCACAGATATCAAATAAGGAAGAGCAACCACAACCTGTACTGACATATAATGTGGAATAATTGCTTTCCTTAGGATGGAAACACTGAACAAGAATCTTATCTTGATTAATGAAAAATGTTTGTAGCAGGCCAGCAGTGCAGTGCATTTATGTGTTGAGATTATCACCAATTCTTTCATAATCCTGGGCTGGCGTTTTCATGGGAACTGAACTTGGATGTGAACGTTGGTTGCATTTGTGTATAAATTATTTGGACAATGAAGTAAGAACATAGGCTTAGCAGTAGAAATTCCTTCAAGGCCTTTTGTTAACAAACTAGTTTAAGTAATTGGATTTGGTTCTTAGAACACAGAACTGTACAGCACAGGAACATGCTCTTTGGTCCATGATGTTGCGCTGAAATAATTAAACTAGTAATTAAATACCCAACTAAACTAATCCCTTCTGCCAACAAAATGTCCATAACCCTCTGTTCTCTGCACATTCATGTGCCTATGTAAGATCCTCTTAAACATCTCTATCTTGTTTGCCTCCACTACCACCCCTGGCAGCGCATTCCAGGCACCTACCACTCTCTGTGTAAAAAAAACTTGCCCTGCACATCTCATAGAAACATAGAAAACCTACAGCACAATTCAGGCCCTTCGGCCCACAAAGCTGTGCCAAACATCTCCTTTGAATTTACCCCCTTAAAAAGCATGCCCTCGAGTATTAGACATTTCAACCCTGAGAAAATGATACCGGTTCTCTACTCTATCTATGCCTCTCATAATCCTATAAACTTTTATCAGTTCTCCTCTTAGCCTCTGCCGCTCCAGAGAAAACAAGCTAAGCCTGTCCAACCTCTCCCCCAGCACATGCCAATTTGAGATTAAGGGGAAGGTAGTACTGGGTCTTCTGAAAAGCATTAAGGTGGATAAGTCCTCAGGGCCTGAGGGCATATATCCCAGAATACTGAAAGAAGCAAATGAGGAGATTGTTGGGGCTTTGCCAAAGATCTTTGTGTGCTCACAAAGATCTTTTGCAGAGGACTGGAAAGTAGCAAATGTTGTGCCTTTGTTCAAGAGGGGAAATAGGGAAAATCCAGGTAACTAAAGGCCAATGAGCCTCATGTCAGCACTAGGGAAGCTATTGGAGAGGATACTAAAGGATAGGATTTGTGCGCATTTGGAAAGGCCTGGCCTGCTTAGGGACAGTCAGCATGGCTTTGTCTGGGGCAGGTCACGCCTTACAAACTTGATCAAATTTTTTGAGGAGGTGACAAAGAAGCTTGATGAGGGTAAGGCAATGGATGTTATCTACGTGGACCTTAGTAAGGCATTTTATAAGGTCCCTCATGGTAGGTTGATTCAGAAGATAAAGATGCATGAAATCTGGGGTGAATTGCAAGTTTAGATTCAGAACTGGCTTGCCCATAGAGGACAGAGAGTAGGGATAGAAGGCTGTTATTCTGGCTGGAGGTCCGTGACCAGTGGTGTTCCGCAAGGATCAGTGCTGGGACCTCTGTTGTTTGTGATACATATCAATGATTTAGATGAAAATGTAGATGGGTGGATTAGCAAGCTTGCAGTTGACACCAAGATTGGTGGAGTTGTGGACAGTGTAAAGGACTATCAAAGAATACAGCGAGATATAGATCAGTTACAGATACGGGCAGAGAAGTGGCAGATGGAATTTAATCTGGGCAAGTGTGAGGTGTTACACTTTGGGAGGTCAAATGAAAGGAGAAAGTTTACAGTTGATGGTAGGCCCCTTAATGGCATTGGGGTATAGAGAGATCTTGGGGTCCAGATCCATAGTACACTGAAAGTGGATAAGGTGGTAAAGAAGGCATATTGCATGCTTGCCTTCATTGGTAGGGGTTGTTGGATCCAGTTATTTTCAAATCCGCAGGTTCTTCCAGGAGTCCAAGAATGAGTTGAAAACAACTTGGTGCTTCACAAAGTTTTATTGGAAAAGTTTAAAACAAAGAAACAGTCACAGAGCACATGGCACTAGCTTTACTACTAGAAGATGAGCCGCGACAAGGGAACTAAAATGAGCTAGGGAGAGGGGGAAGAGACCAAGTGATTGACAAAAAACAACACCTTTTATACCTGAGATAAGAGGTACTCCTTAGATAACAATAGTCCAATCAGAAAACTTATTAGGTACCTGTGGCAAAATCAATCAGTGAGAAAACATGTATTCACCTGATGGACGAACCAATAAGCTAAGAAGCAGTTATACCTTATACAGCCACTTGAGGTGTATTAAACACTATACATGTTAAAAAAAAACTACTTGAAACAGTTGAATCCAACAGTGTGTTGAGTATAAGAGTAAGGAAGTCAAGCTGCAGCTATATAAAACTTTAATCAGACTGTACTTGGTGTATTGCATTCAATTCTGGTTGCCCCATTATGGGAAGGATTTAGAGTCTGTGGAGAGGGTGCAGAAGAGGTTTACCAGGATGCTGCCTGGATTAGAGGGTATGAGATATAAGGAAAGGTTGACCAACTTGGGTTGTTCTCCCTAGAGTGTCAGAAACTGATAGAGGTTTTTAAAATTATGAGAGGCATAGGTAGGGTAGACAGTCAGAATCTTTTCCCCAGGGTACAAATGTCAAAAACCAGAGGACATGCTTTGAAAGTTAGAGGGGGAAAGTTTAAAAATGACGTGAGGGGCAAGTTTTTTACACAGAGAGTGGTAGATGCTTGGAATAGATTACCAGGGGTAGTAGTGGAATCAGGCAGTTTGGTGGAGTTTAAGAGGCTTTTTGATAGACACATGAATATGAAGGGAATGGAGGGATATGGATGATATACACGAGGAGGCCATTTAGTATAAATGGCATCAAGATCGGCACAACATCGTGGCCTGTCCAGTGATGTACTGGTTCTATGCCCTCTTTCTTTTTATAATATTTTTATTAATTCCGCAAAGAAAATACAGATACAGAGAATCAAAAGGGTAAAAGTACTACTAAATACATTGTGTTAAATCATACTTGAAATCACAATACTCAATATTAATAATCACACATGATAATTAATAACGAATAAATTGGAATAATTTTATTATAAAAAAATCTAAACCCACTACCAAGACCGAAGCTGTTTAATAAAGGAAAGGACAAGGAAAAACCCTTGACACATGGCAATATCAGACAATATCTGTATCTTAGCCACCAAATCAAAGGTTTTGAAACTAACTCAAAAAAGGTCCCCACAGCATTTGAAAATCTAAGTAAGTTAGATTCAGAAAATGAACAGTGGATCTTCTCTAAATTTAAGTATGACATAACATCCCGTAACCATTAAGCATGAGTAGGCAGAGTGACTTCCTTCCATTTAAGCAACACAGCCTTCCTGGCTATAAGAGAAATAAAAGCCAGAATGTGTCGGTTAGAAGCCTCCAAAGTTATCTTTTTCTCCAACAATCCCAAATAATGCAGTCTAAGGATTAAGTTTAAAATTTATTTTAAAGAGCACAGAAAAAGTTTGAAACACCTCTGTCCAATAGTTTTTAAGACTCTGACATGTCCAAAACATGTGAATTAAAGAAGCCTCTCCATTATTGCATTTATCACAATAAGGAGATACATCCAGATAAAAACAGGATAGCTTGTCTTTAGACAAGTGAGCTCAAAGACCACTTTAAATTGAAGGAGAGAGTGACGGGCGCATAATGCTGAAGTATTGACCGATTAAAAAATTTCATTCCAAGTCTCCTCAGAAATTGAAATCTGCAAGTCTTGTTCCCAAGCATTTTTAATTTTATCTAAAGGAACCTTACTCATTCCTAATAACCTGTCATAAATATTAGATATTGAGCCATCATAAAAAGGCTTCAAATTAAAAATTACATCTTGTAAGTTCTTATCAGGATTCATAGGAAAAGAGTGTAATTGAGATCGAAGAAAGTCTCTAATTTGTAAATATCAGAAGAAATGAGTTTTAGGTGAACTATATTTGGTTGACAATTGTTCAAACGAAGAAAGATTTCCTCCAACAAACAGATCCTGAAAACACATAATACCCAATTTGTCCCACTCTTTAAAGACTACATCAGTTATAGAAGGTTTAAAAAAAATTAGAAAAAATGGGACTAGATAAAGAAAATCTCAATAAACCAAAATATTTTCTAAATTGCAACCAAATCCTCAAAGCATGTTTAACTACTAGATTATCAGTTAGTTTGTTTAATGATAAAGGTAGTGAAGAGCCAAGCAAAGAAATAACAGAAAATTTTTTAACAGAGTTAGCTTCCAAAGAAACCCATACTGGACAATCCTCATGATTAATGTAATGTAGCCACAACGTAAGATTTTGTATATTGACTACCCAGTAATAAAACCTAAAATTAGGTGAGGCTAAACCTCCGTTCTTTTTAACCTTCTGAAGGTGAGCTTTATTTAATCGAGGATGTTTGTTTTTCCATATGTAAGAAGATATAATTGAATCAAGAGAATCAAAAAAGGATTTAGGAATAAAAACAGGTAAAGCCTGAAATAGGTGTATAAATTTAGGTAGAATGTTCATTTTAATAGAATTAACTCAGCTAATCAATGATATAGAGAGAGGTGGTCAACTTGATAAAACCCTTTTCACATAATACAGTAAGGTAAGAAAATTTTCTTTAAATAATTGTTTATAGTTTTTAGTAATCGTTATGCCTAAATAGGTGAAATGATTTTTTACGATTTTAAAAGGAAGGTTAATATCAAGTGATATCAGATTATTCAAAGGAAAAAGTTCACTCTTATGTAAATTCAATTTGTATCCTGAAAACTGACTGAAACAGCAAAGTAGAGAAAGCATAGGAGGTAACGAGGTCTCAACATTAGAAATAAAAAGTAAATCATCAGCGTATAACGAAATTTTATGGGTAATACCTCTTCTAAAGATATTATGCCCTCTAATACAGGCAGCATCCTGGTAAACCTCTTTTGCACCCTCTCCAAAGCCTCCACATCCTTCCTATAATGGAGCAATCAGAATTGAATGCAATACTCCAGATGCAGTTTAACCAGAGTTTTATAAAGCATGTCATGTGCTTTCCCTACCAACCTATCAACCTGTGCAGCCACTTTCAGGGAGTTATAGACTTGGACCCTAAGATCCCTCTGTACGTCAATGCTATTAAGGGTCTTATCATTGACGGTGTACTGTCCCTTTTACGTTTGATCTCCCTAAGTGCAACACCTCGCACTTGGCCAGATTAAACTCCATCTCCCATTTCTCCACCCATATCTGCAACTGATCTGTATCTCATTATATCCTTTCGCAATCATCTACACTATCCACAATGCCACCAATCTTTGTATCATCTGCGAACTTACAAACCCATCCATTCACATTTTCATCCAGGTCATTTATATGTATCACAAACAGCAGAGGACCCAATAGGGATCCCTGCAAAACACCACTAATCATGGACCTCCAGTCAGAATAAGTCCCATCGACTGCTACCCTCTGTCTTCCATGGGCAAGCCAATTCTGAATCCAAATGGCCAAGTCATCATCAATCCCATGCATCTTAATCTTCTGGATGAGCCTACCATGAGGGACCTTGCCAAACACCTTCCTAAAATCCATGTTGACAACATCCACAGTTCTACCTTCATCGATCACCTTCATTACCTCCTCGAAAAACTCAATCAAGTTAGTAAGACATGACCTGTCCTGCACAAAGCTATGTTGATTCTCCCTAATTAAGCCATGCTTTTCCAAATGCTCAAATCCTATCCCTAAGAATATCTTCTGTTCTATCATTCTTCTGTTCTCTATTTTAACATTGTTAGTCTTATTGACAATGAGCTCTTTCAAAGCTCTGATTGTAAATATGTCATTTGTACATTATCCTAAGATTTGTGTTATTAATTTAGATTGGCATATTTATACATTACTGTGGGAATGGTTCCTTGAACCCGTTAAAGAGATTGCCATGAAATTCCATTGACTTCTGCCCTCTAGCAGCTCGTGTAGCAATAACATTATGTAGCAGTATTTCAAAATGTATTTGTTGAGTGATATAATTTTTGTTAAATAGTATAACTTGATTGCTATATTTTTGAGTTATAAACTTCTTGGGATTAAATATACTAAGTTTTCATAATGTACATTTCTTGTCAGATATTTGCTGCATTCAGAATATTTCAATCAAGAGTCAGAAATCCATTATACATGATAATAATTTCAGACATCCCAGAATTGAAACTAACAATTGCAGCAGGCAGTAGGAAAAATGAAAATCTCTTTTTGTGTCTTTGTTTTTAAACCTTGAACAAATATGAGAAGCCGACTTTAAAAAGCAGGATCTTTGCATCCAAAACGATTGGTCAAATTTTTTTGTGCAGTTTAAATAATGCTGTTAATTGAACTCTTCAGAATTAGAGGAAAGTATACACTTGAATAATCTTGATCTAAAATTTAATGTTTCTTGTACACAGTTCCCATTATTCAGTACATGTAAACTGCCTAACTCCTATGGTGGTTACAATGTAGAATAGTTATGGTCTCTGTTTTAAAGGTGCAGTCTATCAGTAGACTTAGAGATTTTGATTTTCTCGTGTCATTGAATAGATATCTATATACAAACAAGAAGAAGATAGCTCTGGTAAAAATGCTAAATATACACTGTATTTATTGAAGTTCCTTAAATGTAAGTAGAATAAGCATAGGATAAAGTTTATATAATTCTGCAGTTAAGTATACATGGATCCTAGTAAATAGAATGAAGAATATTGGCTTATTGGTGTGTTTATTAAACAATCATTGTCCTTGGCCAAACAAGTTTCAGAAGAGACATGATTTTGAAAAGAAATAAGCAGATAACCTTTTATTTATTGTATAATTAATGGGCCTTTTTAGTTGCCTACAGCCGTTGAGTGCCTATTTTACTGTGCCCAGTAAACCGGAGGACACAGGGCCTGGAGATCACAAAAAAAATGTACCTATTAAGAGTATTTGATCACTTGCTGTATGCCACATGTTATTAATTCCTTGGGAACTGAATTAAGGACCACTGTCAAGTCGGGTAAATTTTTAAAATTATGGTGGAATGAGTTCCACAAATACAAGTTCAAATTGGAGCATCTGCAAAACATCCTGAAGTTGTGAAAAACCAAAAACTAAGCTTTTCTAAATCTTACTGGCATTGAAGCAAAATACACAGAATTGAAGAATGCATGGTAAAACTATGTGGTAATTGATCTCTTAACTTTTTAACATTGGTAGTGCAAAAAAGAGCACAGAATAACGTGCAGAAAATGTGTGATCATTGTTTGGGAAGTCTGTCCACTTTCTGCTATTCATAGTTTCTGAGCGGCTTCACCATAATGCAATTCCCTTTTTCCCCTTTTTATCTGCTTTTCCAGCCGCAGGATGTTGTTTGCAATGAACTGAATTTTCAAACCTCATTTTTGACAGACTTATGATGACAGATAATGAGTCAATGTGCATGAGATTTAGGCAAATATACTTATGTAATAACAAATCACTATCAAATAATTAGATGATGGTTAAAAAATGCTTAACTAAATTCTTGTTATTTTAGGTTATGTGCCAGAAAGCATTTAGCATTTTTGTATAGTCTTGGGAAGAAGGCCAAATTATCTTGGCATAGATTTAATATTTTGAATTTCTGTTGCATATTCTGAAGCATCCAGCCTGTATGCAAGAAATTGGTTTCATGACTGACCCTAAAATGATCTTCAGTCCTCAAATTCACACCATCATTAAGACCATCTATTTCCATTTCCGAAGCATCGCCTGATTTTCCCTGATGCTGAAGCCCTCAGCTATGCCTCAGTTATTTCTAGAGTTGATTATCTGAAGCAATTCTGGCCAGCCTTCCTTTTGCCATGTTTCATAACCTTGACATCATCCAAAACCCTTCTCCTCACTTTCTAAAGCAGATACTGCAGATACTTGAAATCTGAAATAAAGCAGAAAATGCTGGAAATACTCAGCAGGTCAGGCAGTATCTGTCGAGAGAGAAATAGAGAAAATATTTCTGGTTGATGAGGAACTGTCCTTGTTATCCACTTGCTTAATATCGGTAGATCTAGGTCAGCTATGAATTACTGGGAGTGTTGGCTAAATACTGTATAGTGTGTTTTCCAGAGCTGTCTCCTGTGGTATATGGTGAATTCTGTTTGTCATGAGATAATTGCATTTGATGTATGCTACCAAGTAGTCTACAGTCGGGGTTGGGCACACTGAAAGTTGAGAAAGTGGGTAGGTTTGTGGTTGGAGCTGGAATGCAGAATGTTTATATGTTTCAGTTTGGCAATTTTGACAAGCTGAAACTTGCATATAAATTTTTATATCCATGGATGGATACCTTTTGTGTCATTGCATGGCCTTGGTGGTAGCTGTGATTTTTTTAATATATATCAGTGGGAAGACTGTACCCCTAAACCTCACAAGTAACAAGGACTTTGTGTAACTCAAGGTAGTAGTAGGAGACCTTGGGCTTACAGTGGATATTAGTTGCAAACAATCTCTGATACAGAGATAGAAAAGTTGAGGAAGGCAAAGGAGGAATCTGAGGTGATATGGGAGAGGGTAGAAAATGGCAGCAGAGATGACTTTCTAGTTCAGTGCAAGAGCTGGAAGCTTGCCCCACTGGAAAAGGGGTAAGGAAGATGTTATGCATAGGACTTAAAAAAAGAATCTACCAGGTATACCACAAAGAAATACACACAGCTTGAGTGTATATAGGTTCCTATGCCTACACCCTTTATTTGGAAGCAAGTGTGCAGTGTTAAGGGAGGTGTTCCCCATGTTCTAACCAGCCCTAAGTCCTGTTCATCTGTTAGCCTGGTCTCACTGACCAACATTTGTTCCAGTTTAAGCAATTTCTCAGTTTTAAAATTCTCAGCCTTGTTTTTAAATCTTTCCATGGTCTTTCACCTTCCTATCTCTGTAACCTTTCCCCAGCCCAGAATTCTTCAATTTCTACATGCTCCTTCAATTCTGGCAACTTGATTATCACTGAATTTAGTCAGTCCACTGTTGGGGTGATGCCTTCAGGTTCCAATGCCTTGAGCTTCGCTGAAATGCTTTGGGATAATTTTTTCATTAAAAGCACTAGATAAAAGCAAGATATTTCTTATGCTGTCAATCAGGCAATTACTGCGAGAGGTTTGTGGAAGTCTTGAAATAGGCCAAATATAATTTCTTCAATAATTAATTCTACGTCTCAGCTTGACTGAAGGGTTTCTACTGTGTATTACAAGGGTACTTTCTCTTCATCTTTCGACATATAGGAATTTAATGTATAGTTAAGGACCATTTTATCACTCAGATTGGTGGCAAAGTCTCAGAAATACCATAATATTCTGTCAAATCTCTCCAATTCTCATTAAGAATTGACTCCATTCATGAGTTGAGCAGCCCATATCATATATGAAGAGAGAAATTGCATCCAAAATTCTCATTCAAGTTTATGGATTTACCATATTGTGGTAAAACTTTGTGATGTAGACTACTAATCTACCAAAGACCACTAACCGAGAAAAGGGCAGCACAGTGGTTCAATGGTTAGTACTGCTGCCTTACAGCTCCAGGACGTGGGTTAGATCCTGACTTTGGGTGCTGTCTGTGGAATTTTTACATTCTGTCTCTGACTGCTTGGTTTTCTCCTTATGCTCCAGTTTCCTCCTATGTGTCAAGGACTTGCAGATTGGTTGGATAATTGGCTACTGTAAATTGCTCCTAGTGTAGGTGGGTGTAAAAAGAATTGGTTGGAATGTTGGAATGTGATGGGGATGCAAGAGGCAAAATAAAATTAGGGTGCTTGATGGTTGCCGTGGACATGGTGGGCCAAGGGTCTTTTTCTGTGCTAATTCACACTACAAACCTCTTGAAAGTGCCAGGTTGCAGATTACATACAACTGGAAGTTTAATGTAGAAAACTGAAGTAATTTAATAGAAAGCATGAGAAGAGATTTTTAAAAAATGCCATTTTACAGAATAGTGCAGGAGCAGAGTGTCCTGGGAGCATAAGTATATACTTTGAAGATTGTTCATAAAAAGAGGCCTGGAATTCTTAGCTTTATAAAGAGAGACATACAGTACTGAAGCAAAAAAGTTGTATTATACTTGCCCAAACATTAGTTTGGGTTTAGATGGAGTATTTAATCTAGTTGTTACCACACATCATGAATAATGTAAAGACTTCCTGTGGCAGACAGCTCTGCATTCAGAATATTCAAGTTTTGCAGCAAAACCAAGTGTTTGCTGTTGAAAAGATGGTGGAAGTGGAATCAATAATATCTTTCAAATGGGAATGAGATAAGTACTTAAATCGGAAGTGAGAAAGAGCGAGGAGTGGAACTAACTGAACAACTTTCAAAGAACAGGTCCAGGCAGAATGGTCATCCTTCTGTCTTGCATAATCAAACAATAAATTTTGAGCAAGATATCGTTCCCTTCACCTCATATTTTTTGCCTTTTATTACCTTGTCTTTAGTAGATGCTGATTCTTACTAATTTGTCTATTGGCACTAGTAACCCTTCATCCCTGAGCATCTCTCTTGAATTATCATCTTTATTTGTAAACCCCTATTGAATAGGTAATGTTATAGACCTTATGAGAAGGAAACATCATAGCCAAATGATTAGCACATTGTTTATGATATTATAAATACATAAGATTTCAAGAACAATTTGCCAACAGAATAATATATCGTCAAAATGTTGAAATAATTTTGAAAATACCTGGAGCAGGCATTCTAAGGGATACCTTATGATGAGTGAAAGTGAACAATCTTGCTTCAGTTTTTCTTGGGGGAGAGAGTTCCAGTGTTATCTCACCTGCTTATATATTAATTTTGGAGCTTTAGTAGTACTTATGCCAAATTAAATCGATAAATTTGCCACGCATTAACCTACCTCAGTCTTTAAGAGGGATGCATAAAGCAGTACTTTGTTAGTATTTCTAAAATAGTTGCATGCAATACAAGCAACTTTGCTTTAAACTATATAATGCCTCAAAATCTTACATGAGGCATACCTTACATATCACTCAATCGTTTGGAGCAACTGTGAAGGTATTACAATTGACCTGGGTACCACTGAATTACAGAGAGAGGAGCATTTAGTCAGAGTTTCCACTCCTTATACATATCCAGTGACATATTTTCAAAAGAAGATTGTTAGCTCAACAAAAGTTAGCGGATTGGCTGCCAATGTGCCTTTTAACAGGTTATTAAGGACCAACTTCTGGAAATGAGAAAGAGAAAAAAAATTGGAGAATTATAGGGAAGTAAAATCCCAAATTATTTTTGTTTATTTTAGGAATATGTATCACAAAAAAATCCATTTGTGCCAACGGCAATGCTTTCTAAACAAAAATCGATCTGGCTTATTACCCCACACTTCCTAAAACTCTTGCAATTTATTGTTTTGCTTTTTGAGTATACACACAATTCTCTTTTTGAAATTTACTTCTGAACCTGCTTCCACTGGTCTGATTAACAGTATGTTCTAGATCCTAATATGTTCTGCAAAAAAAAAGAAATTCTGTGCATCTCCCTGGTTATTTTGCCAGTTACTTTAAATATGTATCCTCTGATTGCAAATTTTCCTATCAGTGTGAAAAAATTCTTTTTATTTACTCATTCAAAACCCTCTAATTTTGACCATTTTCTCTGCTGTGCTGTGAGCAATTCTGGATTCTCTTGTCACTGCACATAATTGGTTCATCATTGCTGAAACCATCATCACCACAACCTGCCTACGGTCTTGACATCCTTTCTCATCTATGGTGCCCAGAATTGGACAATACTCCAGCTGAAGCCTAGTGTGTTTTATGCAGGTGTGCCTTAACTTCCTTTTGTACTCAATGCCTGCTCTATCTGAAATTGAACCACATTTTGCAGTTCTTATTTGACCTTGTGGTGACCTTAGGAATGCCAACTCTACATTCCTCTTGGATGTCTGTGGTTCTCCAATTTTGGCATCTTGAGCATCCCTGAATTTAGATGTTCCATAACTACTAGTTGTGCATTGCTTGCCAACACCCTGAATTCTGAAATTCCCTCCCTATTCCTGTTTTCTCCTTGGGAACTGACCAAACTTTTGCCATCTTCCCTATTAACTCCTTATGGGACTGATTGTAAGATGTTTTCTTGATACTCTGGACGGCATCTTGGGATGCTTGGTAATGAAGGTGACACTATGAAAATACAAATTGCTGTTGTATATTCTGTTCATTCTTCTTTCCAAATTGCATCTTCTAACATTTGCTTATGTGAAGTTGCATCTTCCTTGTGTGTGCTTATTTCACCAGTCTGTATATATCACCTAAAATATGTTGCTGTTTTCTATGGTGTTCATTGCCCATTACACAAACTTGAATTGTAATCTTTGAAAATATGCTTCCTGTGCTCTAACCTCGAACATCAATAGAGATTTTTAAAAAAAGCAGTGGCTGTAATACCAAGTCCAGAGTGACACCCTGCACATTTTACTTTGATCTGAAAAACACTGTTTGCCCTTGGTCTGCTTTGCACTGCATTGCTAAGAAACAAACTCTTATTTCTGTCATCAAAACAACCACATGTCGATATGAAACCCAATTATGCTTCCCAGACAACTTATGAATTCTAGTTTGTTGTATATGTGAGTTTGTACTTTTTAAATGATGTGTGAAGTGGAAAATTGAAAACCAATGCTGCTTTTATTGAGAGAAATTGTAAACATTAGGTCAGATATTGGAAAAGCAGCACAGAGGTAGATGGAAATAAATAGATTTAAGGATCCCATGAGAACCAATAAGGATTTTTAAAAAAGTAGAAAACTCTACTCAACTAATTATTGAGCCCTTGCGCAGTCTGAAATTTGTATTGAACTGATTGCTATTTCTCTCATTTTAAGCATTTAATGTTTCCAATTTTGGTTGATTTAGGTTTACAGATTTGCTTCTTTACACAGTTATACAAGTTTGCTTAATTAAGGAAATTGCTCTATTGAAAAATGATACTTCTGATAGAAAAGCTCAGTGTGATGGATTTACTTTTAAGATTGTTTGTTTATTCATTCTGTAAAGAAGGATTGTGCTATAATGATTGTTTTTTCTGCTAACGGCTTTAGCGCAATATATTCAACACATTGATTCCTCAACTGTCTAGAGTTTAGGTGGATATCCCATACCACAGTTACTGCCTTGCAACTGCACTAGTTTAATAAATTGTCATTCTTGCCTATTGCTCCAACTGTGTTTATTATGAGTTTGAGAAATGCTGCACTGGAATTCATGATCTAAGCCCCTACTGCATCAATATATATGAGAAAATTAGAAATGTTGAATGGAAGGGAATAAAGCAATACAAAAACAGAACTGACACATGGGTTAAGACTACTACATGAATGGATAATTTGATCTAATTTGTATATAATCCTTCTCATCCAAAGTTTACACAGGGTCTATTGAACTACGATTGACCTGAAATGTTAATGCTGTTTCTCTGTCCACAGATGCTGTCTAACCTGAGCTTTTTTCAGCATTTCTCTCCTTATTTCAGAATTCCAGCATCTGCAGTTTTTTCCACTTACAAGAGTGGGAGTAGGATGAAGTAAATTTTGCATTAATCTTTTATCTCATTCTGCTACTGCTACTTTGAGCTGTGCAGGATGTTTATATATTATTTGATAATTCTAGCAATGTTTTTTCTGGCAGATCTGGCAGTAATTGAAGACCACAGTGTTACAGACTATGTTTAAAGGAATAAGGGGATGAAAGGAAACAGGAATAGATCAGCTAAGACTGTTAGAAATGTGGAGTGCCAACACCCTATAACAAATTTCCATGTTTGATTTTACAATGTGCACTAAAATTACACTAGCAAGATTATCCAGGTTGTGTGTATATATAGATATCTCCTACATATGCATTTTATGTTAAGTTGAAGTTCAACAATTAGTGTTCAAAATGAGAGCAAGCAAAAAAAATATCCACATGGGTAACTCCTTTGTGTGAACTGAATATTTAGATTTAATTTAAAATATCTTCAATACAGCTGTGGTATTTTATTGGTGCATATTCAACTTTTAATACTATTTTACAGGCTTTAGTTAAATTGCCTTCCATTTTTTGGGGAGATTTGAAAATTAATATTATGTACACAAGCACTGGAAGTAATAAACCGAGTGCATCCTTAGATATAAACGTGTGTTTTCCTTCATGCAAGCAGCATTGAGTGTAAATGTCTGCACTGAGTGATATATGTTAAGAATCAATAAAGTAAGAATCAATGAATGTCAAGAATATTTTTCAACTCAATATAATTTGAACCAGCTTAATATAACTGTAAATTCTCAATAATGCATTTTGATGCATTGACCATTGACGTCATCTCAATACAATTTTAAATTATTTATCAAAGCATGGATAATGATTTTTTATGAAACCCTGATTGCTGTATGTACCATCTACAAAATGCATTGCAGTTACAAGCCTAGGCCACTCTATTAGCATCTTATAAACTTGCAACTTCTACCATCAAGAAGGACAAGATTGCAGGTGCATGGGATCATCACTTCCTGCATGTTACCCTCCAGATCACATACCATCCTGGCTTGAAGCTATATTGTAGATCCTTCATGGTTGCTGAGTCCAATTTCTGGAAAACATTCCTAACAGTATTGTTAGAGTACCTTCACCTGAAAACTGCAAGGAAATAACTTGCCATCATCTTCTGTAGGGCAATTAGTGATGAGCAATGAATGCTGGTCTTAATAGCAACACCCAAATTTGAAAACAAATAAAAAATGTGGCAAATGCATTTAGTCAAGGAAAAATGTGAAATATAACATTAAGGAAAGGCAAGATAGTCAAGTGAATACACAATAAATGATGCAACACTAAGAAATGTAGAAGAACAGAGGGATCTTGGAAGAATGTGATAATACTGGAGGAGTTGCTGATGAGAATTATGAGGATAATACGGAGAAAATTATAGTCATGAGAAAAATATCAGTTCATCTAGGATTGTTTGCTTGGAATGTAGGTGTCTGAGAGAAGATTTAATTGAGGTCAGTAAAACTTTGAGAAACCCAGACAGAGTGAACAGGAAGGTCAAGCTTTGCTTAGCAGTAAGGTCAATATCTGGGGGACTTTGATTTAAAGGAACTGTTGAAATGATTGAAGAGAGTTGAAGGAGCTTTTGTTTATTGCAACCTCTGGATAGTCCAGGATATCCTGCCTGAAATGATGGTGATGAGAAACACTGGCCAGATTTGAAATGTTTATGAATGATTATTTGAATAGCACAGGCTGCAAGACTACGAACTGAGAACTAGAAGTTGGATTAACCTGAATAGATCTTTTTTTTGGGTGGGTGAGTGAGGGGGAGCATGGACAAAACAAGCTGAATGGCCTCCTTTCTGTGCAGTACATATTTGCAATCATTGCTCATCCCCAATTGTCTCTCAAATTGCTGGTGAGCCACTTGAATCACCACAGTTTTCTTGGTAAAGTCACTGTTTCATTCAACTGAGTGGCTTACTAGACTATTTCATGGGGGAGTTAAGAGTTGAACACATTCCTGTGGATCTGGAGTTATTTATAAGCCTGACTGCATAAGCTTGGCCTACTTCCTTCCCTGAAAGACAAATAATTCCCTTAATATCTTCTGCATGTTATATTTGTGATCCTCCTATTTAGAATTTAAGCTAAATGGGATCAACCATATGTTGAAGTTGCATAAATATAGTATCTTTCAAAATATCTTCCTCACAGAAGAAAAAGGAATATTGTGTTGTTATTGGCAAGTTAAAGGTTTCAATTAGAAAGTTAGTCAACTTGTTTTGCATATATTCTACTGCAAGGGATGAAGAAGTGGAGGCATTTACTTCCAAGTAATGCAGCGAGAACTGATGAGACAATAGCAGAAGCAAGTTAACTACCTAGCAAGATGTACTAAATAAAGATTTGAACATACATACAATCAGAGCAAAATGTGAAATATAAATACAAGCTTTTACATTTCATTTTGAAATTGCCCGTGTCTTGAAATATGTAAGGAAATTATAAGACACAAAATTCACAGGGCCAAATAGTTTGCTGAATAGTAATTATGGCTTAGTATGCCAATAAAAACTCAGTTAGACCTTATGTAATAAAAGAATTTTTTAAGGAGTATTTTATAGTGGGATAATTCCTTAAACACTTGAAATTCATTCCAGTTAGGTTATTTCTCTTGATTTGTGCTGGAAAAGGTAGCAACCAGTTGATTGTTTGAAACCACTTTGACAGCAACTTAAGGATTTTCACTTTAAACCACTTTGAAGACTCCAAGGTTTCCATCAGCTCCATAGAATAATGATAGTATGTACCATTCATTTTGCCATCATTACTGTCATAAAATATGGGCTATTTTGAGTTGCTCAAACTGGAAACTTTCATCTGAAGATTTCTGCCTTAAGCAATCAAGCTAAAAGAAACGCAGCATCATTTTCTGAAAGTGCTGAACGAGAGTTGTTAAGGTGATACACAGTTGTAATCTCAGGTGTTTAGTTAATGATTTATAAAAACTAGTTCAGCTTTTCTGTACCATTCTCTTTATCATCTGAACTGCCCTAGCAGATTGATGCCTTGGAAATTCTGCTGGTTTTCCCATTTCTTCCTGTGTCTTCTACATACAACCATCTTTAGCCGCTTCACTTTCCCTCTCGTACTAGATTTGAATTGTTGATCAGGTAATGTTGAATTACATTTATAGTTACTAGAACTTTTAATCAGAAGAGCAATATTTGTATTGTTTATTTTAAAGTAATAAGCAATGCTACAGAGTCTGCAAAACCGTAAAATTATCTGATTTACTTAAATAATTTAGGCAAATGGAAATGTAAAGTAGTCTAGAACACAGTTTACAATGATGACAATTGCACAGACAGTATCCATTTCAGTATCGACCTTCCTCCATTTGCCTTCTGTTAATAAGAATTAGATGCATGTTATGCACATTACTGATTATATGTACACCATGCAGTTAGTATTGGCAGTACACATTTCAGCTGCTACTTGCCATGTAGGTGCATATCTTAGTAGTTATGTCATGAACATTTCATGCTTGTGACATAACTGACTGTGGGATTGTTCCTATCAACAAAATTTAACATTTTAAATGAATTTGAAATGCACCCAGGACAATCTGCTGTGCTTCAGTATAAACGTTTGTGATGTGAAGCAGTCTGGAATGTTAAGCTAAAAAAATGAATTTTCTAATACAGAGCACCATTTCAATATCAAAAATACACATTCTTTAACAATACAGTTAGGATACTGCTACTTTGCAAATGGGAGAAGGTGGGTGGGGGAGGGGTGCAGGGCAGCCATGTACTCTTTCTGAATTTACAGCTATCTGAAAATCTAGCAATGTTTCGACTGAGCACAGTAGATACACAGAATGCCTTCCCCCTGCCTGCCCTATTTTAATTAATAAGTGAGTAGAAATGCATTTATAAGTGTAGATTTAACTCTGACTAAATTTGGCCACAGATTGTTTCACGTTATTTTGGAAATGTTTCTTATTCACAGTGAGGGTCAATGAACAGGGCAAAACTGGGGTAAAACTTAGGTCAGCTGAATGTTCTTTTCAAACAGCTGCAAAATATTCTTCCTCCCTGCAACACAGCCCTCCTACATCAACCAGCTGTTTCATCAATGACCTTCCCTTCCTTATAAGGTTCAAAGTGACAATGTACCTCATTGATCATGGAAGGCTGGACTCCATTTTCAATTCTTCAGATAGTGAAACAGCCCATGTATGCATGTAGCAAGACCTGGAAAACATTCAGGCATGAATAATAAATGGCAAGTAACATTCACTTCATGTAAGTGCCAGGCAATGACTGTTCCAATGAGGGAGAGAGTCTAACTGTCTTTACGACATTTAAGAACATCTTTCCTGGGGTTAGGAATGGGGGTGGTGTCACCATTGACCAGAAACTCAACTGGATTAAGCAAATAAGAACATTGATAAAGCGCATGTCAATGGTTCGGTGTCCTGTAGCAAATGACTTTCCAAATTCTTTCAACACAGAACAAGAGTGTGATGGAAAACCCTCCATATGCACGGAAGAGTACAGCTCTAACAACCTTTGAAGATGGACTTCATTGTGGAAAAAGCAGTCCACTTGATTGACATCTAATCATTCAGTGCAATTTGACAAGACTTCTCCCAAACCTACAACCTCTGCCTTCTGGATCCAGGGAAGCCAGGAACATAGAAATACTGAAATAAATACAAAAAAAGTTTGAAACACTGAGCAGTTCTGCAGAAAGTGAAACAGAGTTAAACAGATGAAAGATTCTTTGTCAGTAATGGAAAACAAAGAGACCTAACTTGATTTTTCTCTTAACATTTAAGCAGCCTGACAACGTTAGCCTTATGGCAGCTCGGATTGTTTATATCCTTAACTCTCCTGCTGCCATATCTTCTTTTCTTTCACTCATCGTTATCTCTTCCCTCATTCACCTTAAAATTCCCTGACATGATTAATTATCTCATTTACTATCCAGTACCTGAAACCTATTTGACACTTCAGTGCCCCATTACATAACAGATTTTTTTCTCTTTTAACTGTGATTAAGTGTCATATTCACCATGTAGTATCATTGTTCATTGTCTGTGATGCCCATTCAGTGTGTTAAATAACTGTTTACAGAGTTATTTATATTTCTTGCATTGCATGACAGAACACAAATGGAATGCTTAAGCTTCAACAACTGTTTTGCTTCATCTACAAGTTGGAAAAATGAGCATTCAATAACAAATGTTCTCTTAGCAACCACACACTAACCCAATGAACAAGAATCCTCCGCTAATGGGGATACACATTTCTGTGCTTCAAGCCATGGCAGGTGCAGATGTGGTTGCGTTATTCCTATATGGTGTTCTTTTTGCTGCAGTAATTTATCTCCCAATAAGTTATGTCAGTTTTTTTTCCTGCTATTATGCCTGCTGATTACCATTATTATGTTATGAAGCCATCTGGACACAAGTTCGCTATGTTAAATTAGTTTACTTGTTCAATAATGTTTAGCCTCAAGGTTGTAAACTATTTTACTTTCTTGGAATAAGTCAAGGCTGAGGATGAGCAGATCATTTAAACTGCTCTCACTCTGTATTCTATTCAATTCCTTGATATGGCGTACTTTTTTTGCCTGTTATTGTAGAATCATAGAATGTTAACACTTAAGAAGTCTATTCAGCCCATTGTGCTTGTACCTGCTGCTTGAAAGAATATACAATCCAATCTGTTTGTTTCTCCCCATGACCCTATAATTTTACCATTCAAATATTTATCAAAATCCTTTTTTCAAGGTTACCATTGATTCCATTTCCACCATACTTTAAGGGCATTCCTGATTTTAACAACTTGCTAAGTAATGTGGTTTCTCTTCTATTTATTCCTCATCTATTCTCTAGTTAATATGCCATTTACTCTAAGTTGTGTCCTCTTGTTACTAACCCTTCTGCCAATAGAAGAAATTTCACCTTATTTACTTCATCACACCATTCATGATTTCAAATAGCTCTTTTGAATCTCCACTTGTCTTTCTCTTCTCTGAAGAGGTATGCAGAAATTTCTTCTCTCAGAAGGTAGTGAACCTCTGGAATTCTCTGCCCTCCAAACAACCCCCCCCCCTCCCCCGATAGTTATGGGGGTTAGATCATTGGATGAATTTAAGGTGAAGATGGACCTGGGACTCAACAGCTCCCTCTGAAACTAGATCCTTGACTTCTTGACCAACAGGCAGCAACACCTCCGGCACAATTATTCTCAACACTAGTGCCCCACAAGGCTGCGGCCTCAGTTCCCTACTTTACTCCCTATACACTCATGACTGTGTGGCCAGATTCTTCTCTAACTTCATCTACAAGTTTGCAGATGATACCACCGTAGTAGGCTGTATCTCAAATAATGATGGGTCGGAGTACAGGAAGGAGATAGGAAGCTCAGTGGCATGGTGTCATGACAACAACCTTTCCCTCAATGTCAGCAAAACAAAAGAGCTGGTCATTGACTTCAGGAAGGGGGCGGTACACATGCACCTGTCTACATCAACGGTGCTGAGGTTAAGAGGGTTGAGAGCAAGTTCTTCGGAGTGAACATCACCAATAGAATGTCCTGGTCCATCCACGTAGATGCCATGGCCGAGGAAGCTCACCAGCCAGTGCCTCTACTTCCTTAGGAGGCTAAAGAAATTTGGCATGTCCCCTTTGACACTCACCAACTTTTATCGATCACCATAGAAAGCATCCTATCTGGATGCACCATGGCTTGTTATGGCAACTACTCTGCCCAGGAAACTGCGGAGAGTTGTGAACACAGCTCAACACATCATGAAAACCAACCTCCCCTCCATGGACTCTGTCTATACCTCTCGCTGCCTTGATGAAGTAGCTAGCATAATCAAAGACCTCACCCACTTGGGACATTCTCTCTCCTCCTCTCTCTCATCAGGCAGAAGATACAAAGGCCTGAAAGCACATACCACCAGGTTCAAGGACAGCTTCTATCCCACTGTTATAAGACTATTGAACGGTTCCCTAGTACGATAAGATAGACTCTTAACCTCACAATCTATCTCATTATGACCTTGCACCTTATTGTCTACCTGCACTGCACTTTCTCTGTAGCTGTGACACTTTACTCTGCATTCTGTATTGTTGTACCTTGTGCTACCTCAAAGAACTGAGTAATAAATTGACCTGTATGAACAGTATGCAAGACAAGTTTTTCACTGTACCTCAGTACAAGTGATGATAATAAACCAACTCCAATAAATATTTGAAAGATTGAGAGTTATGGGGAACTGGCATAAAAGAGCAACTGAGGCCAGCATAGATCATCCATGATCATATTGAACTGAGGGACACGGTGGCCTACTCCTGCTTCTATGTTCTTGTGCCTTGTGAGAAATACCTTGGTTTCTCTAGTCTCCACATACTTATATTAGTTAATCTCTTGTACCTTACCAGTAAATGTCTTACAATTCACCTAATCCCTCGGTATCTTTCACTTTGGTATCCAGAATAGGCCATAGTACACCAGTAATGAACTAATAAGTATTTTGGAAGGTTTTAGCATGTTTTCAATGCTTTGTGTACTATGCCTCTACTAATAAATCCCATTATTTAACAGGCTTCACAATTTTTCTTTTCATTTTACCAGAGCTTACTATCCTCACTATTTACTACATTTCCAAGTTTCATGTCATTTCCAGAACATGAAATTATATCCAGGTTATTAATTATATCAAGGGAATGGATCCCACATTGAGCAGTGCAGGACACCAAGGAACTCCTTCCAGTTTAAAAATAGAGCCATTTGCCACTGCAATATCCAAGAAAAAAATAATATTTATGTGCAACAAAACATTCTATTGTATCTTATCGGAATTATTTTTATTATAATCTCATCCTTGCTTATATGAAAGAGATGGCCAATTTTTAAAGACAAGAAAACCCTTGCTGTGTTTGGAGGACCTGCATAGTACAAGATGCAGTGTAATCAGGGTCACGTCTGGGCCAGAACTAGCTCCAGCACAAAACTGTTGAGAAAGCCTTGCATAAATGGTAAAGCTGCACTCCTAGATTGCAGTCTATCAATGCCATCATGTTATTTTCAAAGTTTCTGACAGTCAGATGCATTGAATAACTGTTAAATATGAAATAAATAATAAAAAATGTTAAATTATTAAACTTTAAGAAGCTAAGTAAAATGACCTAATACACTCAAAAGCACTTATTAATAATTAAATTCCTTAAAATAAATTATTAAAGCCACAACAGCAAACAAAAATAATTCATAAGATGTAACATACCTTATTCTAATGCCACAATATCTAGGGCAGAGTGACAGATTTGTGAGCAAGGGCCTGTTAGCATGTTCAGATCTTGTACATCTGGATACACATGCACCAAAGTCTCAGAGTTGTTGGCAGTCATGTGGGTCAATGCTGGCATTTCACAGTGGAACTGTTGTCACTTACCAGCAAATTGCAGGCAATTGAAATAACCTTCATGGGTCATCCATCAGTTTTCAACAACAAAGTTTTCAAAAATGCGATTATTAATCATTAAACCCCCTCTATGAAAGAAGTTGGCATTCGTGATCATTATCTTTTATCAATTGTCTACCATTTCTTTCTCCCTTTATTTCACTCAGTCATAGAATAAAACTCACATTGTTGCTATCACATCATGCGATCCTGGAAGCATGTGATTAGACTAAACTCAATGGTAGCACTCCTAACTTTTGAGTTAGAAGTTTTGAATTTAAGTCTTACCCCACAGAGACTTAAAGATATAATTTGAACAGTCCAGTCCAAGTAGATATGAAAGATCCTTTTGTACTTTTATAGGAAGAGCAGAAAGATTTTTCTTGGCTATTCTTTTATCTCTCAACTAACTCCAACAAAGCACACTATATTGCAGTTCATCATGTTTATTTCTGTGTGTCAGTACTGTGAACAATTGACTGTCATTATATTTCAACAGTGACTCCAGAAGCTCTTCATTGGCTTTGAGTCATTTGAGATCATCGAAGATTGTTTATATGTGATTTCTTTCTTCATATAACGTAGTTAACTTATAAGAAATGAGATTACTTAAATTGACAATTTATGGATTATTAGCATGAACAGTTTTTAAGCTACAATTTTCCATCAAATATTTGGAAGAAACAATAAATGGTTATTTTTTCACTATCATCAGTTTTTAATTGCATTTAGCTGTAAATTCTATTAGAATAATAAAAAGAGATAATTTGTAATTCCCTACCTGTCAGATCCAACTTGAAAAAACACAGAAATACTCTGGAGGCTAATGGCCTGTAAGAATTATTTGCTTGACATCACTGTCCCGTCACTGCAATTTCTTCAAAAACAATGTTGTGAGCTCCTCACCTTATTCTGCATCTGTTGTTGAAAAACCATGTTGGAAACCACTGCATGGAAATGACATTGACTTTCTGAATTAACTTGTAGTCTATTAAGAATGACGAATGTGAATGGCTTGAAAGCAACATTAAGGAGAGAAATTACCCTATTATAGTTTTTGATTTTGTTTTCCTCTTACTCCAAGCAGGCAGGAAAGATGTTGTCAACTTACGTAGGTCCAGCCTCTGCTTTGTAGTTAAGTAATTTATCTAGTGGGTTCTAATTTTGCTAATGTCATGGAGATAATTGCTTTCTCAAACCCACTTCTCATGATCTTCTCTTGTTTCTTGACATCTGAAGACTGCAGGTTGCAATGCTGCTTCAGACAATGGTTTGATGTTATCATTGTATTCCGACTAGCTTTGCAACTGGACGTTTCTGTCAGTGATAGCTTTTAAGAGATCTGAGCATTTCACTCTTCCTGACTGAAGGACCAGCTGGCTTCTTCATTCGTTGCACACACCTCTGGTTCCTTTTTTTAAATTATGTTTGTACACATCTAGCTTAATTGAGTGCATTTCTTTGCTTTTCATTGCATTTGCTTTAATCCAATTTGAGATTATTATCCCTCTGAAGAGAGAAATTCATTCCACATGGAAGACAATCTGTGTGGATATGGTGTCTGGTTTTCACTTCCTGGAACCATTTCCCAAGAATAGGTTGCAAGTTGGTTTCCATCTTATATGTTTTTTTTAACGTAAGCTAAAGCATCATCTTAATACATATTAGTTTTTTAATAAACATTCAGAAGGATATAACTTACTTGCTTTGAGGTGTAACTTACTGACACCCTTTTTGTTTTTTGTCTTTGCTGTCTACGCATAACTAGCAGCTTTGTTTGGCATCATGGTGTTTCCTTTGGGAAAGCTGCCTTTTACAGTACACAATTGCAAGATCATTGTTACAATTTGTACTCTGAAAACTGAGAATATAAATCTTTGTGTTTTCTGGAATGATGCTAGCATTATCTTCACATTTTTGTAACTTCTCAAGCAGATACTAGTAATGTACAGTGCTTGATGGGTGCAGGAATCCTGTAGTCTTTGCCTATTAATGCTATTCCTTTATGGAGCAGTGGAGAACTTTATTGATCATGCTCATTGTCTGCTTGAGCTGGGAAAATGATATAAATTTGCCATTTAAATTGGCCACATAACTCCATTGTGAGCCACCTCGGCATTGAATTTGTCTTGTCCAATTCCTGTTGTTACTCACTTGGTGATGTCCTGCTGATGGCAATGTACTGAAATAAATCATTGATATAGAAGTTTGTTCTCTGATTCATGTTATAAATTAGTAGTGTATGCATGTTGTGCTCCCCTTTCAAAGGTCCAGATTTCAGAAACAGAATGTACACTTCTATATTGAACATTTAGTGCATATAACTCAAAAAAAATTTTGATCCCTTGACTCTCCCAGGCTATTATTTTGGACAAAGAGCATACCAACCATCTTTAACTCAGTGGAAAAAGTAAAACTGGTGTCATTAGTGTGCATTTCAAAATATGTGAATGGAATAGTGAGGAAAAAAAAATGACCATCACTCATCTTGTCCATTAGGCCGTGTGCCATCTTCCCCAGAAGTTAATGGCCCATATGTGGAAGCTGATCAGATGTTTTCAAATGCTATTGCTCATGGGTAGCATGTAATTGAAGATGTGGAAGGAAGCAAGAATAGACTGCTGAGAACACCTGAATTTTGAATTTCAAAGAAATGTCATTTCATGTAAAGTATTCATTGTCACACACACGACAGCAATCAAAAGAGAACAGTGCTAATCAGAATCAGGTTTGTTATCACTGACATATGTTGTGGAATTTGTTATTTTGTGGCAGCAGTACAGTGCAAGACATAAAAATTCTATAAGTAACATAAATAAATAAATAAATAAATAGTGCAAAAGAGGAATAACGAGGTAGTGTACATGGATTCATGGATCGTTCAGAAATCTGATGGCGGAGGGAAAGAAGCTGTTCCTGAAACATTGAGTGGTAAGTAGTAGATTGCAGAGGAAGTTAGCTGGGGGAAGTCATATATGGTTGATGTTATTAAAGGTGGCAGGTAGGCAAAGGAAGATGAGGAAATACATTGAACAATGGCAATAAATATACCATTTACATAAATGGCTCTGTGCAAAGTTGTGGTTTTTAATAAATTGGCCACTGAAAGTGTCCTTCTACAATAAATATTGCAGGGCTTTTTAAAAAAAAAGTAAAAAAAGAGAATGCATCAGAAGAATAAAGGACTTGGTGCTGTTTTATTTTCAGGAATGTACGATGTGCAATTAAGGTGTAAATAGAATTCATGAAAACAGACACACAAGCATGGGGATAAGGAAATGGAGGCTGGGGTAAGAGGCTGGTCAGAAGACCAGGAGATGTACTTCATGGGCCAGATTTATGTAAAGGAGAAAATAAGAGAGAAACGTGCTTCCTGCTACATATGTGGAGATATAAATAGCGTGGAGAACTTATGCAAAACAATCTAATTGTTTTTGTTTGCTTGAAATATTCATTCAGTCATTGCTTTATAACTCTGGATTATATAGATTGAATATAGATTGTTTAGTGCTGTGAAATTATTAAAGAAAAGCTGAAAACTGCTTTGAGAGTTTTGTGGTACAAAAGAATTGTCACATTGGCACAGCTAATGGAGGACATAGCATTTAGAAAATGTTTTGAGCAGATCAAAATTCATGTTGGAAAATGTGTTCAGCTTCTCTGTGATTGTCCATGATATCTTAATTTTCAAAGCTGGCTTAAAGAGTTACAAGGTACTTATTAAAAACATGAATTCTATTATTCTAAATGGTAAGTGTACTTTCAAATCATCATTTCTTCTACTAGAACATAGTAGAGCATAGGCACAGGCTCTTTGGCTTACAATTTCTATGCCAACCATGATGCCAGTTCAATCTAATCCCATCTGCCTTCACATGGTCCATATCCCTCCATTTCCAGCCTGTTCATGGGCCTGTCTAAATGCCTCTGAAATGTGCCTGTTGTATCTGCTCCCACCACTTCCCCTGGTAGCGCATTTCAAGCACCTACCACTCTCTGTGTAATAAAATTGCCTTGTAAATCTCCTTTAAACTTTCCACCTCTTGCCTTAAAGCTACGCCCTCTAGTATTTGACATTTCCATTCTGGAAAAAAGACTCTGACTATTTACCCTATCAATACCTCTCATAATTTTATATGTTTCTATCATGTCGCCCATCAGCCTCTGACGCTCCAGAGAAAACAATTCCAGTTTGTTCAACCTCTACTTATAGTTAATACTCTCTAATCCAGGCAACATCCTGATGAATCTCCTCTGCACCCTCTCCAAAGTCTCTGCATCATTTCTGTAATGCAGTGACCAGAAATACACACAATACTTAAAATGTGGTCTAACCAAACAACTGCCACATGACTTCCTAACTTTTATACTGAATACTAAGTGCAGTGGTAATTATTTCAATGTTTCTGTTAATGTTTAAAACTTCAATAAAATTGAATAGAAACTGTTTATAGCAGCACAATATATTATGAACAAAACATTAAACACAAAGGTATTGATACAAGTTTTCTCAGTGAATAAGTGAATACAATAGTGTGGAAATTTGTGGCTCAGTGGATGAAATGAAGTATTATCATGGAGTGTGAAAGGGACCTCACTAATGATGTGAACTATTTAATTTTGCCCTTATAGAACAGATGGTATTCAAGGAAGTCTTTGTTGCCAATTTCCAGGCTTGCGTGTCCTGTGATATTTCACCACTAATGGCTCTCTGTCAAGGATTCACATGGAGCATGTGGACTTTAACCAAAAATATTCTACCAAAGCTACTGAGAGCTTCCATAGTTCCTTTGTAAATTGTTTCCAGAATCTCTGCTTCTGAAATATATCTCTCCAGTTGAATGCAGCAAATCTGTACTGATAAAGTGAGTACTACTAGCCTCCAGTGTGAATCAACTAGTCAAGAACTGACCAGATTGTCTGTTGAAAATAACTTTCTTGTATCACAGATTGGCCTGGAATCCTAAACATGTTGTTGTAAATGGTGGTGGACAATTAAATAGCTGACAATAGGAGGAGGCTCCCAGAATATCTCCATCGCCAGCACTGGAAAAGCTCAGCACATGAGTGACAAGGCTGGAGCATTTGCAATCATGTTTAGGAACAGTCATCAAATAGGCTATCCATTACAGCTAAAGAATAAGTGCCCTTGACATTAAGGCAGCATTTGACCAAACATGGCATCAAGAAACCCTGGTAAAATTGAAGTTAATGAGTATATAGTGGTTGGAGTCGTGTCTTGCTCAATGGAAGATGGTGGTTGTTGTTGTTGCTGTTTGAATTCAATCATATTAGTTCTCTATAGCAGTCATCCATCTGCCACCCTAGCCTTTTCACTCCTGGATAGTCCTGAAGTCTACTCCAAGCTGAGCATCTAATCATTCCATTACATCATAAGTCCTTGCCTTTCTTGCAGTTTGTACTTCAACTGCCTCATTGTGTTTTTCTGCCTCTTGCACATTATACACATTAATAAATAAAAAGAAATAGGGAAAACTTTGACAATTATGTTTCGATGTAAACAAAGGTTAATTTATCCACTTTGGATCTAAAAGAATAAAACAGTACTTGCTAAATGGTGAAATGATAGAAGTAGTATAGATCTGAAGAGTTTTGGCAAGTCCTTATGTAGATCATTAAAAGTTCCAGCTTAACTAGGAGAGCCACCTGAAAGGCCTGTAATCATATGTAGTGAACAGAATCTTGTGCTGTTGGCTCAAGAGGGGAATGAGGTGGGGTATCTATGTCTGCTTTCAGTACAGTGGTTTTAAATCCAGATTGTGGAAGAGTTTGGAGACTCAATTTGTGCTTGAAGTTCTGTGACCACCTGCTCCTGTGGTGTTGATGGGTGAATTGTGCTGGAAAAATCAATATTTGTTCTGCCTCATTGAGAAGTACACAGTTATTATTGGTTATTTTTTTGTGAAAATCAAGCTATTTTGCATAAAACAAAATAACTCATGACGTTGATACACCCATCCACACATTCTACCCTCACCCCCCATGTCTCTGCAACCTGTTTAGTTTGCACATATTGAATTAAGTAACCTAGCAACAGTCCTTGAGAGCTAAATCAGTATAAATATGACATTATCTCCACATGTTTGGCATCTATAAAATCTGGTTTCGACTGTTGAATCACCCTTTGACAATTTGTCAACCAGATGGTTTCAGCTATAATTATTTCAGTAACCTGTATGCTTATGATCATCATTGAATTCACCAGTGTGCAGTAACTTTACAATACTATATGTATTGGACATGCATGATTACACACAAAGTAATTTCTGTAAAAATTAAACTTACAGACCAACAGGTTCCACTGGGAGAGTTGCAATAGATACTCTGATTAGCTGGAGAAAATGTTGCTGATTGAGTTAACACAAACTTGGAGGTGTAATGGACTGTGAGGAGGATAGTTGTCGATTTTAAGGAGACATAGGCTACTGGAATTGGTGGACAGGTACTAGGTGAAATTTAATGCTGAGAAATCTTAACTATTGCATTTTGGTCAGAAGAATAGTAATGGAAATACAACGGTGGGCACAGTTCGAGAATAAAAGAGAAATATGGGGTATATATGCATAGTTCATCGAAAGTGGCCGGGGCAGGTTGAGAAAGTGTTGAACAAAGCATACAGGATTTAAGGCTTTATAAACTGAGACATAGAATACAGGTGCATGGAAGACACGAACCTTATAAAATACTGGTTTGGCCACAAGTGGGCTATTATGTCCAGTTATGGGTGCTATACTTAAGAAAAAATAATAAGGCTTTGGAGGGTGCAAAGGAGATTCAATAAAATAATTTCACTGATAAGGGAATTTTGTTTTGTGGATGGAATGGAGAAACTCAGTTGTTTTCCTTGGAACATACAAGGTTGAGAGGGGATCTGACAAGAGGTATTTGTGATTCTGTGAGTCTATTTGAAATTGACAGAGTAGATGGAGAGATATTGCTCCAATTTATGGAAGAGTCAAGAACCAGGGGACTTAGAATAAAGGTGATTGATGATAGATTCAAGGGTTACATGAAGAGAAGCTTTTTATGCACTGAGTAGTTAGAGTCTGGAATGCTCTGACAGGAATAGTGGTAGATGTAGATTCAATTGTAGCTTTCAAAAGGGAGCTAGATAAGTTTCAAAAAGGAAATAACGTGCAAGGCAATGGGAAATAAGTGGGGGAGTTGGACTAGATGGATGGAGCTGGTAGTAAGAATTCTGTGATTCTGTGACATTTCTGCTTTTCCTTCACCAGAGGAAAATTGAATGAATAGATTTCAATGTTACCATCAAGGAAATTTTTAGCAATAAATGTAATTATTCCAAAATGATATTTTGTAAACCCAAGGGTGTTTTATAGCTTAATTATTTGCAATTTATTGATTGCAATATAGGCAGTACACCAACTTTGTTATGCATGCTAATTTCTTGGATTTCCACATCCGGCGAGTGCTAACTCTGCTGGTGATTGGCTTGATGCATCAAAAGGGGACCAATATTATGAGTGGCTATTTTCAATAGGAGAAAGATATTTACTCTGAAAAGGGAGGTACATTGTGACAGATGCTCAAAGTAACTCTGAGGTGGGTTACACTGAAAAAAGAAACCACCTAAGTGAAAGTGAGCTGAAATTTTCAGATGCTGCAACAAAGGCAATGGAAGTGATGCAAAGTAGCACAGATGTCTTCTATCCCTACTGGACTTTAATTATGAGGCATTGAGTGCAGACAATCATGGAATTCAATGCCAGCTGTAAAGCCCAAGGACTTGCAGCACCACAAAATGTTTAGTGACTTCATATGAGTGGTCAAGGTTGGAGAATCCATTTTGAAAACCTTATCTTCCCAATTGTGATATTACCCTTCAACACTTCTCAATTCAATACACCCAGACCAGCACCTATCCCATCACCTACCCCATCACCTACCAACAACCTCAACTAGAACTCATAAGATCTCATGCAAATTCCAAGAGGAGCCCCCTCTACCCATGAAAAACACGATGATGCTGGAGGAACTCAGCAGGCCAGGCAGCATCTATGGAGAAAAGCAGGCAGTCAATGTTTCGGGTCAGGACCCTTCTACAGGACTGAAGATAGGAAAAGGGGAAGCCCAATATATGGGAGGGAAAAACAGAACAGTGATAGGTGGACAAAAGAGGGGAGACGGGGTGGGCACAAGGTTGGTGATAGGTAGATGCAGGTAAGAGATAGTGATAGGCAGGTATGGGGGAGGCGGGGAGAGCAGATGCACTGGGGGATGAATCAAAAGTAGGGAGAGAAAGGAAAAAAAAGGTAGAAAAAAGAGAGAGAGGGAAGGAGAGAAGAAGCATGGTGGGGAGAGAGGTTTGTGGGGAAGAGGGGTGGGTTACTTAAAGTGGGAGAATTCAATGTTCATGCTGTTAGGCTGTAAGGTTCCAAGATGGAAAATGAGGTGCTGTTCCTCTAGTTTGCACTTAGACTAGTCCTGCCAGTGGAGGAGGCCAAAGACTGTCATATCAGCGATAGTGTGGGAGGGGGAGTTGAAATGACTGGCAACGGGGAGATGAAGATCATGGTTATAGAAAGAGTGCAGGTGTTCTGCAAAACGGTAACCTAGTCTGCGTTTGGTCTTGCCAATGTAGAGGAGGCCACACTTGGAATGCAGTAGATGATATTAGTGCAGGTGAATCTCTGTCTCACCTGAAAGGACTCTTTGGGTCTCTGGATGGAGGTGGTGTAGGGGCAGGCGTTGCACCTATGGCGGGGGCAATGGAAAATTCCTGGCGTGGGAATGCAGTGGGAGTTGCAGGGAGAGCAGTCCCTGCGAAAGGCAGAAAGGGGTGGGGAGGGGAAGATATGCTTGGTGGTGGGGTCCCTTTGGAGATGATGGAAGTAGTGGAGAATGGTCTGTTGGATACATAAGCTGGTGGGATGAAATGTGAGTACAAGGGGGAGCCTATCCATGTTGGGTCTGGGAGGGGTAGGGGTGAGAGTGGAGGTGCAGGAAATGGCAGAGATACAGGTGCGAGCTCTCTCAACCACAATCAGGGGGAAACCCTGGTTAGAAAATAAGTTGGACATCTCGGATGTCCAGGAGTGGAAAGCCTCATCGTGGGAGTAGATGCGGTGAAGGCAGAGAAATTGAGAAAAAGGGATAGCATCCTTGCAAGGTGGGAGAAGCTGTAATCGAGGTAGCTCTGGGCATCAGTGGGTTTGTAGAAGATGTTGGTGGATAAGGAATCTCCTGAGATGGAGATGGAAAGATTGAGGGAGGAGAGGGAGGTATTAGAGAGAGGACGGAAAGATTGAGGAGGGGTACTGACCTGAAACATTGACCCCCTGCTTTACTCCACAGATACTGCCTGGCCTGCTGAGTTCCTCCAGCATCATTGTGTTTTCCATCTAGATTTGCATCTGCAGTCCTTTGTTTCTCACCCACTTCCCATGTTTAACAAAACAAAATCAAATTTAAAGAAGATTTATATAATTAAGCATAGACAGATGACGGGTCAAAGACAGCAAGAAATGACTAAAAGATTAATAGAGAAGGAAAAAATTAAGGTATGAGTTAAATCTAGCCAGAAATATAAAAACAAGCATTGAGAGCTTTTTTTAGATATTTTAAAAAAGGAAAGTTATCAAAGTGAGTGTTGGTCCTACAGAAAGTGGGTTTGGAGAATAAATAATGAAGCATAGAAATTCTCCAGATATGAATTAAGCAGATAGATGCATTAAACAGGTAATTTGCATCTGTCTTCAGTATGGGGGATAAAAGTAAAATGCTAGAAATAGCTGTAAATTGGGATTTGGAAGGGAGGGTAGTGGTACTAACAAAATTGTTGGATCTGTTTGCTGACAAATCTCTGAGTCATGTTGGACCTCATCCAGAGGTCCTAAGAGGAGTGGCCAGTGAGAAAATTGAAGCCTTGATTTTAATTGTTCAGAATTTCGGAGATTCACGTAATATTCTAATTGGATTGGAAAAAGTGGAGGTGGGTGGTGGTGACAGAAAGCAGAAAACTACAGTACAGTTAGCTTAATATCTATCATTGGGAAAATTTTAGCTATCTTATGTCATGGTTATCAGGAAAAGTCAACATAGTTTTATGAAAGGGAAATCATGTTTGACTAATTTATTGGAGCTCTTTAAGGAAGTAGCATGAACTGTGGGTCAAGGGGAACCAATGGATGTACCATGCTTGGATTTCCAGATGGCATTTTATAACATGCTGCATCAGCTTATTGCAGGAAATAAAAGCTCTTAGTGTTCAGGAGTAACATTGGCATGGATAAAGGTTTGTCTGGTTAACAGGAAACTAAGATTAGGCATAAATTACTCTTTCTTTGGTTGCTAAAATGTGATGAGTGGTGATTCACAGGGATCTGTGCTGATCTCTCAACTTTTTACAATTTATATTAATAATATGGATGACGGTACCAAAGATATGGTTACTAAATTTGCTGATGAGACAAAGATGGGTAAGGAAGTAAGTTGGGAAGAGGACATGTGAAAGCTGCAAAGTGATTATGTAGGGTTTTATAGGATTAAGTGAGTGGGCAAAGAGATGGGAAAGTGGAGCGTCATGTGGAAAAATGTGAAATTATCCATTTTGGCAGGAAAAATAGAAATAAAAACATGTTTTCTAAGTGCTGAGAGATTGCAGAGTTCTGAAACTCAGAGAGATCTGCATGTTCTAATGCTTGATTTGCGAAAGGCTATTATTCGGGTCCAGCAAGTAATTAGGAAAGCTAACATGTTATCATTAACTGCTAAGGGAGAAGGAGGGAAGTTGTGCTTTAATTATGTAGTGCATTGAATCAGCATTTGGAGTACTTTGTTTAAAAATGGTCTTATTTAAGGAGGAAAGTTAACACATTGGAAGCAGTCATAGGGGGTTTGCTGAACTGAAAGCTGGACTGAGCTAGTTGCCTTATGTGCAACAGTTGGGCAGGCTAGGCTTGTATCTGCTATTGTTTAGAAAAGTGAGAGGGGTCTTGATTAAAGCATATAAGATTCTGATGGATCTCAACAGGGTAGATGTAAAAAGAATGTTTCCTCTTATTAGCCAAGTTTTTTTGTCATGCCTTATGATTATCAATTTATGAATACTCATAAATCAAGAGGGATTGATTTGACGCTACAAACAAAGGTTCTTTAAAATAAAATGTTTTACATTTTACATCATTGTGTTTATGCCGTATTATTGCATGAGCAATTAGTTCTGGATTGTAAAATCTTTAGCACTTCAGCCAGGATCTCGTCTGGTCCCATAAAAGTTAGATGCATAAAATATTCATTGCCACTGTCATGTTGACAGGCACTGGCAAAGTTGTCTTTGTCTTGATCTTATTTTGCAATTGTAACAGTAGTATTGCAGATATCAGTGAAGATAACCTTTTCATGGTTTGGTAGCTCACTCATTGTGAGGAGGATGCTCTCTGAGTGATCTTGGGAGCTGTGGGCTTTTGATGAAAGCTTTTCTCTCTGCTCTTCCTGCAGCTTATTCTGTTCTCCATGCACTCTGTTCATTCTCCCAAATCATATTCCAAGGGCAATGCTTGGTGCTGGACCCATATCTTAGACCTTGAGTGAAATGAACACCAGTCTCTTCATCTGATTGGCAGCATTGTCATATCAACAGATGACAGAGGTTCATTTTAAGACAAATCTTTCTAGTTAGGGTTGTTTGAGAAAGTGTATCTTTTCATTGAAGTGAATTTGGGTTTGTAAAGAAGGCAAAACTGAGAGTCATTGGAGTTTATTTTGGATTAAGCTTGGGTATCCAAATCAAACGGGACCAAGGAATTTGACGATATTGTGAGGTGAGGTGATGCATATTAACTTCCTGACAGCAGCATTCTACTTGTATGTAAAGCAAGGTGCAGCAAAGGTTTTCATTCAGGGTTCTTTCGTTATTTCACCATACATCAAGGTAAGTTCACTACTGTAAAAAGCTATGCCTTTGTACATTCTGTTCAGTATAAACTTCACTTAGTGATCATTTTACTGAACTGAAGTCCCAAACTAGGAAACCTGCTATGTACTTCACCATTTATTATATTATGTTGTGATCTCCACATTACAAAGACACAGCTGCACACCCTCATATGCCTTCTGAAGTGATTAAATATTTACCTGAAAGCTATTTGACAGCAGTATAAAGGCTGTTAACTTGAACACTACATAGTGGCCTTTCCAAAACTGTGGTTTCAAGTTTTGTTTGAGATTTCAGCCACATAAGCAAGTGTAAAGAAAAATGTCATATTGGTGAGGAAAACCCAGTTGAAATTTATTAGATAAATAACGAGCATTGCTATTAACTGAGAGCAGTGCATTGTTTTGTATTTAAAGTCCTTTGATAGAAACATAATTTTTATTGGAGTGGGTTTAGTCCCTGTCAAAAATTTATTTTGTGCTTTACTGAGATACTAAAATTACAGTATATATTGCAGTAAAGTTTTGCCAATTTCATCTTCACTTACTAACTGTTATGAATTTGGTGACCACTTTCTTTCTTTTTAAAATTACCTTCATGCAGACCATTTTTTTTTGAAGCCTCAAAATGAGATGGTTATAAAGATTTAGAGAACAAACATTATCCAATTTGGAGAAAATCCTTCAGTAAATAAATGGCGGAATTAAAGTTTTAAAAAAAAACCCTCTGATGTATCTAATCAGACATTAAGGCTAAAAGACTAAATGTTGTAATAAAATATATTTTTCCATCAAAATATAGTGGTGATGTATAAAATACATCACAGCTCTTTAGGTGCAGTGCATGGAGCATAAAAAATAGAAGCAGTAGTAGCTTATATTTTCCTTCAAGCCTACTTCACCATTCAACAAGCTCATGAGTAATACTGTACTTCATCCGATTTCTCTTTATTTATTTAAGATCCAAAAATCTCGGGTTTAAATGTATTCAACTGAGCAAGTATTGTCTCTGAGATAGCTCCAAAGTGTAATTTTTTTGAGTAAAAAATATGTCATCTCAGTCCTAATTGTCTGAAAAATTATACTGAGATTATGCACTTAGTTCTAGATTACCTAGTCTGAGATACTCAGCAGTCACACTGGCCTATTTACTTCATTGAGACCATCTCTTGTTCTTCTAAATTTTGGGCAATATACATCCAATTTATTCAATCATTCCTGATTTCAAGAATCAAATGGTGAATCCATGCTACACTATCCTAAAGGCACTTTAATTCCTTGTAAATGGAGAACAAAACTTCACACAGTACTCCAGGTGTGGTCTCATCAAAGCCCTGTATAATTTCACCATAATTTCCTTTTCTTGTTCTCCAACCCCCTTGTACTGTCTCAGATGCCTTTTCAAAATCCAGATGTACAACAACTCTTCATCTTCCCATCTGGTTACAACTTCCAGAACCTTTTTTTTTCCCTTTCAAAGACACACTTACGCTGATTAATCATGTTATCCCATTTGTATTTCCTAATAATAGATTCTACCATTTTCCCAACAACTGATGTCAAACTGATCTGTAGTTTCCTATTTCCTCTCCACCTCTTTTATTTTGAATAACTATATTACGTTTGCTATCTTCCGATCTTCCTGTATTTCCAAGGGATTTTGGAAGGTCATTATTGCATCCACCAACTCTGCAACTGCTGAGGGGCGGGCTATCAGGTATTTTTCTTATTGTAGTTGTCTTAGTTTCCCCAGTGCTTCCTCTTTATTAAAATTAATTACTTTGAAATCCCATTTCATTAATCATTTACATATCAATATTTCTTACTGTGCATCCTATGATGAATACAAAATGTTTCTTTAACGCCTCAGCTATTTCTGTATTACTTATTTTAATTTCTCTTGCCTCTGGTTCTAATGGACCTGCATTTGTTATGCAGAGTCTTTCTTTTTCTATGGTTGTGGAATCCCTTTAAATCATTTTCATATTTCTTATCAGTTCACACACATATTCTCATATGTTCAATGTTTTGGTTATTCTTTGGGTTACTACTACTCTCAGCCTTTTCTTTTAGCCTAATGATCTTTTTAAATAGCCATAGTCACACCCCTTGTGGCATTTTTATTTCTCAAAGGAATGTATATTTATTGAGAATTATAAAACGGATTTTTAAATTACAGGATCATGGAATCGTAACAACACAGAAAACTACCGGCAAAACCTTGAATATAATTTCAGAATCATTGTTGGCCAATTACTTAATACTTAATTAATTTAGAGGCTCTAGTTTCTGATTTGCATTCCTCATCCCAAGAATCAAAGTAGTGAATCTATGCTACACCATAGATTTGCATTCTATTTAAATTTCCTGGACACCAAAAAGTCATGATTCTCTGTTCCCTTAATGCCTCTCCTGCTCTGACTTCCTGTAGTTTTTGTCTGATATGATCAGGTTTTGAATTTCTGCACCTATAGCAACGTTTTAAATGATCAGATCACCAAGGAGAAATTGAGATGGGGAGGAAAAATGCCAGTATAAGCTTGGCAAAGCATGTGGAAAATGCCAAAATTATGTTTTTTACAGGTGAAAGACATCAACATGACCATCGAGATTTAGGAAAGAGTGTCAGTATCATCTCAGAAGTAAGGTTATAGCCAGGAACTAAAAGACAGCATACAACTAAGTAACTATTCTGCTATCCATAATATAGAAAACTGGGCAGTTGTTATATTTTTGTATGCTTGGGGAGTCTAATAAGTTTCTTCAAGTAAAATAAATTAAAAGGGTACAAAATTGTAAGCCAGCATGAGCTTCATACAAAGTTTAAAAAAATGAAATCAGATATACTCTGACCAAATTAAATTATTAGTAACAGGAGGAATACCCAACTGTAGGAAAATTTTGAGATCAGTGTAATTTTTTTTCATGAAGGAAGTAGGGAGAAAACTGGATATCCGTCTGGATAAAGTTTAAAGAAGAATGCTGAAAGGGTGGATAATGAAATGCCTGACACATTTGTGAAGAAATTACAGTGTAAATTATGTGACTGTGGTAACATCTATATTTACTCACAGCTCACAGGCATGGTAGTGTAGCAGTTAGCATAACGCTATTACAGCGCCAGCGCCCTGGGTTCAATTCCGGCCGCTATCTGTAAAGGAGTTTGTACGTTCTCCCTGTGACTGCATGGGTTTCCTCTGGGTGCTCCAGTTTCCTCCCATATTCCAAAGACGTACGGGTTAGGGAGTTGTGGGCATGCTATGTTGGCACTGGAAGCGTGATGACACTTGCGGACTGCCCCCAGAACACTACGCAAAAGATGCATTTCACTGTGTTTTGATGTGCATGTAACTAATAAAGAAATCTTATTATATTATTATTGATATTGAACCATACAGCTATTAGTCAGAAGCCATGCAATATGAAGCAAACTCTTTAGGTGAACTGAGAATTGACTAAAAAGTGATAATTTTGAATCAATTATATTGATATGGCAATACTGACTGCATGTGAGAGATTGGCAGCAGTAGAGAAAATACTGACGAATCTTGGCTAGATCAAGAACTGGGTTCATTAGTGGAAAATAGTGTTTAATTTGGCAAAATGCAGAACTATGATAAGGCAATAAACAGTGAGCATATGATGTAATGCTTTTTGCCTGCTTGAGATTAATATTTTCTCATGGACCCTTCTATAACTTGCCCAAGAAGTAGGAGAAAGACCTTTTAGCAGAAATCTGTACATCTTTAAATCTGTTGTTTCCACTATACCTCTTCAACTGCAGATGTTGTACCATACCTGTATAAACTTGAATTTGAAAGACAGAAGCTATATTTGTGACTGATCTAGGCATTCCACCTAAGGGTAAATATTGAGTGGTTCTCCTTTATCTATTATTTGTAACGTAGCTTCAAAGCAGTTATATGAAATCCAAGAAGAGTGAAATCTAGCCAACTTGCACTCATCCATTTGAAGGAGGGATGTTTGGAAGTTAGTAATTACAATGGGCTGTAGTAAACAGAGCAGATGTAGTTTTCTTTTCCCCCCAAACATTGTGATGAACAGTGTTAGTTCTTGGAAACAGAACACAGATTCAAAGACATTTTATCTCCAAAATGTGCTTATCGATTCTTGTTTCATCTCCTACTTTTAACACTCACTGTTGGTGTGTGGGCTAGTTCCAGAGAATACATCAGTAATTCCACTTGGTGTATTCCTAAACTGCAGTGAGAAGGGAAGAAATTGGTCCTTGTTACACCAGATGCTAGGTTGAATAAAATCACTGTGTCATTAAGTGTATTCTTACTTACACTACAAAAGACTATACATGCCATTCTGGAAAATGAGTAAAGAGTGCTGCAGAAAACATGTTGTAGTCCCAAGAAAGATAAGATATCTTTATTAGTCACATGTACATCGAAACACTCAGTGAAATGCATCTTTTGCGTAGTGTTCTGGGGGCAGCCCGCAAGTGTCGCCACGCTTCCAGTGCCAACATAGCATGCCCACAACTTCCTAACCAATACATTTTTGGAATGAGGGAGGAAACCGGAGCACCCGGAGGAAATCCACGCAGACACGGGGAGAACGTACAAACTCCTTACAGACAGCGGCCAGAATTGAACCCGGGTGGCTGGTGCTGTAAAGTGTTACACTAACCGCTACACTACCGTGCCTAATGACAGCTCCAGGACCCTTGTGCAAAGTCAACACAAGGAGTTGGATTGAAGGTACATTAAGCATGTGCTTATACAATGTGCCCTCATTTTTATAAAGGGGGATAAAAACAGAAGTGTGATTCTGGTATTGGCAGCATTAGAAATTAAAAGAGTATTTGTTAATGCTAAGGCATGTTTTTTTAATTAAAATTGGCATGTTTGTTCTTATGAAACATGTTTTTTTTTCCATTTTGTCCAAGTGACTATTCTGCATTTGAGAGTAAACTATAATTTTAATTTTCAAGTCAAATAAGAGAAGGTTACAAAAGCCATGTATTGCCGATGTGAGAAATCTGAAATTAAAATCAATAATGCTGGAAATATTTAAGAAGTCAGGCAGCATCTATAATAAAAGTAGTAGAGTTAACATTTTAGTCAATAACCATTAAAAAAATTATGGACATTTTAAATCTAAAAAAGATTGTATTGATTTAAATACAGCTTTATTAAATTAAGTTATAAGAATAGATTTTTCATAACACTTTCTTAAATAGCAAATGGAAAAATATAAAAATACTTATTTCATTTTTCAGTTACTACAGCTGAAAACTGTTTAGGTGATGGCGTTCTTTCAAAGATACCAGCTTCTTGCAGTAGGAACAAAATTATTTCACACAAAAATCCTTGATAAGAAATTGCATAGTGCACAGTTGTCATTTACTGGAACAGATCGTGGGTGAATTTTATCCTCATAAGTGGTCCAACCTGCCTTCAGTCTGTTGGAGCATTTCTGTGGAACCTAGGATCAGAGGGGCTTGGCTAATGAGATCAGAGCTGGCTCCTTTGAGAAGATACTTGCTTGAGGACCTTATAAAAGTGAGATCGATCTTGGTGGCATCATTACATTCACTCTCACTGGTTACACAATTTCAACAAAGCTGCAAGTAAATTGGAAACAGTTTTCACACCAACAAAATATAACCAGGTATTGGAGGGGGCTGGGGAGCTGTGTTGCACAGGGAAAAGTCCAATGGTTTGCTCTACACATCACAGTAATAAAATCCTGGATGTGGGAAAGTTCATCTGTTTTTTCTGAAGTGAAACAAATTATTTTTCCAACCCAGTATATATTTTTTCCAAATCTTCCAATTCATGATTCTGGTAGTAAGATTAAATATTTTTCTCAAAAGTGGTTGCAGCAAAACTTTAACAAAATAAAACTTTAAATGAGAAAATATCTAGGTGTATCCCAGACAGATTAATGAATTGGTCAAATAAAAAGACAAAATGGATCCATAAGCAAATAAGAAGTAGACCTGTAGACTACCATCCATCCAAGCTCCACCCCATTCTAGGTTTCTCTGAGATATTATCTTCATTTGCCCCCTCAGCTTCTTTTCGTCTATCATTCTCTGTAATTTCAGTGTCCACCTGTCTGTACATTAACGCTCCTACCAAAATTGACTACCATCTCCTTGACCTTGCTAACTCATGTACCATTCCATTCCCATTGTCTAAATGATAAAAACTTATTTAATTACTCAGCTTTATATTTCTCGGCATGCACATCAGCCTTGCAGCTATATTTCCTTTAATGTCTGCTTTTTGTGTTTCTTTTGTCTCTGCCCCGTCATACCATATCCCATCACCTACCCCATCTCCAGTGCTGCGCATCACTTACCACAGTATTTTCAATGATCAACGTGGGCCAAATGGCTTTCCGTCACAGTAGTTATTTTGTAAAGTGAGTGACAATCATGAAGTCCATATAAGTACTCACAGGTGTACTGTTGTTCTGACTAAACTATTGTAAATCTGTTGGAGATTGAAATGTGGGGAGTGCAGGTTTAGCTTCTGTCATTTTTACTGGTTGGGTCCAGTATTGCATCTTATATCAATATTAATCTGTTGCTAACCTTTTGCAGCTGCATCTTGAAAGATGTTCACTTTTTAAATAAAAAGATATGGGAAGGATATGTAATGGAATTGTAATTGTTTTCATTGAGTTTTACATGCTATCTGACTTGCTTCACATGAACTGTGCAAATAGTTTTAAAGACTTTGACTAATGATCATCTTTGTTATGTGCTTTGTTAATTCTTTGCCCGCCTGTGAATCATGTGATGCAGCTGCACCCTGTTCTCACTCCCAAATAGGAAAATAAAATTTTGTCAGCAGAATGCAGTTCTATAAATGTTTTTCCATTTTATCTTGCTTTACTATTAAAAGTATTTTTTTGCAATGTGACACAAAGTGGCAGGGAACACCTTTTATTGCAGTATCATATAATTCAGATGAAGTTACTTGAGTCAAGTATTTAGAACCTTGATTAAAGGCACCTATTATCTTGCCAAGTTAGCAATAGAGCTAGGTCATTTGGCTGGACATAGGAAGGAAAGAATTGAATTATTTGTCTAAAAGTGGAAGAGTCCACGCATGAGAACATGTAAGGATTACAGGTTAAAAAATGCAGGAGTTCTCTTCTGAAATCTTGGCCATAAGTTTTTCTTCAGTTCTGGTGTGTGATACAAAAAGTTTTAAAAATAAGCCATTATTAAATGTGACATAGTAAAATGGTGTTCCGCAGGGGTCAGTGTTGAGTCTGCTACTTTTCACATTATACGTTAATGGTCTGGATGACGGAATTGATGGCTTAGTGGCCAAGTTTGCAGATGACACAGAGATAGGTGGAGGGGCAAATAGTGCTGAGGAAGCAGGGAGTCTGCAGAAGGACTTGGACAGGTTGGGAGAATGGGTAAAAAGTGGCAGATGGAAGACAGCGTAGTGAAGTGTATGGTCATGTACTTTGGTAGAAGGAATAAAGGCATAGACTATTTTCTAAATGGGGAGAGAATTCAGAAATTGGAGGTGCAAGGGGACTTGGGAGTCCCAGTGCAGGATTCCCTAAAGGTTAACTTGCAGGTTGAGTCGGCAGTAAGGAAGGCAAATGCAATGTTAGCATTTATTTCAAGAGGACATGAATATAAAAGCAAGGATGTAATGCTGAGGCTTTATAAATGCATTGGTCAGACCATACTGGAGTATTGTGAGCAGTTTTGGGCCCCATGTCTAAGGAAGGATGTGTTGGCTTTGGAGAGAGTCCAGAGGAGGTTTACAAGAATGATACCAAGGATGAAAAGGTTAATGTATGAGAGCCATTTGTTGGCTCCGGGCCTGTACTCGCTGGAGTTAAGAAGGATGAGGGGGGGGGATCTTGTTGAAAGCTACCGAATATTGAAAGACCTGGATAGAGTGGACATGGAGAGGATGTTTCCAGTAGTGGGAGAGTCTGGGACCTCAGAATAAAAGGACATATCTTTAGAACAGAGATGAGGAGGAATTTCTTTAGCCAGAGGGTGGTGAATTGGTGGAATTCATCGCCACAGGTGGCTGTGGAGACCGTCATTGGGTATATTTAAAGTGGAGGTTGATAGGTTCTTGATTAGTAAAGGTGTCAACGGTTACGGGGATAAGGCAGGAGAATGGGGTTGAAAGGGAAAAATAAATCAGCCATGATCAAATGGCAGAGCAGACTCTGCTGAATGGCCTGGGATGATTAGGCTGAATGGCCTAATTCTGCTCCTTTGTCTTTTGGTCTCAAAATGAGAAAAAATAGTATGAACACTTATTGTGGTTCTGGAGGAAAAATATATCTACATCCATCAACATGCTCCAGTAATTGTATTAATATACATAATATTGATCCTATTTTTCAGTTTTTAAAATCAGTTGGTTTCTGCAAACTTCTTTTGCTGAATAATGCAGAGCACACTAATATAGAAAGTCATCAACACTGTTCCTTATCGTTGTGCAATGATCTGTTCCCCCACCCTCCTTGAGTTTTCACGGTTGACAATAACATCCTTCTTCATAGTCCACCTCCTCATCACTGCATTCTTGTCCTATCAGTGTAGTTGGTAGGTTTTCTATAGTTTTTTGTTTGGTGTTCTGTGCCTACATTTTCATCTTTGGGATGTCCCAAGGTTCCATCTTTGATAGCCAACTTTTCTTGTTTTGAATTATGGCAAAAATGCTCCTTAGCTTCTAATCTCATTCTCTCTTCCTGGATGTTCACTCACGTTTAATCAATAGTCTTCGTCTTTTTGGTTTCAGTGCTGAAATAAGGTTCAAATACTGCATCATTTCAGCATTAAGATTAGCTGTATCTGTTATCTAAGTATAGAATCATGGAGTATCAGTGGCATGCAAAAGTTTGGGCACCCCTGGTCAAGATTTCTGTTACTGTGAATAGCTAAGTGAGTAAAAGATGACCTGATTTCCAAAAGGCATAAAATTAAAGATGACACATTTCTTTAATATATTAAGCAAGATTACTTTTTTATTTCCATCTTTTACAGTTTCAAAATAACAAAAAAAGGAAAAGGGCCAAAACCAAAAGTTTGGGCACCCTGCATGGTCAGTACTTGGTGACACCCCCTTTGGCAAGTATCACAGCTTGTAAACGCTTGCTGTAGCCAGCTAAGAGTCTTTCAATTCTTGTTTGAGGGATTTTCACCCGTTTTTCCTTGCAAAAGGCTTCTAGTTCTGTGAGATTCTTGGGCCGTCTTGCATGCACTGATCTTTTGAGGTCTATCCATAGATTTCCGATGATGTTTAGGCCAGGGGACTGAGGGCCATGGCAAAACCTTCAGCTTGTGCCTCTTGAGGTAGTCCATTGTGGATTTTGAGGTGTGTTTAGGATCGTTATCCTGTTGCAGAAGCCATCCTCTTTTCATCATCAGCTTTTTACAGACGGTGTGATGTTTGCTTCCAGAATTTGCTGGTTATTTAATTGAATTCATTCTTCCCTCTACCAGTGAAATGTTCCCCATGCCATTGGCTGCAACACAAGCCCAAAGCATGATTGATCCACCCCTGTGCTTAACAGTTGGAGAAGTGTTCTTTTCTTGAAATTCTGCATCCTTTTTTCTCCAAACATACCTTTGCTCATTGCGGCCAAAAAGTTCTATTTTAACTTCATCAATCCACAGGACTTGTTTCCAAAATGCATCAGGCTTGTTTAGATGTTCCTTTGCAAACTTCTGATGCTGAATTTTGTGGTGAGGACGCAGGAAAGTTTGGAGAAAAAAGGGTGCAGAATTTCATGAAAAGAACACCTCTCTAACTGTTAAGCACGGGGGTGGATCGATCATGCTTTGGGCTTGTGTTGCAGCCAGTGGCACAGGGAACATTTCACTGGTAGAGGGAAGAATGAATTCAATTAAATACCAGCAAATTCTGGAAGCAAACATCACACCGTCTGTAAAAAAAAAAGCTGACGATGAAAAGAGGATGGCTTCTACAACAGGATAACGATCCTAAACACACCTCAAAATCCACAATGGACTTACCTCAAGAGGCACAAGCTGAAGGTTTTGCCATGGCCCTCACAGTCCCCTGACCTAAACATCATTGAAAATCTGTAGATAGATCTCAAAAGAACAGTGCATGCAGGATGGCCCAAGAATCTCTCAGAACTTAGAAGGCTTTTGCAAGGAAGAATGAGCGAAAATCCCTCAAACAAGAATTGAAAGACTCTTAGCTGGCTACAGCAAGCGTTTACAAGCTGTGATACTTGCCAAAGGGGGTGTTACCAAGTACTGACCATGCAGGGTGCCCAAACTTTTGCTTCTGGCCCTTTTCCTTTTTTGTTATTTTGAAACTGTAAAAGATGGAAATAAAAAAGTAATCTTGCTTAAAATATTAAAGAAATGTGTCATCTTTAACTTTATGCCTTTTGGAAATTAGGTCATCTTTTACTCACTTTAGCTATTAACAGTAACAGAAATTTTGACCAGGGGTGCCCAAACTTTTGCATGCCACTGTATAATACAGAGAAAAGCCATTTGGCCAAATATGTCCAAGTCAGTCAAAAAAGAGCTACCCAATCTAATCCCACTTTCTAGCATTAGATCCTTAGCCCTGCAAGTCATACTTCTTCAAGTACTCATCTAAAGATCATTGTTATTTATTCTATTTAAGCCTTTCATAATTGCATACACCTCCATTAAGTCTTCCCTCAGCCTGCTCTGTTCCAAATAAGACAACCCTACCTTATCCAATCTTCCTCCTTTCTTACAATTTTCCAACCTTGATCACATTTCTCCAAATCTCCTTTGCACCTTTTCCAATGCAATTGCATTTTTCCTGTCATGTGGTGACCATAACTGTACACTGTACTCAAGCTGAAAAACACTATGATGCTGGAGGAACTCAGCAGGCCAGGCAGCATCTGGTGGAGAAAAGCAGGTGGTCAATGTCTTGGGTCAGGACCCTTCTTCAGGACTCAAGCTGTGGCCCAACTAGTATCAAATACAATTAAAGCATAGCCTTGTTGCTCTTAGATTCTTATGAGAAAAGGGAACTTTAAATAATTGACACTAGTAAAGGAAATGGTACTGGAAAAATTAATACAACTGAAAGCTGACAATTCCCCTGGACCCGATTTCCTACATCTTGGTCTTAAAAGAAGTTAGCTGCAGTGATGAAAGATCCTTTGATTTTCCATAATTCTATGATTTATGGTATGGTCTCAGTATAGTAAAATCTAGTAAATACAACATCACTCCTCAGGAATGACCGTAGAGACAAAAAGTACAACTCCAGTCTAGTTAGTCTGATATCAGTCAAATGGAAAATGCTAGAATTTATTTAATGGGGATGTCAAAACAGCGCTCTTGAAACAGTACAAGTGATTTAGCATAGTCAGTATTGCTTTATGAAAGGAAAGTCAATTTTGTCAAATTTGTTAAGAGATTTTTGAAGGTTTAATCAGCAGGGCCGAAAAGGGAAATCAGTTGATATAGTGTGTTTGAAAAATCCTAGGGTACTACTTGTAAGGATTGTTAAATATGATCAGAGGTAATAGCATAGATTGAGAATTGATTAACTTGCAGAAGCAGAGATAAAGGGATTATTTTTGGGAAGTGTTATGTAGCCAGAGTGCTGCAAGAATCAGTGCTTCAACCTCAGCTATTTCTAGTCAATATCATTGACTTGGATGTAGCAATAGTTTGTAATGTATCTATCATTTCTGATGATTCAAGTTTGGAGGAAACTTCATCTGTGAGGGGGCATTAAATGATTTGGCAAGTAGGTGGTAGATGGACTATAAAATGAGTGAAAGCTACTTAAGTTGGAAGAATTGAAAACCAATAGAGTTAAACCTGAGAAGCTAGTATACATTGTTATTCAGAAGGATTTCAGGATTCTTGTACCTGAACTTATTAAGAAAGTTAACATCATACCAAAGATTTGAGTACACTTTTCAACTTATCTGAGGAATGTTAGTTGAAGATTATAGCACCAGGGTTCACAGTCTCAGATATTTTGGGCAGAATTGAGGAGAAATTTCTTCAAATGACCAAACCATTTTACTTAATGGCTCTTACAGCCTGGTGTTAATTTTGTCTGATGATGTTCATTTTGATAAAGCATGCTTTATGAAATGGTGCTGATAAAGCATCATTTTGGGATGCTTTAAAATATTAAGGGTTTTTATCTAAATGAAAGTATTTATTAAGTGCTCCATCTGAATGAAGATTGCATTTCATTTTTGAGTCATGAAATGTATGTAAAATGTTTAGTGAAACAGTCTTTTAATTGCATGTTTACTGTTTGACAATAGAATTTACTAGATACAGTATAAGCTTGCATAACAAGATAATTTAACAGCATTAATAAAAACCTTCATGTGGAAATACAATTTAATTGCTGAACAAAACTACAATCTGAGCATTTCTCTGGAAAGTTGTTTTCTTTTAATTAAGTTCCCATCATCTTTACCAGGACATAAAAATGATATAAAGTTATTTCTTCAATTAGACTATATCATATTACTTTTGAGTTTCACAATTTATCTGCAGTTTCGTTCAGTTGAATGACCAGTTTTCATCAAAATAATAGGCTGTAAACAAATTGTGCTTTTAATATGTTTTCTGAGACGTTAAGATGTCATGTAGTTCCAAATTTCTTTGGATAAACCTTCCTGTCTCCAATTCATCTTTTAAATTTCATCAGCATTTTCCAATGCATCAGTAACTCAAGCTGAAATCCTTTATAACTAAACATCCTGCCAGTTAACTGAACTGTGAAGCTGTTAAAGTACATTTAAATTTGACATCACTGAATAAATCTGTATTTTGTTTAAATATTTTGTCTGCCCAACCTTTTGTCTGCAAGACTTTCTGTATTCACAATTCTTGTCAAACTTTTGTGCTTATAGGAAAACTTCACTGTATAATATGCAATCTGGCCATCACTTCTGCAACAATGTGAATTGAAATTATAAATAAATTTTATATATATAAATGAGAAAATCTTGTGCACCTTTTTTCCTTATTTCTACCAATGTAATGATGGGGTCCACTCACAATTTCATAGCCATAACCCATTAACCTTAAAAATTCAGTGATATCTTGAATAGTGAAGAAGAGGAGCAGAATGAAGTGGTGAAGATCAAGGCCAGTTTTACTGAAGAATCTGAAACCTGTAACAGCATATCAAATTTACTGAATATTTACAATCTTCCCTGCTTTTTATTGCAGGCATTTTTTCCTCTTGTATATTCATTTAACATAGATCTTCCTCAATAGCCAGCCTCTGCCTAGCCATGCTCATTTACAAAACTGAATTTACCCTCACCATGAGATCAGCTTTCCCTGTGAGCTTAAGTCATACACAGCGTATTTTTAGATTTGACATTATGGTTGAATGTTAGACTTTTTCACAACTCCAAAACTTGCCTCGTTTCTGACCAGAGAAATACCTATGGCAATAACAAACAGTAGGCTGGCTGTGAGCGAGATGAAAAATAATATTAACATTTGCAATGACAATGGCAACAAATTCAGCAAAAACAGGCATGTTGGGAATATTCAACAAGAACACCAAGGTAAAGCTGAATGAACATAAATCCAATGTAAATGTAAAAAAGGTCATTTTATCAGCACAGACATTAGGAGATTGCTAGTTTGCTGTGTGTCTAGCAATTTATAGTAACTAGATGTGAAGCAGCTATGGTGCAATATTTTAATAGAAGTGAAAATAATGAAAATTGTATGAGGAAAAAGTCAAGAATCAGAATGGCTTCCCGTATGAGGTTAATTTTAACCATATGTTCCGGCATATGGTTGGGTCTTGCTATCATATAGTCATTGTAGAAATAAAATGGGATAGTTAAATGAGATATGCAGCAATTAGGATAGGAAGAGATTGATCTTGTCCCACAATTATTATCAAATGTACTGGACTCCATAGCACAAAAACAAAACTCCAAGGCACATTTTATTTTAGCACCGTTGGCGGAGATTTACTTCGAACATTATGATCAATATGCATGCACAATTGTAGCATGAATCATTCTGAAATCATGTTGGTGTGAAGGGCATCCATGTGCGCCCACTCCTCTATCAGCCATTAAAATTTAAATTCTTGTGCACACCCACACAGACAACACACATAATCAGCAGAAAGGACTCCCCACCAGCACTATTTGAGGTTATTTGCTGATTAATTCCTGCTGTCTTTTGTTACAATTCTACAAGCATTGGTCTTTCTAGCGTTCTTTATGGTTGCCAAGATTTATAGGAATTGTCTTTTCTGCAGAACTGAATTGCTTTCTGACATGGGAGCATTAGTAAGCATTATCCTTGAACTGCAACATTCCTAGGAAACAAATGGAAGCAATAGAGAGGAGGACAGGCTGTGTCTGTTCACAGGGAGGAATACTGACCTGAATCTCAGTGTATAGTTGTGTGTGAATCATCTGTGTCTTAGTAAGGACGTCTTCCTCTGCTACCTGCTGCAGCCACAAATGCAACCTCAAAGCACCATGATGTCCACATTACCAATTGCTGTTGAGGTGACTATGGTCAATATCTTTATGCTTCAGACTGTCTCCAGCCTGGAGCTGAATATGTTTGCAGTATATTGTAGTTTGTTGCATAAGCAATATAACTAGTGCTCTCAATTCAAAAGTGAGCTGACTATATTTAATTCTTTCTTGCAAAAGGACAGTAGGTATTCAGGTTCATGAGAAATGCATGCTATACGATGGTCGGGTTGCACACATGTGACTTTGAGGGCACCCCATTGCCAACTCTGAGGTGCAACACAATCAAAAAGGATTCCATTCCCTGTAGCTGGTGAGAGATTGGAGTCTTCCCATCATGCAGGTTAGTGCCCTGTAGCCTGCAGTTATCAGAATCAAAATCAGAATCAGATTTATTTTCACTGAGTTATATGATGTGAAACTTGTAATTTTGCAGCAGCAGTATAGTGAAAAGACATAAAATTACTATATATTACAAAAGTAAATAAATAGTGCAAAAAATGAATAACAAGGTAGTGTTCATAGGTTCATGAACTGTTCAGAAATCCGATTGCAGAGGGGAAGGAGCTGTTTCTGAATTGTTCAGTGTGGGTCTTCAGACTCCTGTACCACCTCTGAGAAGAGGGCATGCCCCAGATGGTGAGGGTCCTTAGTAATGGATGCTGCCTTCATGAGGCACCATCTCTTGAAGATGTTCTTGATGGTGAGGAGTGTTGTGCTCGTGATGGAGCTGGCTGAGTCTATAACCCTCTGCAGCCTCTTGAGATCCTGTGCATTGGAGTCTCCATACAAGGCTGTGATGTAGCCAGTCAGAATGCTCTCCACCATACGTCTATAGAAATTTGTAAGAAGCTTTGGTGACATACCAAATCTCCTCAAATTCCTAATGAAGCAGAGCCGCTGGCATGCATTCTTCATGATTGATGTGTTGGGCCCAAAATAGATCCTGCAAGATGTTGACGCCCAGGAACTTGAAGCTGCACACCCATTCCACTGCTGACCCCTCAATGGGGACCGCTGTGTGTTCTCCCGACTTCCCATTCCTGAAGTCCACAGTCAGTTCCTTGGTCTTGCTGATGCTGAGTGTGTTATTGTTGCAACACCACTCAACCAGCCAATCTGTCTCCCTCTTATTCACTTCCTCATGATTCTTTCATTCTTTGATAATCCACTGTGTCACCTGCAGTTGACTCACCACTATAAACCAAAAGTTGGCTACATGGCCAGCAGATCCATTCACTACAATGTAGCTCCTGACTCTGATGTATGATTTATATACTCATAGCCAATATGACCGACCCTTAATTTGAGATTAGGTCCCTTGGTTCCAGACACCCCAGCCAAGGGCAACATCAACTCCACAGCCAACCCATCAAGCCCTGTAAGAATTTTGCATGTTTCAAAGAGATCACCTCTCATTCTTCTAAACTGTCTTAACATTATTGTAAAAAAAAAGTTAAAAAATATATTAAGCTGTTGTAAGGTAATTAAAAGGAAAAATATTTGAAATGAAGAAACTCTTTAACCTGAACTCCATTTTTCAATGAAGGTCAGTGACCCCCATCAGAGGGTGGACAGTTCCTGATGGAACCAACCTAATGTCATCTTGTGGATTGGTTTTGGGTTTTGAAAAGATTTTTATGAAGTATCATGTAATATTTTTGACAGTGGTGCTATACATGTACAGCATATTATTTTTCAGTACTGCAGACTCCCTTTGAAAGTACATATCCTACAAATGGTTGAAACTCTTCCAGGATGAACTTACTACACTACAGTGTTAATTTGCAATCTTGTCATTGCCATACAACGTGGCCCACACATAATTCTGGTCTCAGACCATATCCTTGATGCTTAATGTCTGGCAGCATTAATACATGGACAATAAATGCCATTTTGCCAGTGTATAAAAAATTTACAGCAAGATATTATGCAATCTTGCAAAGTATGCAATGTAATAGAACCAGTACGTGACATAGTTGAACTAATTTTGTTTATTTGTAGTGGATTTGTATATAATGTGTCTGTTTGTTTTATTGATGCATGCTGTTGTACATCTTTCTTGTCTTTCGCATTGGTATGGTTGAGGGGAACTGTAAACTAAACAGATTGTTGCTGACTAAAGTTTCCATGGATGAAAGAGTTGAAGTACAGGAAATGGAGGAGATGCGGGTGAGGGCTCCATCACCCCCAGTGGAGGGAAAGCAACATTTCCTGAAAAAGAAGGACATTTCAGATATCCTGGAGTGGAAAGCCTCATCTCAAGAGCAGATGTGGTGGACACGGGAAGACTGAGAGAAAACGATGGTCCTTACAATAGACATCTTCTTTCCATGACCCATAAATAGGACTGCCCTGGTAGGCCAATTGTTTCTGCCTGCCTTTGTTCCATTGAACTTATCTCTTCATACCTCGACTCTATTTTGTCCCCCCTTAGTCTAGTCCCTTCCCATCTACATCCGGTACACTTCACATGCTCTCCATCATTTTAACAACCTCCAATTCCCTGGCCCCCACTGCTTTATCTTAACATGGACACCAGTCCCTAAACACCTCCATTCCCCATCAGGAAGGCCATAAAACATAGATCCAACCAGTTCCCCTCTTCTGACACTCTCCTCCATTTGGCCAAACCTATTCTCACCCTGACCAACTTTCATTTGATTCCTTTCACCTTCTACAAATCAAAGTTGTAGCCATGGACACTTGCATGGACCCTAGCTACGCCTGCCTTTTAGTTGGCTACGTGGAGCCATCCTTGTTTCAAGTCTACTCTGGCCCCAGTTTACAACTCTTTCTCCAGTTCGTCAACAACTGCATTGGTGCTGCCTCCTACACCCATGCAGAACTCGTCAATTTTTCATATTCGTAACTAACTTCCACCCTGCTCTCAAATTCACTTGGACTATTTCTGACACCTCTCTCCCATTTCTGGACCTCTGTCTCCATCTCAGAAAACCAACTATCCACTGACATTCACTATAAACCCATTGACTCCCATAGCTACCTCGACCACACCTCCTCCCACCCCGTCTCCTCTAAGGACACCATCCCTTTCTCTCAGTTTGTCTGTCTCTGTCTCATCAGCTCTCACGATGAGGCTTTACACTCCAAGACATCTGAAATGTCCACCTTTTTTGGGAAACATGGTTTTCCCTCTGCTGTGGGTGATAGAGACCTCATCTGCATCTCCTCCATTTCCCACACTTCTGCTCTCAACCCACCTCCCCACAGACAGAACAGAAGTAGGTTCCTTTGGTCCTTACCTTTCACCCTACCAGCTTCTGCATCGAACACATCATTCATTATTTCTGCTGGCTCCACAGGATTCCACCATCAGTCATATCTTCCCCTCCCCACCCCTTTCTGCTTTCTGCAGGGACCACTCTCTCTGTGACTCCCTGGTTCACCCATCCCTCCCCCACCCATCCCTCACCCTCCCCAGTCATTTTTCCCTGCAGGAGGAGTAATACCTGTCCCTACATCTCCTCCCTCACCACCATACAGGGACTTAAACAACCCTTCCAACCTTGTCTATTTGCATTTGGTGCCCTCGATGTGACCTCCTATACGTTGGTGAGACCAAGCACAGTCTGGATGACTGCTTTGCTGAGCACTCTGTCCACAACAGACATCATAAGCTTCTGGTTGCCAAATATTTCAATCCCCTTCCCACATCGATCTATCTGTCCCCTGCCTCCTCCATTGGCAGGGTGAGACTAAGTACAAGCTAGAGGAACAGCACCTTATATTCCGCCTGGTTAGTCTACAACCCAATGGCATTAACATTGAATTTTCCAGTTTCAGGTAACCCTCACCCTCCCTGTTCCTTGCTCTCTCCTTCTGATCCACCCATGTCCTCTAGCTCACCTGTTCTTTCCAAACTCCTTTCCCCAACCTCCATTACCTATTTTCTTTCCCCTCCCCCACCGGTTCTATCCACACACTCTACCCACTCTATCCTGTTCCCCATTCCCCTCCCCATTCCCATTCCTATTCCCATCTGCCCTTATCTGGTTTCACTCATCACCTTCCTTATTTATCAGATTCTGATTCTGCAGCTTTCCACCTATCACCTGCCAGCCTCTATTACTATCTCCACCCCTCCTTCCACCACCTGACTCCATCTGCCCATCAACTTGTCCTCACCTGCCTCATTCCCTACCCCTCACCTCTTTAAACTGGCTATCTCCCCTTCCAATCTCAGTTCTGATGCAAGGTCTCCACTCAAAACATTGACAATCCCTTTCCCTCCACAGATGCTGCCTGACCTGCTGAGTTAAACAGCTAGATTAAGGTGGAAGAAATGATCCCTTCACTTCATCTAACACCTGCAGCCACCATACAGTGAATTTGGTGTGATTTGGAGATTAGCTTGGAATTGGGATGAATGGACTGCAACCAGTCTGGGGGATTTAATGGTTGGGTACCATCTTGCATGAGGGTGAGTTTGCACAAGTTCTGCTGCACTGTGTTTATATACTTTTCAAGTACGGGACAAAGGGAGATCTATCCATCTGCTTTTCCTTGTGTTTGGGGTTCTCACAGGGTGGTAACCTGTGAATTCCCTGCAGGCACAAGTTACAATTCTGTCTTGGGGGTTCTTTCTTTTTCAAGACAAAGGGAAGTAAGGAAAAATGAAAGGGTTTTCAGATGAAGAGTTTACTGCAAGTCCTCAGAGCCCTGGTAATTTCTGTAAATTTACATTTCAAGCCAGGTTAAATGGAGGTTTAAGTGTGTTGTCCAAAACTATGAGTGGTTCTGATTGTGACTTTTTTTCTTATACGCTCCTTTACAAATGACGTCAACATACTTCCACTACAGTTCTGTCAATTCTGAGGTGCCTCAGGGTCCAAAATGAGGCCTATAGACTTGGCCACAAATGGGCAGGAGGAGCCTGATGGGGTGGGTAGTTTGGGTAGGTTATGTTATCCATCTGCCATTTACACTGGAGTTCTACCAATGTATTAAAACAAGATTCTCAATGCCTTCCCAAATGCTCCTTCTCCATTTCAAGTGGTTATGGGTCAGTGATTCTCATAAGTAAGTGGGGATGTTATACTTTTTCAAGGAGGCTTTGAGAACTGACTCAACACTTTCCCTTGTCTGCCTGATGGTCTCTTGCCATGGCACTACTCAGAATGCCGGATTTGGACAGGCTCTATATTGGACCTGCCCATTGAAGTCGACTGAGTGTAATTAAGACCTCAATGCTGAGGATGTTAGGAAAGGATGCTATTTTGGTTTGCTTATACTGCCAGTGCCTTTGGAAGATTTTATAGTGAAACTGTTGGTGGTATTTCTCCTGTGCTTTGAGGCACTTACTGCAGGTAGTTCATGATTCAGAAGCTGGCAGGAGGACAAAGTCATTGTTGCCTCCTATATCATGAGCTTGTTGCCTGTTTGATGTCTCGCTCTTCAGCACTCTTTTCCAAAGCAACCAATGACTCTGCTGGCACACCGAAGGTCATGGTGAATTTCAGCAACCATATCTTTCTTCATTGAGACGTGTCTCCTGAGATAAGAGAAATGGTCTATGTTTTCCATCCCACTGAGAGCTTAGAACAGAGTCGAAGGACAGAGGCAGGCTGTGCCCTTCAAAGGGAGAAATTTAAAGAATTTCTCTGCCACAGCACTGTCATTGACACAAGTGGCATTAACTCCATCCCACACTTGACCATCTATTCCACACTTTTACCACCCCTGACCAGCAAGAAGTTGAAAAGGCGAAATGTCATTGAAAATTTACAAGGCCTTTGGAGCCAATTTATAGCTGTTGAAGTTCTAAAACTTGGTGGAGAGTCAGAAAAGCACAATCTCATGGCCTGTGTCTGGATGTGCAGGTAACCCCAGTGACACCATAATCGTGACATCTTCAAGAAAACAGTCAAATATGACTGTAATAACTAAAGAAAGGTTTTCCCTGCTGTCTGTCACATGGAAAGTAATTTTAAACTATTTTGAACTAATTTTTTTTCTATAGACCATGTTATGGTAAGAAGTAAACTGCCTGAAAGGATAGTGAAAACAGTTTCAGTAATAATGTTCAAAAGGGACTGGAGTATATGCTTGAGAAAGAAAAGACTGGAAAGCTACAGTGAAGAACATGATGATGGGACTAATTGAATAACTCTTCTAAAGAACTAGCATGTGGACCATAGGCCAAATACTTGTTTTTGTTTGTTGTAAATATGGAAAAACATAGATACAGATGCATTCTTGTGGATTTGTCTTTATATGATTAAAAAAAATACATAAGTAGATTGTTAATAGGGATATAATCCTGTAAGGTTTGTTTTACTTTTATCTTTTCTGTTCAAGGTCTCAACAGATTCAAACAAAAATTAAAAAGTTTTACAAAAGGATCAAAAAATGTCTTGTATATTAGAGGATAGTATCAAAGTTTCAGGTGTGGTATCTATTTGATCTTTCTGTCCAGCTGCAGTGTAAAATAATGGTGATTAATATTAAACTACAAAAGGCAAACTATTCTTAATAAAACATTACAGAGTTGAATGAAAAGACTTTGTACTCATGCTTGCTCATTTACAATGTAATAGCCCTTAAAATGAAATGTCTTCATGTTTTAAATCCTTTGATTCAATTAATGTGAACTGCAGTGGTTTGTACTACATCAGTCTTCTCCTGACTTAGTGCCACCCTTTCCTGGACATTTGCTAATTTTATCACTGTTGTCTTACATTTCAGGATCACTTAATCACAGCATTAACTCATAATATGGATTGCTGTTGATATTCATCTTTCTTCACTGAAAAGTTTTGCTCTTAGGTTTTTTTTATAAGACATTTTCAGGAATCCATTTTGGATAGCATTTATTATTGTCATTTCACATTGAATTCTTTGAGTAAACTCTTTCCTGTAGGTCTTAGCAGTCATGTTTTGATAGCAAAGTATAAAATGATACATATTTATATACCAAATGGTTTGGAACCACAAATATATAGAAGTATGAGCTTGGCAAAATAATAGAATCATATCAGAAATATAAAAATCATATTGTTATTGATGGACTGTGATCAGAGCTTTTTAAAGATGTATCTCGCTTACAATACAGTGTTGACTAATGCATAATTTTTTGCATCTGTTGTTATTTGGAGTTGCTGTTTGAATGATTGATTGCTGATGTGAAAACTATTACAGTCAATGTAATTTATGATAAAAATACAATCACTCAGATAACTGAATATACCCTGGATTTATTACCTTATTGTATTTGTAATTGGGGAAGAAAAGGACTAATGAAAATATTGAACTATTTATACAACTGAGATTTTAAAATTGTACTAGTAGGTCATTGCTCTGAAATGTTTCTTTCTTCATTGTTACTGCCTGACCTGCTCAATATTCCTGTTTTGTTTATAAAGTACATTAAAATTGTTCAACCTATTATTATTTGCCAACCACCTCTCCTGTCTTTTTGTGGGTAAATGCAAAGTCCCATGTATATTCTGTTAGTTCCCAGTGATTTTGACATTTAAATCATCCACAGTGGCATTGTTATTAGCATCATGATCAGCACAGACATTGTGGGCTGCAGAGCCTGTTCCTGTGCTGTACTGTTCTATGTTCTGTATGTAGACATTTGAGACGGGAGATGGAACTCAACTTCGCTGATCTGTCCCCATGCAGTGCGAGGCATGAGAAAGTTGCCAGTACTCTTTGTTGTGTCAGTTCTACTCCATTTATATATTTTCTTAAATAGTATAGAAATTACTGTGCAGGGGGAGGTTGTTTAATTGGGCAGGAACACAGTGGTGCCAGGTCTTAAGAATGAACTAAGAATTACTTTATCTATTCTAATCCCTTCCTGATAACTTTTTATGTCCTTCCTTTTCAAATATTCAATTCTCCTAATGAATGATATATGTTGCCTTGCACTTTGATAACATATCAGCTGCTTCTCTAATTTTACCTAATGTGGGTGTAGAAGGCTTACCTTGCTGGTCTGAAGCTTCGCAAGGTTCAGCAACAATCTCTTAGAAGCCTCAAATGGCACAATGGCAAAATCATACCACAAATTTTCCCTAGTCCATGTTGTTTGATTAGCAGTTGTCCCACTCATTCTCAGTAATGAATAGAATTGTCTGGTTGTTTCTAAGTCATAATTAATGTCTCTTTCTGTTTAGTTTCATCAGTGTTAAACATGGAAGTCACATTTTGTTTCGTGAGTTCAGCTTTGTCAAAGCCACCCCCTACAACAGAGCTTCATTTATACGAATGTTCTGGCAGTGCTTTCGACAGATAGGCAAGAATGGAGGTAAGATGCTCCCAGTCATCCATTGAGAATTTTTCTTTAACTTTTTTTTAAAAAACCTAAAAAGTTGATGTGGACTTCTATTTTAAAATTTTATTCATAACTTATTTGTCTTTTACTTAAAGTTGTTTGTTGCAGTACGTTTCTCTCTAGCAACTCCAGCCTCTTGCAACTGTTATTTTTGTGACAGCAGATATATGTGTTACACATTTCCTATTTAAGCTTGAAGAACCTTCCTTGACTTTATGTTTAAATGCTACTTGCTTTATGTGATCTGGAAATGCTGTTTTTTTCATATTTCTATCCTTGTGATACATGTAGTCAGTTATTCACACAGCCATATTTTTGAAGAAACATATGCTTCCTATCCTTCAGCAAATGCACTAGCCATGTTATTCAAGATTAAATCACATTGTGATTGGGGCTGAAGTAGCTCAGGTTAAATAATGGTTAGTATTGTAGGGAAGGCTTACAAAATTCATGTTTCTTAGGACTAAGGTCAAAATTAAACATGTATGTATTGATTTTTTTTCCAATCTTATGTCTGTGTGAACCTACATTTTGGGCTGAGGGCCTTGCATCATGCAGGATACTAGTGCTTATTTATCCCACTCCTGTTGGAACATTTTTTTCTTCAATCATCATGTAACAGCACACTAAAAATGTGCAGCTTCGTAATTTCCCCTTCGGTACTTCTTAAGTGCTAGTCATTTTGTGATTGTTGCACTCCTGTGAAAATGAATCCGCAGTAATTGATATTAAGGCTCCAACTCTTCAAGGATATCTGACATGAATTCATTTCACTGCTGGAAGGCATTGAGGGGCATTGTTGGAAATAATGGTTGCAAAAAACCTGCAAGCCTCCAAATTCAGTGTCAGCAACCTGGACATCCATTGTGGAAGGTGTAGAGAGCTTCACAAAGGCACTTTACACAGAGGAGCCGGAGGTCCTTGAGACCACCCACATGGTGTATTCCAGGTAATAACAACACTTTACATTTTTAGAAAATAATAAATAACGTTTTCCCCTGGAAATGTTGCCATTTATCTCAAGGTGGCATCTAATTATTTTTGCCTTTTAAATTGCTACCAGTGTGGTTTCAAGAGCCATGAATTAACAAACTAAAATCCTGCTAATATTTCACTTTTGATACGTGACTTCCTACCAAGTTTATTGTCAAAATCTGTATTGCCAAATGTATCATGTACAATCCTATTTTCTCCTTCCCTACAAGTTGTTTGTCAATGCTTCTCATGAATAAATACTCGCAAAGATATTTTTTGTTCATTATTTGATTAATAGATTCTCACAATCATATTTGAACAGAACAATGCTGGTTGCTGTCAGCATATATAGAACTTTAGAATGTGATAACGTGTAATATATGGCCCTTAATTTTTACTTGATGAACTTTATTATTTGATTAAAAACTAAAGTAGGGGAAGATGGTGGATGAAAAGGAAAAAGGGCCTTTCCTAAATAAGCATCTTTCTGTGCACTCAGGTCACCAACATAGGTGGTGAATGCTCCATGTTTAACTATGCTAAACATGCAGTTTAAGTTGAAAATACTTACCTTCACAATTCTTTAAACAATGATCCAAGGTACTTTAACTAATGTCACAGAATTAAACACATTGAAGTGAATTCTAATGTTCACAGACATTCTTAATTAATTTGCAAACCCTGTTTTTAATTGATATTTTTGGTTAGAGATATTGACGCACTGAATGTTTAAAGGTAGCTGTAAGACGCTTTTCAGGAACCCAAGCTGTACAAGAAGCTGAGGTAATTGGTGATTGAATCAACTCATTTCTTCTGGTAGCCCTGAGTGAAATATCCAGGTATGAGATAAAAAATGCTTTTTTTTTACATTCGCATTAAAACACACATGAGGAGAAATTTGACCTTAATGTGAGTTTTGGCTGCTGATTGTACTTGGCGCTTCAACATTCACCAACATTGTCTTGAACAGACTCAAATGTGCAAAATGTTGAAATATCCAGCATCAGCTCTGAAGGAACTAGTTCTGAAGTTACAGTTGCGGTTGGAGCAGATGACGGATTTCAGTGAAGATAACCTTATTGAATCATAAGGTCTACCAATTTGATTCTCACTGAAGTTCAGGTAGCTGACCATTTGGGAGGATGTGGCATTAAACTGGGAGCCATTCTCCTTTTTCTTACTCCTTTAATATTATGCCCTGCTCTGTGTGCCCCCACATTCAATCTCCCTTTCAAAAACTCAAGACTGTTGAGGTCATTTCTGACAGCAGCTGGTTTGTGCAGAAGCCTTGAAGTCAGCAAAAACTCCTTCAGCACTCACCACGCCATTACCTATAGATTTTTGAAACTTGACAGGACCATAGAATCATAGAAAATGTATAAGACAGGAAGCTATTAGGTCCATTGTGTCTGTTCTGGCATCAACTACCCAGCATTAGATCTCTAAAGTCATGGCTCTTCATGAAAGCAGAATATATTGTCAAATCATAGCAGCAGCCAGGAGAAATCAACAATCAACTAACTTCCACTTTATTTATGATTCCCTCAAACAGCCCTGGTGCAGGGTTCATTTTGATGCTTAGTACGTATTCGGTTTTGTGAGTATAAAGGGAGCAATAATTTGATTGCCAAGCTCCAAAATAGGAGCATTGATGTCAAATCATTGTTGTTTGGGTTATTAGAAAGCAAAGAACTGAATTAATCTGTGAATTACCTGTTGCAGAATCCCATATAATTCATAACTAGAGGAAATATACCAAAATATGCCTCTTAAGACTTCATAATTATAAAAAAGTTATATAACATATAAGTGAAGATAATATTGTAAATGTGCCTTGAAATTATCAAACAAATATCTGCACATCTTCAAGACCATCATAATTAATTGCTAAATAGCTATAACTAATAGATGAGTGTTTCTGTAACATGTAGATGCACAGGTTCAGGAGATAATTGTTTCAGATCATCATTTAATGTATATTCTTAAAAAAATTCTGTTTACTTTGATTAGCATTCTTCTCCATATGTAGATTCATGTGAAGCCTATATGATGTTTTTGACATTCCAGGCTTGCATGGTTCAAAATATGCATATGTAAAATTTAGACATATTGCATGTTTTGTTTTCTTTTATGATACTGCCAAACCACAAAACTTGTGATTGACATAGAGAAATTTGAGTAAGCAAATTGACTTGGATATGTATTATTTTGTAGTACTGAGATTATTTGATAAATTTTGTGGTTGCAGCATTGTCTTGTGGAAGCACGGAATTTGACAGCAGAATTGTTCCTTGAAAACCGATAGTGGATATATGATCTCTGTTGAGGGCCCTTCTGCCCTCCCTTCTCCTGCCTCTTCTATCAGATTTCTCTGCTCTGCATCTTTCCTGTTCAATCTCACTAACAACTCCAAATGAATCATTTGTAAAGCACCATATCTGGGAGCAACTGGTTATTACAGAAACCTTGAAGCCAGAACAAACTCCTCTGGCTCGAAACACCACTCCATAGAGAGTTTACAGACTCTCCAGGACTCTGGAAGCTCCAAGCACTGTCCATAGAAATTAAGTGATACTGGAGCAGGACTGAGTTGGTCTCTCCCACTCGGAACATATGTTCAGCTGTACAGGTTTAATGTGCACCATCAACTGGACTGCTGAGCTCCAATTTAACAGCATTATTATCATGTCTGGGCTGGGCAAGGATGACCAATAGTAATCTAGTATCACTGGCTTTAGAGCATAAAACACTAAATGTGGCTTCCAAATGTGGACAGGTGCATTTTGCACTGCACATGTGCTTATGTGTATTAAACAGCATATTAGAACCAGTTCCACAGTTATAGCCACAATTAATGGACAGCTACATTTTGCAGTCACACACAAAAAGTGCTGGAGGAACTCAGCAGGTCAGGCAGCATGTATGGAGGGAAATAAACAGTTGACGTTTCAGGCCAAGACCCTTCATCCTGTGTATTGCTCCAGATTCCAGCATCTGCAGAATTTTTTGTGTCTACATTTTGCAGTCTGTGATTTTTACTGATGAAACATGAACCTGTGTTAATAGATGTCATGCTTTTGCAAATTCGGCTTTAGATCTTAAAAGTAAGATTAATTTCTTAATTATATGTGTATATAGGAACAAAAATATTTTGCCATCAGATTTCTTACTGCACCACACGTATGTGCATGTAGAATGGAAAAGAGGATTCTTTTGAAGATCAAGTCCATTCAATTGTGAAGGCCATAATTGCGACAGAAAAAGCCCTTGAGGACCTTAACAGTGTTTTTAACCTTAACTGATTCCAAGAAGAATGGCACAGTCAAATAACTGCTGGGAAAATCTTCTATAAATGAACTTAAAAAGTAAATTTGAGATGAGACATTAAAACCTTTGTCTTCATTTGATGGTATGGCCCCAGGAGTTTTTCTTAAGTGGTCTGAAGTTTACGTTTTTGGGTCAATAGAGAATAGGTATCCCTTTTTTACTTTGAAGTACAATAGAAATTTCGCAGTGCCATGTAACAATCTGTCTTACCATAAAACTGCAAATTAAAGGCTGCATGTACAAGTTGAAAACTTCAGCAGGGATGTTCATAGGGAAGTATCTGTACTCTTTCCTTGTCAAGGTGAACAGAAGCATTCAGTTGGAGTCGCAAAAGACAGCAGATGCTGGAATTTGGAGCAACAGACAATCTGCTGGAGGAACTCAGTGCATCGAGCAGCACCTATGGAGGGGGAAAGGAATTGTTGATACTTTGGGTTGAAATCCTGCATTAGAATTAAGAGTGGAGAGGAGAAATGGCCAGTATAAAGATGAGAGAGGGAGTGGTGAGACTGGCCCAGAGGTAATTAGTGCTCTCAATGTGGCCCCCTCACCAATGGCAATACCAAATGCAGATTAGGTGACCGGTTCACAGAGCACCTGTGCTCTATTCACCAAGGCCATCCCAAACTCCCAGCTGCATACCATTTCAATTTGCTTTCCTATTCCTAAACCAAGCTGTCCATCTTTGGCCTTCTCCACTGCCAGGGTGAGGCCCAAAGCAAAGCAGAGGAACACCTCATATTCTGCCTGGGTAGCGTACAGTCCATGGGTATGAACAGTGAATTTTCCAATTTCAGGTAACCTTCACCTCTGGTGTTCACCAGCCTCTCACCCCACTCCCTGCCACACCATCCTTCCAATCCTCCTCCAGTCCCCCTATTTTTGTCCCCTTTCCAATACTCCCCATCCAGCCCCCCATCACCCATTTTTGTCCCTTCTACCTCCCTGCTCCATCAACCTATCAGCCACACATTTCACCCACCGGCTCTGCCCCCATCACCTCCCCCATCTGGTTCTGGTTCCATCTGCCTTTCATCTCTCCTCTAATGGTTCCCATTATCATCTTCCTTACTTATCAGATTCCAGCATTGGTAACCTTTATGTTCCTGCTTATCACTTTCCAGCAGCTGTCACCACCTTCACCCTCCCCTCCCCCCACCCACCTCCATCTACCTCTTTTTTTATGTCTGCCTCCATCTATCATCCACCTGGTTCTGAGTCCCAACTACACCCCTCCCTCTTCCCTCTTCCCTACCTGGCTCAATCTGCCCATCATTATTCATCACACACCCCTTTAGTCCACCAATCACCTCTGGACCTGTCTCACCACACCCCCATTCTTTATATCGGGGGTCTCCCCTCTGAATCGAACTGAATTCGTTTATTATTGTCACTTGTACCGAGGTACAGTGAAAAACTTGTCTTGCATACCATTCATACAGATCATTTCATTACACAGTGCATTGAGGTGGTACAAGGTACAACACAGAATGCAGAGTAAAGTGTCACAGCTATAGAGAAAGAGCAGTCCAGGTAGACAATAAGGTGCAAGGTCATAATGAGGTAGATTGTGAGGTCAAGAGTCCATCTTATCATAATAGGGAGCCATTTAGTAGTCTTATAACAGCGGGATAGAAGCTGTCCTAGAGTTTGGTGGTGCGTGCTTTCAGGCTTTTGTACCTTCTACCTGATGGGAGAGGGCAGAAGAGAGAATGTCTGGGGTGAGCAGGGTCTTTGATTATTTTGGCTGCTTTACTGAGGCAGTGAGATGTATAGACAAGAGTCCATAGAGGGGAGGCTGGTTTCTGTGATGTGCTGAGCTGTGTCCACAACTCTCTTCATTTTCTTGTCCTGGGCAGAGCAGTTGCCTTACCAAGCTGTGATACATCCAGATAGGATGCTTTCTATGGTGCATCGATAAAAGTTGGTGAGGGTCAAAGGGGACAGGGACATACCAAATTTCTTTAGCCTCCTGAGGAAGTAGAGGTGCTGGTGAGCTTTCTTGGCTGTGATGTCCACATGGCTGGACCAGGACTAGCTATTGGTGATGTTCACTCCTAGGAACTTGAAGCTCTCAACCCTCTCGATCTCAGCACCATTGATGTAGACAGGTGCATGTGTACCGCCCCCCTTCCTGAAATCAATGACATTGAGGGAAAGGTTGTTGTCATGACACCATGTCACTAAGCTATCTCCTTCCTATACTCCACTCTCCACTCTTTGCCCTGATCCAGGGTTTCAATCTCTGCTGCTTAACTTGCTAAGTTACTCCAGCAGATTGTTTGTTGCTTCAGCTTTCAGTTGGAGCAGTTTTTGTCTTGTTTCAATGCTCTATATTATATAAATACTAATGAAATTAGTATTAAGATTGACAGCTTTCATTTAACACAAGAATGCTAACAAAAGGCATTTTTAAAATATACCACAAATCTATGTTACAGTTTAAAAATATTATAACATTGGCATTTGTACAGAATATGCAGTTTCCTAAACTGTAATGTGGGCATCTACATTCTACTCAGAGATCCCATTACTTTTTGAATTTAGAAGATTGAATTATTTAACAATTTGAATTAAGCATTGTTTAGAAGAAAATATATTTTAAAATTATTTTTAGTGAAGGACTTGGGGAAAAAATGTGCAAGTTTTTAATATGTGTCTCAAGTTATCTTTGAAAGATAGGTTGTTGGTAAAACAAACTGTTATCCATGGAGACTATTCATTACCTATTCAGAAAGTGCACACAACGATTGTGTTGTGAAATTGTTTAATCTCCAGTGTTTATGAGGAGAGATAAGATAAAGGCTGGAATAAGTGAAAGGGAGATGCAGGACCTGCCTGGGATATGAGGTTTCTGTGAGGGAATGCAGGGACAGCCTTCACTGAGGTGAGATGTATAGAAATTCTTGAAGACAGAATATCAGGGATGGTGTTTCTGTTTTGATCGTAATCATCAATTTGGGCGTATAATACATTCAATGTGCCAGTTTTTTTGAAGTAAAGTCTGGGTTCAAATTTATGTGCAAATCATCTGCAAAATTACGAAGGTAAATCCTGACATGAACCAGTGTAAACAGGAAGTGAATGTTTATCTTTTCTTGAATTATAAAATGTTCTTTGATTCATTTAATAGAGGCAACCTGGCGCAGCTTTGTTAAGAGTTAAAAATTGGGTTACCAAAAATATATAGAACTTTTATAAATACAAATGAGGAGAAGAAGGCTATGTCGTCCCTTGAGCCTGCTCCATCATTTAATAAGATCTTTGGCGATCTGATCGTAACCTCAACTCTACATTCCCATTTACTCACGGAAACCTTTCACTTCTAGCTCATCAAGTATCCATCTGCTTCCTTATCCTTTGAGGAAGAGAATTCCAGACCTCTCAACCCTCTGGGAGTAAAAGTTTCACCTCTTTTCTGTCTTAAATAGGCAACCACTTATTTTTAAACAGTGACTTCTGTTTCAAGGTTCTCCCACAAGAGGAAACATCCTCTCCACATTCATGCCATCAAGGCCCCATCTAGGACACCACCTGTGAATAACCCAATTTAAAATCACTGAAAATAATTTTCAGAAAGCTATGTAGAAGCAATTACAAGTTCATGAGTATACATATATCAGTTTCATGGTAAGTTCAATTTTTTTTGACATTTCAAAGGTGCCTACTACTGCTTGTACCTGAAAAGCCAATTTTTGGACATGATTTGAAGGCATGTAAACATTTCATGGTGATTGATTCTGGAGCTGAGGCCAGTTTTATGCAGGCCCTGTTCCAGCATAATTACCTAGAAGCTACACAAAAGATTTTGTAAATTCGATATGCATAATTTCTGAAGTGCTCTTGAAATTACTATAAAAGTGTCAATGGTTTAGTTCATTTGGGACTAAATCCACATACCCAAAAACCTAGGAGAAACATTTCCCCCGCTCATTTACATGAAGTAAAACAGCCCATTGATAAATAATACGATCTGAATTAAGTAGCCTGATCGTCAATGTTGCTCATGTTGCCGTCAATTAAAGAACTTGCTGATTCACTTCATCTTACCAAAGGTAAATCAATTCAGATAAGATAAGATATCTTTATTAGTCACTTGTACATCGAAATACACAGTGAAAAGCACTTTTTGCGTAGAATGTTCTGGGGCAGCCCACAAGTGTCGCCACACTTCTGGCGCCAACATAGCATGCTCACAATTTCCTAACCCGTACGTCTTTGGAATGTGGGAGGAAACTGGAGCACCCAGAGGAAACCCATGCAGACACGGGGAGAACGTACAAACTCCTTACAGAAAAATAAATACATGGGAGGATAGGTGCAGACGGCATAATATCCAATTCTACATGAATGAAAAATTATTGCTTTATTGCTTTTTGCACTATTGTTTAAGTGCATATTAGGCAGTAAGAGTCAATTTTAACACATAAAAGGTTTGGTAGATATTTTTGGGATCCATCGAATACAAGAAGGTCTTTTTGTGAAAGTTCTATTCTTAAAAGACAAAGATTAGGTATCATTAGTTTCAAATTGAATATATCTGACTAAACCTCAAAACTGGCCAAATCCTGCTAGCTCAGGCCATTGGCTCCAAAAGCAAACTGCCAGATCCATGTGAATCTCAGTTATCCCAGTCTCTCCACTCTCCTGCATGGGGAAGTTCAAGAAGAATACTCTCCAGATCAGTTCCAGGTGAATGAGGGCATGTCAGGAAGATCCAGCATACTATCTCAGTATTATATTCATGATATCCTGGTTTAAGATTGCAATTATAGGGCTACACATCAGTATTAGCTTTGATTAGTTGACCTACATTAGAATGACTGCCACTGGTTTGTTGGTTTTGATCCTGTAGCTGAATTTTGCTAATTATTTAAATATAAACTGTGTATTTTAAATTATTAATTAAAAAAAAGTTTGTATTTGAGCAAGCTACAATGAGCAGCTGATTTCAAATTTTACGCCATTTCTGCAGCAGAGTTTTGATCATAATATATATTGGACTTCTTGGCAATTTATTATGTGTTGAATTTCTTCAGACGTTATACACGTAGGGGTATTCAGTTGAATACATCCTCTATGTTAATGCAGTCAAAGATAACCATTGAGAAACAGATCCTTTCTGTTTGAACTAGAGAGATAAATGGGAAGCCAGTTTCCTTTACCTGATGCTAAGAAGATGTATATATGAAAGAGTTTGGCAGTTAAACAAATGAAAAGTAAAAACATAAACTGTTCTGCTATTCCAAAACATTAAGCTATTTGTTCTCTGCCAAAAAGATGAGAGACATGTGCATTCCTAGCACTTTGATAAGGTATCAAGATGAATCTGTGCTCATTCACCTCAGCTATGCCGGCAGGCCATGTCAAATGTATGGATGATCTGTGCATGCAAAGCTTCCAGCCTGACATGGGGAACAGCTGCACAGAAGAAAGTTACATGGCACATAGCTTGCAAGGTTACGCTTTATGTTTCAAGCAATACAGAATAGAAATCATCAAAGAGTCAACATAAGGCTGCAGTGTCAATACACAACCAAGCCATCAGTTGGGTGAATGTGACCATGCTTGCAAATCAGAGTTTGGCCTCACATCAATCAAGAGGTCCCTGATGAATGAGGTTCATCATGATGATGACTCAGTCTATGGTTCCCAACATCTTTTATTTCAATTTTCTAATTGTGTCTGTAAATGAGAAAGCATGATATATAATTAAAGGCATTGAATAATTTTAAGAGAAGGAAGATATTGTTTGAACAATTGAGCAGATTAGCACCAGAAGGATAACAAAATCTGCAGGAAATAAAAAGGAAAAACTGATAGAAATATAAAACAAAGTGATAGCTTCTATGGAAAGGGAATATTTTTGTTCAGTGATGAAAGGTCTATTCTTGTGAAGGACCAAGAATATATTTGTGATACGAAGAAACGTTATAGGCCAAAGAAAATATCAAAACAGTTAAAAATATGTATGTAGCCTCTTTAAAAAAAGATGGTATGAAATTACATGAGATGTAAGGCGTTTCTTGATGCACTTTTTACATTGGACTATAACTTTCCCCTGAAAAACATTGGATACAAAAATATAACATAAGTCTTTCAAACTTTACCTGTGGTTAAACTAGATTTGAAGAAATTTCTCAGACTGATCTGAAAAGGAATGTGCAGAACTGAGTTATCAGAAAAGGAGAATGTAGAGCTGTTAGACAGAGGAAAATGTCACAGAATATAGAGACAATCAAAAGAACAATTGGAACAACTAGTAAAACATTTAAGAGTAATCCAGACTTTGGAGCAAAAAGCAAAGGGGTAGATGATTAATGAGAAAATGAAGCGAGGTACATTGAAAAGTCATGGGACAATTGAGAAGCAGAGAAACACGGGAAAATGACTGGGAGATGGGGATAAAAAGGAAGGAATGGAGGAGTTGGAAATGAAGCCAAATTATCAGCAGAAGATCAGCAGGTATACACCAGACCAAACAACTTTATGGTTAATCAAGAAATTTGAGGACAGCTTTAAGGAAAAATAAGTTAAGTGAGTAGATTTTAAATTCAAACAGAGATGTGTAGACTGTACCTCCTGTTCAAATTACAGCCAAAACCTCTGGCCAGAAATGTAATATAAATTGGATAATGTTTAACATTGCTAACAATGGTTAACAGGCAATGCACAAGTTGCAAACAAAAAAATTCTTTGAGGCATAAAACCCTAAAGGAAAAGTGAATCAGAGAACACAAGAACACAATAAAATAGGAGCTCCTTCACTTGGCCCCTTAGCCTGCCCACTAATCCTATTTGCCTGCATCAGGCCTGGATCCCTCTATGCCTTCCTTATCCAAGTACCTGTCCAAACACCTTTTAAACATTGTAATTGTATCTGCCTCCATGACCTCCTCTGGCAGCTCGTTCCAGATATTCACCAGTGTGTGAAAAACTTACGCCTCAGATCTCCTGATAGGACTGAAAAAAATGACGTGAGGTACAAGATCAGGCTCAAAGGGCTGGATAGTTTTCTCCTGCTCTAATTTCCTGTGTTCTTATGTTCTTAATTACCTTTTTGAACTATGTACTATGTTCTTCTAAAAGCTTTGAAGAGTGGAATATTCCACACCATCATTGCACTTAAGCTCACAACATAAACTGTTTCAAAAGGAAAAAAAGACGGTGAACTTTTAGCAGATTAGTCAAATATCTTTTAAACCAAATTTTTGATGAAAGTAGCCTTTAATTACTTGGATTAGCTCTGTCTTTGTTTGTAAAAATCAGTCCAACATTAAACACCCTCCAGCTGTTCCAGATGTTTGTAAGTGTTATGCTCACAGTGCCACCTCCAAATGTAGTATCACTAAAATCTTGCAACTCCTCCAAAATCTAATTACAGCAAGTCCCCAAAAGCAGTGAACATGGGTATCACATTGTGTTATTAATCCATGCTGGCTGATTGCAATGCAAGTAGCAAACTATCCTTGGCATATCTGCTCACCATGATTTCAACAACCAACCAATACTGGTAATGCTGCTGCTGGATGGAATACATCCAGGGGATTATTATATATAAAAATAAGATATATATATGTGTGTGTGTGTATGTGTGTGTGTGTGTGTGTGTATGTGTGTGTGTGTGTATATATATATATATATATATATATATATATATATATATATATATAAAATTTTAAAAATAATATAAAAAAATCAGGGGACTGAGTAACTGATACCAGTTAAAGCTTGCCTGCACTTCCTAAAGCAGCAGTAAAGGTATGGCTGGAACAGATGTAATCAAGTGAATATGATCCAGAATCAATAATGAATGGCATAACATGTGGTCTCTGAGATTTTTGAATAGCGCCTTGGAGGATATGATGAAAGGTAGACCTGCACTTGTATGGGTCCACTTTATACAGGTGGTCAAGGTCAGTGAATATACTTTAAAATGTCACATCCTGCCACCTGCACTGCCAGTCCTTAAAAATTTGTGCAGTTCACCAAACTGTTAGCAATTATCTGCCACTCACAGGATTTGCTGACAGATAGCCTAGAAGAAAGGGAGGAAGTTGTTTGTTGGTTGCCTTCAGTGCTCTTCTTATTTCTCATACTCCTAAGCTGCTTACTATGTAGTGGGTGTCAAAAGCTATTCCCTCATATCAGCAAGATTGTCTTGCATGCAGCAGGTAACCACACATTTGGGTTTTTGTAGATTTGAATACTCCAGAGCTCCTGCTGAGCAGTCCAGACCTCAGAGATAATTTCGCATGCTGTTGGCCTGCTCTATCACACCCTTCCACCCCGGACACCCTCTCTTCTCTCCCCTTCCATCGGGCAGAAGATACAAAAGCTTGAAAATATGCACCAGCAGGGTCAAGGACAGCTTCTATCCTGCTGTTATAAGGCTCTTGAATGGACCTCTTGTACGATAAAGATGGACCCTTGACCTCACAGTCTACCTTGTCAGGGCCATTGCATCTTATTGTCTACCTGCACTGCACTTTCTCTGTAACTGTAACTATAACACTATATTCTGCACTCTGGTATTGCTCTTCCCATTGTACTGCCTCAATGTTCTGATGTTTTAAAATGAACTGTATGGATGGCATGCAAAACAAAGTTTTTCATTGCACCTTGATATGTGACAATAACAAGCCAATTACCAATTACCAATATGGATTCCATTGTATATTTACCATGTGTCCATGGGAAGCATACTGGCATCATGGGCCATATCATCAGCTAATATCGCTTGTAAACAGTAGCTTCCCTTTGGTTTGCCACAATGTTCAAATGTAGCTGCCATAAAATGAAGACAACTAGTACTTTCTGGGTGCCAGCCATAGGTCAACATGATTCATTCCCTATGGACACAGCCAACTGAGAAACATTGAAAGAGTGAAATCCCTTCTAGATTTGCATGCTGTCATTGCACGTTGCACCATGGGAAAGCCAATGATCGTAGCAAGCTCCTTTTCTCCCTTTGCCTGCTGGTCTCTGGCAAGTGAGAAGGAAACATAGTTAGGTCTTTTTGAACAGATGGCCTCACTGACCTCCCTCACACAACACCTCCCTCACACAGCATGGTAACTACAAGGTATTTCAGATATTCCTGTTACAGCCTGATATGAAGTGGAGGCATAAAGGTTCACTGCTACAACCACCTTGACAAGCACCAGCAATCTGGTCTTTGCCCTGGTTTGAGTTCAGAATGTGACTGCAAACTGTCCTGATTACAAATGAGGACATCCTTTTACAAACATTTATGTCTCACAATGATCTTAGTTAAGGTTCAGGTAGGAAAATTAGTTCCTAAATATCTTGGATGAATATGGACTCCCGCTGTGACATCTGCTTGTCTGTTTTCCTCTTCCACCAGCTGGTCTTGCTTTGGGAGTGCTTTGCTCTTTATCACTGCTGTATGGCTTTCCAAAGGGATTCTTTGTTAACTCATTCATTTGAGGAAGCAGTTGTTTTGTGCAAGTGCTTTGAAGCCAGCAATAAGTCCTTCAGTGCTGTTCCATCACACCCTGTGGATTTTGTCCTGTCTGGAGCAACTGGTGAAACCACTAACCACCTACAGAGTTTTACCAATAATTCAAAGAAATTTAGCAGCTACCAATTTGTAAGTGGTTGACAGTATCTTTAAATGTATTGGTGCAGTGGGATTCCTTTGTTTTGCTGAGTGTGTGCTCATCCAAGTAAGGTAGCAGAGGCAATACTTGGAGTATTGAGTTCCAGGTGGCAGTGCCAGTATCAAATTCAATTTGTACCTTGATTGATGTCAGGATACTCTGCATACTTCAAGCATAATTTACTGCACGTGCAAATCCCCTCCCTGTTGTTGCAGTATTAAGATTAGATAATATTAAGCACAATTTCTCACCCACCATTTTTAATTTTACTGATAATCAGCTTTTCTTTCTATGCAATAACTTTTAAAGTAACGACAGAAAATAAAATTATTTTAGATTTAATATGCCACATGTTTATTTCTTCACACAATAGCACAACAGTTAATAGTTCTGAACTAATTTTGGCTCTATTTCTGTATAAACTAGATGTAAAGAAACACTTAAAATCCCTGGTTATAAATAATCAGATTTTAGAAACCAAATAATCCATATTTTTCTATCTGCATTCTTTGTTGTGTTTCAAAGAACATAGTAACAATATTTTATCATCATAATTAACATGCTTTGTGACTTGCTACCATAGGGGAGAAGTCTTGATTTCAGGCCACAGCAACAAGATTGAACAACCCAAGAGCAAAGTTGCTGATTGAAGTGAGACATCTGAGGCATCAGAGAGTTATTGCTGACAGAGGAAACAACTCCTAGAGCTACTTGCCCCCTGAAGCTATTAATACAGAGAAAGGATTCTCACAGAATTATAGAAAAATAGGAACGCATTTTAAGCCAGTTTTTGTGCTTTGAGGAAGAGATGGGGCTGGAAACGGTAGTTCTATGAACAGGGAACATTTCTAAATACTTCAGCACTTTTACATGATCACATTAGAGTTTGAACAATAGTATTTCTTTTCTCTCTAAATGATGTTGGAACTCCAAAAACAAATAACAGTTAAACCTAAAAATGTTCTTCAGTCCTATTCAAGGGCCTTGTACTTGAACATCCACTGATTGGCCTGTGTTTTTGCACAAATACAGCCTTACCTCCCGTCAATTTCTGTATTCTCTGTTTCTTTTGAAAATTTGTTTTGCTATATTGTTTCTGTTCTGTAATTTGTATCCCCTTTGATGAATCTGCAGAAATGTTTGGAAAACAGAAAAATGTGCCACAATTTAGTGTGCTTGTTGAGTGCAGTGGAACATCTACCAATTCTTTTAATGGATGCAGTCACAACTACACAAGAAAATTGTAACATTATGCAGAAAAGATCATATTATTGTATTGTTGCTCTATATGTGTGGTTAATTAGGCAGGTTGACTGTTGCAAAATGTAGAACAACAGCTGTTTATTATCACAAATAAGATACTGGCCATTCTCGGAAATGTACACAGTCTTATAGACAAATTACCTACAGCATTAGTAAAAAGGAAATGAACTAACATGTCATTAACAATAATAATTCCATATCTTTCCCCATGTTCATTAGCAGAACAATTCTTTTTCTCTTAATCATGGAGTCATAGAGAGATACTGAATGGAAACAGATGCTTTGGCATATCAAGTACACACCAACCATCAAACCACAATTTACACTAAACCTACATTAATCCCGTTTTTTTAAAATTCTTCTCACATTCTCATTAGGTCCTCTCAGATGTTACCACTCACCTACACACTAGGGGCAATTTACAATGGCCAATTAACCAACCAATCCGCAAGTCTTTGGGATTTGGGAGGAAATTAGAGCACCCGGAGGAAACCCACGTGGTCACAGGGAGAACGTGCAAACTTCACACGGACAGCATCTGAGGTCAGAATTGAACCCTCAAATAGAGGAGTAGGTTCCTGGGAGGAGATCCCAGAGGATGTGCACAAGAGACACCCAGGAAGTAATTCTCATCATGGTTAGAAGCAAGAAAACAAATGGACACAAAAGTCCAGGAGAGGGAAGGGGTGAGAGTGCCAGTCTTGACATCAGAAAATCCAGGAGCTGTTCTCTGACACACTTCAATATATAAAATCTGCTGGAGTCCTAGTCGCAGAGTGATGTTTTGAGGGCTTTGAAGAATGACATATTTCACATATTGCTTTGTAAATCATGCAATGCTGTGACCATTGACTCATTCCTGACTGTATTTTAAATGGCTGTGTTTCATATGGATATGCCTGCTTGCTTATTTGGTTATTATACTTCGTAAGGACTCTATCCCCAGGCAGTAATGGTACAGATCAGAATCTCATGTATTTACCTGCATTAGCTTTCAAGTCATCTTGGCTTTGTTATGCTCATGTGGATATTAGTAATCTATCTTGCATGGTGTATTTGGATGATATTTACACATAGGTTGTTCTAAAGCAAGTGTAGCTAGCAATATTCATGAATGTGGCGTTACTCTGTTCCATAAAACTTACAAGGTTCCTGTCTCCATGATTTCCCTTTGACATGAGCAACATGAATGATTTGCTTTAGTATTTGATGCAAGTCTCTCCTCTACATTTTTAACTTGTGGGTACCAAGTTGTATTTTTGTAGTTTCCATGGCAGTAGTTAACTAAGTTATTGAAATCAAAGCAAATGATCACCAGAGAAAAGGTATGTAAAATCATCACTAATATTTAACCGTGACCTTCTGGGTAATTCTGATATTTTTACTTGTTCTTTTAGATGTGACCACATGATTGTTTGCTATGCTAGACACTTGTTGATTTTGTGTTCAACCAAATGAACTACCTTCATACTTTCTCGCTCAACATTGGTCAGTTTTCACAATTCTTTGGATACCTTTATGAGAAATGTCAAAAAGAATTCTGTTGCTGTCTGTGGGATGACAGTGTGATGACTTCTTAGCACAAGATTTGAGATGGATACATTTGTACCTTTATCACAAACTTTGTGGAGATCTTGAAAGTTGTGCGTGATTTATTTCCATTCTTGTGACTGAATACCTGTTACATATTCAACAACATTTCGCTTTGTTGCAGTTTTCAATTTACTTGGTGTCATTGTTCTGTGCCCTGAGTTCATTGTCACATAACCAATAAGCTGTTCTGTGACCTTTCGTTTGTGACTTGTTGGGTCAGCTCTAGGCTTTGCATATGTGGTCCCCACAATATGAAGAGCTGAAGTTGTTCAAAACTCAAAAAAGTATAATTGTCATCTGAATCAATAAATCTTGTGATAACGCTCATGGATTTAAAAGTAATCTGTGCTTATCTTGGTGATCCTGATGATTGTTCTTCATTGACACCTTCAAGCAAAAAGTTCTGCCTTGGTGTTTGTTGTGTGTTCTGATCCAATTTAAATCATATTACCCTGTAATCTTTTTTATCAACCACTATATTCTCTCAACCAGTCGGGCACTTTGAAGTCCTTTGACAATCTACATTTTTAGCTCTCACGCAAGATCAGAGGTAATATTTTGCAGCAAGTTTTCTTAGCCATGCGATAGACAGATCAGTTGCTTCATTTGCTTGTTGTATATGATGGAACACCATTGCCTCACATACCACTTCCTGTTATAAATGAGCTGCTGGAGGAAGTCAGGTGGTCAGGCACATCAGAAATGGACAGTCAACATCTCAAGTCGAGAATGGTCTCGACTCAAAATGTCAACTGTCCCACTTCCATCCACAAATGCTACCTGTCCCACTGAGTTCCTCCAGCAGCTCGTTTTTTGCTTCGATTGCTCCAACATCTGCAATCTTTTGTGTGTCTGTTTTCTGTTATGATATGAAATATGCAGTCGCTAGAGCTTTTTGTTCTATGTAGCTAGCACTTATGGTGACAATGTGTAATAGTTGTAGGTCTTCACCACTATGTAACATGAATGCTTTTCTTTTTACTAAATCTTTGATTCCATATCATGTTATTGTCCCTTCAGACCTATGAAGCAACTTTTCCCATCGGGCATAACCAAAGATAGCTTAGATGATGCATCAAATGGCATGAGGTGAGGCATGGCCATCAGCATTTTAATGGTTTGCATCTGCAGCTTTGGTGCACCTGAACTTTTTGAGTGTTACTATTTATTGAAATCTATATTTTCAACATTGGCTGGCTTGCACAGACTCTGATTAATTAGATTGGATGTTAGAATTTATTGACACCTCTGCAGCCACAGAGTTAAGAAGTAGGCTTACTTAGTTACAGCCATGACATACCAAGAAGCCAATATACTTCATTGAAAATCAACAGCAAAAGTACATTCTGGCTGGTCCTCACACACAAAATGATAAATATTCAAAATGACAGCAATTGCACTTTAAGTTTGCTCATCCTTGTCAGTAGTGTAAACTGCAACTGGTCAAGTTTTAGCTTTGTGTGATCAACCAGATTCACTGCTGCACTGTGTAGAACAATGGCTGCTTCCTTTATTACCACATTGATGATTCAGAGATTGCTCAGACACATATACTATTTTAAAGAGGAATACAGTATTCTTAAAAAGGAAAGGTACTAGTAATGCATAAAAGCAAAACTACAAATGGTGGACTCCATCCCCTCCTTCACCAAAGCACTGTAGAGTGTGGCATGCAGCATAGTAGCAGGAATACAGTTGTTCTCCAAGTTACCTTCCATGTCACACACCATCACAAAAGGGATCATGGACATTCAAGGAAGAGGCCAAGCACCAATTTGTCAGGGCAGCTTAAGAGAGGTAATAATTATGAAAATGTCAGTGTCTTCCATGCCTGAAGAGCAATTAAAAACAAAAGTTGATGACACTAATTTACATATTTGCCCCTATATATATTTAGGTAAGTCATGTATGTAATAATTTCCTAATGCTGTTAAAATTTGTGTATATGGGAATAGGTGAAAATCTGTTTAACTGAGTTTGTTCTACTCCCATTGTACTGTTTTCAAAGAGCTGGATGTCTGAAATAATTCTAATGTTTCAAATATAGAACTTTCTGTTTGGCACAGAAAGAAGGCAAGGTTGGCAGCCTGAAGGGTGAAATCAAAAGGGCTGCCTGTTTCTGAACTCCTTTGTTATATTCTGCAATCTAGATTATGCAGTTAAGTTCCAACTCAAATGTGCAATAGCAAGTCTAAATATGCAAACAAAACATAATAATAATTGTTCTGTATAGTTAAGTCAAAAAGAGTGCAAACTGGCATTTGATGTTAATTTCTCTATTACAAGAATATCAGCTGAAATATTGTTATAATTTATATACTAAATGCATTTGAGTTGGAACTGAAGTGGATAATATAGATTGCAGAGTATAGTAGAGGAGTACCCACTTTGAAAGGGGGCTAAAAGCACTATAGTGAAGGCTGGAATTTAGTGCTTTTAGTGTTTTTCATCTCCCTGAAGAAACGTAATGCAAGCATTTGAATTCTCTTCTTCAGAGAGTATGATCAGGATGAATTGAAATTGTCAAGGTAGAATTGAAGAGAAGTATAGTACATTTCTCAGCGGAGATGCACAGGGAACTGAGATAGTTGTTGGGATATGAGAGACCATATAAAAACTTTTTTTGGTTTTTGTCACCTTGATGTTTGTGAAGCTTCCACATCTAAGATGATACATTCAAACAAACACTTCATTGGCTGCAAAGTAATTTAGGATGGCCAGAGGTTGTAAAAAGCACCATGTAAAGAGTCGGCTTTTTATCTTTTACTCACATAGAGTATTCAAGATATCGAATGCACTCTTTCAATACCCTTTATGATCTTTCAATAAAGTATGTGAGTTTTAGGAAGTTAAGATCAAATGGAGCCCTTGATGATTATAAAGAAGCTAGAAAAGAACTCAAGATAGGAATTAGGAGAGCCAGGAGGGACCATGAAAACTCCTTGGCAAGTAGGATTAAAGAAAATCCCAAAGCATTCTATACCTATATCAAGAGCAAGAGGATAAGTAGGGAGAGGGTAAATCCACTCAAGGACAAAGGAGGGAACATGTGCTTGGAGGCAGAGGATGTGGGTAAAGTCCTAAATAAATACTTTGTGTCAGTATTTACCAAGGAGAAAGACGTGGAGAATAGTGAGATCAGTGTAGAACGTTCTAATACGCTAGAGCATTTTGAACTAAGAAGGTAGTGTTGGAGCTCTTAAAGAACATTAAGGTGGATAAGTCTCCAGGGGTTGATGGGATATACCCCATGTTATTGAGATTGCTGGGGCCTTGATCAAGATCCTTGTGTCCTCTCTAGCCACAGGTGAGGTCCCAGAGGACTGGCATGTAGCTAATGTTTCTGTTATTCAAGAAAGGAAATAGGGATAATCCTGGAAACTATAGACCAGTGAGTCTCACGTCATTGGAGAGGATTCTGAAGGATAGGATTAATGAGCATTTGGAACACCATGGCCTAATTAGGGACAGTTAGCATGGCTTGGTGCGGAGCAAGTTGTATCTTACTAATGTGATTGAGTTTTTCGAGGAGGTGACTAAGGTTATTGATGAAGATAGAGCTGTGGATGTTGCCTACATGGATTTTAGTAAGGCACTTGATGAGGTCCCTCATGGGAAGCTCATCCAGAAGATTAAGATGCATGGGATCCATGGTGACTTGGCCGTTTGGATTCAGAATTGGCTTGCCCATAGAAGACAGAGGGTGGTGGTTGATGGGACTTATTCTGGCTGGAGGTCCACGACTAGTAGTGTTCTGCAGGGATCCGTACTGGGACCTCTGCTGCTTGTGATATATATAAATAACCTGGATGAAAATGTGGATGGGTGGGTTAGTAAGTTTGCAGATGATGCAAAGAGTAGTGGTGTTGTGGATGGCGTAGAAGATTGCTAAATGATATAGTGGGATATAGATCAGTTGCCGATATGGGCAGAGAAATGGCAGATGGAGTTTAACCTGGTCAAATGTGAGGTGTTGCACTTTGAGAGATGAAATGGAAAGAGACAGTACACTGTTAATAGCAGGACCCTTAACAAGGTTGATGTATAGAGGGATCTTGGGGTCCAAGTCCATAGCTCCCTGAAACTGGCTGCACAGGTTGATAGGGTGGTAAAGAAGACATATGGCATGCTTGCCTTTATTAGTCAAAACATTAAGTTCAAGAGTCGGAAAGTTATGTGGCAGCTTTATGAAATTCTAGTTAGGTTGCATCTGGAGTATTTCATTCAATTCTGGTCGCCCCTTTATAGGAAGGATGTGGGGGCTTTGGAGAGGGTGCAGAAGAGGTTTACCAGGAGCGAGTGCTATGAGGAGAGGGTGGACAAACTTGGGTTGTTTTCTCTGGAGCGACAGAGGCTGAGGGGAGACCTGATAGAAGTTTATAAGATTATGAGAAGCATAGACAGTGTAGACAGCTGGTATCTTTTTCCCAGGGTCGAAATGTGTAATACTGGAGGGCATGCATTTAAGGTGAGGGGGGTAAGTTCAAGGAAGATGTGCAGGGCAGGTTTTTTTTTACTAAAGAGTGGTGGGTGCCTGGAATGCACTGCCAGGGGTGGTAGTGGAGGCAAATACGATAGAGGCATTTAAGAGGCTCTTAGATAGGCACATGAATGTGCAGAGAATGGAGGGACATGGACATTGTGTAGGCAGATGGGATTGGTTTAGTTAGGCATTTAATTACATTTAATTAGTTTGGCACAACATCGTGGGCAGAAGAGCCTATTCCTGTGCTGTACTGTTCTATGTACTTTTCACAAAGCATGCACAACTGTTTTAATTTATCTCATTTATTTAAACAGAAAAATAAATTGTTATAGAATACTGTCCAAATTATGTCATTGTTATCATTGGTTTGAAAGATCTGGTACACATGTCCTAAAATATCCTTATATTTAACTAATGACTTAAAGATTTTTTTTGAGAAAAACAACTTTCATATTTTACTATCACTGTCAAGCAAAGTGATAGAAGTTTTCTTAACCAAATGAACTGCAGTGATTTAAGAACTTGCGCCACTGCCAACTTCTCAGATAATTAAAGATGGGTGGTAAATGTTGGTCCTTCCAATATGTTGATATCCCATGAAAGAATTAAACAAAAACTGCTATTCAAGCTAGTTCATCTCAAATCCTCTGGGTGTTTTTTTTCGATATGAGTGCAAATGTGGGACGATCATCCTAGAGTGGCATTGAATTTTACATGGAATGAAAGTTTTAATGAATTGTTCTGAAAACCCTTTTCTTTATTATGTGTATATAATATTGATTTGATCAATTCTGAACCTCAAATAGGCTAATAACATGGAGTATTTTGGTTGTGTTGTGACGCAGTCCACACCCAGTGGACTCATTTAGTAAGTCCATACTCAGAAAGTGAAGTACTTGTCATGGAATGAGTGTACCATTCATTCACTGGATTGACTCCCAGGATGAGAGGGTTGTCTTGTGAGGGGAGATTGAATAAGATTAGCCAATGCTCACTGAATCATATAAGATTCTGAGAGGGGTTGTTATAGTAGATATCAAAATGCTATTCCCACTGGGTAGGAAATCCAGAAATAAAGAGCAAAGCCTCAAGATTAGGATTGATCCATTTACAACTGAGATGAAACATTTCTTTCTGTAGGGGTTGTATATCTGTACCTCAGAGGGCTGTAGATGATCATTGGTTGAACATATTTAAAGCTGAGATTGATAGATAAGGAATAAAGAGGATATGGGGAGTGGGTGGGAAAGTTTGCTTGAGTTGCTGGAACAGCTTTAATTTTGATGAAAGGTAGAGTAGGTTTAAGGGTTCTTGTGGCCTGCTGCTTCTACAGTGCTGGTATGACATTTATATTGCTGATCAACTGAGACCATCCCAGGAATTGATGGTGAGGCACTTGACTACAATAGCATTATCTTTACTAGAACTTATCTGTAAGTTTGTGGAGAAATAGAGATGTACTCTCAAAGGCACGAGCAGACTCATAGACTGGTTACAGCAGAATAGGAAGCCATTGGGCCCATCAAATGTATGTTGGCTCTCTATCATCCACCAACCCTTCTTCCACTGTCTTGCAATTTTTTTCCCAAAATATATTTATCCAAAACCATCTTAAAGGTCACAGTGGAGCCTGCCTCCACCGCAACCACCTGCAATGCATTCAAGATTCCAGCCACACACTGCATAAAATAGTTTTTCCTTGTGTCACTCTTAATTCTATCCTCATTTGTTTTATACCTGTGACCCCTCGTCCTCAACCCACTCCACTAAAGTGAACAGCCTCCCAATATCGACTCTGTCTGACCCTTCATCATTTAATATGGAAGTATATCAAATTTCCCCTTTGCTTTTTTCAAAAAAATAGTCCTAGTCTCTCTAATCTATTCTTATAGCTGTAGCCCCTTATCCCAGGAACAATTATCATAAATCTTTTGTAAGCTCCCTTAGATGCCTTCACCTTCTTCCAATACTGAGACCACCAGAATTGAACATAGTACTCCATTTGAGGCTGGACCAGCGTTTTACAAAGGGCAGTATAACTTCCATATGTTTATACTTCAAGCCTTTATTTGTAAATCCCAGACTTGTGTAGGCCTTATTAACTGTTTTGTCAACCAGCCTTGCCACTTTTGATTATTTCGACACACATACCCCTAGGTCCCCCTAATCCTGCAGTGCTTGTCAATCATTATTCTTAATTCTATATTGCCTTTCCTCATTCTTCCTATCAAAATGCATTATCTTGCATTTCTCCCCTTTAAGTATTATCTACCATGAGCTTCACGCGTTCCACCATCCTGTTTATTTCCAGCTGAAGTTTATCACCGTCGGCTTTGCAATTCACAATACTGACAAATGTTGTGTCTTCAACAAATTTAAAAATTGTGGCTTGCACCCCAAGGTCTAGCTATATAAGAAAAAACGTGAGGCACTTAAGAGATGAATTTTTATGCTGGCATATGCACAACAGAATGCAAACTGCATACATTCACAGTTACAGAGAATTCTGTCTGTGCTTGTTACTTTGCATATCCATTTGCTTATTACGTTCAGAACTCTCTACAGTAGCAACCCACCTGCATTCACTGCTCTCTGCCCTACTGTGTCGGAGTGGATCTTCCACTGGTAACTTCATGAATGAAGCTGGTTCTAGTTTGGTTGGTGAGGCCCTATATACTACAGGGTCTTATGGCCATATATGACAAATTCCACACAGAAAAGTACTTTGACAGCTGACTAAGCACATCCCCATGCAAGAAATCTGTCAAAACTGTTTGTGAATGTCTCTGACAATCACAAGACTCAAAAACATTTTTACAGAGCTATTGAAATTAATCATAATTTATTCAAATTAATCAGACTAATATGTTAAAATTATTTTAAATATAAATTAAAACACTTAACAATGTATGCATTTAAGCTAAATTGAATAATTTTTAAAAAAATTACCTGAAACTTACCTCACACCTTCTTGAATAAAAACACTGAACTTGTACCAAGGTCTAATGTGGCTCAGATTCAGCAGTCAGGTTTACCAGACTAATTTCTGGGAAACTGGTGAAGATTAATGTTCATTTGCTGACCTTATGAGAAGCTGAACTTTGGAATGTAGTTGAGCATTTGCCAGTTTTGAGGAAGTTTAGGGCATCAGTGCTTGCACACAAGTAAACAGGAACCTAACTTGCCTGATATTTACAGAGATAAATTCTAACAGTTGTGTCCAGATCTGCCAGGATTTCGTATGATATTCCAAGCCAATATTATATATATACATGTAGATTTTATGATAATTTCGAATATTTTGATTCTACCTGCCGATAGATGCTCTGTACGATTCCTTTGACGTTGTGCATTTGAGCATTCATCTAGATTTCTCTCACTCTCTATACTTGCAAACTTTCATGCACATGCATGCACGTGCACAAGCACTTAATGTTTGTAGCTGTCTGGGTGTGACTTTCTCTTCCCACCTCTATGCATTTTGCATCTCTATGGATTCCTGTGCCTGAATTCTGCCCTAGACCTGGTGTGGCTTGAAAAAAAACATTTAGTAATCAAGCAAAATAGATCATCTGGCAATAAATCCCTCTTGAAGATGGATAAGTAATGGATAGTTTGTTGACTGAAGTCAAAGCACTCAAAAGTAAAACCTTTTAATCAAAACTAAAAATAAAAATTTGTGATCAACAGCACTCTAAAATGTTGTAATCCATTTTGTCCAAAATCAATATTAATCCACAAAGTATTTGCTGTAATCATGAATGAGAACAAAAATAAGAAATTTTGGGTTAATATGTTAAACATTTCCATTGGAACATAGTCAAGATATTTGAGCATTTACATAAATACAGCATGATTTATATAACTGTGCAACAGTTGGTACTTCTCTAATAAACATAAAAAGTAATTGAATCAGAAAAATCACATTTCACCAATTTGAAAATACAAATAACAACATAAAAGTCAGAACTCAGATTTGAATATTGGATGTAATTATCTTGTGTATTGTTTACTCAAGTTAAAACTTGGATCTATAAAGAATCCTTTTTTAAACATGAAATAAATTATCCCACTCACATAAAGATGCATTGAAATTTGATTCTGCATTCCCTAAGTAAAGCTGTATGCTAGCTATTCTAGTTTACTTGTGTAGCTGTTATTTTTACAGAGTTAATGTAAATGTAATGAATGTATTATGATAGATTTTAATGAGTGTATCATTTTGAAATGCAAGCTTGCCTTCACTGCAATGAGATTAGACCAGTGGTTTTTGAAGCGAGGGGTTGTGACTCTCAGATGGGTTGTGGGATGTTAAAATGTGGATCATCAAAACAGACCATGCAAGGGTTGGTAGAGTGTTAGCCAAAGGAGTCTAGATAACAGCTAGGAAAGAGGCTAGGGGAGTTTGGAGGGAACACTATGGAGACGGGCCCAGAGTCCTTGGCAGGAGGGAAGGGCTTAGGGAGCTTAGGAGGAAGATGGGAGTGAGGGGCACAGGGAGTTTGGGGGGGAGCATGGGAGAGAGAGGTCTGAGTGTATGGGAGTTGGTGCAGGAGGGGGAGGGGTCCAGAGAATGTAAGAAGAGAGCAGGGCATAGAGGCGTCTGGGTGGCTTGTTGGGAGTGGAATGTTTAGGGAGATTGGGAGGAGGGGAGGAAAAAGAGCTTGGGGAGTTTGGGAGAGAGGGGTTTATGGAGCTTGGGGGTGCATAGTAGAGTGGGGCCTGGGGAACTTGAGGGGAAAGTGCAGGAGAGAAAGGACTCCAGAGAACCTGGGGGGATAACAGGGCAAATAAGGGTGCAGGGAGCTTGTGGGGAGTAAGGGTGAGGGCAAGAAGCCGGGGGAGATTGGGTGAAGGTCAGGCGAGAGGAGCCCAGCAAGCTTGGGGAGAAGGGGGAGCACAGTATTGGGGGAGAAAGGCCAAAGAATGTGGGGAGAGAGGAGAGAAATAGAGGCCTGGGGAACTTGTGGGGAGTGACTGAGGCCCAGGGAGCTTGTGGGGGGTGGGGTGCAATGTGTGCGACAGAGAGGGCCGAGAAACTACAGGTCCTATCTCCACCTTGCTTACTCTAAACCCGCATATGCTGGTGGTGTGCAGAAATGACATATACATGACATATCAATTTCTTATGATAGTGCCTTTTAGGGTTTAACCAAAGTGGTTTGTCTGTCATACCATTAGATCTATAGTTATTACTATTGAATTATGTGGGTGAACCATTGGTTAAAGTGGGTCATCCGAAAGAAAGTTGGAAAACTACTGGTTTAAGCACGCTAAAAACTTTGTGCTCAGCAAGGTTGCCATATATTGCCCACTCTTTGTTACCATGAGTAGGTGGTGTTGGCCTTTCTGAGTTATGTGAAGTGAGGATGCTCATACATTTCTATTCAGTTCAATGTCCCAAAATCTTTACACAGCACTTATGAAAGAATAGTGAATTTATATGCAAATCAGGATTATGTGTGGCTTGCAAGGGAATTTGGAGGTTATAATATTCCAATGCCCCGTTGAGTTTAAGTTGCAGGTACTGGGTATCTTGTTGCAAAACTGAAAAAAAAAAATTTTTTGATAAAGTGGCAAATAACGTCCTCAAACATTTTAATATTTTAACTAAAAGGAAATAATGTTTTGTATTGTAATAAAGTTTTTTTCTTAAGGTAAAATTTGTTGTCTCATAGCCAGATAAGATACTAGCATGTACAGATCAATATAACTGAGACAAAGATACTTGCAGAAAAATGCAATTTGAACATTAGCTTTGATTTGGATTGGATGGAGACTACAATATATTTTCAAATGTGTAGAGTTATCAACAAATGATATGTTTAAAAAGAAAGGGAGGAGATATCATTTTCATAGTCCTGATTAAATTGTCGACATCTTTTCAAGAGTTGATAAGCTGAAGGGACTTGCTTGGCAGAAAACCAAAGGAAGTTTAACTACCCTAAAGGTGCTCTATAAATGCTATGTAATATTGTTAAGAGACAGTTGTTTTCCTGATTAATATGTTCCCTGAAATTTTTCATTATTTGGATTTTCACTGTGATACTTGCACAATGATGTTAATGATCTTTTTGTAAAATGACATACAACAGTTGTTTGAGAACTGTATTGAGTGAAATTTTAGCAGCGAATAAAACACAAAGTTGGCCATCATTTATTAAGAATGTAATTTTTTTAAGTTTTGAAGACCTTGCCACATTGAATGTCATCTAAAACAATTGTAATTGTTGTCTAAGTTCTGATCTATTTCTTCAAAATTTGCTTTCCATTCTATCCCATTTCAGTGTCATCTGCCAATTTAAACAACTTAAGTGTATTTTCCTTATCCAATTTACTTCAGTAGATTAGTACTATTAGAAGTTGCATCACCAATTTGTTGGATAATCAATTCAGTTCCAGAAATGGTAGCAACCCATTTATTTTAAACTGTCAGCATTAGCTTGACTAAAAATACTTAACATCACTCATGTAATTAAGACCCTTTGCTTCCTTCCTTTCAGCCTTTTTACCCAGTTCCAGATATTAAGTAGGATGCCCACTTTCTCTGAGCCTTCAAAAATAAAAGTGTCTGAGGCATACAGTATAACAAGATTTCCCTTTTAGGCAGCAACACCCTCAAAATCGGAAGAATATAACCATGTTTAATGCCATTTGATTTGTTAGTGCCTATAACATCCATCATCAAAAATGTAATCACATTCTTAACAAACTTCCAATTCCTATTGGAAAGCATCTTATTTTATCCTACTGCAGCTTGGAGTATCACAAAAATTATGGTTTTGGAAAAGTGTAGTGATAAGCAATTCTTGAACCTAACATGAAATAAGAACTTGAATGCAGAGCAATGCTGATTCCAGTCTCTTTGCACCTTCATCCTACATCAGGAAGGTCAAAGGGCCCTCTGTTTCTTTCTTGACCAAAGACCCAACCAGTTGCCCTCTGCTAACTCTTTCATCTGCTTAGCAGAACTTGCCCTTGCCCTCCACCACTTCTCTTTTGATTCCTCCCACTTTCCCAGATCAAAGGTGTAGCTATGGACACTCACATGGGCCCTAGATTTGCCTGTCTTTTTCTTAGCTTAGCTAAGTCGAACAGTCCTTGTTTCAAGCCTATTCTGGCACATTCCCCAAAACTTTCTCTGCTACATTGGCTTCAGTGCTGCTTCCTGCACAAGTACAGAACTCGTCAATTTCATCACCTTTGCCACCACCTACCACTCAAGTTCACCTGGGCTATTGCTGACATTTCTTTTCCTTTTCTGGATCTCTTTGTCTCCATCTCAGGATATAGACTTTCTACTGACATCTTCTATAAACCCACCAACTCCCACAGCTACCTCAACTGTACCTCCTCCTACCCTGCCTCCTGTAAGGATGCTACCTCTTTTTCTCAATTTCTCCATCTTTGCCGCATCTATTCTCAAGATGAGGCCCTCTTCTCTAGAGCTTCTAAAATGTCCTCCTTCTTATAGAAACCTGGGCTTCCCCTCTGCCATGTTTGATGAATTCCTCACATACATTTCCTCCACTCCCCAGACAGCTAGCAGTAGAGTTCCCTTGGTCCTCACCTTTCACTCGTCTCCGCATCCAATGCATCATCCTTCACCATTTCTGCCAGTTCCAATGTTATCTCATCTCCAGTCACATCTTCTCCACTCCCTACCTTTCTGCTTTCTGCAGGGGCTGGTCCCTCCATGACTCTCTGGTCTGCTCATCCCTCCCTGTCCTCTGGCACTTTCCCCTGCAATCATAGGAGGTATAACACCTGTCCCTTCAGTTCCTCCCTCACCACCAGCCAGGGACCTAAACAGGTAAGGTAAAGGTTCATCAACACCTCTTCCAAGCTGGTCTGCTGCATTCAGTGCTCACAATGTGAAACCAAGCATAGACTAGATGACCAGGTTTTGTGGCACACCTGTTCTCTGTTCGCAATGGGCATCTCAAGCTTCCGACTGCAAGTGATTTTAACTCTCCTTCCCACCGCCACACTAACCTGTCTGTCCTCAGCCTTCTCCAATGCTATGGAGAGGCCAAACACAAATTGGAAGAACAACATCTTGTAGTCCATGTAGGTAGCTTACAACCCAATGGTATGAACGTTGAATTTTCCGCAGCTCCAGTGTTGTCCTCCCACACACATTCACTGGTCCACCTAATTTTCTTCTGTCTTTGTGTGTGTCTTTCTCTCATCCCCCTCCCCCCACCTGGTTCCACCTGCCCATCATCCCCTCCCCAGTTGGTTCCATCTATCACCTACCAGACTCTGCCCTCGTACTGCTACATACTGTCAATCTTACCTCTACCACTCAGTCCTGATGCAGTGTTTCGACTAAAAATGTCGACTTACACCTTTTGCCTCCACAAATGCTGTTTGAACTGCTGAATTCTTCCAATATGTTCCATATTCCAGCATCTGCAATCTCTTTTGTCTTCAATGTTGATTGCATAATATCCAGAGCACTGTCAATTGTACAGTGACATCTTGTGCTGAAAGTTATCATTCCAGCAAAGATCACGCTATCCAAAATTGAAGCTACTTTAATAATATTTGCACTATATTAAAAATTCAGTCTTTGTATTTGGTAAAATGAACTACTACATTTTTCTAATATTTTAAGAAGTTTTGACATAGCACCTTAAAAACAATATATGCATTATAGTGGGATATAAAAATATTGCTTCAACGTGTGGTATGACTGAATTATTTACACTCTTCTGTTTGATTTACCCACACTTAGTAACCTTATGAAGATTCTTCTTTATTAGTTTTGAAATTTTAGCAATTTGGAAATAAAGGATTGTTTTTATATCTTAGTACTTACTTATCAATCCATTAATTCACAACTTAGATTAGCTGTGAGAATGTGTCTCAAAGCTATGTTGTTAGTAACCAGGATCAAGCCAATTTACCTGCGGTGTTTGATGATGGACAGGTCAGTCACTGTATGGGATTTGTAGGTTTTGCTGCAGCTTTGGGTTTGGTTTGTTGTGATATTATTCAGTGGAAACTATAAATTAGTGGGAATAACCTGCTAATGTTAGGTGGTTTTGTACTGAGCAAGATGGAAACCATTGAGCAGTTTACAATTATTACCAGGGTTGTGATTGTCAATTCTGCTGTGGCAACACAGATGATGATCTAAAGAGAAACAAGTGTTTTCAGTCAAGCTAAGCTAGGTAATGCTGACAACATAAAACAAGTGAGTTTCTGCCATTGTTCCAAAACCGTTGATTGGAAAATAATATTTTCTCGGGCTTGGAGAATATTATATTGAAGCATTTAATGTGTGAAATATATGAGAGGTTGCTAAACTACATAACCCACGAACAACCAAGTTGAATGATATACAGTATGTAAACCAGATCTCTACTCAAATTTTAAGAGTTTTAAAGAATACCTTTCATGCTAATATAGTTGTTAGTTGTAATTTAGGAACTGAGAAGAATCATCTTCAGTGCACCCTTTTACATTACAGTTTCCCACTGAAAACAAGTAATTTTGGTAGCAACTCATTAACAGAAAAAACTGCATCTCCACTGGAACTTGATGCAGCAAACTCCTGTTGGAGGTCTGGACACTGAGCTGGCATTAGGGAGATCTACATAGAGTCGTAATGTCTACCTTAAGTTTCCTAGTCCAAATCTAGATCACAAGTTCAGCATCCAGCCTTCAAGCTGTTGACCTTTATTCCTCCATTTTATTGGATGTTAGTTAATGGTTTAAGCATACACATTTTGAAAGTAAAACTTTTTGATCCATGATAACAGCATTCGGAAGCTATCTTGCCATTCGTTCTTGTTATCAACTCTTCTGGCTTCTATTTAATGTTTCAAGGTTCCAGCACCTGATTGAGGCTCGCAGAAGAAGTTCCAGAAGAGGATGGGATCACCTAGTATGTGCTTAATGAAATGCCCAATAAAATTGTAGCCATGATGGATAAGCCCTCTCTTTTTCACTGGGAGAGTATTGGGGTCCTAAAATAAGACCTGTCCAAACATTACGTGGGAGATTCTCTGCTAGTGATGGTGATTTTTATATTTTTCTTCTACTTACATCCATCTATTGGCCTTTTCATGCCAGAAAATTAAGGTGGGAAGGAATGGAAAGTTGGTCCTTTGTTTTTCACATGGGTACTCTACTGTTCTTCTATCACATTCAGTAGGGGTTTGAAAATTAGTTTTCACAAATGAATCATAAGAATACAAGTTAAAGTCAAATCACACACAATTCACTAAACTTCATACCCTGCTTCATTTGTTTAAACAAAAAAAATCAGTCACTTACTCTAGATTAGCGACTTTTAATGACTTCATTTTGGTTCATTCTAGCATTGAGACCACGAGAAGGTTGACACATTTTTGGCTGACATTAATTTTAGAATTTTAGAATATCTTGCATAGTTTTTCATCTCTTTCTCTCACATGGCTGATCACAATTGACTGACCTAGCCTGGGTTCCCTTTTTTATTATTTTCCTTGTATTTCCAGAAAATGGATGTGTTGTCTTCCAATTTCTATTTTTCATTCAAGGATTCACCAATAAGTACTTCAGTGAAATTGATCACTTCACTGGTGAGGATATTCTCATCATTAAACTATAGCTGGATACCGAAGAATGCCATTTCAAGTGTATGAAACAGAGACCAATTGACTCAGTAATATATTACATGTCTGTATGTCCAAGCAGCTACAAGTAAGAGCAGTAAGTAGTTTAATCTGTGTGAACTCAAATCAGTTTAATATTACAGCATTAAATTTAAGTATAATGCTTTTCAAAATTGGAAGCCATATGACCAAACATACAGAAAATCGAAATCTTCTAATTCGATACCCTTTTTCAGCAACACTTCTGTTGCAAAAGCAGAACATTCCTTTGAGCTAAACAGTGAAATAAGTGGAGGTTGAATCATTATCAAACATCTTTTGCCTACCATTTTATGAATAGGAATGCTTAATTATTATTCACATAATCCAGGAATTAGATACACTTTTACTTTGCACTATCACCCCTTTTGTCATTTTGTCCCTCCTCTTTTCTGCGCAGTCACAGACCTTTCATTCTCTCCTCTTCTTCCTACTTTCTCTGCATTTTAAGATTTACTTATTTCTGACCTTTCCAGGTTTTGGCGAAAGGTTATCTGTAAAATGTTTACTGCTTCTCTGTCCAAAGGTGGCATCTGAGTATTTCCTGCATTCCCTATTTTTGTTTTGGATTTCCAGCAACCACAGTATTTTCTTGCCTACGTTTGAATTCAGTAACTCTGCAAGCATTTAGAAATAGGTATTAGATAGTTTTCCTTTAAATTATCTATTTGTTGTAATGCAAACAAAGCTGGGTAGGATATTTCATTGGGATAATAACCACAGTAATTGTTTCTTTACAATTATGGGAGATTATTTCAGATGATTGGTTTTACTGTGAGAGATTATCCTTTTGTTCATCTATGATGGTTTCAAATGTTGTAACATCTTATGTGATTATCACCAGCAGCCAAATTATACAGTTTTAAAAGGAAATGGGAACAATGAGACCTGGGAATGCACATGAATCTTTGAAGGTGGAAGAACATATTGAGGAGATTTTTTAAAAGAAATACTTGATCTCTGGCTTTACAAATGGAGATGAAGAGTATAAAAATTATACAAATTAGGCTCTGGCTCGAACATTGAGGCCACTTCTGGGCAGCATGTTTTAGGAGCATGTTTAGACCTTTGATGGAAAGCAGATGAAGTGGTTCCAGAGATTAATGACTTCACTTGTTTGGAGAGACCAGAGAAACTAGGGTTATTGTCCTTAAAGCAGGAAACTTTAAATGGAAATTTTAGAGTTGTTCAAGATTGTGCTGGGAATTGATGGAGCATATAAAGGAAAATAGGTCCCAGTGGTAGAATGGTCAGTAACAACAGATTTAAAGAACTGGCTTAAGAACCAGAGGAAGCAAGACAAAAGAAACGTTTATGCACTTAGTTGTTATCAGAGATTTTCATGACTGGAAGGGTGGTGGATCTAAATGTATTAATAGCTTTCAAAAGTGAATTGGATAAATACTCAAAAGGCAAGATGTGCAAGCTCTAGGGAAAGAGCAGGAGTGTAGTGCTAATTGCATTCAAAGAGCCAACACTGGCCCACTAAATTGATTGCTGTTGGTGTCATTTTATGATTCTTTGTATGAATCAAGATTGCAACTTAACAATGTCATTCTGACCTTTGGTCAATAGAAGAATGCTTACTAGTGGCCAGACAGTTTGAGTCCATTTCCCCTTTTCTACACAATTCCATTTAGTTATGCTGGAAAGCAATGGCATAACTGAATCAAATTAATGTGAGCCATCCTCTGCTGTTGTTTGCATTCTTAACCTTGCTATATCTTTTGATCATTAATGGCCAATGCAACATTTACCATCTCAATTTTTTCCACTGCCCTCTTTCTTTCTAAGCTACTCCATTTTGAATTTGCATTTGCTCACAAAGGGCCAATCGCAATGTCATCATCTTCATACCCGCTGACAAGCGTGATGCCACTGTGCTTTGGTGAGCTGGCATCTACCTTTCAGAAGCTGAACAGACACTCAAACACCTCCCAACCCACCACTAAACATCAGGCCATTGTCTCCCAGATAGGCACTGAACTCAGCAAATTTGAACTCAGCAAACCGGATCAGCAAATTTACGGATGACACCAAGATTGGGGGCGTAGTGAACAGCGAGGAAGGCTATCAAGGCTTGCAGTGTGATCTTGACCAGCTAGGAAAATGGGCTGAAAAATGGCTGATGGAATTTAATGCAGACAAGTGTGAGGTGTTGCACTTTGGGAGCACAAACCAGGGTAAGACATACAGCGAATGGGAGGGCTCTGAGGTATGTGGTAGAAAAAAGGGACCTTGGAATATAGCCTCACCCTTTCCACCACTGACCCCTCAATGAAGACTCGTGTGTGTTCTCCCGACTTCCCCTTCCTGAAGTCCACAATCATTTCCTTGGTCTTGCTGACACTGAGTGTGAGGTTGTTGTTGTAACACCACTCAATCAATCTATCTCACTTCTGTAGGCCACCTCATTGCCATTTGAGATTATGCCAACAACAATGGTGTCTTCGGCGAATTTATAGATGGCTTTTGAGCTGTGCCTAGCCACACAGTCTTGAGTGTAGAGAGAGTAAAGCAGTGGGCTAAGCACGCATCCTTGAGGTGCGCCTGTGTTGATTATCAACGAGGAGGGGATGTTACTACCGATACGCACTGACTATGATCTCCCGATAAAGAAGTTGAGGATCCACTTGCAGAGGGAGGTACAGAGGGCCAGGTTTTACATTTCTCTTTTAATTTTATTCTTTTCTCTCTTCTGTTTTTAGTGCCATTTTTTCAAGTAATTATCACCTTGATACACACCCCCCAACCCCCACCCCTGCAATGTAATATATCTGTTTTCTCAGTTTTCCAGGTCTCAGAAGTGTCCTTGAGCCAATACATCGATCTGTTTCTCTTCTTGCTGATACTATTTGACTTGCTGAGTGCTTTTAGCATTTTCTGTTTCATTTTACATTTCCAGCATCTGCAGCTATTTTTTGCTCCAATATAATTTCTTGATTGTAGCCTAAGTAACCATCAATGGCGTTGTTCTCACATTGTATAATGTCTTCCAAGTATCTTGGTTTGGTTATAACTTGCACTCACGAACAGGTAATCATTATTCTATATTTAGTGTAAGGGAAATATTATGTGAAGTGATAGTTACTATGAAAATATTAACATTATTCAGTCATGAAAAGTAATTACTACCCACAGAACAGTGTCTAAATTCAATGTGGGGAGGAAGGAGTAATGAGAACACTTGAGAGGGAGAGGGAACTGCAGAAACTACAAATCTGCTACTCGAGGAATTAAGCAATGCTGTTTGAGAGCCTCTGCTGAGAGGGGAATAGGTCTGTGCTCTTAAAATCTTGTGAAATGACATCGTATTTTGTATACCCATTATTGTGATGTCACCAAACAGTGAAACGTCTCACCATTTTCTTCAAATTAAATTTCATTCCATTTGGCTGAAGATAAAGTTTGTTTATTACTGGTTTTAGTTCACTTTGTAGTATATTGCTTTACACAGTAATTTGTGTAGTAAACATAATAAACTCTCAATTTGTCAATAAATATCTAATCAAAAAATTCAGACTGCCATCAAAATTCACCATATTAGAGTAATGTTGAGTTTACATTGCAAATTTCCTCTTATTATCATCTCTTATTTCCTTCTCCATTATGAATGAAAGGCATTATATTGGACCTGGAAAACTTCAGACTTATGGAATTTCTTTTACCTTTGAGTAACTGGTGCATTTTCTTTGTTATGCATACCAATAAATATTTGAAAGAACTGGCTGTGATTTGTCACAGTGTTACAGTGTTATAACTCTGTAATATCTCAGGACTGACAGCTTTTGAAAGCACCTGTAGTTTGCATTTTTAATGCTTTTAAGCAGAAAATAAACCTTGAAGATAAGCCTGTCTGCACTCAAAATTAAAATTGTTTTCTTTGGTGAAGGACTCAGACCTGATGCTGTGTTCCCAAGGATATGCTAGCTTAGAACAAAAAACATGGAACATTACAGCACAATACAGGCCCTTCGGCCCATGATGTTGTGCCGACATTTTATCCTGCTCTAAGATCCATCTAACCCTTCCCTCCTACATAGCTCTCCATTTTTCTATCATTCATGTGCCTATGTCAGAGTCTCTTAAATGTCCCTAATGTATCTGCCTCCACCACCTCTGCCAGCTGTGCGTTCCACACACCCACCACTTTCTGTGTAAAAAAAAACTTACCTCTGACATACCCCCCCATACCTTCCTCCAACCACCTTAAAATGACGCCCCCTCGTGTTAGCCATTTTCGCCCTGGGAAGAATTCTCTGTCTGTCCACTTGATCTATGCCTCTTAGCATCTTGTACACCTCTATAAGTCAGCTCTCATCCACCTTCGCTCCGAAGAGAAAAGCCCTAGCTCGCTCAAGCTCTCCTCATAAGACATGCTCTCCAATCCAGGCAACATCCTGGTAAATCTTCTCTACACCCTCTCTAAAGCTTCCACATCCTTCCTATAATAAGACGACCAGAACTGAAAACAATACTCGAAGTGTGGTCTAACCAGAGTTTTATAGAGCTGCAACATTACCTCGCGACTCTTGAACTCAATACCCCGACTAATGAAGGTCAACACATCATACACCTTCTTAACAACCCTACCAACCCAAGCAGCAACCTTGAGGGATCTATGGATGTGGACCCCAAGATCCCTCTGTTCCTCCACACTGCTAAGAGTCCAGGCATTAACCTTGTATTCTGCCTTCAAATTCGATCTTCTAAAGTGTATCACTTCACACTTTTCGGGGTTGAACTCCATCTGCCCACTTCTCAGCCCAGCTCTGCATCCCATCAATGTCCTGTTGTAATCTACGGCAACATTCTACACTATCCACAACACCACCAACCTTTATGTCATCTGCAGACTAACTAACCCACCCTTCCACACCCTCATCCAAGTCACTTATACAAATCACAAAGAGCAGGGGTCCCAGAACAGATCCCTGCGGAACACCACTGGTCACCGACCTCCAGGCAGAATATGCTCCATCTACAACCACCCCCTGTCTTCTATGGGTGAGCCAATTCTGAATCCATACAGCTAAGTTTCCCTGGATCCGATGCCAACTCTGGATCCCATGCCATATAAGCTATGTCAATTAACACTGGATTTTTATGTGCAGTTGTGCAAAAATATATGTGAAATATATTGTGCTGGCAAACATTTCTTGGTTAAAATTATCCATTGCGATGTCACCATCTGTGCAACACTCCTTTCCTCCCTTCCCAACATCAATTGGAGCTCAACTGAAACTTACAACCTTCATGGAATAGTCTCAGTACAACAGGAGCATATCAGCAGTACTTTGTACTTAAAATTGCTATTCAAAGGACGTTTTGCTGACATTGGGAGATGTATTGTAAGTGGCTCAGGCACCTTCTTAGCTGACAAACTGTTACAAGTAGCGAGTGCTTTCAATAGTATTCAGCTGCTGAGATAGTCATACAATGGGTACTTCAATAATGACACTACGGACAGCATTAATTACTATTAGCAAAGATATGCTATCTCAGAAGACTCTAGTTGTACAGAGTCTTCAGAGACATTACATTCAACCTTGACTCTCTAATCAATGATGTAGCCATAATCTCTAATAGATGTGACTTTTTGTCAGAAGGACTTCAGTCATGCTCTCATGCCTGGATTCTCTTTCTCTCTGGTGTCAAGGTCACATTGACTCACAGCTACTGTATGACAAGATCTTTCCAAATTATCACAGTAAATCACTGCAATGTCTCCCAGTTTGTTGCTCATCACACCGTTAGAGGGATTACCCTTGTACTGTATTCTTGCAGAAATGATTTCTTCAACTTTGATTTTAGTGAGAAACAGGAGGCATCTCAGGCATGGGAGTCTGCCTGCATTAGTGGTTTCCCAGAAGCGCAGCAGCTGTTGAGTGCACAAATGTGACCTTAAGTTCTCCCATTAATAACCAAGATCTTTTCATCAACAGGAAAGGTTTCCATACAGAAACATATAGGTAGTTGTGAATGATCAGAGTTTCCTTATACTTGGTGTTTCTTGGAAGCATGCATGACACCTTCCTCTTCAGAGAGACCACACTGCCAGACATTTTCAGCAGCCAGTACTGCCCGCAATGATGTATCCTGGAAATGTTTCTCAGACTTCTCACACCAAGTTACACCACCAACACAGCAGCTAAATACTGATAGAATGACAGCCTTGCAAGTGCCAGAGTTGTGGAAAACACTATTGGCTTTCCAGAAATGCTATTCAGTTCCCATCTGTCTAGAGGTGCACAGGAGTATGCCAAGCATGTGCAGTATACTTTTTCATGGTGTGCTGCACAATTTTGCCAACCAAAGACAGCAGATGGTGCTGGAGTAAGATCAGCTCGAAGTCCCTGAACCTAAGCAATAAGGCAGAGCCTGAGCAGCTTTAGGAAGAAGACAGCTGCAAGGAGCTCATTCCTGCTCAACATCCCATTCTCTTCTAGCACTGTCAGCATGGAATATGAGTGACTTCCTCATAGATACTTCATGTAAGGAGTCTGCAAAGTCATAGTCCTCAAAGCAAAACAAGTTACCCTCTCCATACACAAATCATTATCTACAACATAATACAATAATAACCAGGCAGAGAAGCCTGGATTACATTTAATAATCCCTGACATGCTCCTTTGCAGGTAGAGACACAATGACTTCTATAAACGAATCCCTAATCTAATTATTGATGATGTAGTTTATCAACAATGATGTGGTCATCACACAGACACATTGCACTAATTCACATCCCTCTATCACAGGAGAAAGTGATGAGTTAATGCTGATTGCAGCAGTAAATTGGCAGGGGGCTTCCCATGTGTGCAGTGTGAATAGGATTAAGTTGATGGTTCTGATAATAATATAAATGGTTGCTGCAGTACCCATAACCAGCAATGAATCCAAGGTGACATACTGTATCTAATATATCTTATTTTATTATATATTCCTTTTTGGGATCTGGGCACTGCAGGCAAGGCCAGAGTGCAAGATGGTGCCAAAGCGTGGCAACTGATTGCAAGCTGCTCTCCGCAGATCTTTTCATACTCCTATTATAATTGTTCTATTCATTTACCATTTATTGTGCATCCCTAATCTGAGAGAGTGGTGATGAGCTGCATCTTGAACTGCTGCAGTCCTTCCAGTGAAAGCACTCCCAGAAGCACTCTGGTTGGTAAGGAGTTCCTGGATTTACACCCAGCGATGATGAAGAACTGGCAATGTATTTCCAAGTCAGACTGGTGTAGAACTTGGAGGGGAACCTGCAAGTGATGGTGTTACTGCTCTTTTCCTCGGTGGAAGAGATCACTGGCTTGGAAGGTTGATCTGAATGGTCTGGACCTCAAAATCTACATGTTCTTAGTAGTCTTTTAACTATTTTGTTTCAGTAGAGCAAATCTTAATGCCACCATCAAGTATTGTGTTGATTTCTTGCAAAAATGTGTTAAAGATCTGATTCACAAGCTCCAAATGTAAACTTAGTTAATTCTCAGCTAAATGAAGCATTTCACAACTAACAATAACTAAAAGATGTTCTCTCAATTTAGCAAATGCCATTAATAATTTATACTGTGGATCTTTTGTATTCATAATTATCTTCACGTATCAGACTATTACCAACTCTAGATTTATGCTGAAATGATTTAATTTCAAATTCTTTTATTTCAGATCTTCTGACGGTAATGGAGTACCATTCCTTACTTCAGCTTATTTGTCATGACTTTCCAATGGATCTTGCCCAGAAAACAGCAAGGTAATGTTCTATTTAACAAGCCTTTCTGAGAAGTTTCTTTAAACTGAGAAGTTCTGTGAAATACTGATTTTGTGGAGCAGGAGGTTTCAATATTATGTAGTTTCCTAAACATTTTGATTATTCAATAAGCTTATAAAAACGTGTTAAATTGATAAAGTAGCTTTTGTTTTCATTTCCCAAAGCTTTTTTAATACCAATAGAATTGTACTTGTATTGTGAAGGTGATCCTGTTAACCATTTTGTAATTAATTGTGAAGTGGCTCGACTTCACGCCTATTTTACAGATTGTGTGAAATAAACTAAAATGTACTTGTAGTTGTCAATTTACATGGCCACAGTTTTTCAGTACTTAAATACCACATTTTACAATATTAATGTATTTTATATGTTTCATTGCTGAAAGAGTGAAATTAATATTTATTGAATGTGCTTTGAAAACTGCACATTTATAATTTGTTTTATTAAATGTGAATTAATGGTTAATTAGATTTTTTTTCAATATTGGAAAGAATTAAAGCTTATCCGATCTATCTTCATAGCTACAATTTCCAGACCCAGTAATGTCTTTGTAAAGTTCTTTCACATCATCTCTAGTGTAATAACATCTTTCCTGAAATGTGCAGAGGAACTATAGGCAGTACTCAAGTTGTGGCTGAACTAATGCCAAAGATTTTCTAGTATTACCTCCCCGGTGTTATATTCTGTGCTTCAGCTAATGAAGGATAGCATCCTGATGGTGTAAGAACACCCATTAACCATGACCCTTTGCTTCCTGCCACTAAGCTAATTTTGGATCAGTTTGCCACCTTCCTTTGCAAATTGATCCAAAATTAGATTAGCGGCAGGAAGCTTTTTGACCAACCTTATCAAAAGCCTTGCCAAAATCTATGTAAGCTACTTCAAACACACTTCTTTCATTGACCCTCCGTGTTACCACCTCACAGAAGTCAATCAGGTTAATCAGGCATGATCTTTCCTTAATAAATGCATACTGATTGTCTCTGATTAATCTGTTCCTTTTTAAATGAAGGTTTATACTGCCCCTTGCAATGGATTCCAATAATATGTCCGCCACTGAGTTAAACCAGTAATTATTTGATTTATCCTTCCGTCCATTCTAAACAACTGTATAATATTAGTAATTCTCCAATTTTCTGACAGCACTCCTGTTTCCAAAGAGAATCAAAAGCACCCACTATTCCATCGTTTGCTTCTTTTAACAGCCTGAGATGTATGTCATCCACGTGTGGCAATTAATTAATTTTCAAAGATGATACTTCCGTTAATATTTCCACCTTTGCTATGTTTACCCATCCTAATATCTCACAGTTATTAACCTTAACTACCTCATTGAATCATCTACCTTTCTTTGTGAATACAATTATAAAACATTGATTAAGAACCTTAACCACCTTCTTCACCTCAACACTCAGGATACCTTCTTGGTCCCTAATAGGCTTTATTTCCTTTATTATCCTATTGATAAAACATCTTGTTATCCTTTGTTATGCTCTGATAAAACATTTATAGATTTTCTTTGATTTTACTTGCCAAAATTATTTCAGACCCTCATTTTGCTTTCCTAGTTTCCCTTTTAATTTCACTCCTCATTCTTTTCATTCTCTTTCAGCTTCCTGGTGTATTAAGCTCTCGGTGTGTGACATCATTTTCCCTTTTCTGTCTTCTTCCCTTTATGCATTTTGTCAGATGGAGACTACATTTCACAGTCTCACCCATTTTCTTTGTGGGAACATGTTTACCCAAATCCCTTGAATCTCCTTAAATGGCTTCCATTACAATGAGACTGAGTTATCTTCAAGTTGTTTTATCTCATCTACTTTTGCTAAGTAAAATGAATTACATGTTTTGAGAGTTTATAATCTGTTTCTTAAACTTGCTTTCTGTTCCCAGGTACAAGTGTCACCTGAGGTTGATAGTTAGAACTCAACTCCAAGCTTGATGCACTTGGCCACAAATAAGTTAACCATGCCCTCTTACAAGGAAAAACTACTTAGAGCCATAGAGTCATGCTGCATGGAAACAGGCCCTTCAACCCAACTCCTCCATGCCTACTGTGTTGCCCAAGGAGCTAGTCCCATCTGCTCGCGTTTGGCCCATAGCCCTCTAAACCGCTCCTATCTATGTACTTATCTAGATGGCTTTCAATTGAGCAAGAGTTCCTTTATAATATTTTTCAATTCGATTTGGAGGCAAGAATTCAGATAACTGTTTGAATCAAAGTATAGATTTCTTTCTAATATTTAAATTGTAATTCTCTACCTGAAAAAATCATAGCAAAGTTTTGTCCAACTTTTCATAGATTTAATAAAAAATCATCGATCTAAAATATTAACTTTGCTTCTCTTTCCACAGATGCTGTCTGACCTGCTGAATATTTCAAGCATATTCTGTTTTTATTTCAGATTCCAGCGTATGCAGTTTCCTTGCATTTCCTCTTTCTGTGCCATTTTTATTTGTTCTGAGCTGAATCTTTTTTTGTTTTGATAGCTGCTGTTTCTTTTGATTTTTATCTGGTGAATATAGTTTTGTAACATTGCTTTGACATCAGTCATAATTCACAAACAGGAGCAGTTATTGTACTGTCTTCAGAACTAAACTAATTAGACCTTGCGTTACAAAATGCTTTAAACAGTCTGGATGACAAGCTCTTTCAACAGCCTGGTATATAGTATTCAGGTATTCTGCACTGAAAATTACATTAAAAAAACACTACAGAAACCTTATCATTATGGTTTTAAAATTACATTAAAATATTTTCTAATCAATATTATGTTTAATGGAAAAATGGTGTTTTTTTCCAGATATACAAAGCAGCACTGTGTCTTTAGAGTTAATTGGACAAGGATATTCTTTTGAAAACTCTCCTGGAAGAAATTCTATATAAAATAAATCTGGTCATATTTATCTTTGAGGAAAATGAAAGATTCATTGAAGAATGCATTTTAAAAAATGAGTTTTTAACTTGTTTGGATTATCCATAGTCATTTAGTTTTACTTATAGCTCGGTCTGAATAAGTTATTTATTTTTCACCATGCTGTCAGTGATACTCTGCCAATTGAACCACACCTGGATTCATTCCCTCTCCATAATTACCTCCAAACCTCCACAATGAGTCATCAATGCTTCAAATTAACTCCAAGTCAGCCTGCTTTCAATTTCTGATTTGAATTTTGAATTCTCTCAAATCATCACCTTGTTGTTCTGCATTAAATGATGTTTCAATCCAATTGCTGCTCTGCTGTTGCTCTTTATTTTTCTTCCTTTGTTCTTTCTCCTTGGATGTTTACTTCTCATCAGCCAGTCAAAGGACCTTCAACCTTTTCTCTTTCTGGTACCTGGCAGCTCAAAACCCCAACCCTGACCTATTACTCACTACCCCTGTGTCATTTCTACTCTCCTGTCAGTTGCATTATGGCATTGTTGCAAACTGGGATAAAGAGTTGATTTCAGAGGTGATGTGAGACTCACTGCCCTTGATATGGCAGCATTGAACAAAAGTAACATCAAGGACCTGTAATAAAATTGAAACCATTGGAAATAAATCAGAAAACTCTCCACTGCCTAGAGTCATACCCTGCATAAAGCAGGTCAATTATCACAGCACAAGGCATCACTGAAAGAGCCCTTCATTGCAGTATCTTAATCCTAATTATTTCCAGCTGCATCATCAGTGATCTTAGTTCAATCATAAAGTCAAAAACAGGGATGATGCTGAAGATTGAACAGTGTTTACTTCCATTTCCAACTCCTGTATTAATGAAGCAGCCCATGCCTACATGTAAAAAACATCTGGACAACATTTAGTTTGAGGTGATAAATGATAAGTCTTATTTGTAGAGTGTCATTTGTAGGAGTCTTATTTGTAGATTGTAGAGTTCCAAACAATGGTGATTCTTTGCAAAATAAAAGGTCCACTTGCCTCCACATCAGTGTTGCCAAATCTCTCATTACCAATACCCTGAGGGTCACTCATAACCAGAGACCTTAGCCAGCATGTTGTGGCTATAATTTATATGATCTACATGATGTACTGTAACAACTTGCTGAGATTTCTTTCACATCTCTGAAATCTGCATATTATCCCACCAAAGAGAAAAATAGATGTAGTCACATGGGGATATACATGTTCTCCTCTGAATCACATACCATTCTGACCCGGAAAGATATAACAATCATTCAGATTGCTGGGTCAAAATTCTGCATCTCCCTACACAACAGCATTGTGGGAACACTTCACCATTAGAATCATGGTAGTTAAAACTGCTTAACTTTTTAATTTTGATCTTTTGACTCGTTTCTTATCTCTGACATTTGTCAGGTTTTGGCAGAACAGAAGACTGTCTAACATTTTGACAGCTGAAAGAATACAAAGTCACTTAGTCAATGGTGCTTGGGAGTGGCATGGGATAAAACCCCCAATGGATGAGCACCAAACATTCCCATAGTGATCACAGGTCAATTTGACAGATGGAGGTTAGGGGACACTTTTCTGGCTCACACGCAGGCTTCAAACAGGCCCTCTGGTAGCTCTCCCTGGTGATTGCACTAACCTTCAGCTGGCTTCTCCAGACTAAGCAGTTGCAGGCAGGGTTCTCCCAGTTCTGAGTTGGAATATTGAACTTCTAGAGATTGTGTGTAATTTTCTTACATTGGAGTTCTGTTTTTTCTCTGTGCCAGGGTAGGTTCTTGAGTCAGTTACAGAGCACAGCCTTCAGCAGGTGATTTTGAAATCGGTTCTCCATCTGTCACAGCCAACACTGCCTGTGAGTGCCTAACACGGCCTGTAGGCTAGATCTCTCAAGGATTTCATTGCTGGTGATCTTTAGGTCCCAAGTGACTCTAAAGATTTTTCTGATAATTCAAAGGCAGGAGGTTCAACTTCTTCTGTCGTATGGAATATGTGACCTGTTTTCACAGCCACAAAGAAGAGGAAACAAGCCTGATGGTCAGAAATGTTAGTGTTCAGATGAGTGACGTATTGCTCCAGTTACTGGAAGTATGGTTGGCAAATATGACAGAAATTTTGCTCATTTTTGCAACAAATTTCTTAGTGAGTTTGAGTTGTTTGCTGAGTGAGGTCTAGAGCTTCAATACTGATGCAGATTTTGGGAGGGATGTTACTCTGATTGGTACTCTGTGACATGACAATTGTTTTCTTTTGCCATTGTCAAGGTTGCCATACCACACTCAGTGCATTCATCGGAGAACTTGTTCATCAGGATCTGCAACTCATCAGCTGAGTTTGAGATAAATTCAGCATCATTTGCAAAGAGCAGATCCTGGCTGGGTGATGTGTCTATTACTCTGAAATCACCTGATGTTAAACAAGTTGCCATTTTCTTCTGATTCAGTTGACACACAAGCCTGATTATTTTATTTCTTATTATAGTAACAAGAGCCATATAATCAAATGATTCCATCCCTTTTCATTGATTAATTCCACAAACCACTTTTGATCTGTATCCATAATCTGCTTTCTTTTTAAAGAATACCTAATACACTCTTTTTATTACTACTAAATATTAATTAAACTTTGGATTGCAAAGTTCTCATTTATCCACATCTTCTATGTAATCTATTGCTATCATTTTTAATTTGTTAAATTTTGAACATTTTAGAAAAGGCTTCTTCAGATACAAAATTATGCAATACAGCTGTAATATTTGAAGGAAGGACTGTCTGCCTTCCTTGTATAACTGGCTCCAGTTGTTGTTGTGTTAGAACGTGTATTATTGCTTACACTGCCATACAGTGACAAGTAATTTGGAGGTTACAATGACATTGATGTAAATTAGAACTGTGGGCTATGAAGGAAGAGTACAGGCAGTATGAGCCTGCAATTCTACAGAATTCAGTTAGAGTCTTCTCTCCCATCATAATTACATTTATTGAAATAGTGATGAAAGAAATAACTCAAAATCTGAATTTTGTTTTAGAGAGACTAATCTTTCTCAGGTGTGATTCTAGAACCTTGTTTGTAGAGAGCCTTTTAAAGTTAAAGGCAAAACTCCTGAGAGTTGTAACAGGGTTAGGTCATATTTGTCCTCTAACTTTATCCTACTAAAAAATAAGAAGTGCATATGGTATAGATAACCAATAACACCACCACAATGGAGATTTTAAGCAATTAAACTGGTATGGATTTCAATGGACATATTGTGATACTCTGCAGTGTTCTATCCAGCTAGTTTTGGTTCTGGGTTAACTCCTGACTTTCTTTTATGTTGATTTTCTGAAGTATTACTTTAGAAATTAATAAGCTTTTAAAATGTGGTTATACTTTGGATTTCCTTTGTTTTCTCATTAATATATTTTATATTACAAAATGTTTAGCCTTGCAAAATTTCTCATGGAACTTCAATTTATTTCCTCATTTATGTAACAGGTATATTTTGTACTTTGTTCCTTCCCTGGGGGGACATCTACAAACCATGCTTGAACAAGTCTTCATTTTGCAACCAATAGGGAGTAATCAGAGTACAGCAAAAAAAACAGTTTGATAGATTTATTTTTTTATATATAGAAATGGACTCATCATGTTCCTACTCCTCACATACAGAGCAGCAAATGATATAAAAACACAGCAGAGTTCCCCTAAAGGCATATTATTATTCTTTACTATATTATCAACATGGTGTCCACCTTGTGAGAGATTGTGATATTTTGAGAAATCATCTGTTTAATCAAGAAGGAAGTTTGGGTTCAAGTGTTGTTACGTTAAATTGCAGCCAATGGTGGCTTGGAAGCTTGGCCACTGAATGACCTAGACAAGTCCTGAATAAAGCTGCCAGATTGGGTCCACAGCATGCAATGAGCAAAGCAACACAATGAATAAATTCACTTTAACATACTCTCCAATCTACCTTTGGCAGATGTATGTATCAATGGTAGCATTGGTGGAAGTCATTACTGCACAGTGAACATGCAAACATAAGAAATAAAAACAGAAATAGCCCACTTATATCTGCTGTTTCATTCAGTAAGGTCAAAGCTGTCCTTTTACCTCAATGCCAGGCTCCAGCACTAACTCCCTCCAATCCCTTGATGCTGTTTACACCTAAAATTCTCTCCCTCTCTGTCTTGAATATACTCAGCAACATAGCCTCCATAGCCCTTTTGGGTGGAGTATTCCAAAGATTAACCACCCTCTGTGTGAAGAGATTTCTTCTCTGCCCTGAATGGCCAATTCCCCCTGTTCTACATGCCTCAGCCACGGGAAAAAACAACTGTAAAGTCTCTTAAGAATTTTGTATGTTTCAATTCTTCTCGACTCAGCAAAGCTTAGGCCTGCTCAATCCCTTTTCATATGAACAAGCCAGCCATCCTAGGGTTCAATCAATGACCCTTTGCTGCAGTCTCTCTGTCGTAAGTATATCCCGCTGAGGTCAAGAGCCAAAACCTGTACATGTCCATCTTTGTTTTTAAGATAGTAGTCAAACCTTGTGACTTTTAATGAGTTATCCTTGTAGATTTGAAGCTTTTAGCTGGAAGTTCTTTCTATTCATTTTTGTAATCCAACCTAGTTTTACTTTTTTTTTGGTCAGGTGCTATCAATAGAATAATTAACAGTTTTTATACAGCCTTTGTTCCCAAGCCCTCATTTTGTGTGTTTTGCAGTCTTGGTCGAAGAGGTAAGCAAGCCATTCTGGGAGGACTCCATATTGTATTTGTAATTAAAGAGCCTGATACTAAGGGAATCCTTTAAATCCTTGAAATTGATATCATGTATTCACCTAGTTTAAAAAGAGAGACTCAGAACCAGAGCATGAAACATAGTGGTCTTCAGAGAGGGCTTTGGTAAGTAAGAGGGCTTTGATGAGTGTGGTCTGTGGGAGATTCACAATATTAGCTTTCAGTCCAAAGGGGTGACATCAGTGAACGTCAGGTAGGTGGATGATTAGTTTTGTCTGACAATTTTATAGCTTATTAGTTACTACTAGGGCTACGATATGGCATCACACTTTGGTCGAGTGCAATGCATTTCCTGCACCATGTAAGAGGTCATGGGTGTTTCAAGTGTGGTCCTGACAACCATGTCTAATGTCTCCTGCACTAGCATCTTTTCCACATTTCAGGCATTGTGGCTAGAGTCACTGTGGTGCATCTGTGAGGCCAAGATTGGTAAGTTTAGAGAGAAGGTCTCATCACAGCTTAAGCATGGGCAGAGGAAAAGTCCGTGGGTGACCAGTGACTCACATACCCTTTCTCAAGGGCAGACAGGGATGGTAAATAAATGCTGGCCTTGCTGCTGATGCCCAGATCTTGAAAAATAACTAAACACTTCTGGTCTTAGCAACCCATATGTGATTTGGGTTGTAAATTAGGTTCCTTAGCTAGGGTACTAAATGAAATACTAAATATTGTGCATGCCAACAGTCCTGGTTTGAGGCAAAAAGCAAGGTTGTTAGCACATTTTACAAAAGTTTGTAACTTCATGGAGCCAATAAAATTAACCTAGGAGTTGGGGAATATTCTTTCTGATCCAAATTGGTTGATTGTTTGGCAGTGCAGTTAATTAATTCTTAGCAATAGAAACTGATTGATGAATCCAAAGGTTTGTTTCCTTTCTCTTGCTGGATGAAAAATGATAGTTTGAAGGATGACAGAGAAGTCTACAGTTTTGCTGGTTAGTTCAATGATACTAGTTTATAAAGTAAGGACACCACCATATGATGGATAACATTTACGTATTCTATTTTTAATTCGCAGGCAATATGAGAAAGGAAAATTGTTCTTTGAAAATAATTATTTTTAATATTGTGAATGAGAGTGTTGATTTATAGTTAGTCTTTTGTCACCAGAATTTTTGTCAGTCCGCTTCACAGAAAGTAGAAGAAATCATTTGATGCTTGGGAGAGGACAACATCCATTCATTCAGGAAACATAATGAGGTTTTGTCATTGTCTCAGGGTCAGGATATTATATAACTAGATATCATGCAGTAGCTACAGTATATGTTCCTTGATGTACTTCTGGGAATGATCAGTGACAAGATCAAAGATATTGAATACAGAATCTCAAAATAATGGAACTGTTGGTGCCATATCCCAACAGTGTATCCAGAAAAATTAAGATGTAACCACAGTGTCTCCTGAATGCTTTACTTTTGTTATTTCACTGCAGGCAATAATCTCCATGGAAGCTAACCTCTGTGCTTTTAACACATACAAAATGCTGGAGGAACTCAGCTGGTCAGGCAGCATCTATGGAGGGAAATGAACAGTCGATGTTTTGGATCGAGACCCTTTACCAGGACTGGAAGGGAAGAGGGCAGAAGCCAGAATAAAAGGGGGAGGAGCACAAGCTGGCAGAAGATAGGTGAGACCAGGTGACAGGGGAGATAGGTGCTGCCTGACCTGCTGAGTTCCTCCAGCATTTTGTGTGTGTTGCTCCAGAATCTCTTGTGTCTCTGTGCTTTTAAGGCCAGATGAAATTCTGAAATTTTAATTGTGCCAAATTTCTCAGCTATTACTTAAATTAGTTAGAAATAATTATCTTATCTTCTCTTGTATTTACATTGATTTTAAATGTTTCTCATGATCAGATACATTTAGAAACAATTGAAAAGACCTTTGACGTAATTTTCTGTCTAAAAGTCCATTAGAATCTGCTGTCTGAGGCCTAGAAGTAGCTCATGGGCCATACTGCTTTGTAGGAATGTCGTGGCTGAGAGAGCTCAGTAGTTGGGAGCTGTGCAGCTATTAAAGGTAAGTGCTGTTGCAGAATTAGTGGTAGGGGAAGAAAGTGTTGAAGGAGAGAGGGATGAAAGGAGGGTTAGTGTGGGGGTTGGGGCCATACTGTATGGTTTCTTAAGTTCAATTTCAGCCTTTAAGTCAGAATTGCTAAGAAGACACTCTAATAGGATATTGCATTAGCATCACACTCCTTTATAAATTTTTGAAAAATCCAGTTGTGTCATATCATAGAATCATAGAAAGATACAGTACAGAAACAGGCCCCTCGACACACCAAGTCTGCACCAGCCATAGCACACCCATTAACACTAATTCTACATTAATCACAGTTTATTCACCCTACTCTTCCCAGATTTTACCACTGGCCTACACACTAGGGGCAATTTACAGGGGCTATTTTACATACCAACCAGCCTGTCTTTGGGATGTGGGGGGAAGCTGGAGCATCTGGAGGAAACCCATGCAGTCACAGAGAGAATGTGCAAACTCCACAAAGACAGCACCCAAGGTCTGGATTGAACCTAGGTCTCTGGCAGTGTGAGATAGTGGCTCTACTAGCTGTACCACTGTGTTGCCCAGTGTCTTGACTTCTGATTGTGCAAAGATTGCCGGACACTGTTATCTCTGCCAAAGTCAATTAAAATGTTTGTGCTTTCTACGTGGCTCCCCAATTGGTTCTATAAAAATGTAAGAAACAGTAGGCCTTATGGCCTGTCAAACATGTGCCACGACTTGATTTGAAAACATGTACTGGATCTCAGTGATACTTTTTGGACTGATGCAGAGTTTCCTTTTTAAACTCAGCCACTTCTTCCTGTTTTCTTGGTGCATTTTAAAATCTAATATCTGGGAGCAATATTTTTGTGTCCTTATGTACACCTGGAGGTCTCTCTCATGACTGCAAGAATCAGATTTGCAACCAAGCAGTATAAATTAGTTTTCACTGTACCTCGGTACAAGTGACAATAATAAACCAATACCAATGCTACCAATTGGAAATCAATACTTCAGTGACTCATTATAGATTTGTTGCTAAAGTATAATTGCAGCCTATTTGTCCTTGTTCTTGACCTACAAGCACATTGTGCTACATCTTTCAATATGGAAAAATATTCTGTTTCCTAGCATAAGCAGTCAGTATGTTAATCAAAAATTCATCAATATCTTTTTAAAAGATAAAAAAAAGATTAGTACTGATGACATTATTCAGAAAATGGTTAGAAGAGCTAACTGACATGGTGATGGAAATGAAATAAAATAACTGGAAGCGGTAATTAACTCATAATTAATTCAGAAGTCTTATTACAACTAATTTAGCTCTTTCACAGTGTCAGTTTATTAACTACTCTCAGCAAGTTCCTCTGACAATGTCATGCCCTGTGTTGAAAGACAAACATTGAGCACACCAACAGAAAAAAGGCTAATTATGAACTTTTCTGGTGATCATTTATTTTCACAAAAGTGAAATACTTCTGTTTGAGGGAGAGGAGCATTTGCTGTAGTTGTGCTTTATGAAGATTAGACGCTTCCAGATGAGGGACAACATAGCCAGGTCCAGAGTAAGCTGTCTTTCATTGAGATCCAAGACCCTGTCTGCTCTTTCAGCTCAATATAAAAGGTCCCTTGGCAATATTTTGAAAAAGACCAAAGGAGTTATCCCCTGTATAGTGGATAATGTCTACTCCATAATCAAATTCACAAAAAACAAGTTATTTGGTCACTTCCTTGCATCACTGTGAAAGCTTGCTGAGTTGTTTCCTATATTGCGAAAGTGACTGCTCTTCTGAGTACTTTATCAAGTGTAAAGTGCTTGGGACATCCTAAAATCATTAAAGATGCTACATTTTATGCTATCATATTTGCCCTTACCCTATTAAACACCATTTAGGTTGTTGCCCTAAGGAAAGATTTTCAAATCAGTGGCAATTTGAGGGCAGTTGTACATTTATTCATTGGAAGCTGACAGATCAAGATGAACCTTTACTAATCAAGGGATTTATCTTGGCATCCTAGGCCTAGGCTGAATTTATCCCACAAGTTAGAGACTTGATACAAACTCGCTGTACCAGCAAATAATCCATTTTTTAAATTAATTCGTGCATTTTTATATTTTTGAAGTAGATTTTCTGTGGGTGCTTACAATAAAACAGGAAAATTGTTTCCAATAATAATAAACACAATAATATTTATTAATTCATTCATGATTTTGACATCCAGACATTGCCAGCGAGATCAGTGTTTATTGCCATCCCCAGGTGCCACAGAGAAGGTGCTGATGAGAGATGCCTGTTTGAACTGCTGCAGTCCTTCAGTACTCTCCCATTGCCATTGAACAGAGTTTTTCAGGATTTAGACCCAGCCATGATGACGATCTGCCAATATTCTTCCAAATCAGGATGGTGTGCAGCTCAGAGGGGAAGCTGCAGATAGTTTTCATTCACCTGCTGTCATCCTCCTCCTCGGTGAGAGAGATTGCAGGTTTGGGACGTGCTGTCAGGGTAGGCCAGACAAATAACTGCAGTGCATTTTGTAGATGGTGTACACTGCACTGCTGTGCACTGCTGCTGAAGGAATGAATGTTTAGGGCCAGTGCCAATCAAGTAGCCAACTTTGTTCTGGATGGTGTTGAACTTCCTGAGAGTTGTTGGAACTGCATTAATTCCTTCAAATGGAGAACAGCTGTTGGAATATATCAACTTTGTTTATTCCACCATTTCTTGACTCATATCACATCTTGACTCAGTTCATATCATTTGGGTGCCTCATAGCTCCTGTGACTCTTATGCTGTCTTTGTGGAGTTTGCATGTGCTCCATGTGTGTAGGTGAGTGGTAGAATCTAGGGTTAAGTTGATGAGAATGTGGGAAGAATAAAATGGGATTAATGTAGGAAGGGTGCTTGATTTTTAGCATTGACCCAGTGGGCCAAAGGGCATGTTTCTGTGCTGTATAACTCTTTGTTTCATAATCACACTAGATCAACCTGAATATATTCATGATCACATAACTCTCTTATATGCACATGTATATTTCTTGCAGGTTTTAAGTGATTTACATGTACATCTCTGATTTTATTTTCTGTTTCCACAAGATTTCCCTTTATACCACATATTTCAACTATCACTTCAACATCCCATTTCTGAATGTCAGTTTTGCAAGGTGTTGTTTAAAATATGAACTCTACCGTGTTGTTTAAAATGCCATTCAGCATGTCTAGAATCATGATTTTTGTCTCAGTCTCACTTGCTTAACTTCCACTCTCCCCTCAAAATTTGGCTAAACTAAGTTTAGCCTTATTCAGTCTTCAACACATTAGCAACTGAGCAGGACTATAACATGTTGTAGACTGTGACATCATTTTGTATTTAAGCAAATATTTAGCTAATTGATGTCTTAATTTAAATGGGCACTCCTAAAATGCCTGTTCTTTCAATGCTTCTTTCACCGTTCTCAGATCTTTCAGTTATACCATTTGATGCTTGATAATGTGGTAAACTAAACGTAAGCTCAGCACCATTTTGTTTCACAAAGTTCTCAAAGTCCCGCATGGTAGGCCGGTCCAGAAGGTTAGGGCACATGGGATCCAAGGTGAGTTGGCAAACTGGACCCAAAATTGGTTTGGTGATAGGAAGCAGAGCACAGTGGCGAGGGGTGTATCTCTGTCTAGTGGTGTAACCAGTGGTGTATCGCAGGGATCAGTGCTGGGATTGTTGTTATTTGTCATATAAATGACTTGGATGAGAGTGCGGGTGGACTGATAAAGAGAAGGCTGTGAAAGTGTACAGAGGGACATAGATCAGTTGGAAAGTTGGGCAGAGCTGTGGCAGATGGAATTTAATCCAGGCAAGTGTAAGGTAATGCATTTTGGGATATCAAGACATGTACTGTAAATGGCAGGGAAGTTCAGACTGTTGTTTTACAGAGACACCTTGGGTGGGAGTGGTTCATAGCTTCCTGAAAATGGCAAGACAGGGTAGTGACAAAGGGATTCAGCATGCTTGCCTTCATAGGCCGAGGCATTGAGTACAAGATTTGTGACATCATGTTGCAGCTATACAAAACATCGATCAGGCCACACTTGGAGTATTGTGTTCAGTCTGGCCGCCACATTACAGGAAGGATGTGGTAACATTAGAAAGAGTGCAAAAGAGATTCATCAGGATGTTGCCCAGAATGGAGGGCTTTGCATACAAGGAGAAATTAGATAGGTTGGGTTTACTTTCACTGGAACATAGGAGCTGAGGAGTGACCTTATTTATAAAATTATGAGGGGGATAGATAGGGTCAGTCTTTTTCCATCATAATGAACAGTGAACTCAGTGGCAGCTGGTTTAACTCTCATAATACAGCTACTTGTTTCTTCATCCACTTCCATAATGACATTTGAATCATCAACTCATTGGTTAAACATAGCAGGAATAAAAGTGATAAGTAGACCTTCAACTGTGTCATGTTGGTCAGATCAATTGCATCCAGCACTGCTTTAACCTTGTCCAGCATTGGTTGGAGTCCTTCAGTATCTGTCATCTAAAAAATATAGACTACTTCTAAGGCAACAAAGGCACAACATGCTCCAAGACATTGAAGCCCATCTTCTAGATTCTCCTTGTTCCTGCACTCTCTTTCTAGACATTGACAAATCAAGTTGTTGATGACCCCTGGTTAGCCTCAGTTCAAACTATTCATCATCCTCTGAAGAATGTCCAGAGCTGTGCTACCCCAAATGGAAATCTGTTATAATGAGACATTGTAAGATGAGTATTAATCACTACAGAAGTCTTTAAATATTTATTTATATCAATCTGCTGATAAACAACGACATGTCAAGGATTGTGAAGGTCTGTCTTCCATCTCGCTAAGAAAATAAATCACCGAGTGGTAAGCAGTGTATGTCCATTTTCTCATTGTGCTAATATCTTTCACTACCAAAACAGATAATGTCACATAAGAACACAAAAGATTTCTTGCCACTTCAGTGTCTATTTAGTTGCACCCTCTGGTTTACTAGAATAACCACAATAGCTTTTTTTTAACATGAACCCCATGCTATTGGACTTATCAGGAGATCTCTTATCCCGAAGCATACACATCCAATTTCCTTTTCTGACCATAATGTATCTGCATGGCCTCCCTCTTCCCTGCATGAAGTATATTGTCCAACATACTCACCCAGGTGTCTCAAGCTGCACTGAATCTCCTTTTTGTGCAGTGTTTTTGACTGTATTCTCTCATGTGCCCACACTTGCTGATATTCATTCACAAAAAGTTCCCAATGTGCTGAAATTTCTGCTGTGGTTACCTGTGCTGTTGACTTGAGGTAAGTCTTTTCTGCTTGACTCTGAGTCTTTCTTTCCTTTATGTGAGGTTTGTTCTTTACATCCATACCACCAATTTGTATTAGCATTCCTCGTCTAACTATATCTAGTACCAAGAATACAGTATAATGAATCACTTGGAGAACAGCTAAAAGACATGTATCTCATTATTCAGTATTTCCTCATTGCATGTTTACATATCTGTCATCCATATAATCCACATGTTTACATAAACTACAATGGCCTACAAACATTTTCAATCCAAATATATTCAAGACAGTTGAAAATGTCTATGTGGTGCTATATTTAGAAGTACAGACTAATGACTAGCACATAGATTACTGTATCTAATTTTGTATGTTAGGAATTTTCTACATCACTACAGTGACTACCACCTAAGTGTACTTAATTGGCTGTAAGATTTTGAATGGAATTATATAAATTTAGAAAAGTAAGATCTTTCCCATTTGCTCTTCTATTCCTAGGTATTTTTCTAAATTTCTACTTCCTCATTCACAGTGATAAGAACATCGGGGTTCTGTATTACATCTGCCATGGAACTGGATGAATCATTAACTTCGTTCAACTTACTCAGAATCCTGTAGGGTTTATCGCACAGCTTGTGCTCAGGAAAGAGAGATGCCTAAACTTGGCTCAACAAGCTATCTTTTATCACCCTATTCAGATTAAATATGAGTTCCCTTTGTTGAGTTTAATTGAACTGAATTTATTTTCAGTGAAGTAGAGAAAATTGAGATGGGGAAAGGGAATGTTATTAAACTGCTCTGTGGCATAGATGGTTGATTATTTGATGTGGACAGCCTGGAGGGTAAGAATACAAAATTAACACAATTCAAGCTTTAGCAAGAGATGAGGAAAAAAAAGTATTCCTAACAAGTACATGGAACAATTTCATAGCAAAACAAATGTTTTACTTATGATTATCTCCTTCAAAATCAGAAATAGATACATTTCTGCTTAGGAATTGAGTAGGTTGTACCTCTAAGTAATGGACAAAAATAATTAAACTTTCTTTGAAATGTGATTCTAGCTACATCAAAGGGAATTCATCAGTGGTAGGCAGATAGAGTTCAGAACTAAAATGTGTCAGCTTCACTCAGTTAGTAACACTCCCACAGAATCCCATGATGATGAGTTTAAGCTTCACGTAAGGACTTGAGCACATATCCTAGCTTCGTGCTTCATTACAGTACCTAAAGAATGCTGCCTTTTTGGCTATGCCATAATTAGAATGTGACATGAAACCTAGAACTATTTGTTCCTGTGGTTCAAATTTTATTGAATTCCTAATTAATTGCTTTTTGAATGATCTTGCTGCGGAATGGCTCCCGAGTTCACCTACAACAGTTACTTCGCTGAAAAATAATTGTGCCTGAAAGATGCACATGATTATGTAAATAGCCAGCAACACGTGGCAAGGAACAGACTTTCATAAGTTATGGAGTGTCATATGTTTCTATCCAATTGTGCTGCTCTGCTGTTTGCTTTGTGAAAGAAATATTGTCTACTTAATCCCCCTGTGATTTGCATGATGGTACTGCCTATGTACATTGGCCATAAACTTGCTACAGAGTAATGAATCTGGAAATTATTGGAAGAAAAATTCATCTTGATGGTGATTGGTAATGACTGATGATCAGCCCAGAACATAAGCAGTTGTAATTATGGTGTCCTTTGTTCAGCTGGTTGTGAATTGTTTTTTGGAGATTTATAACATTCAGATTTTTTTCCTTTATTTTCTTGTTTACATCTATTTTCCCTCTCCTGATCTTTCCTTCATTACCCACTTTGACAATGAATTCAACCACAATAATTCACCATTTTCATCAGTGCTTCCTCTGTTTATTTCTTATTCTTTTTATCTCACTGTTTTCTCCCTTTAGTCACCAGGGCCCCATTGGACCTGTTGACCTACCTGTGCCGTTAATCAGTTTGTACTTCCAGTAACTTTATTGGCTATATTTTTTAGTTCCTGAACTTTCTTGAACAAAAGCCCATGCCTTCCCTAACTCCTGGAAAATTATGACCCAGTTTATTTTTAGTGAACATATATAGTAATCTTTTCAGAATTTAAACAGGCACAAACACGTCTAACCAACGGTGCACACCATGATTTTCCCCACTCTTCCAAAACACAAGTTAATATATTTATAGAAAGCATAAATAATAAAATGCATTGTAGAAGTAGAAGTACTCTTTGGGTGGCATTACTTGAGGTTAAAATTGTATTTGAAATCAAGCTGTATATGTTTTAAGCAAAGCTGTTGCACCTGTGTTTACCTAACTTCTGCAGTACATCGACATATACAGATTGTAACTGGTGTAAGCAATGAATATATTTGTATTTTACTTAAATGGGGCATTATAAATTGTGGTTTTGTTTTTGCTTTGAGAGGAATTTCTTTTTTTTTGTTATTTATGGAATTAAACAAAAGGCTGCAAGACTTTTGATGTGGCTCAGTACTTTTTAAGTGATGCTGCAGGCAATGCAAACATGTTTTGGAATAGTTTGTTCATGGCTTAGAGTGAAATGGCTGGAGCCAAGTATATTTAATTATACTACATTCAGATATAGAAAGTACAAATAAGAATGATTAAAGGTACATGTGTAGCTTTAATCTTCTGCATAGATATTCACTATCTTAGACTTAAATTTGCTGTTTTGTTTTACAAAGGTGTCCATTTTCATCATTTTCTTTAGCCTCATTCTGAATTTGATATTAAATAGTAGACAGGAGAGTCAAGGTAAGGGCAGGGTCTGTCAATTAACCTGCCATGGCTGAGGAGAGGCATACCCTGCAGTTGAGACCCTTAATATTATAGGGATGACACTCATATGATAACTATCCAAGTATATAGCATTGTGGATTGGCAAGGGGGATCTTTAGCAGCAGGAGACTACATCCCCTGAGCCAAGTGCATGCAGTTGCCAGTACTGGGAAAAGAGCATCAGCTTTAGGCTGTAATCAGGATTGGAAGAGGGAAAGCAGATGATTGGGATAAAGGCGGTGGGTGATGGGGAGAAGAATGTAGGATGTTAACTGAGAAAGTGGGGAGTGGGGTTTAGGTTGGGAATCGAAAGTGGACGTTAGGCTGGAACAAAAATAGAAAATGGTGGAAATATTCAACAGCTCAGGCCTTAGCTGTGGGAAGAGAAACAACGTCATTGTTTCAGCTTGGAGACTTTTCTTCAGAACTGAAAAGGAGATAAAAGAAGCTTGTAAAGGGTGGGTGGAGGAGGAGAATGTCTCTGATTGGGTAAAACCAGGGAGGAAATTGGAAAAGACTGAAGAATGGAAGAAGACTTTAGGCAGCAGGTTGGAGAAGGGGTTTAGCCAGTAGGTTGGGAGAGGGGGTTTAGGCTGTATTTTGGGAGAAGGGGATTAGACTGATGATGTTGTTCAGGCTGGTGATCTGGAAAGGGTGAAATTGGAAAGCTAGAGGTTTGGATAAAGGTTGGGAAGAGGGAAGTTGGTGATTTTGAGTAGAGAAAACCAGCAATTGAGAAGGCTAGAGAGTGGTTGGTTATTAGGAGGTTTGGCTTCTTTGAGAGATCTGAGGCAGGTTGCAAGCACACTCCTCCTCTCCTGCTCCTTTTGGTATGCAAAGTGTGCTCAAAGAGAAGCCTACCTTGGAAAGCTAGCAGCTTCTGCCAGTCATCAGATCCAACAGATCAGGCAACCACTTCTATTAAATTTACATTGTGACACCCATGGCGACATCTGTTTGTGTCATTGCTATGTGAGCTATGCCTATGTTTTTGTTTGCTTTTGGTGTTTATCTTTGGTTTTTTGGGGGAGTTTTTTTTACTTCTTATTGCTTAGTCAAATCAGATGTTTACAGTTATTGAACAAAAAAATTGCCAAATGCATCAGCCTTCAGTTTCTATGATAAATTACAACTAAATAGATGAAGAGAAACAATAAACCTACAGATTAAGTGTTATCCAATGCAACCTAAGATTTTACTAATCTATCTTTCTCCCTTTGAACTGTCCTATCACCTCAATGACCAACATATAATATAATGCATCCATAAACAAATGCAAATGATCAATTAGTTTATGTACAATATCAATTTTTTAAGATGCATTCTTAAAGAAAAATGCATGGTTGGCATTATTAACTACACTGCCAATACAGTTTTACTGAATTTTTTAAGCAGGTCTTTTTAGTTTTACTTTTTGGTCATTTCAACTTTCTTTTGGTTATTATAATTAAAACTGAAAAATTCAGGCACAAGTTATGTCCCTTTTGCCTTTTGCAAGAGGCTCATCCAAAGTCTGAATTTTGCACCCTAAGATTTCATCAGCAGGAATGGGATAGTTATCTGATCTCACACCAGCCCCAACCCTCTCTCATCTGGGTAGCCGGGAGAATAGGAGGGAGTGTTAAGTTTGAAATTCATGTGTTGTAGTATGGAAACTGTTATCATGCAAGATACCTCATAATATTGAAAGGCACGTGAACTTGCATGCACTGCTTTAATGTTGCAATTATGACAAAACATATTGGCATTTTCAGCCATCCTTTCCATCTCCTGAGCACTATTGGGCTGGCTTATGTTAGATCCAGCACGCTCCTCCAGTGCTGAGTCTAGTGTTGGAGGAGGTGGTCAGATGCACTGATATCTTTCCTTCAACCTCTAACTTTTGTGCTATAATGAGACAAGCTGACCTGAAGAGCATTTTGCTAATGGTTCTTTAGCAAAGCTGATTCACCAGCAAAGGATAAGTATGCTTCAGGCCATTATGATAGACAAGCAAACTCCATCTGAACCAGTTGAATGCCATTTGATAACCTAATTGCAGGAGGTCATTGCCAGCCTCACTGATTTCCATTGGGACTAGGTTTCTTCATCTGTTGAAAGTGCTCATGTACAAAGACCATTTCCAGTGTAATAATAAGATAATAGTCAACAGAGCAAGGCTATTCTCATGGCACACTGAGAAAATGCACTAAGATGATCACTAAGTTCTCTGGTTTAATCACACTATAACTCAAATTTGCTGATATTGTGACTGCTTTAATGCTCTTTGGTGATGAAGGAAAGGAATAAATAAGTTTCCTTATCGTGAATGATATCCTACCAGGTCTATTAACAAGTGTAAGAATAGGATAAGATTACATTTGTCATCCCTGCAATTTAATACTGTATGACACTTCAGATGTCAGAATACACCATTTTTGTACAGGTGACTATTTTGGTCTACCCTATTCATCTCCATGAGATTTATAATATTCTACATGTAGGCCAAGAGTGAAGAGCCCGACTATCTGAACATGCTCATGTTCCCACACTTCACTTGTACACTGAGTTACAATTTTTAACTTAGCCACCTTGTCTCTTTTCACCTTTATCTCATTCATTGTCCTTGTTCTTAAGGTTCTAACACAATGAATATTCTTATGCTGACTGCTACAATTTAAACAGCAAAAACTCAACTGTTGAATGTTTTCGCTTTGTCAAGCTTCCTCTCATGCCCTGTGGTTAGGTTACCTTCATGGTCCTTTTTGGTTAAGTTGCATTAACAATCTTTTTAAGAGTGCAGCGTATACATCTAAAACCGCAGCTTATATGGTTAGTATTTTTACACACTCAAATCATCCTAAAGAAACAAATGTAGAATAAAAATATTAGAGGCTATGCTAATGAATACTACATTTCAAAAGTCTCCTTCCCCATTGAATTATTTCTAACACTAACACTGAGACTTTGAGAACAATAGAGACGATGTCATGACCTGTGAATATCTTCTCAACATGAGCAATTAGGAGAAGAGGGGTGTGAACTGAAAGAGGAAAGTAGAAGGCAGCACAGATCACCATTGCAGAAAGTGAGATAATGCTAGTACTGCAAGTTATTCAATCAGTATTGCCTGCATTGATTTCTTTAGTTTAAACCAGAGCTGAAGTTCATATGTTATGATTTTAGACGTAAAAATGGTCTTCTAAACTCATTATTTCCAGATGGTTATCCCTAAAAAATTAAAGGGACGGGTGAAGTAATTAGTTTTATTTAAGGGTTCTTTAATACAAATTACCATAATTTTCTCTAAGCAGAATAAAAGCTCATGGTGCGATACTTTGAAAGCAGTCACATTACCTTATATCACACTTCAGCCAGATGTTACAAGTCATACATCAAAACATTAAGATGTTCATTCTGGATGCAAAGTTTTACACTGAGCTTTGTGGTTTAGATTCTGATTTATTTTGTTGCTTTTCATTTCCATCATGAATACCTATGAATTTGGAGAAACAGAATCATTAAAATTCAGTGATTAAACTTTGTCAAAATAATTTTTTTCTTAGTCATTCTTCTTTAGCATCTTGGCATGAATTCGTTTGATCTGCATTTGCTGGGGACCATAAACTCTCCCCCAGTGTCTTAATTACCTGTAGTCAATTTCTGAGAGAGTTTCTGCCTATTTAGATTACAAAATACTACAAAGGGATCTGAGGGTCCTACTACATGAAACACAAAAATTGACATGCAGTTACAGTAGGTAATTCAGAAGGTTAATGAAACATTGTTGTTAAATGCAAGTGATATGAAGTATAAAAGTTGGGGAAATTTTCTTGCTACTTACATGGCATTGGTGAGACTGCACCTGGACTACTATGTATTGTTTTGATCTCCATATTTAAGGAATTATATACTTGCATTGGAGATGGTGCAGAAATGTTCCCAAATTGATCCCAGGGATGAAATAGTTAACGTACAAAGAAAGGTTGAGCACCTGGAATGCTGCATATAGTTTTGGTCTCTGTATTTAAGGAATAATGTGCTTGCATTGAAGGCATTACAGAAAGGTTCACTAGGTTGATTCTTGCAATGAAGGGGTTGTCATCTGAAGAAACGTTGAGCAAGTTGGGCCTATATTCATTGGGGTATAGAAGATGATCTTATTGAAACATTTATGATTCTGAGATGGAGTAACAAGATGTATACTAAGAGATTGGTTTCCCTAGTGAAGATGTCCATTTTTGATGGAAATGAGGTGGAATTTCTTTCCTGAGGGTTGTGAACCTTTGGAACTCTTTACCCCAGGAATTGTGGAGGTCAAGTCATAGAATATATTCAAGCAGAGACTGACAGATATTTGAATTAGAAGAGAGTAAAGGGAAGAGAGTAGGGAAGTGATGTTGAGGCCAAGATTAGAGCAGCAATATGAATGACAGAATAGGGTCCAGGAGCCAGCTGGCCTAGTCCTGTTCCTGTTCCTGTTCCTTTTCTGTTTCTTATGTCCTTGTATTCCCACAGGACTGAGTTGAAGAATTTCATCCAGATCTTTTAATTATGCATATCAAAACATCAAAAATACTTCTGTTTTGGCCTTGTATTTTATGCCTCTGCTTTTCTAGGATATGGTTTAAATTTTCTGTATTTGAAGCTTGCCAAGATGTAGATTTTATTTTTATTTTGTTAAAGTAAACAAACTCTGACAACACTGAGACAGGAAATATACTGGAAATTCTCGTATATCCTTAGGAATACGATGGAATAGCGTAATTGGTGTGTAATCCTGACCATATTGGTCATTGTCTCAATGCATCAAAATCCACTTGCAAGCAAAGCACGAGGCCTCTGTTGCAAGGGATCAGGAGTTATACATTTTGCATTCAAAAAAGTACAGACCCCTGCCTCCCTTACCCATTTCCTTGAGACCAGGCCATGGAGTTCAGCTACAGGCCCAGACAATGAGGTGGAGGGATTTGGGGTTGGGGTCTGGATGCACGTATCAGGGACTCAGTGCCCTGGTTTCAAGTAGCATCCTATAGACACAGTATTATTACTAATTTGATTTGACTGCTGTTTGGAAACCAAAGACAACTCCCACCAAAGTCTTCCACCTCTTGATGCTTCTTCACTTCACCCAGACTGATTTCCACATTATCTCCTCATGACATTGAAGAAGGCCATTCAGCCCATTGAGTATATTGGCAGTTCTCAGAACTATCCATCAGTCCTATTCCTCCACTTATTTCCCTGTAACCTATTCTATCATACATACCTATTAACCACACCAACCACCCCCCCCCCCCCCCGATTCTCCCACCAACCACCTACACTGTGGGTAATTTACAGTAGCCAATTTACTAGCACATCTTTGGAATACCTGGGAAAACCAACATAATCACATTGGAGAATGTGCAAACTCTACACAAAGAGCAGTGGAGGAGGGAATCAAACTCTGGTCACTGGATCTATGAAACAGCTGCACTACCTGCAGTGCTCCTGTGTCATTTTTTAAATTTTCTGACCCAACATCTTTTCTTGCTCCAACTTCATCCAACAATCTATACTGAGAATTTCCAACAAGTTAATTCACAATTTAATTGGAATAAGTATTAAAGATTTGCATCAAATGGACTGCCTTTCACCACTTTAGGAATGAATAACGTAAGGACTGAACCAACTTTAGCACATTCAAAAGAAGTCCTTTTGAATTGTGGTCTCCCTTGTAACATAGGAGACATGACAGCTAACTTGTATGCTAGCTCCCAAGCAGCAATGTGATGATGAGCAAATGATACTTTTTATGGTTTGATGGATAAGCATTGGCCAGGACTCCAGGAAAATTACCCTACACTTTCTCCAGGTGGCATCATGGAATTTTTAAACCTATCAACAAGAGTGGATGGGCCTTGGTTAACATCTAATTCAAAGGATAGCACTCAGTGTGTCAACTTAGATTATTTTGTATGAGTCTCTGGGACAGGATTTTAACCTACGACCTTCCTGATTCAGGTGACTGCTGTCCATTGAGCCATGCCAGACACTTGTAGAGAAGCTTTTGACACAATTTTTCAATATGATGTTATGTATTTTATGATCTGTGAAAACAAATGAATCCAAACTTTAGTGATACTGTAATAAAATGTTAATGGAGCCCAAAGAATAGCTCTGCTTTTACATGGAAGTGAGGTTAATCCACTTTGATTAACACAAAAACTTTCCAAAATCTTTAAATTAAATAATGCATTTATATTGAGCAGCACATAGTTGTAATCCTATGTGAATAATCCAGTGAAAAAACTCCACAGTAGCTGAGGCTCCTACCTTCAAACTAGGCCTTGCATATATTAAATGTTTTGTTTGCTAATGTTTTTTTTTGACAGTTTTCTCTATCCTCTTAGGCTGAAAATCCTGCTGAGGGATAGTTGCAAAGAGACTTCCAACTCCCTGTACTTCACCCAACAAGTCATTCTTTGTCCTTGTAATTGTCAGTGGTTTGATAGATGTACATCCAAGCCTAGTACAGTTCTTGCATACAGTTTTGAAAAGGAACTACTCAGTAGCACCAATGATCAAGAGCTTTTATTGATCTCTACAATTACTATTAATGAACATCACACCCAATCATGCTGGTCTGAGCTTTGTGTGCCCAACAGGAAATGCCAGTTAATTGTCTAGTGCAAATGGAAAATAGGCAGGAAATTGGTTTCAAGGGAGCTTTAAAGAATGCATGAGTAGTAATGGAATGGCCCATCGTTCACTTTGAAAATATTGTTTTTCACTGGTTGCTATTACACTGGAACCAATAAAAGCTGGCATTTGGAAAGGCAGGGACTGATTAGGGATAGTCAGCATGGCTTTGTGCATGGAAAATTGTGTCTCACAAGTTTGAATGAGTTTTTTGAAAAGGTGACTAAGAGGATTGACGACGACCATGTACTTGACTGAAATGATTACTACTTGACACTGTCTACATGGACTTTAGCAAGGCTTCTGACAAGGTCCTGCATGGCAAACTGGGCTGGAAGGCGAGATCACATGAGATCCAAGGTAAGTTAGATGATTGAATATAAAATTAGTTTGGTGGAAAGAGTTAGAGGGTGGTAGTGGAAGGTTGTTTATCAGATTGGACACCTGTGTCCAGTGGTGTGCCACAGGGATCAGTGCTGGGTCCCCTGTTGTTCGTCATGTAAATGATCTGGATTAGAAAGTAGATGGCATGATTAGTAAGTTTGCAAATGATACCAAAATTGGTGGTGTGGTGGACAGTGGAAAAGGTTGTCTAAGTTTACAACAGGATCCAGATCAACTAGGAAAGTGGGCAAAGAAATGGCAGATGGAATTTAAGTTGCACAAGTGCCAAGTGATGCATTCTGGGAAGCAAGGCAGGACTTATACGGCAAATGACGGGGCCCTGGGGAGTGTTGTAGAAAAGAGAGACCCAGGAATACAAGTACCTAGTTCCCTGACAGTGACAACACAGGTAGACAAGGTGGTGAAAAAGGCATATGGCACACTTGTCCTCGTCGGTCAGGGCATTGAGTACAAGAGTTGTCACATCATGTTACAGCTGTACAAGATGTTGGTGAGACCGCACCTGGAATATTGTATGCATTTCTGGTTGTCTTACAATAGGAAGGATGTGATTAAGCTAGAGAGAGTGCAGAAAAGATTCACAAGAATTTTGTTGGGACTGGAGGGCTTAAGTTAAAAGGAGAGATTGGATAGGCTGTGACTGTTTTCCCTGGAGCAAAGGAGGCTGAGGGGTGACCTTATAGGGCTTTGTAAAGTCATGAGGGGCACAGATAAAGTGGGTGGTTGCAGTCTTTTTGCCAGGGTAGGAGAGTCTAAAACTAGAGGATATCAGTTTAATGTGCAAGGGGAATGATTTAAAGGGGACCTGAGGAGCGCTTTTCACACAGAGGAATATGGAACAAGCTACCAGAGGAAGTGGTTCGTGGATAGAAAAGGTTTACAGGGATATGGGCTAAATGGGACTAGCTCAGGAAGGCACCCTTGGTCGACATAGGTGAGTTGGTCCAAAGGGCCTGTTTCTGTGCAATATAATTCTATGACTCTAATTCCTTTGGCAGTTCATTCCAGATAACTGCCACCCTCTGTTTGGAAGAAAATGAGCTCTCAGATCTTAAATTTCTCCCCTCTCACCTTAAACCTGTGCCCTCTAGTTCTACATTCAGAAAAAGTTCTACATTCATTCCCCTCAGAAAAAGACTCCAATCAACTATCCTATTTGTGTCCCTAATAATTTTATAAGCCTCTGTAAGATCACCCCTGAGCCTTTCATATTCCAGTGCGAATAAACCCAGCCTATCCAGTCTTTTCTTATAACCACAGCCCTCCATTCAGCCAATGTCCTGGTGAATCTCTTCTGCACTCTCTCTATTGCTACCACATCCTTCCTGTAGTGTGGCACCCAGAACTGTACACAATACTCCAAATGTGGTCTAATGTTTTGTACAGCTGCAACATGATGTCCCAACTCTTAGCCTCAATGGGCTGGCCTATAAAGGCAAGCATACCAAATGCCTTCTTCACTACCTTATCCACATGTCATTACTTTCTGTGCGCTATGGATCTAGGTGCATTTGTACATTAACACTTCGAAGGACCCTGCCATTTACTCTGTATATTCCACAAGAATTTGACTTCCTAAAGTACATCACTTCATACTTGCCTGGATTACATTCCATCTGCCACTGCTTTGCCCAGCTTTCCAGCTCATCTAGGTCCCACTGCGACAACAATCATCACTAGCTACGACACCACCAATTTTCATGTCATCTGCAAACTTACTAATCAGATCACCTACATTCTCATCCAAGTCATTCATTTATATATATCAAACAACAAAGGTCCTAACACCATATCCCTGTGGTACACCACTTGTTACAGATTTCCAGTCAGAAAAAACACTTATCACCACTACCCTCTCCTATAAACAAGCTAATTTTGAACCCAGTTTGCCAGCACATTTCAGATCCCTGATGCCTTATATCTTCTGGACCAGCTCACAATACAGGAACTCATTAAAAGTCTTAATGAAGTCCACATAAACTACATCTACCGGGCTGTCTTCATTATAGTTACCTCCTTAAAACACTCCATCGGATTTGTGAGACATGATCTTCTTTGCTGACTCCACCTGATCAATCCCTGCCTTTGCAAGTGAATATAAATCCTGCCCTTAGAATCTTCTCCAATAGAAGGCTCACTGGCCTGTAATTTCCAGGTATATCTCCACTGCCCTTTCTGAATAAGGGGACAACATGAGTTATATTTGCTGACATTTCGTACACAGCTTGCTGGAGTGGATACTGCTCTCTGATGGGCTGTTTCCCTAATTTTAGAGATATTTCTATTAGTGTGACAAGGGAACATTTTATTATGGGAACTATCTAATAATGAGAAATCTATATAAATATTTTCATCTCATTCTCAGCAGTGCTCATGACCAGCTGGGAGAATGGCCAATTCATGTTCCGGAACTTCTTGCTCCAACGGCATATGAACAGCTGATAATGGCTGCTTGGGGAAAAGATGGCCTTTTCAGGTTCAACAGTCCAGCTGAAAGAACGCTGTACCTTCATGGATATGGTCATAGCCAACAAAAAAAATGTAATTGAACATTTCCCTGCAGTTGCTGTTCAGGTGTACCAGTCACATTATAAAATGCTCTCTTTTATGGCAATGAGGAATTCAAAGGATTTGCTCACATAGTGCAAAGGTGGTATGTGCACTGGCATTTCTCATCACTATCGGCCTCTCTTTAATAAATTGGGTATGTGGGTTAGGTCTCAGACTGTCTGCCAGCTGAAGAGCAGTGTACTTGAACACATAAAAATGGTAAGCCTTCTAGTGTTCAATATTAGCTATTAACTTTTTTGAAAAGAGACTTTAAAAATCAAATTATTTCACTTTGTTGATTAAATGAATTATTTATTACTTGCCTATATATACTCTTAATTATTCAGATATATATTAATTGTTAATAAGAGGAGGCAATTACACTTCTAGTATTGCTTGATATGATGTAGTGATTATACTTGTTATAGACTATTTCCCCAGAAGCCAGAGTTCACCTTTTTGTCATTCACCAAATGGCTATATGGATACAGAATTGGCTTGATGGTAGGAAGCAGAGGGTGATGGTGGAAGGTTGTTTTTTGGACTGGATGTTGTGACTGACTAAATTAAGCCACACGGAAGCTGTAACTGGGAAATATAAAAGTCTATATTCAAACAGCAGATTTGCTGGAGAGAATCTAGAATTGCCTCCCAACACAATGTTATACTTTTTAAACACAAAGCTAACAATAAACAATTAACTACAGTTTCAATGGTTATAATCACCTACTTAACTTTAATGTTTTGAATGTAGACAGGTAACTTTGCAGAATTACATACGTACAATGGTAGCGCATCCCAACTAGCAGAACTTTTTTGAATATTCATTACTGGCGGCTGGTCCAGGAGCTTCTCAGCACAAACTGCAGACACCCAAAATATATCTCTTTAGTTACAGTGTTGAGCAATGGCTCCCTGAATATACAACTAGCCAGAATATTAATTGACAAAACAGACCTGTCCTGAACTGCGCATTAGGTGGCAGGGATACGCTTTTAACAATGTGCTCATACAGGAGATGGCCACTTAATGCCTTCCCTGATCTCATATGGAAGTTTTCAATAACCACCAGTTAACAGGAACATTCATCTATTGTCTTCCCTTGAGTAGTTTCAATGGTACAGAATCAATGTCCCACACCCAGTGATTGGTTTCAATAGTCTTAACGTATCAGTTGCAGTTAAATTATGAACAGGTTTTATTTCCTGAAGACTGGTTCTCATTTTAATTAATATCTGCTATCCATAATTTCATAACTCCAGAATAATCGCTAACACTGGAGGCCAATGACTAGTGGTGTTCCCCAGGGTTCGGTGCTAGGCCCATTGCTATTTGTTATCTATGTCAATGATTTGGATGAGAATGTACAAGGCATGGTTAGTAAGTTTGCAGATGACAATAAAATAAGTGGTGTCATTGACAATGAAGATGGTTACTAGGATTTACAGAGGAATCTTGATCAACTGTATAAGTGGGCCGAGGAATGGCAAATGGAGTTTAATTCGGATAAGTGTAAGGTGCTGCATTTTGGGAAGACAAATGAGGGTAGGGCTTCCACAGTGAACGGTAGGGCCCTGGGGAGCGTTGTAGAACAGAGGGACCTGGGAGTACAAGTACATGTTTCCTGAATGTGGCATCGCAGGTTGACGGTGCGAAGGCAGCTTTTGGCACACTGGCCTTCATCAGTCAGGGCATTGAGTATAGAAGTTGGGATTAGATGTTGGTGAGGCCGCATTTGGAATATTGTGTTCAGTTTTCGTCATCCTGCTTTAGGAAACATGCCATTAGACTAGAAAGAGTGCAAAGGAGATTTATGAGGATGTTGCTGGGACTCCAGGGACTGAGATATGGCGAGAAGTTGAGTAGGTTGGGACTTTTTCATTAGAGTGTAGGAGAATGAGGGATGATCTTATAGAGGGGTATAAAATTATGAGGGGCATTGATAGGGTGAATGTGCACAGTCTTTTTCTCAGGATTGGGGAATCAAGAACTAAAGGGCACAGGTTTAAGGTGAGAGGAGTGAGATAGGAACCTGAGGGGCAATTTTTTCACTCAGAGAGTGGTCAGTATATGGAATGAACTGCCAGAGGAAGTGGTTGAGGCAGGTATATTGACAACATTTAAAAGGTACTTGGACATGGATAGGAAAGGTTTATGGGGTATGGGCCAAACACGGGCAAATAGAACTAACTTAGATGGGAATCTTGGTTGGTGTGGACCAGTTGTGCTGAAAGGCCTGTTTCCGTGCTGTACAACTGTGACTCTATATGAGATGCTATTGCCCAATCAGACAACTTGCAAAATATCTGGAAATCAGGGAAAAATCTAGCATTACGCTGGTTTTCACCCTTAATCGTTGTAAAACTTGACCTGGTGTGACAATTCTACCTGCAGACATTGCAGATAATTGCCATGCTGACTGCTGGGATGTGGGTCAGCTTTTCTGACAATTTTCTCCAATGACAGCCGCAATACAGCATTCGACAGAACAGTACAGCAGCATGAAAATCTCCCATGGAGAAGAGGAGAAAGAGCTGATGGTTTGTTGAGTTGGTGTGAGAGAAAAGGGACCTGCTGTTCTTCTGTGTAGTTGGGCAGCCCCTACAAAACCCACCAATCTTCTACCAGTTACAAACTCATCAAGAGGCTGAGCATCTGCACAGCGGTGCATAATATGGTGATGCTGCAGTCATTTTCAGTGGTGCCTGTAGTCAAAAGTCAAGCACATAAAATGGACTGTGGTAGAGGCTATGGGCAAAACATTAATGTCCCAGTGGGGACCCTTTACTTTGTGTTTCTTTGCTAACTTGCTTCAGGGTTTGCTATATCTTTTACAATGAGTCATAAATTTGGGTCACTCCTTTTAACAGCCAATTTCTGCCAATGAATGCAGAAATGGCCACTGCATACCAGATGATATTACTTGATGTGTGTCTGATGCTCAGGTGAATCATGACTGGAAGTGCCTGGGTAATTTCCCAATGGTTGTTAATCAAACTGGCACTGGTTGTTATTGTGATCTAAAAAGTGCAAAGAAGTTGCTTCAAAAGGTCCAATTTCAAGGCATATGCCTCTTAACAAATAAAATGTTAATAATATTGGATGATTTTTCAAACATTGACTTCCCACATTTTAACCTACTAACTTAGCAGTAAAATCATATTCCAAATCTTCAGCAGAGATGGCCCTGCTACTCCTAAGTGCATGCCAGCCAAGAAAAGAGCTCTTGGCCCATAGTCTTGTAGGCTCTTCAAGTGATCATCCGGGTGTCCTGTAAATGTAATAAGGGATTTCTGTCTCTACCACCCTTTGCCAATGTGTTCTAGATTCCAGAGCTCTTTGAATATTTCTCTCCAACTCCCTACTAATCCTTCTGCCAGTTAATATAATTCTATGTGGCCTATTAATCGTCATCTCTGCTAAGTGAAATAGATCCTTCCTGTTCACACAGACTTACATTCTTCTAATTTTATACACCTCAATTAAATCTCCCCTTAGTTCCTTTTGTTCCTGCCTCGGCTGTCCCTCCTCATAACTAGAATTCTCCCATGCTAACAACATCCTAATCTCCTTTGCCATCTGTGGTACCATTACATCCTTGATGCACCATAGACACCAGAGCTGTGTTGTATTCTGACTGTGGTCCAACCTATGTTTCATTCAGTTCTACCATGATCTTCTTGCTCTCGTATTTCTATGCCTCAGCTGCTATTCTGTATATCTTCTTTACCATGCACTTTGCCAGCCAAGCTTTGGCAAGGAGATTCCAATGAAGCAAGTAATTGTTTTAATAAGATTTTGTTTATCCCCATTGATGACCAAATTAAATGATTTACCTTCTAAACTTGAATGAACATCTCAGTTTCTATTTGATTCCTGTTTGCAGGATTATTCTCATGGATGATGCAATGGACTGCCCAATGTCATTTGTGGACTTTTTGTATGCATTCCAGTTACAGTTCTACTATTGTGGTAAGTTTATATCTCATTGCTTTCTCATTTCACTTGGGTGAACAAAACAACCACTATTAAATTGAATAGTGAAACAGTGCTAAGGGCCTGATCAGCTGTCTCCTGTCTGTGTATTTGAAGTTAATGAGATAAGATAATATATGGTAGTACCCTCTTTGAATTTAGAAGGTATTCGAGAGTTCACAGCTTATACAACTATGGTACCTAACAGAATAATACTCGTAGATTGTTCATTGGGGCAGGTCAACTTGTTAACTTTAGGACAAGAAATCAATTTGAAGCAGTGATTTACTAGAGGGTCACTTTCACCATTGAGCCTGCTTTTCGAGACTTTTATTTTTAACATAAATTCAGCACAAACCATACAATTTACAATTGAGCAATGTAATATGGTTACACATCTTATTGTGCTTATTATAAACATGTTGTTTTTCTGAGTATGCCTCCTTTCTGCAATGTTCCAAAACTTTAACAACAATAGCAGTTTTCTTGAACAGATCAAGAATATACTTGGTGAATAAGAGGATGTTATTGTTAAATAATTCTGTTAGAATAAAAACAATGAGGCAATAGTTTTCAGATGAGAGGATTGACAAAGCTGTAGAAAGTCTTTAACCCAGAGCATATACATCTGTATAAAATAGAAATGCTTTAAGTTTTGAACACTGGAATTATTAATCATGGTATATCAAGGACTCAGCAGATGGCATTCCATTCGGTGTTACAAATATGGAAGGAGAGAAAACGCAGTATTACTCAGAAACTTCAGGCATAGCATGGAGCTTCTGGGAAATATGGTAAAATGAAAGGAGTTAAAGTCCTAAAATTGAAGGACTAAGAAAGCAACTTAGAAAAATAATCAAAAAACACAGAAGTACCAGTTAAGAGTTATAAAGCATTACCTGAATGAAATAATCATTAGAAAAGTGAGCCCCTGAAAAAATGTAAAATCAAAAAGGACACTATCTAAAATCAGTGAAGCAGCAAGTAAGGAGAAAAATATGATGAAGAAAGGCAAGGGGAAGGAACTAAGCTGGATATGCTATATGTTTACTGTGGAATGTTCACAATGACATAAGGGCATGTAAAAGATAGCAAAAATGTTGTTGTTCATAAGTTTAAAGAAAAACAATGTGTCTTGGAGTGCAAGGTAGAAGAACTTACAAAGGCAGAAAGAGATAGTATACGAGAGAGAGTGGGTCAGTACTGGTTTTGAGGATGAACACATAGTACTAAATGGATACATTTAGAGAGGTGGTATAGCTACCTTAACATCAGAACTCAAGGGTAATTCTTCGGCGAATGGAGTTGGAGCTCAATAGAAATAAGGAATCCAGTTGTCAAGCACAAAGTCAAAGTATTAAAAGAATCCAAAAAAAAATGTCTAGTTATGGAGAAAAGATAGGATACCAGTGAAGTTATTTAAAACCACATTTGCAACATTTTCCAAAATCACAGAAGGCAATAAAATTCCAAAGGAAAAGTTAGATTAAAAAAAGAGGACAGCATGAAAAGTGGTACAGTTTGTAGGGCACAGAAAAATCTTTAGTTCAGATAGTCTATGGTATTTTTTATGTGTCATTCTGCTGCAAACCTGTCATTCCCAATACTTTCATGTGGAAAAGATGAGTCCTGAGGAAAGTTATTGCTAGCGTAAAAACAGAAAATGCTGGAAATACTCAATAGGTTAGTCCGTGTCTGTGGGAAGAGAAACCAAATTAATGCTTCTGTGTGAAGACCGATAGAACACTACAGCACAGAAAACAGGCCATTCGGCCCTTCTAGTCTGTGCCAAAACATTATTCCGCTAGTCCTATTTACCCACACCCAGTCCATAACCCTCCAGACCTCTCCTGTCCGTGTATCTATCCAATTTATTCTTAAAACTCAAGAGTGAGCCTGCATTTACTACATCAGATGGCAGCCCGTTCCATACTCCCACCACTCTTTGACTGAAGAAGTTCCCCCTAATGTTCCCCCTAAACCTTTCCCCTTTCACCCTAAAGCCATGTCCTCTCGTACTTATCTCTCCTAATCTAGGTGGAAAGAGCGTACTCGCATTAACTCTGTCTATACCCCTCATAATTTTGTAAACCTCTATCAAATCCCTCATTCTTCTGCGCTCCAAGGAATAAAGTCCCAACCTGTTCAATCTTTCCCTGTAACTCAACTCCTGAAGACCCGGCAACATTCTAGTAAATCTTCTCTGCACTCTTTCAATCTTACAACTATCCTTCATATAGCTAGGTGACCAGAACTGCACACAATACTCCAAATTTAGCCTCACCAATGACTTACACAACCTCACCATAACATCCCAACTCCTATACTCAATACTTTGATTTATGAATGCCAGGATGCCAAAAGCCTTTTTTACAACCCTGTCTACCTGTGACGCCACTTTCATGGAATTATGTATCTGATCTCCCAGATCCTTTTGTTCCTCTGCACTCCTCAGTGCCCTACCATTTACTGGGTATGTCCTACCTTGATTTGTCCTTCCAAAATGCAACACCTCACACTTGTCTGCATTAACTTCCATCTGCCATTTTCTGGCCCATTCTTCCAGTTGGTTCAGATCCCTCTGCAAGCTTTGAAAGCCTTCCTTGCTGTCCACAACGCCTCCAATCTTAGTGTCATCAGCAAATTTGCTGATCCAATTTACCACATTATGATCTAGATCATTGATACAGACAACAAACAACAATGGCCCCAGCACAGATCCCTGAGGCACACCACTAGTCACAGGCCTCCAGTCTGAGAAACAATCATCCACTACCACTCTCTGTCTTCTCCCACACAGCCAATTTTGAATCCAGTTTACAACCTTTCCATGGATACCTAGTGACTGAACCTTCTGAACTAACCTCCCATGTGGGACCCTGTCAAAGGCCTTACTAAAGCCCATGTAGACAACATCCACAGCCTTTCCTTCATCTACTTTCTTGGTAACCTCCTCGAAAAGCTCTACAAGATTCGTTAAACACGATCTACCATGCACAAACCCATGCTGACTATCCTTAATCAGCCCTTGGTTGTCCAAATACTTGTATATCCGATCTCTCAGAACACCTTCCAATAATTTACCCACTACTGATGTCAGGCTCACTGGCCTGTAATTACCTGGTTTACTTTTAGATCCTTTTTTAAACAACGGAACAACATGAGCTACCCTCCAGTCCTCCAGCACTGCACCCGTGGCTAAGGACATTTTAACTATATCTGCCAGGGCCCTTGCAATTTCTACACTAGTCTCTCTCAATGTCTGAGGAAATATCTTATCAGGCCCGGGGGATTTATCTACCTTTATTCACTGTAAGGCAGCAAGCACCTCCTCCTCTTTAATCTCTATATGTTCCATGACACTATTGCTTGTTTCCCTTCCTTCCATATCCACTATGCCAGTTTCCTGAGTAAATACTGATGCAATAAAACTGTTTACGATCTCCCCCATCTCCTGAGGCTCCACCCGTAGATGACCACTCTGATCTTCTAGGGAACCAATTTTGTCCCTTACTATCCTTTTACTCTTAATATACTTGTAGAAACCCTTCGGGTTTACCTTCACATTATCTGCCAAAGCAACATCATGTCTTCTTTTTTGCCTTCCTGATTTCCTTTTTTAGTATTTTCTTACTTTTTCTATACTCTTCAAGTACCTCATTTGTTCCTAGTTGCCTATACCTGCTATACACCTCTCTCTTTTTCTTAACCAGATCGCCAATATCCCTTGAAAACCAAGATTCCCTATGCTTGTTAACTTTGCCTTTAATCCTGGCAGGAACATGCAAACTCTGCACACTCAAAATTTCGCCTTTGAAGGGCTTTCACTTACTGAACACATCCTTGCCAGAAAACAACTTATCCCAATCCACTCTTCCTAGATCCTTTCTCATTTCCACAAAATTGGCCTTTCTCCAATTTAGAACCTCAACTCGAGGACCAGACCTGTCCTTATCCATAATTAACTTGAAACTAATGACATTATGGTCACTGGACCCAAAATGCTCATACTTCTGTCACCTGACCTGCCTGGTTCCCTAATAGGAGATCAAGTATTGCATTCTTTCTCATTGGTACCTCTATATATTGATTTAGAAAACTTTCCTGAACACATTTGACAAATTCCAAGCCATCCAGCCCTTTCACAGTGTGGGAGTCCCAGTCAATATGTGGAAAGTTAAAATCCCCTACTATTACAACTTCCTGTTTCTTACATCGGTCTGCTATCTCACTACAGATTAGTTCCTCCAATTCTCTCTGACTATTGGGCGGTCTATAATACAACCCTATTAGTGTGGCCGCACCTTTCCTGTTCCTCAGCTCCACCCATATGGCCTCTGTAGACGAGCCCTTCGGGCCGTCCTGTCTACGCACAGCTGTGATATTTTCCCTGAGTAGAAATGCCACTCATCCCCCTTTCATCCCTCCCCCTCTATCACGTCTGAAACAACGGAACCCCGGAACATTAAGCTGCCAGTCCTGCCCCTCCTGCATCCAAGTCTCACTAATAGCAATAATGTCGTAATCCCATGTGCCAATCCATACCCTAAGATCATCTGCCTTACCTACAATACTTCTTGCATTGAAATAGATGCACCTGAGAACATTTCTATCACATACAAACCTTTGACTTCTGTCTATACCTGCAGTCCTCGCATGACCTTTTTCCTCCTCCACCTCACTATCTGCTCTAACACTCTGGTTCCCCTCCCCCTGCAAATCTAGTTTAAACCCCCCTTCGTAAGAAATGGGAAGAAGATTTTAAAAAAAGCTCATTAAGCTGCAGGGAGAGACGGGGAGGCAAGATAGGATTAAACCTGGATAACCATGAGATCAAAGTCAAAGTTGGGTTTATTGTCATATGCACAAGTATACGTATACACAGGTACATTGAAAACTTGCTTGCAGCAACATCACAGGCACATAGCATCATATAAGCAGCATTCACAAGAAAATCATAAATTATACACAATTTATGCAAAAAACACAAAAGTCCATTTTATTGCAAAGTGATCAGAGTGGTCATAGTGTTGCTAAACTGTAATGGTGATTAGGGTTTCACTGGTTGGTTCAAGAACTGAATGGTTGAAGGGAGGTAGCTGTACTTGAACCTGGTGGTGTGGGACTTCAGGCTTTGGTACCTCCTTACTGATGGTAGTTGCGAAACTATGGCATGGCCCAGATGATGGGAATCTTTGATGATGATCTTTCCTTCTGGAGGCAGCACCTCCTGTAGGTACCACTGATAGTGGGAAGGGATGAGCTTGTGATGTATTGGGCAAAGTCCATTACTTTCTGCACAAGGTTATCTGGTCAATGGGTAAATTGGAGCAGTTGGAGAGCAAGAACATAGAGAAAAGCATATAGCAAAAGAGTGTAAGAGTTTCAAAATGCAGAGCAGGAAGACATGCATGTTAGGTCAGGCTGGGCACGTCCTCCACTTACAGAGAGGAGAAGAAAAAGGGGGAAAAACAAATGAGCTAAGTCAACATCACAGATGAATGACTGATACAGACAGAGAAGTCCAAATACCTGAAGTTGTAGAATTCAATATTGAGTCCAGAAGGCTGCAAGGTGCCCAGACAGAAGGTGCTGTTCTTCAAGCTTACATTGGGCCTCTTTGTAACAGTACAGGAGACCACAGACATATAAGTCAGAGTGGAAAAGGAGATAGAAAATTAAACTGACTAGGCCACAGGAAGCTCATGGTTGCCCCTGCAGACTAAATGCAGGTGCTCCGCCAAGTAGAGGAACGGCACCTCATCTTCCATGAGCAAGATTTGAGGTAAGAAAGAGGTTTGGGTGCAAAGATACAGCTGGCCACTATCTCAGTGATGTCTAGGACTCCACACCCCTTAAGGGTAAGATGATAAATCTAGCTATTTTATCCTGAGAGAGAGAGAGAGAGGAGAGAGAGAGAGAGAGAGAGAGAAAAACAAATATGTTAATGACTGTCAAGGTATTCAGGTGATCTGCCGGCCTTGGTTGATAAGTTCCTGGTATGTTCAAGTGATTAATTATGACCTATACATTAATTTTCAAGATCTATATAATTGATGCCCTGATACAAAGAATGTCTTGATTTTGGATCTGTAAAAAAAAATCTTATTTATAATGTTACACGGTTATCCACAGTTCTTCACTTTAATTTGGAGATAGAGAAGCCTCTCTCTGATAAAATTGTTTTCCTAGTGCAATTTAAAGTTTGGAATTGTTATGAATGCATCATTTTATCTGCCCTGTGTGGGTGCATGGGTCTCTATATGTGCATAAGCGAGGCTGGTAAATGAGAGTGGGTGGAAATATGGAGAGAAGTATTGCATTCTAGGCCAGTTAGAGTATTTGTTCTTATCTGGTTCGAGTGCACATTATGGATTTCAGCAACGTGAGTTGTTGAATTATTCTGTTTGAAATTACATTAGCAAACACAGTATGCACTCAGATAGGTAGTAATAATTTCTCTCCATTTTGCTGCATTTTTCGTGTTCTTTTAAAGAATGTGTTTATTTTCTCCAACTTTTAATGTACACTTCTGCACCTGTTCTAAATTTATCTTGCACCAGTTAGACATCATTATATTAATCCAGTTTTTGATGCTGATGGTGAGCAAAGGTCATTAGCCATTTTTTGTACATACACGATTTTCAACAGGCTCTTATACTGATGTTTACAGTAATGACAGAGCAAGAACATTGCATTATCACTACCTGGACCTTGAGGCCCTGTGTGAAGTGCAAGGACATAGTACATAGAACAGTACAGCACAGCACAGGAACAGGGCCTTTGGCCCACAATGTCTATGCTGACCATGATGGCAATTTAGACTAATCCCAACTGCCTGCACATGACTATTGTCTGCCTGTTCATGTACTTTTCTAAATGCCTCTTAAATGTTGTTATCATATCTGCTTCCACCACCTCCCCTGGCAGCATGTTCCAGGCACCTACCACTCTCTTTGTAAAGAAAAACTTGCCTTGTAAATCTGCTTTAAACTTTATTCCTGTCACCTTAATTCAATGTCCCCTAGTACTTAACATTTGCACCTTAGGAAAAAAACTCTATCTTTGTGACTCATAATCTTATATACTTCCATCATTGCCACAGCTCAGCCTCCAATGCTCCAGGAAGTGAATCCAAATTTGTTCAGCCTCTCCTTATAGCTAATACTCTCTAATCCAGGCAACATAATGGTGAACCTCTTTTGCATCCTCTCCAATGTTTGCTTCCTATAATCCAGCAACCACACCTGCACACACTGTCCAGATGTGGCCAAACTAAAGTTTTATACAGCTGCAACATGACTTCCCAAGTTTATATTCAATGCCCCAACCAATAAAGGCAAGTATACTGTAACCTTCTTTACCACTCTATTTACTTGTGTTACCACTTTCAGCAAGCTATGGATTTGCATCCCAAGATCCCTTGGTACATCAGTGCTCCTAAGGGTCCTGCATTCACTGCATAGATTCCTCTTGCACTTGACCTCCCAAAGTGCAACATCTCACACTTGTCCAGTTTAAACTCCATCTGCCATTTCTCCGCCCATATTTTCACAATCCTGCGGTATCCTTTGGCAACCTTCCTGACTATCTACAGCTCCACCAATGTTTGTCATCTGCAAGCTTGCTAATCAGCCCACCTACATTTTTGTTATTTGTGACATATGTCAATGATTTGGACAGAGGTCCCAGCACTGATCCGTGCAGAACACCACTGGTCACAGAGCACCAATCAGAATAACACCCCTCCACCACTATCCTGTCTTCTATGACCAAGCCAATTTTGAATCCAATCTACCAAGTTACCATGGATCCCATGCGCCTTAATCTTACCATGAGGGATTTTGTCAAATGCTTTACTGAAGTCTATGTAGAGAACATCCACTGCCCTACCCTCATCAATCATCTTCGTCACTTCCTCACAAAAAAATCAATCAAGTTTGTAAGACATGATCTCCCCCACACAAAGCCATGGTGACTACTCTGAACAAGTCCATGTTTTTCCAGAGGTGTGAAAATCCTATCCCTAAGAATCTTCTCCAGTAATTTCCCTACCACTGATGCAAGGCTCACTGGCCTATAATTTCCTGGTTTGTCCCTAAACAAAGGAACAACACTGGCCATTCCCCAGTCTTCTGGGGCCTCACCTATGATGAAAGAGGATACAAGATCTCTGTCAAGGCCCCAGTAATCTCCTCTCTTAATAACCTGAGGCAGATCCCATCAAGCCCTGGAGACTTATCACCATAATGTTCTTCAAACGACCCAGTACCACCACCTCCTCGATGTCAATATTCCCAAGAATTTCAGCACACCCCTCCTGGATTTCAGTAGGTTGAGCAGCATCAGTGGGAGGAAAGGAATTATCAATGTTTCGGGTTGAAATCTTGCATCAGGACAGAGTTAATGTTTCTACCATGGAATCAGAGCCAATGTCTTTTCTTTTCAGGCATATTTGCTGTCCTCTGAAATTATTCACTTTTTAAAACTCTAGGGCCAGCAGTTAAGTCTGCTGTTCATTACAGATAATTGACCAACTTCAAATAAATAGATTTTTCCTGATACATTTTAAGGTATGCTTATCATCATTTTCTTTGTGTCTTCTCTCAATGTACATTCCTGACTTGCTTTGAAGTTACAATGTGGGCTATGTTTTCTTTGTCATTTAGTTTTTTAAATACCCTGACCCATCCCTGCACCTAACCAGTTATTGATGAAGCTCTGCAAAATCATCATCTCTCAATTGTAAACCTAATCTGCCCTCATAACTCAGTTTATCCTCATTTCCTTTTGTCTTATACCTGCATTTTTCTTCAGCTGTGCTTCTGAATAAAACTGATCACCTTTATAAATTGTAAAGTCTTGGCCCAACTTGTGTAGACTTGTAATCTATTGCTGTTCTGAGGGTAGATTACAACTCTACATACAATAGAATATTTGTGCTTTGAATTGCCTCAGATTGTTAAGGATTGAAAGTGGTATGTCAACTATTGCTTTCAAACCATTTCCAAGTCTCCCAAATTAGTTCAATTCCATGTATTGTACATGATATCCTTGGATAATGAATGCATTCCATTTTTACAGATGTCCATAAGTCAATTTTGTCTGCGTCAGAAAATACACAGAAATCATTTGATACAATAACCATATCTCCACAGTATTGTAATGAATGGCATCAATAGCACACAAGACTGATAAGATCAATTACCAAAAGTAGAGAGAGAGAGAGAGAGAGAGAGAAGAAACTAGTTCTGCCATTTACAAGAACAAATATATGCCAGACTTCTGAATTTAAGAATATTACGGGAGCTCGCTTGCACGTAGGGATGTCTATAAGTCGAACATTCGTAACCCAGGGATGGCCTGTAATGAATCAGAATCAATCAGATTTATTATCACTGACATATGTTGTGAAATTTGTTGTTTTGCAGCAGCAGTACAGTGCAAGACAAAAATTACAATAAGTTACCAAAAAAATAAATAAATGGTGCAAACAAGGAATAATGAGGAAACATGGACCGTTCAGAAATCTGATGGCAGAGGGGAAGAAGCTGTTCCTAAAACATTGAGTGTGGGTCTTCAGGCTCCTGTACCTTCTTCCCGATGGTAGTAATGAAAAGAGGGCATGTTCCGGATGGTGAGGGTCCTTAATGATGGATGCCATGTTTAAGTTATTAAATTTCTTTTGGCATGTGTTATCCAGTTGCATTAGTGATCACATTTGTGGGGATCTTGCATATTTTAGTGTGGTCAATAAATTTAACAAGCCTTCAGTGAGTCTAATTATCTAGATCATTTACACTGCTAAGGAGCAATGTAGTTTGTAGCACTGCTGCCAGTATAACCATAGTATTTATCTCAAACTACCTTTTTTTTTCATTTATTCATTTTTTTAAATCTTGGCATCACTGGCAAAGCCAGCATTTCAAGCAAGCCCATGCCTAATTGTCCTTGAGAAAGTGATGCTGAGCTGCCTTCTTAAACCACTGCAGCCTTTCTGATGGAGGTGCTCCCACAAGGCTGTTGGTGAATTCTAGGATTTAAACCCAGTGCTGATGGACTACCGATGTATTTCCAAGTCAGATGATGATGTTCTCACAGATGCTGATGTTCTCACAGATGCTGCTGTTGTATTTCTTGGTGGTTGAGGTCATCAGTTTACGTGGTTTTAATGGAGTTGTTAAAATGGATGCTGAGGTTGATAAACCCCCTTCTATCATTCCAGAGGGACCTGACTTGCTGAGATATTGAGACAGAAATTCAGAATTAAGGTCAAAGTGTCAGGATTGTCTGGAGCAGGTCTGTGACACTGGAGAAAGGGGAGATCCTGAATGTAATTTTGGGGGTGGGGGAAACAAAAAGCATATGACACTCATGTTCCCCCATGCATGTATTCAAGTCGTCATTTTTCTAAAGTGCTTTGGTGTTGATCAGCAGTGACCTGATGGATCAATAAGTAGTCCAGTTTCTCTGAATTCATCTATGGTCTTAAAATATATATGTGGATTAGCTCAATACAACATAAAGTAATTTTATCATTATTTATGCATTATTAGTTTAATAACATCCCTCAATATAATAGGTACTGGGATAATGTTTTAAATCAAATTGTTGAATTATTAAGTGAAATATATCTTTCATACCAAGTATATATATTTATATTATATATGGCATGTTTCTGCTCTTTAAACTTAAGGGATTTATAGAATTTAACAGAGCTGCTTTGAGGAGTTTCAATGTTTGCTTTCATTGCAAAACCAGAGTAGTCATAGAGACATGCAGCATGAAACAGGCCCTTCAGCCCACTGGGTCTGCCCCAACCATAAACTACCTATTCTTACACTAATATGACGGAGAAATTTCTTTAGCCAGAGGGTCATGGAATTTGTTGCCATGTACAGCTGTGGAGGACCAATCATTGGGGGTGTTTAAGGCAGAGATTGATAGGTATCTAATTAGTCAGGGTATCAAGTGATATGGGGAAAAGGCTGGGAATTGGGGCTAGAGGGGAGAATAGTTTAGCTCATGGTGAAGCAGACTCTATGGGCTGAATGGCCTACTTCTGCTCCTTTGTCTTGTGATGACACTAATCCCATTTTATTTTCCTCATATTCTCTCCAAGTCCTCTCAGATTCTCCCACTCACCAATACACTGGGGGTAATTTCCAGTTGCCAATCTTTGGCACGTGGGAAGAAACTAGAGCACCAAGGGGAAAACACAGTCACGGGGGAAAGCATACAAACTCCACAGAGATAGAAGCCGATGTCACGATCAAATCCAGGTCTCTGGAGCTGCGAGACAGCCACTCTATTAGCTACTGTGCTGGCCAAGCTTTTAAAACTTTATTTCCTGATTGCTGCACTCTTGTGTGAACAAAATCTTTAACTCAACATATTTCAAAATAAGGATTGTACAATCTGTAGTCATTTGTTGACCTCTGCTGGACTTGATAAGAAAAGCATTCCAGTGGTAGATACGTGTTACCTTTCACAATAGCTGTGATTCTAAAATCTGGGATAATATCACTTCAATTTGGATCAGGTGAAGTTGGGAAACAAATAGGTAGAAAATGGTGTTCCAAAAGGATAAGTGCTGAAACCAAAGTTTTATTAACAATTTGGATACGCACAGCACCTACAGGCTGATTAGTGTAATCATGGTGGCAGGGTAACCTTTAGCAAAGGGCAAAATAATTAATAGGCACCTGGAGAAGTTTGAATTAATTAAGGAGAGCTGGCAAGAATTTATTTATTAAGGACATTGACTAACCTGATTGAATTTTCTAATGTAGTAGAAGGTCGATGAAAATAATTCAATATATACCATCTATATGGATTTTCAGAAGACATTTGACAAATTCCCATATGAAAGGCCGATTAGCAGAATTGTAGCCCACAGAACAAAAGGATCAATGGCAGCATGGATGAGAAATCAGCTGAAGGATACAAAGCAGACGGTTGTGGTAGGCAGTTGTTTTCAGACCAAAGTATGATGGGCATTGATATCCCTCAAAGGTCAACACTTGTACCATGCTCTTTTTTGATATCTATTGTTCTATTTGAAATCTATATTTGATATCTGTTAATAACTTGGTTATGTTTTTGAGATTGGAGCAAGAGAGAAGATAGTGTTCTGTGCTGGGGCAATTGATATTCATCTGCTCTATTATTAATTTGGATTTGTGTAAAATGTACAGATGACACAAAGAGGTGGGGAAACATTGTAACTTGGCACAGCAGCATGGTAACAGATTGCAAAAGGACATATACTGTATAGTCAGAATTGACAAATGTGGCAGATGAAATTTACTAGAGAGTATGCTGTTTTGGCAGAAAGAGTGAAGAGAGACCAGATAGATCAAATGTCATAGTTTCAAAGGGTGTGCATGGAGGGACCTGGATATATGCATCAATCTTTGAAAGAGGCAGGGCATACTGAGAGACTGGTTAGAACAGCATCCTGAGCTTCTTAAATAAGGTACAGTGTAGAAAAGCAGGAAGATTCTGTCAAAACATTATAGTATGATGGTTATGCCATAACCAAAGCACTGTGTCCTTTTCTGGTCACCACACTTTAATAAAGATATAAAATCCCTGAATGCACAGAAAAGATCCATTAATATGGTTCCAGAGATGATGGATAACAGCCAAGTAGTTAGACTAGTGAAGCTGGTATTATTTGTTTCAGAAGCAGAAGGTTTAGAGGAGATTTGATAGGTCACAGGTTTAGATACAGTAAATAGAGAGAAGCTGTTCCCATTAGCTGATGGTTCACGAATCGGGGAAGTGATGGACAAAAAAAAACATGAAAATAACAAAAAACATTTTTCACGGGAGTAGTTTGTTCTGGAATGCATCGCCTGTGGCAGTGGTGAAAACAGAGCCAGTCATGGATTTCAAAAGGAAATTGGATAGATAATTGAGGGGAAATAATTTACAGAGCTACCAAGCATGTAGGTGAATAAACCATTAAAACCAGAATCAATGGTCAGCAGTTAAAATGCCAACAATGGAATTTATTTCTGGAGATATAGATTTCAAAAATAATGATGTTATGTTTATGTACATTTTTTGTTACATTTGAAGTACCGAGTACATTTCTGGTCTCCATCCTCAAAAATGGATGTAGAAGCTGGAGCAAAGGTGTATAGATTTACAAGGATGCCACCTGAACAGAGAGATTGTAGCTATTGGGCAGTATTGAATAAGTTTAAAGCTTTTTTTTGATGAAGGGGGAAGACCTAGAGGAAACCTAATGGATGTTCTGGAAATTGTGATTGAATGATCAGGAAACTGTGAATTAAAGTGCATGTAAATTGGACTTTTGTGCCTGATCTGCCATATAAACCTTGGATGAAAATTATTCTGCATGTATTTTTAAGTGTCTGCCCCGTTTCCTGTTGAAATCTCACCCGTCAGGTAATTGGACAGGTCACCTCCCCAATATCATACTCACTCTAATGTTTGTATTGTGTCTCCCTCATATTTCCCACACTTTTTGATATCATCAATGTGCATGGTGCCAATTACTTACCAACTGAAATTGAATCAAAAGGTTGCAACTTATGTTTTTCATTGTTTATAGTGCCGGCGTACTCTTTAGTGTTGCTGCTTGTAAAAGGTAAATAACAGAGAGGTAGAGTTATCAACAACATATTTACTGAAGACAGTAAATTCTCAGCTTTATAAACCTCAGTTAAATCTTCTCTCAGTTTCTTCCTTTCCAAAGAAAATAATCCTAGTCTAGACAATCTGTTGTCATAACTATAATTCTTCAACCCTTGCTGTTAAATCTCCTCTGTACTCATGCTGATGCCATCAAGTCCTCCCTGAAATGTGGTGAACAGAACTGGGCACAGAACTCCAGCTGTGGCCTTAGTTATCTTCTGTATTATTCTAACATGACCTCTCCACTTTTATGTCCTGTACCATCTTTCATGTATAAAAGGAAGGATCCAAGTTCTCCTCTTAACCACACTATCTACCTACCTGCTATCTTCAGGGATTTGCAGACATGTACCACAAGATCTTTTTGTTCTTCTGCACTACTTTATAATCCCACCATTTATTATGTATTCCCTTGCCAAGTTTTTCCCTTCCCAAATGTTTTCAATCTGGGGAAATGAGAGTTGATTTCTATTTGCCACTTTTATGCCCATGCAACCAGTTCATTAATATGTTACAGTAGTCTAGAACGTTCTTTGTTTCTAACACAATGCCTGTTATTGGCATAATTCTTAATCCAGTTCATTTATATATACCACAAAAATCAAGGACCCAGTACTGAGCCCTGCATAGTCTCACTCCCGACAACCTCTCTACACTAAGATATAAGATATCTTTATTAGTCACATGTACATTGAAACACACAGTGAAATGCATCTTTTATGTAGAGTGTTCTGGGGACACTAATATTCCTGTCAACGATTAACCTTTCTGTCACTGAGTTGATTTTTAATCCCAATTTCCCACTTGCCCGTAGATTCTGTGGGCTTCTATTTTCATGATAAATTTGAGACATCAAATGCTTCGCAAAAATCCATGTATACCAGATTAAAAGCTCTACCTTCTTCAAAAGCTCTTTGTTACTTTCTCAAAAACATCAATTAAATAAGTGAAACATGACCCGCCCATACAATTTCACACTGATTGCCCTTGATTGAATTGTGCCTCCCTCAATAGAATCTGCCCAACAACTTGCCCATTGCTAATGTAGGGTTGAATCTCTAGTTACCAGATCTATCAGTGTCTCAGAAAATTAGTAGCCTGCGGTATTTCCTTCTTTTAGGAGCCTGGAATATATTTTGTATGGACATGGAAAATTATCCTTTTTCAAAAATACCAGAACTCCTAATATGCCCTCCCTCTCTCTGTTCATGATTTCCAAGCTTCATGTTCTCCATCCTCTGTCTTGAATACAGAAGTCAGGAGAAGGAAAAGCATGCACAATTCTATGACTGGAGCCTGTGCTTGAAGGGGTAGAGATCATGATTCCTGTCACCCATTGCTGATGTTGCATTGACCACACTCTCAATGTAATATTGATGAAATGGAGACCAAAAACAAAGGATGCAGAGAGAGTAAGGGAATGCTGGAAATTAGAAGGATGAATTGCTTATAAAGCAATGTTTATGCAGTCATTGGGCAAAGCTGCATTCTATGTAAACCTTCTTTCTAACATAGCTATTTGACAGTAGCAAGAGAGAGTGAATTGAAATTCTTTTTAATAGAAATTGAGAGCCTCCATGATCTCCTGTAAGCAGTGTTCCACAGTAAATTAACAAGGTATTGCTTAGCCTCACTGCTGGAGGTATGTAACATAGATGCTGAAGGCTGATCTACATTCTAGTCATGTGAGCCCATAATCACCGCTGACACTGCCAAAGAAACACAGAGGGAGTGCGCACTGTCCTTGTAAATCAGGTAAGATGTTAAACTCCCGTCTTTCATCTCAAATGAAAGTAGAATAGCTCACAGAACCATTTTGATGTTTTTATTAGAGACTTGTCATCTGCTGGAAGCAAAGAGACCTGCTCCATGTTGATATCAAACTGAAATTAGCTGCTAATAATTAGAAATATTGTAATTATTATCAATTGTGCTCAAATCAGTAGCATTTTTTTTAAATGTAAGCACCTTTCTAGTCACGTGAGCCCATAATCGTGGTTGACACTGCCAAAGAAACACAGAGGGAGTGTGCACTGTCCTTGTAAATCAGGTGAGATGTTAAACTCCCGTCTTTCATCTCAAATGAAAGAATAGCTCACAGAACCATTTTGAAGAGCAGAAGAGTTTTCCCGGTCAAAATTTATCCCTCAAAAATTGTTTCAGTCCCAAGAACAGATTATCTGGCCATTAACTCAAAGGGATCTTATAAGTTGGCAGCCATGCATCCCTATATTAATTTAGGGATGAGACTCCAAAAGCATTTATTTAACTAAATAGCATTTGAGATATCCTAAATTCATGGAAGTTCTATACAAATAGTTTCTTTACATTACACCACTACTTTCAGTTCAAGTGCTATTCAGTTGCTTTGATAAAAAGTGAGAGAAGCAGGGGAATTGTGGACATGTTGGCCTAACAGCTGTTTTCAGAAAATGACATGTAATTAAAAGTGGACTGTCTGAACACCTTGTAAATTTTTCTCTGAGTAGAGAGAGCAAGCCTGGAAATGTAAAGGGTAGGTCTTATCTAAGGAATCTGATACAAGACTAGAAGCTATAGACATCTAATTGAATGGCAGACAGGCTAAAGCAAGCTAAATGACATAGCCCTGTTCCTAACTACCTGGTTAAGTTAGATTGTCCTTAGAAGCCTCATAGTTAAACTGGATAAAAATAGAAAACATATTTAATTTTGCCCATTCACATTGGAAAATGAAGTAAACAGGTAAATTGTGAAAGGTGTTTTACATATGCATCATAGTGAGGAAAAGTAGTAATATAGTATCTGTCTCCAATACTAAGATAAGCAGAAGAAAACAACCCATTATCCTCCTGATGTTCCATCTTCACGTAAACCCCTATCTTCTCTCTTTGAAGTTAAGATTAGAAGAAACAAAATTCACTTAGATTTTTTCAACACCTGTCCTGCAGTTATACTCCCAAAGTGCTCATAGGCACATTAGCAAACAAAATTTGATACCTACCCATATTGAAGATATGCTGATGGTGGCTTCAAGGAGCATCTTAAAAGGAAGAAAGAGAGGTTTAAGAAGGAAATCCTGGATTTAGAACCATGGAAGTTGATGGCATAGCCAACAATTAAAACTTTTAAGACAACTAAAACACAGCAAGAAAATGCTCCAGCCATAGCTAACAGGAATAAAGGCAGTATTATGTCAAAAGGAAAAGCTTGTAATATTGATAAAAGCTCAGTAAGCCTCAACATTGAAAAGATTTCAGAATTCAGCAAAAGGATGACCAAGAAATTGATAAAGAGGAATTAGAATAGAAAAGTAAACCAATGAGAAACTATATAAAAATAAAGCTCAACAAAAATTGAGCTTTTGTTCAATTCTTTATAGACTGAGATAGGAGAAATCACGTTAGGGAATACGGAAACGGCAGAGATATTAAACAAGTATTTTAAGATGTGGAAAACCTCCCTGATGTAGAAGAAAACAAGTCCAGAGTAAATGAAGAACTGAAAAAAATTGGCAATAGTGAAAAAATGTAATGGAGAAATTAATGGGACTGAAAATGCACAACTCCTGAGCGTGTGAATACTTGTCTCCTAATATTTTGAAAGAGTGGCTATGGAGAGGGTGGGTGCACTGCTCGTTTTCCAAAATTCCATAAGGTCTAGAAAGTTCCCCACAGATTGAAAGAGAGCAAATGTAACTCTGTTATTTAGAAGGGAGAAAGTGAGAAAGGGGAACTACCAATTAGCTTGACATCAATAATAGGGAAAATACTAGACTCTAGAATTAACAGTGATAGCAAAGCACTTCAATACTAATTGGATTAGGCAGGTTCAGCATTGGTTTAAGAAATAGAAATTATGTTTGACAAATATGTTAGTTTTTTTTGAGGTTGTAAGTCGTGGAAAGGATGAAGGAGGACTAGTGGATATGTTGTATATGGATTTTCAGAAAAGCTTTGATCAGGTGTCACTCGAGGTGATGAAACAAAATTAGAACATGTGGTGTTGGAGATAATTTTCTGGTGTGGGTTTAGGATTGGCTACTGGACAGAACACATAGTAGGAATAGGTCATTCTCGGGTAGCAATTGCTGTGACTAGTTTGGTGTCACAGCAATCATTGCTGGGGCCCCACTTTTCACAAACTATATCAATGATTTGGATGAGGGAGCCAAATTTAATGCATCTCAATTTTCTGATGCTATAGAAGTGCGTAGCAGTACGGGTTGTGAGGAGGATGCAAAGAGGCCTCAGGACACAGTCAGGCAAAGTGAAGAAATCAAACTACTGGAAGAGGTCAGTGGGTCAAGCAGCATCTGAAGAGGAAAAGCAATGGTCGACATTTCGTGTCGACACCCTGCATCAGGACAGTGTTGAGGGAAGATAGCCAGTATAAAGAGGTGAGAGGGAGAGGTGAGACAGGAGGTCATAGGTGATAGGTGGGATCAGATGAGATGGGAGATGATGGGCAGATGGAGCTATGTGGGCAAGGGGGAAGTTAGAAACAGAGGCTGGAAGATGATGTGGAACCAGATAAGGGAAGGATGATGGGCAGGTGGAATCGGTTAGGGTTACAAATCTAGGTAAGCGGGGTGTGGGGAATCATGGAAAAAGAGAAAAGGTGAACAGAGGCCTTGAGTGGACCAGTATGAGTGGGAAAGGAACACGGGCGTGGGTTACATGAAATTGGAAAATTCAATGTTCATACCATTGGGCTATAGGCTACTCAAGTGGAATAAGAGGCTGAAAGTTCAAGATGGCCATTGTGAACTTTCTCAGGTGCTCCACAGAATGGTTGCCTTGTCTGTGCTTGGCCTACTGATGTAGAGGAGGCCACAGCACCAGTGCTGAATGCAATAGAGGAGGTTGAAGGAGGTGCACATGAATCTCTGCCTCACCTGGGAGGGCTGTTTAGGTCCCTGGATGGTGGTGAGGGCACAGGTATTTCACCCCTTTTAGTTACAGGAGAAAGTGTCAGGTGACAGTGAGGGGTGGGTGGGGGAGGATTGAGCAGACCAGGGAGTCACGAAGAGAGCGATCCCTGCAGAAAGCAGAAAGGTGGGGAGAGGGAAAGACGTGACTGGTGGCGAGTGGGATCCCATGGCAGCTAGTGGAAATGGTGAACATGATATGCTGGATGAGGTGGCTATTTGGGTGAAAGGAGAGGATCATGGGAACTTTATCTCTGTTCTGTCTAGGGGTGGTGAGAACAAACATCCAGAAAATGGAGGAGATGCGAGTGAGGGTTCCATCAGCTACAGTCGAGGGGAAGCCACATTTCTTGAAATAGGAGGACATTTCAAAAGAACTGGAACAGGAAGCCTCATCTTAAGAACGGATGCAGGGGAGAGGAAGAAACTGACAGAGGGATGTCATCCTTACAGGAGACAGAGTGGGAGGATGTGTGGTTGTGGTAGCTGTGGGAGTCAGTGGATAGTTTGGCTCCTGAGATGGAAACAGAGAGATCCAGAAAACGGAGAGAAGTGTCAGAAGTGTTCCAAGTAAATTTGAGGGCAGGGTGGCAGTTAGTAGCAGTGGTGGTAAAATTGACAGGCTAAGTGAATGACTGAAAACATGGCAGATGGAATATAATATGAAAAAAATGTAAGGTCATCCTTTACTGTTGAAAAAAGACAAGAAATAAAAAGTGGTGGGAGATTGAAAAGTGTTGGTGTTCAGAGGAAGCTGGGTGATTGCCCACGTACATGATTCACAGAGTTAATTTGTGGATACAGCAAACAATTAGAAAAGCAATTGGTAGTTTGTCCTTAATTGCATAAGGACTTGAATACAAGAGGAAGTATGTTTTAGTGAAATTATGTAGGGCCTTGGTGAAACTCCAACTGGAATGTGGTGTATAAGCCTGGTCTCCTTACTTGAGGAAGGATATACTTGCAGTATACAGGATGTTGCCATACAAAGAGATTAAACAGACTGGGCCTATATTCTGTAGAATACAGAAAAATGAGAGGTGATGTCACTGAACCTCTTCCAGGGTCTGACAAGTTGGAGGTAGAGATGTCATTTTCATTGGCTGGTGTGTCTAGAATCAGGGGTCACAGTCTCAAAATAAGGGGGTGATTATTCAGTACTAGGAAGAGAAAAAAATTACTTAATGCAGAGTGTTGAAATTCACAGTCCCAAGAGCACCGTGGAGACTCAGATGCCAAATCCATTTAAGATAGATTGTTAGATTTTTGATATACTCAGGGAATCGAGGAATATTGGGTTAATGCAGGAAAGTGATGCAGAGGTAAAAGATAGGTCACAATCTCACTGAATGATGGAGCAGGCTTTGAATGACCTATTTAGGTTTCTATTTTTTGTGCTCATACGGTTGGAATGCCAGAATTTGAAGAAATGCACTAATCTCTCACGTAAAGTTGGAGCAGAATACAGAGGTAGGGAGGTGCAAGACCCTGGAGGGATTTCAAAACAAGGATGAGAAGTTTAAAAAGTGTGGGAATGCTTGTTTTCTTTATAACTTGGGATTTGATTAGTTAATTGGAAGGTTGCCTTCCTGTTTAGTTGTAATGTAGTTTTAAAATGCGACTTTTGGGCCATTTAGTACTAATATATCATAAATGTTCTCATCTGACACTTTGCAGAATGTATTTTTATACTGCTTTATGTCTTCTATTGCCTCTGAAAACAGTAAACTTTGAGCTTTCTTTGTATGTGAGATTCTACAATACACTACCACAGTATTCTTATGATCAAGATTATTCTGCTTGAAGTTTTTTTAAAAATATATATACACATACATAACACAGAATTTTACTTTTGTCCCCCCTCAGAATTTCTTGAAAGCATTGCTATAATTTATCAAGATCTTCATATGGGAAAGAATCCAAACACTGTGATTGTACCAACTTCTTCAACTGAACAATCCCAGTCACCAACTAGTGATACACCAACTCAAGAGGGTGTTGACGCATCTCAGTTTTATGACTGTTTGGAAACACTCTGTGACAGGTATAAGCACAAGTAAGTATTATCTTTGTAGTAATAATTTTTGTGGCTGTTGCACATATTTAGTTTATTATTTATATCACGATTATCTTGCTATTTGTCATTTTTCCTTCTTTTGTCACAAGCTGTATCATTTCTCTGATTGCATCTATTTTTTTTAAATATTCAAATCTTTTTCCATTTTCTTTGCCATTGTATTCCACATTAAAGAATTATTTCAATTGCATTACGTAAATATTGCCCTGGACACATCTTCCTCAAGTTTCTTGCCAAACCTGCGGTCAGCCCTTAAATGAACATTTCTGACTTAAATTGTTTTTACTTTACTTGCATCCTGTTCCATAAATGGTCCAGAGCACCCCAATGGACCTCCCAATATTCTCAAACTGATTTATACTTTGTCATAATTTGTGGCCCTACCAGTGGAAAGGATAGGCTGAATGGTTTCGGAGTTGTAATTTCCTGCGATTCTCTGCTGGATTACTGGTGATAAGACTTCCTTCACAATTCATGTGCAACATACAGGACTGTGAAGCAGAGGTGAATAATCAGGAAGAAATTGAAAAATTGCAACTAGGGACCAATCTCACTTTCACACCGCAACAACCCCATATTCACAACTTTTTCCATTGGAAATCCTCACGTTTTCATTTACTTTTCCAGTCCATCATCATCTTGAAATTGCTTAATGTCCTAACCACATTTTTACTCATTGTACAAGTTCCTCTATAAATCTATAAGTCGGTAGGGTAGAAATTCTCTCATGTTGGGCAATAGTTTGGTACACCATGTGTGTGAATTTTATTGAGACCCAATGACAGCTGGGTCTTTTATAAAAACAAACCCTCCAACTTTGACTTGAAACATTAATTGTTTCTCTTTCCACAGATGTTGTCAGAACTGGAGGGTTTTTTTTTTGCATTTTCTGTTTCAATTTCAGATTTTCAGCATCTGTGTGTTTTATTTTCATTCAGAGTCTAGATAGGATCTGAATCTTCCACATGTATATGCATAAGCACATAGCAAGAGCCTTAAAGGACAGCTGTTGTTCCAGCAATGATAGTTATCCTAGAGAAAATGTTTAGTCTAATTCCCCAGGTTTCCCATGACATAGACCTACATCCTTTCAAAGGATAATGTTTAGATAAGGCAACTGAATACCTTTGCTTGCCGAACCCTTTTTCAGTGAGCCATAGCTTTCTTCACTGAATCTCCTTGTTCCTTTCGTAGTTTCTAAGTTCCTTTCATAATATATTCTGTATGGTTAGGATGAATTAATAGAAATATTTCACTGCCAGAAGTCTAAGAGTAGAGTTCAAAGAATTTAAATTCTAAATAGGAGACATTTTTACAATTTAAGTGTGTGGTGATCCAAACCATTACTAAATATAGTCACTAACTTGTGGTTTGCAATCTTTAGCATTGCTTACAATCTTTGTGCTGTAATGCACCATTTCTACATATTTATGATATCTTACACCAAAATCCCTCTTGCATTACATTGCCTTCTTAACTATGATCTATTTGACAAAGTTGCATATTTTAATGGAATATGTTGTACTCCAATTCATTTTATTAAATGCACGTGAAAAAATTATGAACAACCATGTATTTACTTTTACAGCTACCCACCAACTTCATATCTTAAGCAGATCCTCCACAAAGTGGAACGAGTGACTTTCTTTGGATTTCTGATGGCTATTGTAAAGCATGAGGGGATTAACTGCAAATTGGGTAGGTAATAATTACAGAAGAAAGCTACATCTCGGGAGTTCTGGAATTTAAAATAAAGGTTTAAAAGTTGTGTAATATATGTTGTAAATTTAACAAGCATATCAAACCAGATATTCAGATATTTCAACATTAAAAATTCTTGTGGGAAGCTTTAGATGAATATTTATTGACTCATTTGACTGTCTCTTTTTGGGAATGGCTAATCAGCTGAAGGCATCAGACAGTTCTTTAGTTAAATGTTACAGTTATCAGTTATATGGTACATCTTGGAATTTTTCATCTTGTTAGCCTTAATTGTACACATTTTAGTAAATCTAAAAATACACTGCAATAATTCTCTAATGAGTGTTGCCAACTAATTAAATGTTTCATAAGCCATTGTGATTTACGTACTTAGGCTTACCAACATGTAAAGCTGGAGGGAAAAAGAAATAGAATGACTTCATAAAAAAAAACTGACAGTTCAGAAATCTAACAGCTCAAAAAAGCAAGGTCCAACTAAGAAACAGTACCAAAGAACAATCGATGATCAATACCACTGCTTCAGGGTGACACAATATTGGGCTGGATCACTCTGACATTTAGTCAGCAGTTCTGCAGAGAACTGCCAGCTATCCACCTTGTGCATGTCCCAGGGGCATTTGATAACATTACAGAGCAGAAGCATCACTCACATTTCATATTTAGCTCTCAGCTTTTTGCCAGGAATTGTTGGCACACCTGGTTCAGCAGCATTCATTGAACTTTCCTTAAAAAGATAAGTGAAGGCAAGTGGTCTACTTTATTTTGTTTTCAAATTAATATCAATCAATTTGAGTTTTAAAGGAATTTTTTTTCACTATTCTAGTTTTTATAAATATTTTTCAACTATTCAAATGTTTATATCCATAGACATTGGGAAATAGTACTAAAGGCCCTTTGACAGCACTTCATGGAATGGCTGCAGCACTGACTCCAGCATGGCATTGGAAGCCATACGGCTGCAAAAGATAGTGCAACTTCGGGCATCCCATGAGGGACAAGTGGGTTTTAAGGTGATTGGAGGAAGGTATAAGGGGGATGTCAGGGGTAAGTTTTTTTACACACGGAGAGTGGTGGGTGCGTGGAATGCACTGCCTGCAGAGGTTGTGGGGGCAGATATTAGGGACATTTAAGAGACTCTTCAATAGACACATGAATGATAGAAAAATAGGGGGCTATGGGGGAGGGAAGGGTTAGATAGATTTTAGAGCAGGATAAAATGTCAGCACAACATTGTGGACCGAAGGGCCTGTACTGTGCTGTCGTGTTCTAAATGCAAGACACGAGCCAGATCCCATACTGTAAATTCCAACTTATTTGAGAAAACCAAAAGTGAAAAAATCAAAAAAAAATTGCAGATGCTTCAAATCTGAAATAAATACATAAAATGCTGGAAATACACAGGTCAGGCCACATCCGTGGGAAGAAAAACAGAATTAAAGTATCAGGTCAAAGTCTCTTCACCTGACAACCTGAAATATTAATTCTGTTTCTCTTCCCACAGAGAATGAAGGAGCTGGCATGGATTTCATGGGGCGATATCTTTTCTCCTTCTGTACTGTCATCCTTCTGCGATTCTGACACTCTGAAACAAGCAGAAAATGTCAGAAATGCTCAGCAGGTCAGACATCTGTGGTGAGAGAAGTATTATTGTGACCTTTCATCAGAACTGATGAGAACTGACTTTCCTTCTGAAATACTTCAGTTCCCACAAAATGCTGCCTTCCCCAACTGTTTCTAGTATTTTCCATTTCCAATCTAAATCTGCTTAACATTGAATAGTAGAAAGGAAACCAAATACTGGTTCGGACTGCTCCTACATTCACTGCTGTGGCTCTTCATATCTCTTTCACAATAATTGAACATGCAGCAACATGCTTAGTTGACTAAAGCTGACAGGCACTGGCAATGACTTCAGAGCTGCTTGCTCAGTGCTAAATGCCCTGCATGGCAATGTCTCAAATTGTTATGTCTCATCCTACATGATAAAAAAAATCAAGCTACAAAACCCATACAGGCAGTCCCCAGGTTACACAAGGGTTCCATTCCTGAGAACTATCCGTAAGCTAATTTCTCCACAAGTCAGAAACAAACGTTTTCTATAGCTATCCATGTTATATCGCTCTACATACACTTGCTATAAATCTTTCATTTCAAATATTTGCCATAACACTACTCATAATTGAACTAATGAAATATTTGCTATATCCAGTCATTAATGAATACCACAAAACATAATTATTAGTCTTGAAAAATATTTTTTTTAAATGTATTGGAGAATTTACATAGTCAGATTTCCATAAATTGGGTCATCTGTAATCTGGGGAACCCCTGAATAATGTAACAACAATGCGCTTATTTAGAAGGAGGGGGCCTGTAAAAGAATGGTATGAAACAATCTATAGTTGCCCTACGTGTTTGAGATGATCTAGTCCACACCAGGAGTTTCAAATTCTTGTGATCATTAGAGATCAAAATGCACAAATGGTGCTTATTCTTTTACAGTGAAAAATAATTGTCCAATGGAGTCAGTAACCATATTCTTAAAAGCAGCAATATATATTAGTGTTTCAAAGAATATTGTTGTGCATTTATATGCGTAATAAAATAGTTGGCAAATGGAATAAAGAGAAACAACAAAAATATCAAGGGTCGGATGGAAGATGAGGAGCCTAAATTACATCCTTGTGTAGCCAGATGAAACACATTTAAGACTAATCTCAGTAATAGCTGAAGATACTTGAAGAGCCACTGATTTCTAGATGCAGACAGTGGGCCTACAAAAACTGCTGGGCAGTTCTGTGACAAGAAACGAGCAAAGGTTTATCTTTGAAGATCATTTGTATGAGTGAAAGTTCTTTGTATAATGTCGACTCCCCCCCCCCCCCACTCTACCACATACTTGATAAGATCGTACAGTGAATATCTTGCAGATGTGGCATTCAACTTGCAGATGAAAGTCTGAAAGAGCACAGCCTACAAAGGGCCAACAGAAACTGCTGTTCCTGTAAAGTAAACTTAGGAAGGGAACCAGAAGCTAGTATCCAGTACTAAAAATATGAGAGAGGGGATTAGCACAGAGATGGTGCAACGTATTTTCCAAGGGATGACACAGTCTGATCTCCTACACTTTTGCTATCAACTGGACATGTGTGTTAGCCATATTTAGGACATAGTTTGACTTCATATCTTCTCGTGAAAAGACAGAGAACTTGTGGAGAGGCAAAGAGCTAGCCTGAATAGCTCTGCTGAGAATAGTTTAAGATTACTGTATGATAGTCTTGCTTCTCTAAACAATTGACAGGAATACCTTCTAATGGATCATAAGCTCCTGGGAGAGTGTGCTCGAGGGATGATTGCTGTTGCAGAAAGTCCTCATGGTTGTGGAGTGCTTGAACCTGTACATGAAGGCTCTGGCTGAAGAGCTCACACTGTAGTTGTTTACTTCATACAAATTCTGCAACACTGTAATAGCTTTTAAGGAAAAATCTATGAAGAAGGATTAAGCAAAATGTTATAACCCTCCTCTTACAAAAGTGCATTGGATACCAATCTCTAAAAGGCAGCCGAGCAAAAGAAAATGTCTGGATACCTCTTCCACACCAGCAGTTTGATCCAGATATCTTTTAAATAATATCTATTATATATTAGGCATATGTTGATCTAAAGACTCTTGTCCATATCTTGCATAAATAACTTGCAGTCCAGTAACACGGTAGTTACTGTTCCAACACCATTCTTCACATATCTAAGCAATCCCAGTGTCAATCAGTCACATCAGTGTTCTCCAAGATTAAAGCCAAGAATTAAAATTACAGTGGCAAGTGCTGTAAACCTGCTGGAACTCCTTCATCTGTGAGGGAAAACAAATACAAGCAGTTTTAAATGATAATACATTGCTGGGATGGAGCAACTTTTTTCTTATTTTATGTTGTTTATAAAGTTTGAACAAAAGCCACTTTTGATACATATGAAGAGTTTAGTACATATCCATCACTGAAAAATTAAACCTGATGGCTGTTGATGTAAAGGCTGGAAACCTGCATCATGGTTATCACATCATTGCCAAGAATAGTTAAACAAGTTTATTTTCGAAATCAAGCTTGAAGCACGATTAGATTGTAAAATAGTAGCTTTAATATGTCACCATAATTTCCCCAAATGTTATGAGTAATACTGCAAGAGAAATCAACAGTATACATTGAAAACTTATTTTAGATATTTACAATTTTGGAACTACAAGAGTTTTAATTGGGAAAAGTATATTTGTACCAAGAGACATTTATAGTCAAGGTATAAAGTCAATAGTCTTTACCATACAAAAAACTGAGGAACCTTGGGCGTACAGGTGTTAAGCATATAATTATCTCAGCCTGCATATCCTCAATCATTTATGACTGTCTATTGGTCTCAATGCATGAATGCATCTTGGCTTATTATCATTTCACCTCTGGCTAAAGAGTAGTTCAGTGACATTTTCAGCAATTATACTAGTTCAAAATGGATAAAAATGATGTGTGACAAGTAGCAAAAAAATTCCCTCTGACGAATGTTTCGAAGCAAGTTGCAAAGCTCCACCTTTAAAATGATTTTGCTTGAAATAGCTCTTTCTGTTTTCCCATGGCAACCAGAGGAAGTCATCTCACCTAGAATCTTAGGTTTGAATCAGTCATTTATTATAATTGTTTGGGCATGTTTTATGTTTTAATAAGGGAACCCGTAGTCAATTGGTGTAATCAAGTGTTTGAATCAGATCAGTGATAACTAATCTTTCATAACACATGGTGGATTATGATTTGTAGATGAATGAGAAGCAAGATTCATCTTGGCAATCTGAGATACTGTTTTGGTCTTCTGGTGGCCTTTTACAGCATGTTAATGCTTGCTCTCTCAGCCAATCAAATTGTTCTTTTACAATAAAATTCTTAAAATATTGGGTTTGCCTCAAACACAGGCTTGTTTTATGGGAAATTTATCACTCTCTCAGTTGAATGCAGAAGGAAACAATATAGTGTAATATAGAATGCTATTTCAGAACAACTGTGACACACATTTTAATGCGAGATTTTTTTGGAAATGCTAAATCATTGCTATCTGGAATGATTTTAAATATAATATTCATTATAGACAATCTTATATTGCAAGCAAAGTGTCTCTGATTACAGAATCTTATTAATTTGCAGAGAAGTGTTGCAGTTTGCAGAGAGCATTAAGTACCTAGAATATCAGGAAAAGGATTACCATTGTCACTCTTTGGTAATCTGTTAAACACTTCTTTTAAGAGCTACTTACTAAATCATCCAGCAATCACTCACTTTATTAGGGAATTCTTGACCAAATTCTTAATTTTAAAAGTTTAACTACTACAAATTATAATAAAGATGCAAATGTGGAAGACATTGCAGTGTATTCTGATCTTAACTCAAAAGTCAGTATTAAACTTTATGCTCTTCAGCAATAAAATCAGCTGATTGAAGTGAAAAATTGGGCAAACTGTAACAATAGGAGGTCTGTTTGACAAGTTGGTTAACTGTAAAAGCACAAGAGGGGCTGATTGACCTCCTCCTGTGGCATGAGATTCTATGATTTACTATAATAATAAGTCCATCTTATAGAACAGAACACTACAGCACAGTACAGGCCCTTCGGCCCACAATGTTGTGCCGACATTTTATCCTGCTCTAAGATATATCTAACCCTTCCCTTCCACATAGACATATGAATGATAGAAAATGGGACTAAGAGTCTCTTAAGTGTCCCTAATGTATCTACCCCCACAACCTCTGCCAGCAGTGCATTCCACGCACCCACCACTATGTAAAAAAAACTTACCCGACATCCCTCTTTATACCTTCCTCAAAACACCTTAAAATTATGTCCCCGTGTTAGCCATTGTTGCACTGGGAAAAAGTATCTGACTGTCCACTCGATCTATGCCTCTTATCATCTTGTACACCTCTATCAAGTCACCTCTCATCCTCCTCCTCTCCAAAGAGAAAAGCCCTAGATCGCTCAACCTATCCACATAAGATATGCTCTCCAATCCAGGCAACATCTTGGTAAATCTCCTCTGCACCCTCTCTAAAGCTTCCACATCCTTTCTATACTGAGGTGACCAGAACTGAATACAATACTCCAAGTGTGGTCTGACCAGAGTTCTATAGAGCTGCAACATCACCTCGTGGCTCTTAAACTCAATACCCTGACTAATGAAGGCCAACACTCCATATGCCTTCTTAACAACCCTATTGACCTGCGTGGCAACCTTGAGGGATCTATGGACGTGGACCCCAAGATCCCTCTGTTCCTCCACTCTGCAGCTTCGGAGTGACTGACTCCTTGTAGCTCTTGCCTATGTACTCCTCAGTATCCCATAGGAGCCGAAGGTCATCCAGCTGCAGCTCCAGTTCCCTAACATGGTCTGTAAGGAGCTGCAGCTGGATGCACCTCATGCAGATGTAGTTATCAGGGAGACTGGAGGTCTCCCAGAACTCCCACATTTCACAGGCTGAACACACCACTGACCCTGGAGCCATTCTCACTGCTCTGCACTAAAGGGAACACCAAATCAAAGAAAGAAAGAAACGTACCAGAAACTTACCTTCGCCTCTTCTCTCCGAAGCCTCTTGAACCAAAGCCTCAGCTCCCCACTCCAACACTGGCCACTTGCACAGTAGATAAAGCATGTTTAGATCTTTCTGAAGTATGAAAATTTAATGCCTCTATCCCTTGGATACATGGATTTTGAAGTTTTTTCACTTCACTGAAGGCAGCAATCCATTAGAAGTTAAATAAGTTGGTGTGCTTTATGATCCTGAATTTTGCTATTGTTAAAGTCCGTAAATGTTTCTATCAGCTTAGTTCATTTACTCTGCTGCCGTTCTGGGTCAAATATTTGACTTCGGGTTGCATTCCTCAACTTGAAAGTGCATCGTGTAGAATGGCAGTCCACATGTTGGTACAGCATTCCTTCAGACCCAAGGGGGTCATAACTTCCTATTCAGATAGATGTATATGATTTCACTTTTATAAGAACATGTTCTAATGGTCTGAACAGTATCCTCCTTCAACACCTTTAAATCAGACTGATTTACTTATGCAATGTGTTCTAATGAGAATAAAATGATTACCCAAGTTTAAAAGTCATTTAATAGAATTGAAGCATTTTTGGATATGTTAAAAGGTATACAAGATATTTCAAGACTTCCAAAAGTTAAAGATTTGTGGGATGGAAACACTGAAATTTCTTTCACATCTTTTCTATGTCTTGATACAAGCAAAGGTTTCTATGAAGTGGTGCTTTTAAACCCTTATCTCAAAAGGCTTGTTTTGAACATCCTGATCCTTGTAAGGATATTTATCACAAATAGAGTTAACTGGATTCTACTGCAATAGTAAACTGAATTGACGAGTGAATTCTCACCTACTCGAGAGATCTGTGGGTGGTTGTGCAATTTCACGACATCCAATTTGGTTTAATTACTTATATGGGATTTGCAAATTAGAGTCAAAGGGGACAATAAAGGATGTTTTTTTTTCATTCATCCAGAATTACAAAGGATACTTTCATAATTTGTTTGTAAAATTATTTTATGGTTACTTTTTGTTTTACACAGTCTGATGGCTGCCCATCAGTTAGCAACAAGTCTATGTACAATATAGTTACAAGGTAATGATTTATGCTTGGTGGCAAAAATGTTCTGATTTGTTACTTACTAACTGTATCACTGAATTGAAATCAATTTACTTTTAATTTGAAATCTTTCTCTATAATTCTGTAACAAACAGGTTAAATTCCTTTACCGGCACAGCCTTGTGACTTTTACATGGTGCGTTTACAATAGAGCTGATGTTCGGCTCTGTCACATGGATCTTTGACATTCACAATTTTATAATAATAGTAATATTTTAAAAGGACTCAATAGTTTCTAAAATCCAATTTAGCATAATCTTCATTAATCCAGTTTAAAACAACTGTGCTTTTGAAATATGAATTTAGTGTGGCAAACCTGATTCATTCAGGGCAGAATATATTGCCATGGAATTCATGGAAAGTGTCAATTAAATTGTCAAGAATTCTTTAATATTGCTTAGGTGACAACAACTTCTGTATTTCCATGCATCTGCTTACAAGCATGGAAATCCAAAAGCTCCTGTCACCTGTTCACCATCAGTTAGCAGGCTACACTCCAACCCTCATGGGGCAGACACTGGTTATAAATGCTCACTGGTTTCAATGGAAGGAAATGGCTACAAGAGTTTCACCAAAATTTTTTCTTTTGGTGTAAAGTACTTGTACTTAGTTTAAACTATGTTTCTTAACAGAAGGTTTTTTTTAAATCTAATGAATGTTACTTTAGATTTAATTAAAAACATTTAAGACTCATTTCAATGATATAAGTGATTTAGCTTCTGGGTTTAAGTGTTTAAATGTTTGAGGTTCATGAATATCTTTGAATTTATCAGCAATTTTTAAAGTGCTTTAAATAGTCTTTAGCAGTTTCAGTTAACTGAGGGTTGCAACTACTAGCTATTTTTTTTCCTCTTTTTTTTAAAAAAACAATTGGGTGGTTGTGTTGTCCATCCAATACGATCCCATTACAGTACAGAAGGTCCTTTCACTGCACAGAGTCACCTGACCATCAGCATGGACCTGATGGGCTGAAGGGCCTGTTTTTATGCTGTATGACTCCATGATTCTTGTCAGTGGTTTATGGATCTGTATTGATCTGTACTGACAAGTTGCTAATTTGTCAGTGGTCACTGGGAAAATTGTGAAAGTTAGGTCCATATTTTTCCCCCCATATGTCAGCAGTGCTCACTATTCACTGCAAGATCTGGGTGACCAATAACTATCCAGGCAACCCCAATGTTATAGCCATTCAGATTATGGAAATTACAGAATCTACAAATCACTACCCAAAAATTTGAAATGTAGAATAAAATTTTCCCTTTGAGAATGTGGAAGTAAATAAATAGACAATATTTTTTCAGCTTGTGTTTCTTGACATGTGCAGATGACATAGCATTGCACTATGGAAAAAAAATCACAATAAGGGCCCTTTTCTAGGAATGCAATCCCCCTCCCCCCCCCCGCCTGCCCCCCCCCCTCCCCCACTGCCTTTAACGTGGGGAGGCCATCTGTACAGTGAAAGTTTGGTTATTCAGCATTTGTCAGATTTAGCAGATACAGGTTAAATAAATATGCCGAGTACCTGATGTTGGCCCAGGCACTGCCTAGCTGCTGTTCTCCCTTCAGTCTGGCTGCTGCCTCTAATGCCAGTTACTGAAGTGTGCCCATTAGGTAGCAACAAATAACCAAGTTTTACATTTTTAAAATTAGAAAACAAACCAAGACAGTCAAAATATTTCACATCAGTAATTTTCTTGACTTTTTTTTGTTCCCCTGATCTTTTTGCAATTCTCTACCACACAGGACTACAGAGACCTGCTTGCTTAGTATATCCAAGTGGGAGCAATGGATTTCTGATACTAAAGGAATGAAATGATATGGGGATAACGAGGGAAAGTGTACAAGGTGGAATAATAGTCATGCCCTTGTTAAATGGTGGAACAGGTTGGAGTACAGCCTACTCCTATATTTTGGATTGCATTTTAGAAATGAGTTATAAGGAGAGACTGGATAGGCTGGGGCTTTTTCCCCCCCGGAGCATAGGAGGCTGAGAGGTGACCTTATAAAAGGTATATAAAATCATGAGGGGCATACATAATGTGAATGGTCAGAGTCTTTTTCCCAAGGGTATGGGGTGTCTAAAACCAGAGACCATAGATACAAAGTGAGAGGGAAGCAATTTAGAGGGGACCAGAGGGGCAATTTTTTTCCCCCCCACACAAAGGGTGATTACTTGCCAGAGGAAGTGGTAGAAGTGGGTGCAATTACATTTAAAAGACATTTGGACAGGTACGTGGATAGGCAAGGTTTAGAGGGATAGGGGCAAATGAAACTCAATCAGGTGAGCTATTTAGTTGGTATGGATGTTGAGCTGAAGGACCTGTTTCCCTGCTGTATAACTCTATTTTTAAGTTATTTGCATTAATGTATTTGACACTAATGCTAATTAATAAATTTCTTCCAATACTATCAATGATAGTGTAAGTTTCTTAGAACAAATTAAAATAAGTAAGATTCCACATGCAGAGCAGCATCTTTATTTTTCCCCTGTATTACTATTCAAATAATGCACTCCCTGAAAGATTCCTGTTTCTACACTTTGTACATTCCTTTCTTCCCCTTCTCTATTCTCTTCATCTCTACTTCCCATCTCCTCCTTTTCCCCTCTCAGGGAAGATATGGCCCGATGATGTTATACCACAATCTACAGAAATTACATTTGCATGGATGCCTGTCAGGTTTTCTTTCGCCAGTTTACCTCACTATCAGGAAGTTGAATACTGATAAATGCTTCTGAAGATTACAGTGCCATCCAGTGACAGAACTTGAGTAAATGCAAGGAAATAAAACGGGCATTTTCAGGAAAGAAAAAAAATAACAATTCCATTGATAATTACTTTTCATTGACTAGGAATTTAATTGCTTTACCATTGGTGTCTGTACCTCCAGCAGCCAAGGCCTTAACTCTGGAGTTCCCTCCCTGAACCTCCCCCATCTCTCTTTCTTCCTTTATGACAGTTGCTGAAACTAACCTTGTTGGCAAAGCTTTTGATCATTTGCCCTGGTATCTCCTTACATGGCTCAGCATCAGTTTCATCTGTAACACTCCTGTGTAGTTTTAGATTTTTAGCATCTACACCGCAAGTTCTTATTGTCAGCTTTGAAGACAGTTAAAGATGTTTTAATGTTTCAGTCATTTCCTATTATAAATTTCCCCCACCTTTCCATCTAGATAATTAAATAGAGAAGGATGATAAAACATTTGTAATGTTTTTAAGCTAATCCTAGCTGAGAAAAAGTTAGTTTTTTTAAACTATAGATTTAGAATTATTTGAAATAATATGTTCTATATTGCTATGTTTACAGGAATTGTGCCGAATAAGGGAGAACTTTTTAAAGATTCAGAAATGGACCAAGAGCTTGAGAAATTGTACGTGAGAGATTAACTGCATGCTAAACCTACAATTTTATCATTTCAATTTTCTGTCTTACTGGCACTGAATTCCTTTTCACCTTGCAATGACATTCCAGTGTGAATTTGTTTTTAACCAATATATCAGACTCTAGTTTCCTTCTCACACCTGACTCCTTGCAAGTAATGTTGGATGCATATTTTTACGTACACTCAAGTTGCCCTCAACTGAACTTGGATGTGTTTCAGATTCAGCTAATTACTTTGCATTCTGTTAATGAGGGACCAAACTGCTGCTTTGGTTCCCTTGTTTGGAAAAGCACTATTTCTCAAAGAAACCAGTACATGAGATGCACCTAGATTTTTTTTTTGAATCATTTTACACTTTTAAAAGATTATATGTTGTCCATTAAAATGGTTTTTAAAGTACTCTTCACAAAAGATTGCCCCATAGTTGAGTTCTTGTTACTGGGGGCTGGTGCCTCCTTATTGTCTCTGATTCTATTAGGAGAAACACTGCAGCCTTAAATGTTAATTCACTCCATTGCACTAAAATACACCGTAATATTGATGTCATTCCATCTTTGGAATGTACCTATGCGATAATAATATGAATGAGTTTAACAGATATTTTTGTTCCGTGTGACAGATGATTCAAAAACTATAGAAAAGTAACATTTGGTGGGAAAATATAGTGGATTACATTGCCTATTAGATGATTAAAGTCTTCAAGAGAAGCCCAAGAATGAATGCAGAATCTTTTGTTCACTTTGTTAAATTTGAAGGGGAGCAGTGTGCCTTTGAGTTTATTCAATCAATGGATTTTAATAATTTACTGTTAATGTTACTTAATCTCATGATCTAATTTGGTGATAAAACATGTCAAACTACTCCTCCAACTTTATGGTTTTGTTTTATTCAGCTTCCCATTTTGTAGTTTAGACTGTACATTTAGGAGATGGGGGGGTTGATGAATCTATGCTTACAGGGACATAGTGGCTTTCATATTGTTGCAAATGTTTAATGTGTTTATATCTGTCGGCAGTATTGATCACATACTCAGTAATCCAACCACCAGTACTCCTACACACAAGGAACCAACCCGAAAAACCACTCATCGTAAGACTTTGCCTCATCGTAAGAAAGTGGACATTGAGAGTGATGGATCAACTGAAGAAACTGATTCCTCTGAAAATTGACTCCATCTTTGTATTAATTTCTCATTTCATTGTAAAATCTTCAGTTTTACTATGTTTGTTAAAATGTAAGTTTGAATCCAAATTGGATTAATAGGATGAAGATTGTCTATTTCTGCTACTTTTCCTAAATTAGTATTAGGTCAACTCAACCCAGTTCTATTTGAATCTTGCGCAAGTGAAAAAAATATCTGGAGATGATACTGTTAACGGTGAAAGGCTGTAAGAAATGAGTTAAGGGCACTGTGCTGTGCACCTAACCTGTTCTATTCCTTATCATTGAGCTACATCATCTTGATAAGAGGAAAAAGTAAAACCATTTCTGTCCACCTACTTTGGATGGAATACTGGAGAGTCAGAAATCTTGGCTCAACTGCAGCAGTAGAATCACAGTGGAATGAATCCTCACTGTCTGAACCTAGAAACTGATGATGCATCTCAATAAAGCTCTGCTCAAGATGTTTCTAGGTATAATGACCATTCTCATATTATTTGTCCTATGGTCAAGAGAGTTTGTAAAGGAATTCTAGTATTGTAACTAACTCAATCACCCTGTAGCAATCAGAAGAGGAGATTGGTTTCAGCAGTGACAATGTGTAGTTGAACATCATTTGTCAATGGTAACAACTTGAAAAACTGATGAGGGCTAATTGTTGAGGGCTTTCATTCTCAGTAAAACTTATCACCTACAAAAGAGATCAAAAACTTAAAAGAAAGTTACAAAACTCTCCACTTAATGTGTCAGCAGAGGTGAAATTCATTAAAACAATAACTTGATTAATCGAAAAAAAATTTGAACAGAACAAAAACTAGCCAATTAATCCAGAGCTTCATATATGCATATCGTTTACCCAAAATTTTCTGATTCAATTCATTTGGGCATGTGCTGCTTGTGACTGCTCAGTTGGAAGTATTAGCAGCTGCCATGTTAAGTGCAGCTGAATTGAGTGCAGATTTACTTTGAGGTTTCAGATAAAATTCACCTCTACAGTGAAAACCACAGCATTGTAAAAACAAGCCAACTATGCTACTACATCGTAAATTGAGCGATTAAATAGTTCTCTGATTTCTGCATGGTTGTCAGATATTTCTGCCATTAAACAGTACAAGATTTAGTTTTTAGTTATATTGCTTTATGGAAAGAAATAATTATGATTCACATGAAATATTCTCCCAGTGTTTGTCAAATTACTGTTGTGGCATTTTGGAAATTGTCTCAGAATATAGAAATAAGAACAGATTTTGAATCAAAATATCAAATGTGTTTTTCAATTGAAAAACAATGTGCTGAATACTTTCTCTTATTTTAAGCTCATATCTAAACTTATGGAGTTGCCCATTTCATCAGTTTACAAAAGTGAAGAGATTATTCTTGTGTTCAGTCTCATACAATTGTAGCCATAGTCTCATTTCCTTATCCTGATTTTGTACTAAATGCCTTGGTATTCACCAAATTCAGTTAGTTTCCAAACTGAGATGTGTTCGCTGCCAACATAAGTGTCTTATTTTTGCTGACTTTCTGTATTTTTGTTTAGAAACCTATTACCGGGTTGTGTTTACTCCATACAGATACACATGATAAAATGTGAGAGTCTACACCTACTAGGTAACACATTGCAGCACAAATCTGGTCCAAACATTCCATGTTCAGTTTTATCCTCCACATGAGCTGTTATGCTAATTAGAGTTGCAATTCTTCTGCATGCACTCATTATTTCCTCTACATACATAACAATTTTAAGTGTCCATGGCCTCTATTTCAATCACTAATTATGAAATGCATCCCTTAACATTCTCTATAAAACAAATTTCCAGCTGCTCAGTCCACCCTTTCATCGTTTTAAGCAGGTCTATAAAATCTTTATCCAATGAAAACAAATTTAAACTCATTACTCCCTCATTACTTCAATGATATAAAATCTAGAATCCCCTACGTTCTTCTCCAACTCCTACCCATCATTTTCCATAGCAATATTTTTAGTTCCGTGAATCCATTTACAAGCGTATTTTAATTACATATGCACTGCTGTCCAAAGCTTTTGCTGACCATCAACTATTCCTGCCAGATTTTTCATCACCTTTAGTACCTCCTATGGCAGCAGCACGTTGTCATCATATTTCCTAGTCTAAACCAAATGTTCGGCTATTGTGCAAGCATATTAGATGCCGAAGCATTGTTGCATCCTATTTACCAAGAAAATACAAAAAGCCCGGAAATAAATCTTAAAGTAGCCAGTGACAATCATTGTATTTCTCTTGTCTTTCTTTCCTTCCTTACCTTTTTACCTGATTGCCACATGTGGATTTTGAAAGATAAAATAACATTGGACCTGACTGGTAATCCATATGCTCACAAATGTAATTTTATATTTGCTGTTCTGTTCCAATGCAAGTTTAATTCACTGCTAAATTTTGCACATTAGTGAAATGCAAATGCACTAAAAAAGGAAAACAAAGAAATGTTTTCATTTATACACTCCCTCTCATATTCCTTTCAAGACATCCTAAAGCACTTTAAAGCCAGTGAAGCATTTTAAGTGTAGCTTCTGATGTAATGGAGGAAATCCAATTTGCACAAAACAAACTCCCACAAACAGCAGCGTGATAATAACAAACTCCCACAAACAGCACCAGAAGATTTGATTTAGTAATGTTGAGTGACTACAACTATTGGCTTAGATACTGGGAATGACTTCTCTACTTTCCTTTGAGAAGGCATCATGTGATCTTTAAATCCACTGGACAGACCATGTGATAGGCTTGGTTTAATCTGTCATCCAAAAGACAGCATCTTTTCTTCAGTACTACATGTCCTAGTACTAAGTATGATTCTTAAAACAGTTGTTGATGAGTCAGGTCATAAGGAAGACAAAGGGAAGAATCAACAACCCTTGCACCAGCTATCTGCTGGAGGAATTCATCAGGTTGAGCAGCATCTGTGGGGAGAAAGGAATGGTCGACATGTTGTGTCTTGATGCAGGGTTTCAACTACCACCCCCCCCCCCCCCCCCACACACACACACACAGACGCTGCTCAACCTGCTGTGCTCCACCAGCAGATTGTTTGTTGCTCCAGATTCCAGCACATGCAGTCACCTGTCGACACTTGCACCAAGTCATTTTCAATGGGAGAGCAAAGTAAACCAGTAAGATACAATGTTGTCTTCTCTGGTGGAATTTATTCTGGAAATTAAATTTATTTGAAAGCATGTTACAGCAAAGATTTTTTCTAATATTTTGCTTGGTACAGTATGTGGACCATCCTTTTTGACTTAATTATAACACTTCTGTACAAGCATGTTGGAAGATAATTGTAAACACAATCTTGAAATAGTCCAAGTAATTTGTCTTTCATAAATGACATAAGCTTTGCTTTATGTACAAACATGCCAAGCAAACCAGAACCCACAAAATACATGTGAACAAGACAAAGAATTTATTCTCCATACAAATCGGAGGTGAAGGAGGAAGATGAGGGTAGTTATAAGAGTGACAGTGAAGCACAAGCTGTTCACATTATTTCAATAAGGGAATCCTGAGCAGCAGTGTTTACCTAGGGTACTTCAGTGAACTGCTGGCAAAATCATAAGTGGCATAAAATCTTCATGCCTTCCCTGCAATGCTACTGTCAGGGGCAGTTATATAATAAACATTCACCTTGACAAGGATACTCTCATCCCATATATAATTACCTTAAAACAAAACTCAAGTCACTTCTCGGAATACTGATGCACTTTTGGTCATCGTTCTTTGGATCCTTTAAATGATCCCAAAGTTTGAGTGTAAAAGAGAAGACACAGCCATTGGGAGACAATGTTAGTGAATGTGCTTCTCTACTCAACTGCTCAGGTCACCAAAACACCTGCATTGAATCAATGAGCATGGCACAATACACCTTCGACTGACCATCTCAAGCACCACCAAATTTGCCTGTTATTGCAGTAACACATTTCTCCCTCTTCCCCTCCCAGACTTCTCATACCCTACTCCATATAGCAAGAGAGATGTCAGTGAAGCAACTATTCTCACATTTTACCACCTTCCTCCACCATGTTCCACTTTTGCATTGCCTCTTTAAATCCTGCAGTTCCGCTTACATCATGATTGACCACAGCCACCATCAACAAATCCTTAGCACAATGATAATGAAACAGGTGGGTTAGAATGCTACAAACATGTTTTCCAACACAGATAAACGCATTCTGCTTCTACCATAACACAGTTATTATCAAGGACAAATTGTTGTAACAGAAGCAAAAAAAACAGCAAATCGTGGAAATTTGTAAAAATGTTGGAAACAGCAGATAAGGCAGCATCTGTGGAAAGAGAAATGGCCCACATTTCAGCTCCCTTCATCAGAACCAGAGAAATAAAGAAAACAAACATGTTTTAAGCTGCAGAAAGTAGGAGAGATGAAGATGACGGAGAGCAAGATTGCCCATTTAATATAATTGTTTTTGTGCCAGTGGTTAGATTAAAGAAACAAAACAACACCTTGGATCTGTGAGACACAGAACACAGTAATTGCTGGAAATCTGAAAACACCGAGTAGATTGGGCAGCATCTGGAAGGACTGGTTGCATCCTTAGTTTGTGGGAAGGGATGATGCAAAAGGGCTGATGGAGAAGCGAACTAAGGAATCATGGAGGGAACAATTCCTTCATTATGCCGAATCCCTCGTACTTCTTCCAGCTCAGTATTTTGCATTGGAGAGAGAAAAACTGAATTGACATTACATGTGGATGATCTTACTTCAGAAATGGACAGTTCTGACACAAACAAAGGTTGTTTACGTGAAATTGTTGAATTCAACATCGAGGCACAAGGCCTGCAGTGTGCCCAGATCCTTTAACATATGTTGGGCATCGTTAGAACAGAGAGGTCAGAGTGGGAACAGAATGCAGCATTAAAGTGACTGGCAACTGGATGCTTAGGTTCACCCATGTGGAAGAAACAAGAGATCCAACAGTTGATTCTGCAGCTCACTGATTTGCTCCTCCACCCTTTCTACCATTCAGGGACTCAAGCATTCCTTTCAGGTGAAACAGCAATTCACTTGCACTTCTAAGTTAGTCTACTACAGCTGATGCTTACAGTGTGATATTCTCTGCATTGGAGAAACCAAATGCAGATTGGGCGACCACCTTGAAGACCACCACCATGTAATCCTCGAAGATGACCTCAAAGGGTCAATGAGAGAAAAGCGGTTGATGTTATCTACATAGACTTTAGCAAGGTCTTTGAAAAAGTCCTGCATGAGAGGCTGCTCTAGAAGGTCACTTGGCATTCAGGATGAAGTGACCAACTGGATTCAACATTGGCTTAGTGGGAGAAGCCAGAGAGTGGTAGTAGAGGTTGTCTCTCTGACTAGAGGCCTGTGTCTAGTGGTGTGCTGCAGGGATCAGTTTTGGGTCCATTGTTGTTTATCATCTAGATTAATGATTTGGATGATAATATGGTAAACTGGATCAGCAAATTTGCAGATGACACCAAGATAGGGGCATAATGGACAGCAGGAAGGTTCAAAGCTTGCAGCGTGATCTTGACCAGCTAGGAAAGTGGGCTGAAAAATGTTTTATGGAATTTAATGCAGACAAGTGTGAGGCATTGCACTTTTGGGGAGGACAAACCAGGGTGAGATTATACAGTGAATGGTAGGGCTCTAAGGTGTATGGTAGAACAGAGGGACCTAGGAATATAGGTCCATAGTTCCTTGAAAGTGGCATCACAGATAGATAGGGTTGTAAAGAGAACTTTTGGCACTTTGGCCTTCATAAGTCAGGGTATTGCGTTGGGATGTTATGTTCAAGTTGTAGAAGATGTTGGTGAGGCCGAATTTAGAGTATTGTGTGCAGTTCTGGTCACCTATCTACAGGAAAGATATCAATAAGCTTGAAAGAGTGCAGAGAAAATTTATAAGGATGGTGCCAGGACTTGAAGACCTGAGTTACAGAGAAAGGCTGAATAGGACTTTATTCCCTGGAGTGCAGGAGAAGGAGGGGAGATATTATGGAGGTATACAAAATTATGAGGGGCACAGATAGGGTGAATGCATGCAGGCTTTTTCCCCCTCAGGTTGGGTGAGACCAGAATGAGAGGTCATAGGTTTAGAGTAAAAGGTGAAATATTTAAAGGTAATCTGAGGGGGAACTACTTCACTCAAATGGTGGTGCAAGTATGGAACAAGCTGCCCACTGAAGTGGTAGATGCAAGTTCAATTGTAACATTTAGGAGAAGTTTGGATAGGTGCATGGATGGGAGGGGTTTGGAGGGATATGGTCTGGGTGCAGGTCGATGGGACTGGGCAGAAGATCAGGTTGGCATGGACTAATTAGGCCAAAGGGCCTGTTTCTGTGCTGGAGTACTCTATGACCTTGGTCTCACCTTATCACATACATTCTATTTCTATTCCTGCCCCTCTGTGCAGCTTTAAACATGCTTGTTTCCTCATTTTTCCATTTTTGATGAAGGTCTTTGATCTAAAAGCTTGTTTCTCAATTTCTATCTCCACAGTTGCTGCCTGACCCATTGAGTGTTTCTGGTATTTTCTATTTTTGTTAGAAGAGTTTCAAGCCATCAAATTCCAGAATTTGGCAAAATATAAATGCCATTTGTGAATTCTAACACTTTATCATGGTTGTTATACCATTCTCAGTATTTTCAGTTGTGTCCATATGGCCTAATATATGCAAAATATTTACAAGAGCAAAATGATTGCATCTAGACACTTTGAAGATTTGGCCACTTTCTCTGTAAGAGCTGCATTATGTTATTTAGCCACAGGGGGGAGAAACAGAGCACATGTATTAGGTGTACCATCATAGGAAGAGAACTCATATTTGGTTGCCACCATGTGGCCAAAGCAGGAAGTACATGACACCACGATCTTTCACACACAACTACCATAAAAAAGGCAAGCTTATCATTATTTCCAGAAATCTGCATGCTCTGTCCTATTGCTTTTCATTATGATAGGTAAAATAATCCAATGCAAGATTTGTTTACAGGGCAAGGAGGAGACTCTTCTGGATGATCTACATCTGCCTTTGCTCGACAGAATGTCAGTGGCATGAAAAATTTTTCATCCATTAATTGCCGACAAAATTCATTTGAATTTTGAGAAATAAGAATTAATTTCAAAAAGGGTCTATAGTGAAAATAAGGACGCTGAGGATAGCACTGATGGAATTCCTGTTGGGAGCTGGCATGGACCACCCAATGGGCCAAATGGCCTCTTAAGAAGAAAGTCGACATGGATTGGTAAAATGTAAATCATATTTAACTAACTTAATTGAGCTCTTTGATGAAGTAACCCGAGACGAGGGTGGTGCAGCTGGTGTTGGTATACGAGCTTTCAAAAGTGATTTGACAAAGTACCACAGAGTAGCTATTAGCAAAAACATTTAAAAGGTTAAAGGAACAAAGGAAACAAGGAGTCAAAATTATGAATACAGAGCAAAGGGTAGCAATTAATCGTTGATTTTCAGACAGTGATATTCCCCAGGAGTCAGTGTTTAGGACTGTTGCTCCTTTTGATATATTAATGATGTTCACTTGAGTACATAGGATATAATTTCAAAATTTACAGATAATGTAAAATATAAAATGTAGTTAACAATGAAAGCAACAAAAAGGATAGCAACATACCTCAAAGTAAATGGACTGGTAAAATGGGTGGGCACATGGCAATTAAAATTCATTACAAAAAAATGAAAGTTAATATATCACCCCTTAGCTATTCAAACTCAAAGGAATCCAAACCAAGTTCATGAAGCGATCTTCATAATTCAACCCTTTAGGGCTTGATTTAATACCAGTGAAACTGCACGTAATCTTTCCAAAGCCATGATATTTTTCCTGAGATTCAGTATCCAAAACTAAATTTAGTCTTTATTTCCTCTGCTTTGTATACTGATTCCCTTGAGATAAAGGCTAACATTTTGATTAGTTGATAGCACTAATCTTCAGGAACATCTGAATCTGTGTTCTTCTCCAGAATTCTTTGGCTTTCACGACACAAAAAAAAGTCTAAGATCCAAAATAAATAACCTTACGTTATCAGTTTAAGCTCACACTACTATAGATTTGCCCATTCACTTCTGTCCCTTCATATCTTGATGTTACCCCACCAATAATCATGTTTGTAGGTACCAAATATAGCTCGCTCGGCAAATAAATATTTAAAATACTTCATACCTGCAATTTCAGATTCTGGCAATATCTGCAGAGGTCCACTTATCCCCTCTCTCAGACAGCCAGGTGTACGTTCAGTCACAGATACAATCCTCTAGCCCAATGACATTTACATTGGTGCACCCATTTACATTGGTGCACCCATAATTCATGCATTAACTGACATTCACATACTTGCAGAAGAATTGTTTTTGACGACTTCTTCTGTGCTAAACATCACTTGTTTTACTATTTCACCTTGTCTCTTCTTTGCCAGTTCACCATCATTCCCCAATCTCTCAAAAAATTATCTACCTTCTCTTTAAATATCTCCAATGATCCAGTCTCCACAACCCTCCAGGGCAGAGAATTCCAGAGATTCAGCAGCCTCTGTAAGAAGAAATTCCTACACACCTCAGTTTTAAATGACCACCCCTTGTAACTGTGTCCCCTTGCTCAATTTGAGATTCTCCCACCAGTGTAAATATTTTAACATCCAACCCATTATGCCCTTTTAGGATCTTATGTTTCAACAAGATCACCCCTCATTCTTTTAAATTCCAAAATGGTGTTGTACTAAGTGAGTTAGTCTAGAATCATGTCACACCTTACAAAATCTGTAGCATCTCTGGCATCAGATACATTTATTTTGTTTAGTTTTGTTCAATTTCATGTTGCGTTCATTTTGATCTTCCATGAACCACTGACATCTAAATTATGGGATTACCCACTAATGTCCTTTCGGTGAAAGCAATTTGAAAATTGCATCAATTTAAAGGTTAATGGCTTCCATTTATAGTTTAGTTACTTAAATTTTTTCACAAGCTAAGCAAACCTCTTTCAGCATGACCTCTTTCTAGGTCACTCCGAGACATAGGACTCAACACCTCCCCCTGTAACTGGATCCTTGACTTTCTAACAAACAGACCACAATCAGTGAGGATAGGCAGCAATACCTCTGGCATGATTATTCTCAACACTGGTGCCCCATAAGGCTGCGTCCTCAGCCCTCTACTCTACTCCCTATACACCCATGACTGTGTGGCCAGATTCTGCTCTAACTCCATCTACAAGTTTGCAGATGATACCACTGTTGGAGGCCGTATCTCAAACAGCGATGAGTCGGAGTACAGGAAGGAGATAGCGAGCTTAGTAGAATGGTGTCATGACAACAACCTTGCCCTCAATGTCAACAAAAGAGCTGGTTATTGACTTCAGGAAAGGGGGCAGCGTACATGCACCTGTCTACATCAATGGTGCTGAGGTCGAGAAGGTTGACAGCTTCAAGTTTCTGGGTGTGAACATCACCAACAGCCTGTCCTGGTCAAATCACATAGATGCCACAGCCAAAAAAGCTCACTAGTGCATCTACTTCAGGAGGCTAAAGAAATTTGGTTTGTCCCCTTTGACTCTCACCAACTTTTACAGATGCACCATAGAAAGCATCCTATCTGGATATATCAACTGCTCTACCCAGGACCGCAAGAAGCTGGAGAGTTGTGGACACAGCCCAACGCATCACAGACACCAGCCTTCCCTCCTTGGACTCTGTCTTTACCTCTCGTTGTCTCGGTGTAGCAGCCAGCATAATCAAAGACCCCACCCACCCAGGACATTCTCTCTTCTTCCATCGGGTAGAAGATACAGGTGCCTGAAGGCATGTACCACCAGACTTAAGGACAGCTTCTACCCCACTGTGATAAGACTATTGAACAGTTCCCTTTTACAATGAGATGGACTATGACCTCACGATTTACCTTGTTGTGACCTTGCACCTTATTGCACTGCACTTTCTCTGCAGCTGTGACACTTTACTCTGCACTGTTATTGTTTTTATTTGTACTACATCAATGCACTTTGTACTAACTCAATGTACCCGCACTGTGTAATGAATTGACCTGTACGATCGGTTTGTAAGACAAGTTTTTCACTGTACCTCAGTACAAGTGACAATAATAAACCAATACGAGTTTAAGCTGCTCATAAGGAACTGTTGTTCCTGTTAGCTTTTGGTCTCTGAGTTCCTGTGAAGCAGCCATATTTCATTTAGCATTCAGTAAGATGGTAAATTGGTCTGTTATTGTCACATGTACTGACAATAATCTTGCATACCATTCATATGGATCAATTCATTACAACATTGCATTGAGGTAGTACAAAGTAAAACAATAGCAGAGTAGTGTTACAGTTAAAGAGCAAGTGCAGTGCAGGTAAACAATAAGGTGCAAGGTCATAACAAGTTAGATTGTGAGGTCAAGAGTCCATTTTATCGTACCAGGGAACCATTCAATAGTCTTATAATAGTGGGATAGAAGCTGTCCTTGAGCCTGGTGGTACATGCTTTCAGTCTTTTGTACCTTCGGCCCAGTGGGAGGTGGGAGAAGGGAGCAGAGAGAATGTCCTGGGTGGGTGAGGTCTTTGATTATGTTGTCTGCTTTACTGAGGTAGCAAGAAGTGTAGACAGAGTCCATGGAGGAGAGGCTGGTTTCTGCGATGTGCTAAGCTGTGTCCACAACTCTCTGCAGTTTCTTAGTCACAGGCAGAGCAGTTGCCATACCAAGCCATGATGCATCCAGATAGGATGCTTTCTATGGTACATTAATAAAAGTTGGTGAGTGTCAAAGGGGACATGCCAAATTTCTTTAGCCTCCCAAGGAAGTAGAGGCACTCATGAGCTTTCTTGGCCATGGCATCTACGTGGTTGGACCAGGACAGGCTATTGGTGATGTTCACTCCTAGGAACATGAAGCTATCAACCCTCTCGACCTCAGCACCATTGATGTAAATGGGAGCAATGTGCACCACCCCCTTTCCTGAAGTCAATGACCAGCTTTTTTGTTTTGCTGACACACCAGTGACCCAGGCTCAATTCCACCACTGTCTTTAAGGAGTTTGTATGTTCTCCCCAAGACTGCGTGGGTTTCCTCCAGGTGCTCTGGTTTCCTCCCACATTCCAAAAGACATACAGGTTAGGAAGTTGTGGGCATGCTATGTTGGCGCCGGAAGCGTGGTGACACTTGTGGGCTGCCCCCAGAACATTTCCAGTTGGATCTACACTTGACTAATAAAGATATCTTATCTGTTAACACAAAAAGACACATTTCACTGTGTGTTTCGATGTACATGTGACTAATAAATATTATTATATTAGGAATCACTGGAATCTTTGCTTTATTTCAAGTCAATAAAATGTTTTCAGCTATGAAATAGAGTATTGGATAGGCATTCCTGCCGTACAGGTATTTAGCAGTTGGCTCAAACAACTGATCTGCAGCTCCACAGAGCCAAGCTGAAAGCTCCAGCATGGCTTGTACACCCAGACCTGTCTGTAATTCATCATCTAGCTGGGTGTTCCTGGTTATGACACATTGCTGTTACTCCACTCTGTTAACAATATCAAAAAGACCCCTTATTCAAAGTTAATATTACTAAGTATTTACAGGCCAGACAATCATTGTGACCCAAGTTTTTTCAGGAGTGTTGTAAATTGCATGATTGAGAAATGGAGCCTTCAGTGAGCTCTGAAGGGACTCTGGCTGGTAGAAGTTACCCAAAAGTTCACCAAAACAAAAAAATGGCTTGCATATTATAGCAACATCCATACTCTTCTCAGGAGGACTCAGAACACTTTACAGCCCATAAAGTACTTCAAACTGTTAGAACCGGAGCAACAAATATGTACACAGTAATCTCCTTTTCAAAGCTATATAATGATGACCTAAATCTTTTTTTGTAAGTGTTGATAATAATCCATTACATCTACTCTTAAACCAGACAGAGGCGCATGCTTTCATGCCTGACCCAAGGTAGCACCTCTGATACTGCCACGTACTTATAATGCTCCACTGGAGGTTAAGTCTCTAATTCAGAACTAAATATATTACCAATTCAGTCACAGTTGACAACTTGTTCTATAATTAAAACAGATAAAGCTGGAAATACTCAACAGATCAGAAAGCATCCAAAGAGAGAAATAGAGTTAATAATAGAAATAAGTCACTGACTTATGAAAGATCAATATTGTTAAGTGTTAAGAGTAGTTAAATGGAGACACAAGAGACTTGCTTACCTTTGATTTTTTTTTTCCTCCATGGATGCTGCCTGACATATTGAGTATTTCCAGATTTTTCTGTTTTTCTTTTAGACTTCCAGTATCTGCAGTATTTAGAACTTGCTCTATAAAATGGATTGGAGGCCCATGCAAATGCACCAAAATTAATTAAGATGGAAAATTCCTCGGTTATTTCAGTGCAATGACAAAACTCATAGCAAGGTTTTCTTTCCCAGGTGTTGAGCTTCTAACAACCTCTTCTTTGTTGAAGTAATCACTCAGGCTATCTGTAATGATTCCATCTAGTAACTTACTACCTGATGTCAGACTAACTGCCATTATTCTGTTTTAGTAACTACAAACAAAAACAGCAGTACAAATTTGTATGATATAAATCTTTCCCAGTTTGTACTTTGAATATTGTAACACACATATGCTTATCCTAATCAGCTCTTCAGTTCTCATTAAAAGGTCTTTGATATGAAATGTTTACTCTCTTCATGGCTGCTGCTAAATATCTCCAGCATTTTATTTCTACACTTTCCACTGCCATGTTTCATATCACATTTCAAGTGATTATTTTGATCAGGTATATGTAGCATTCTTGTTAATTTTAAGAGGAGTCTGCACACCTTCTCTGCTGATGCACTTTAAGCTCAATTGCTAAATGAATTTAGTCACAATACAGGAAAGGCAGTGTTATGTTGGACATAATGCACAGAGTACAGAATTACACAGGGTTAAACAGGAAACTCTTCAAGAATCTTCTGATTGCTTATCTAAAACTATCAGACAAAGTGGCTATAATTAAATCAAACAATTTATAATTGAAGGAAATGACTAAACTACTTTACAAGAACAGCTATAACAGCTGACAGAAAAGTGAAGCAAATAACATTCTGCAAGACAGCATCAGAAGCTGAAACAGACTGGTTGTACCTTTGTGTCATATTGGACCCTGGGATGAGCTAACAGCTGCATATCTGCTCCATCTTTGGCACCTTTTTCTCCCAACTCTGGGCTGTAGTTTATCTGCTGAAATCCTCACTGGAACTTTGGTTATCTCTGTATTTGAATGTTCCCATGCATTCCTGAGTGGACTACCCTTCTCACAGTTGAGGTCATCCAATACTCTGGTGTATTGTGCCCAAGACACAATGACCCATCATCCAATTGTATCTAAAGTCATCTCAGAGGATCATTAGCATCAAAATCATCCCCAAATTGACCTCAACATAAGTAAGTTGATAACAAATAGAAGTTAACAGGCTGTTCACCCTGCAACAATTTGTTAATACTTAACTGGAAACTGATCAAGTCATCTGCATTTGCTGGCAATGATTAGTGGAAAGTAAGCCAATTTAATTTTGCTGTACAATATCAGTTTTCTGGTGTTCAGTGTTTATAGATTCTGAAATGTTCTGTGAAAATGTAAACTGTGGCTGCTGCTGTATAAACTGAAACTGCAAAAAAAAACCATTTATTGTGTTCAGTGGGTGTGTTGAAGAGGTGGGGAGTTGATGAATTTACGACATTTAATTAGAGTTCAATTTGCAGAGAAATGACTCACAGAAGATCACAATTTAACAAGAGGAAGGCCTCCCCTGGCCAGTGTTTCCCTTCCCACCAACAGATTGACCTGCTGGATCCCACCAATCCATACAGCTTGTGCTCAGACCTGTTTCCTGGACCCAGAGAGCAGCCTTTGCTCACCCAGTTCAAACATTTTTGATGAGGAAGCTGGAAAACAACATTCTAATGAGACCTGATCATTAAAGTCAGCCTAGAGACCCTGGCCCTTCCCTTTAGTACAATTCTGCCCAGAGGCTGCAATCAAGTCCAGCACTCCCAGTAGAACACCCTGTCAGAGAAGCTTATTATTCCATTCTTTGTAGTAAAGTTGTGATCATCACCACAGAACATTGTACCTAGTAATTGATCAGTGCTAAAAATCAACTGCAAATTAACTGCAAGGATAAGTTGGTAATGAATTGAAATTAATAGGTATGAAAGAATCTATTACCATTTCACTGCAAATCAGTTAAATAATTTACTGTATTTGTAGGCATCTTGAATTTTCTTCTACACTGCACAGGTCACAAGCTAAGTACTTTTCAGGCTCAAGAGGATGGTTTCTTAGTCAGTGAAAAACAATTGGGAAAAGATCAAAATTGTATCACTGCATTAGGCAAATACAGAAAGAAAAGTGTACCAAACACATTTTGGCTGAATACAGTGCTGCTTTAAGAACAAGCTTTTATCTAATGTTTTCCCCATATCAAATAAAACTGCAGATGCTGGAATCTAAAAAAAACAAACAGGAATACTGCAAGAACTCAGCCAGTCAAGCAGCATCTGTGGAAAGACTTCCCAGGTCAAAGACCCTCTATTGGGTGGGTATTGTGCATGGTGAGGCACAACATAAGCCACAGGATGTTGTCACAATGAGCCTGCTAGCAGGGAGGGATACTGTCTTCATTGCCAGCAGAACTGGGCAGCTGGCCAACGCACACATGCAATTTATTGTGCTTTACTGAAATCTACTTGGAGATTTCACAGAATTTTAATAAGAACACAAGAAATATGGCGGGAGTTGGTGAGAGCCCCCTGAGTCTGCTCCACTATTAAGATCATGGATGTCCCAATCTTGGCACTTACCCCACTCTCTCTCCATACCTCCTGATTCCTTTACAGTTCAAATCTCCACCTTGAATATAAAAACAAACTGAAGGTGTGGGTCTGAGGGGTGGGGGTGTGGAGGTGTGGGTCTGGGGGGGTAGTAGAGGTGTGGGTCTGGGGGAGATGTGGGGGGTGGGGGGGGCGGGTCTGGGAGGGTGGGTGTGGGGTGGGGGTGTGGGTCTGGGATGGGGTGTGTGGGTCAAGGGTCTGAAGGTGTGGGGGCGTGTGGGTCAGGGGTCTGGGTTGGTGGGGGTGGTTGTCAGTGGGTCTGGGGAAGTGTGGGTGGGTCTAGGAGTTGGGGGTAAGTCTGGAGGGATGAGGGGGTTTCGATGGGTCTGGGCAGGTGGAGTTTGAAGTAGGGGGAGGGGAGGGGAAGTGGGAGGGGTAGTGGTAGGGGAGATGGAAGGGGAGAGGAGATTGGGGTTGGATGAGGGGGACAGGGAAGGTAGAGGGGAGGTTGGGGAGGTGGAGGGCGAGGAAGTGAGGGGGTAGAAGGGAGGAGAATGGGGGAGGGGAGGAGATATGGGGAGGGGTGTGGGGGGAAGGGAGGTCGGGGAAGGGAGAGTTGGGGGAAGGGAGGTGGAATGGGAGAGGAGATTGGGGTTGGGTGAGGGGGCATGAAAGTTGGAGGGGGAGGGGAGATTGGGGTTGGGTGAGGGGGCATGAAAGTTGGAGGGGAGGGGAGATTGGGGTTGGGTGAGGGGGCATGAAAGTTGGAGGGGGAGGGGAGATTGGGGTTGGGTGAGGGGGCATGAAAGTTGGAGGGGGAGGGGAGGGGGAGGGGTGGGGACGTGGGATTCCTCTTCCTTCATTCTCCTTTCCTATCACCCCCTCCCCCACCTGCTTCCCAATGCCACACCACTCCCCTCCCCCTTATTTGCTTTCACCTACCACCTACCAGCATCTGTCTCAACACCCTCCTCCCCTTGCCCTATTTGGCTACATCTCATTAGCTCCCCCCCTTCATTAGCCTCCACCTATGTCCTACCGACCCCCGTCTCACCCCTCCCTATTACCTCTATATACTGGCTACCTTCCCTCCATGCTCTCAGTCCTGATGCAGGGTCTTGACCCAAAATGTTGACAATTCCTTCCCCTCCGCAGGTACCGGAAGCGTGGCGACACTTGCGGGCTGCCCCCAGAACACTACGCAAAAGATGCATTTCACTGTGTGTTTCGAAGTACGTGTGATAATAAATGAATATCTTGTAACTTGCTCGACCCTCCTGAGTTCTTGCAGCAGTTTGTTTTTTGCTGCTAATTCCAGCATCTGCAATACCTCATGTCTCTGCCTTGAATATATTCAATACTTTGCCTCCAGATTTCTTTGGAACAAAGAAGTCCAGAGTCACAATGCTCTGAAAGAAGGAATTCCTTCTCATCACCATCTGAAATGAACAATCCCTTGTTTTGAAGCTCCCCCCCCCCCCCACCCCACCCCTGCTGTTGTAGATACACCTACAGAGGAAATATCCTCTGCATCCCTCTCAGAATCTTGTATCAGTAAGTTTATTAAACATAGGCCTAACCTGCTCAACCTTTCATTGTTAGTCAACCTCTTCATCCCAGCAATCAACCTAGTGAGTCTTTACTGCACCTCCTCCAATACAGGTATACAGTATTGTTCCTTAAATATGGAGACCAAAGCTGTACACAGTACTCCAGATGCAGAATCAACAGCTCCCTGTAAAGCTGCATCAAAACTTGCTTATTTTTATACTCCCTACTCCTTGTAATGAAGACCAACATTTCATTGGTCTTTCTAATTACTTGCTGTACCTGCCTGCCATCTTTATATGTTTCAGGTAATAAGATCCCCAGATCCCATCATACTACAACATTTTGTAGTCTCATTCCATTTAAGTAATAATCTGCTTTGTTTTTGATACCAACTTCTCCTCCACTCACTTAACCTATCTATATCCCGTCATGAAGTTTTTCGAGAGGCTGGTCGTGGCACACATTAACTCCAGCCTCCCAGAAAACCTCAACCCACTGCAATTCACCTACAGCCGAAACAGGTCTATGGCAGACGCCATCTCCCTGGCCCTACACTCATCTCTGGAGAATCTGGACAGTAAAAACACCTACATTAGACTATGGTTTATTGCCTACAGCTCCACCTTCAATACTATAATTCCAAGCAAACTCATCTCCAAACTCCGAGACCTGGGATTCAACACCTCCCTTTGCAACTGGATCCTTGACGTCCTGACCAACAGACCACAATCAGTAAGGATAGGCTGCGACACCTCCGCCACGATTATCCTCAACACTGGTGCCCCACAAGGCTGTGTCCTCAGCCCCCTACTCTACTCCCTATACACTCACGATCGTGTGGCCAAATTCTGCTCTAACTCCATCGACAAGTTTGCAGATGATACCACTGTCGTGGGCGGTACCTCAAATAATGATGGGTCGGAGTACCGGAAGGAGATGGAGAGCCTAGTGACATGGTGTCATGACAACAACCTTTTCCTCAGTGTCAGCAAAACAAAAGTGCTGGTCATTGACCTCAGGAAAGGGGGGCGGTGCACATGCTCCTGTTTATATCAACGGTACTGAGGTTTAGATGGTTGAGAGCTTCAAGTTCCTAGGAATGAACATCACCAATAGCCTGTCCTGGTCCAACCACGTAGACACCACGGCCAAGAAAGCTCACCAGCACCTCTACTTCCTCAGGAGGCTAAAGAAATTTGCTACGTCCCCTTTGACCCTCACCAATTATTATTGGTGCACCATAGTGTAACGGTTAGCGTAACGCTGTTACAGTGCCAGGGACCTGGGTTCAATTCCAGCTGCTGTCTGTAAGGGGTTTGTACATTCTCCCCGTGTCTGCATGGGTTTCCTCCCACATACCAAAGACGTATGGGTTAGGAAGCTGTGGGCATGCTATGCTGGCGCCAGAAGCGTGGCAACACTTGCAATCTGCCCCCAGAACATTCTACGCAAAAGATGTATTTCACTGTGTGTTTCAATGTACATGTGACTAATAAAGATATCTTATCTATCTGGATGCCATACCAAGCCGTGATGCATCCAGATAGGATGCTTTCTATGGTGCATCGATAAAAATTGGTGAGGGTTAAAGGGGACAAGCCAAATAATGATGAGTCTCCTGAGGAAGTATAGATACTGGTGGCTTTCTTGGCCATGACTTCTATGTGATTTGACCAGGACAGGCTATTGGTGATGTTCACTCCTAGGAACTTGAAGCTCTCAACCCCCTAGACAGGAGCGTGTGCACCAATCTCCCACCCCACCCGAAGGCAATGACCAGCTCTTTTGTTTTGCTGACATTGTGGGAAAGGTTGTTGTCATGACACCATATCACGAGGCTCTCTATCTCCTTCCCGTACTCTGACTCATTGTTATTTAAGATAAGTATCACTTGCAAACTTGCAGATGGAGCTAGAGCAGAATCTGGCCATGCAGTCGTGAGTGTATAGGGAGTAGAATAGGGGGCTGAGCACACAGCGTTGTGGGGCACCAGTGTTGAGGATAATCGAAGCAAGGTGTTGCTGCCTCACTGATTGCAGTCTGTTGGTCAGGACGTCAAGGATCCAATTGCAAAAGGAGGTGTCGAGTCCCAGGTCTCGGAGTTTGGAGAAAAGTTTGCTAGGAATTATAGTATTGAAGGTGGAGCTGTAGTCAATAAACAATAGTCTAACATAGGTGTCTTTACTGTCAAGATGCTCCAGATAGTTAAGGTGCTGATCCCCACAGATGATGGATGATAGATATCTATCATTCTCGTGATGGATTGTTTGAAATTTCTCTTTCCCCTTAGCTGCTTGATTATTTATTATTGTTGGGATATTTTCAGTATCTTCTTTTGTGAAGACAAATTGAAAATAAATATTTGGAATCTCTGCCATTGCTTTATTCGTATTAATTCCTCTATCTAATATTCTGAGGGACCAATGGTTACTTTAGCAGCTCTCTTCCTTGAAAGAAGCTCTCTCTATCTGTTTTTATTTATTATTTACAATACACATAAAGTAGGCTATTTATTCTTACATGTCTATGCTGAGGCTTATCTCCACGAAAGCACAACCATATTTCATCTAATCCTATCAAACAAATCCTTCTGTTCTATTTTCAACAATGTAGTTATTTAGGTTCCCTTAAATGAACCTGTGCTATTGGCCACAACCATTCTAACTGGTAGTTAGTTCCACATTCTAACCGTTCTCTGACTAAAGGTGTTCTCCTGAATTCCTCCTTAGATTTATGAGTTCAGGGGAATTGTCAGCCTTTGGCCTCATTAGTTTCCCTAGTACTCTTACATTTTTGTTGGAATCGATACCCAACATATATAGTCCATTACGAGTTTTAAAGTTCAGCTCTCAGTTTTTGCTATTGTAGTGGAAACTCGGTAGTATGATCAGCTTTTCTTGAGGTTCTGTTATTATACTTGTAAAACTTCAGTGCCTTTGTATCCAATGCCTCTATATCATTTAGTAATTTGAATACCAGAAATGAGCACAGTACTCTGACATTGATGTAACCAAGGTTCTAGGCAAATTTAGCATAACATTTCTAATTTTGAATTGTATTCCTCTAGAAATGAGTCCCAATGCTTATGGCCCTACATTTCTTCATGCCTCTTTCCCTTACTTACAGTCTTGGTTCTCAAAGACTAGCTATTCCTTCCATCAGAGAGTATTATTTTGAAATTAATTTGCCATTTGTGTGTCCATTCTGCAAGCTTGCGAAGATTTTCATGTGTTTTATCTTACTATTCTTCAAGCCATATTGAAATCAAGTGAACATTATGAAATCATACTTCTGCTTCCTGAGTTCCAGTCATCATTGTAAATTGGGAAATTCACCTCTTGGACCAACAAAATTTTAAAAATCCAGGAATAAATTATTGTCAAAGTTCAAAATTATTTACAGAATAAGGCTTATTATGCCCATAATTTACAATGATTTACCATCCTGCTCCCAGTTTAGGCATTTCTCCAGTTCTTGTTTATGATCCATTGCGTACCTTTCTTGTTCTGGATCATGTACAGAGCTGATGATTAGGAACAGTAGAAAGTGATCATTAATTTAGTAACATGACAGAAAACCCATACAGTTATAGTGGCCGTGTAATCCCTGGCATCTCGAACAGAATAATATTTCCATATTCTGCTATTTGTACATTATCATTTCTATTCCTGCCTTGTTTATTCTATGACATAAAGAGAGGGTAATGCTGCACTTCCTCTCTAAATACTGGTCTCAGCTCAGGAGAATGTTGAGTACTGTTGGTGAAGTAGCCAAATGAAGCTATCCTTGGTGTGAAGTACATGCAGAGTAACACTACCAACTGCAGGAAGTCTCCCATCTATTATCTTGCTCATATTTTGTACATCAAACCTATTCAGGGAAATGCAAAAAATAACAGTATAACTGCTTTACTTTTGTAAAGACAGACATCAAAGGAATCTTCCAACCTTTTAAGTACAATTTCCTCACAATGTGTTTTCGATGTTGGTTGGTTTAATACTAACATGGATTTCAAAGATCTGGACAGGTGGGGGAAATATAAGAAGTTTTATCACTGCTGAGCTCCTGATCTAACATGTTAAGAATAATTTCTGGATTTTATTAATGACTCCGGAGGGCAAGAAAATAAAAATATAATAAATGGGGGCTTGATAATAATGGCACCGTTGCAAACTTTGCCAACAAGCACTAGAAAACTCCAATATTAGTATTTTAAAGTGTGAAACATTTAGACTATTTGGAGTAACAAAAAGAATGGAATTAACAAACTAACACAGCAGCATGATTGTGCAATGCATCAGAGCCCACCTCTCATTTCTTACTAGATTTCATCCCTTTACGCCTATCGTACATGTACAAATCTGAATATTTGCACACTGCATTGTCATTTTGCGCTCCACGATTGATTTGATAAAAAAATAACCTTTCTCAATAATAAGTGCAATATATTGAGAATTATGATGCATCCTGACCCCTCTAGATTCTCCCAGAATCCAGAAATAATAGAAAATGTGAATGAAACAGCTGCACACCTGCTGCATCGTGGGTGGATGTACTGGAGAGAATGCAGGGACAGAGGCAAGGCTTGGAAGTCACATCTAGTTTAACACCTGGCAGGACTGGAATTGGAATTGGTTTATTATTGTCACTTGTATCGAGCTACAGTGAAAAACTTGTCTTGCATACCATTCGTACAGATCAATTCATTACACAGTGCATTGAGGTTGTACAGGGTAAAACAATACAGAATGCAGAGTAAAGTGTAACAGCTACAGAGAAAGTGTAGTGCAGGTAGACAATAAGGTGCAAGGTCGTAACAAGGTGGATTGTGAGGTCAAGAGTCCATCTTATCGTACCAGGGAACCGTTCAATAGTCTTATAACAGCAGGATAGAAGCTGTCCTTGAGCCTGGTGGTATGTGCTTTCAGGCCTTTGTATCTTCTGCCTGATGGGAGAGGGAAGAAGAGAGAATGTCTGGGGTGGGTGGGGTCTTTGATTATGCTGGCTGCTTTACCAAGGCAGTGAGAAGTATAGACAGAGTCCATGGAGGGGAGACTGGTTACAACATTTGCTACGACATTCTACTGCTGTGTGAATCAGTAGCCATCAACAAACTGCCAGGCATCAAATCTTTCCCATTGACCTATTGCTCTGGCACAAGACCAGGGCGCAAGAGCTCCATAGGTTAAGGGTTAGGGAAATGACATCCCTGGCCTCTGCTTTGTTCCCAGTTACTTTCACCTAGACAACTAATGCAGATGTGGCTCTGGCACTATTTGTATTTGTCCCTGTTTCTGAATATTTATATCATGAGAGGCTCACTGAACAAGAAAAGTCTGGCTGTTTAGCAAGGTCTATTTTCAGCAACATATTTTATCCACCAATGATTGCTGGGAGCATTCCATTCCAGGTCTCAGAGCCCATTGGCATATAAAATATAGCCAGCAATAGGAATCCAGAGATCTCCAGAAGAATGATTCACCGGTGCTCGGAGTTTATAAGCCACTTAACTCCTTAAACATGAATATTCAGTTTAGGCAAGTTTCTCAACCTGAATACTTTCTGTGTTCAGCCGGATAAACAGCAGATCCTAACATTTGTGAATAAAAGGGTAGAAAATGACAGCAAAATGTACAGGTTAGCAAACAACTTTAAATAAGTTTTAATAAACAATTTCAAAAGGGGTCCTGTTTAATAGGCCTAGGATACGTAATTACAGTAAAGCAGCAGCTTGTCTCATTTTGCATGTTAACCCATTGTTTCAATACTTATATGGATGCAAAAATGGCAGGGACTTTTTCTAATTTCTTGCAGACCTACTCAGTTGAGCCAGCATATCCACTGGGAATTTCTGGCTTTCAGCTCCTTGGGCCTCAGCACACTTGGACTTCTGCTCAGCCAAACATAGATGTCTAAGGCAAGCTGTGGTTCAGATGACAGTCCTCCAGCTCTATCACTAGATTCACCACTGAGCCCAGCAGGGGAGCAGCAGGAGAAGGATGGATGCACTTTGCTTCTGCTTCCTTAGCTTTCCACCAGAGAAGCCTGGCATTTGAACAATAACCCTTGCATCAATATGTTTATTTTGTTGTTTATTTTTGTGGAAGGCTAATTTTCATGGCATTTATACTCTGTGTATGTATGCCTATGACAAGAAAATTGATCTTGAACTTCATTTGAATGGGGTCACTGATCCTGTGGGAAAGGGTAAGTGCAAGTAACTGTTCGAGTTATTTTATTTCACTTAGGTTTAACATTTTAACTTATCTGTTTTAGACTTTAACTAGACAGATGTCTTTAAGTGTGTTTTATTTTATTTATTTAAAATATATTATTTATCCTCCTTTATTCTTTAAATATATTTGAATAGTTTCTAAATGTATCTCACTATCAGAGATGTTTATAAAATTCTGATGTTCAGAGCAGGAAGGTGGTCTGAACTGTTAGCCTGGCTGTAATTGGCATAATCTCAGGAATGAAAACAATGAAAAGGCAAATCAGAATTGGGATTGAAATGCCATATTGTTTTCATTGTCTTTAAAGGTGGAAATGTCCGATGATTGTTTCAGAGCTGGCTATGGTGCCTCTTGGATGAATAAATCGCCAACAGCAGTAAATCATCACTTACAGTGCTGGAGTATATTAGGAGGACAAGATGTTGCCAAAACTTACTATTTACAAGCTCTATAAATGCGTGAGGGAACAGATGTTGTTAGGGGTAAGTGAGGAAAGGTAGGATAGAATTGAATGGAGCATAAATGCTTGGGCTGCTTGAGCTGCATGGTGGGTCTCTGTGTGATACATTCTATATAATTCCATGTTGAATGTAAAGGCTCAAGTAATGAAAGCAATGAATTTCTGTAATACACTGAGAATAGTATTCTGGAACAGAGCATTTCAAAAATGCTTGGCGAACAGAGAATACATGACATCTTTATTGACATTCACAATCTTTGAATGTAATCAACCATATCATTGTCCTGTAAAGCTTCTCCAGAGACAACTTCAGTGAACCTTTCCAGTGACTGAATAAAGGCATGTTTTTACAAATCTAAAATGTTTAGAACTGGCCTGTGCATCAAACTAATCATTCAAGTAATAAGCAAATTATAGGACATGTTAATTTCTCAGCTGCAAATGTGACCTCTCTTGCAAAAACACTCATAGTAAATCCCCGTTTATAATTCCCCTTAAGGTCTCAGTGACAATATGACAACCAAAGTGAAGGTAACAGAGTTTAAGGGATTTGTTTGAAGTTGAGGATTGGCGCTGAAATGTCATTGTTGTTTGGGAATAGAGTCTAAAGTAAAGCAATACACTGCATGTTGGGGATAACTGTAGTGGAATGGGAGCTTAGGTGACATGAGACCAAAATGCACAATCACAATTCTGATCCCATTTCAAGTTCTTGATTCTGCACTTAATTGCTGGATTTTGGAACAAATTACATGTGAAAACAGCCACTTCTCACTTGGCCAGAGAGAGAGCTCTCTGCATGGGAAGAAGAGACAGAAATCTGGAGAAAACAGAAACAGATAAATGTAGTACAGATGTTCTTATTAGGGCTGGTGTCTGGTCACATCCAAAAAATGCAGACATAATAAATTGTGACTTTGATCTGGAATGCCAAAGGTTGAAGACATCAGTAAACATGAGGTGTTGGGTGAGAGGAATGTGTAATTGTGATCACCATCACAGAGGATGCAAATTTTGACCCTGATTAGGGCCATTTGCTGCTGTGGCTGGTGCAGAAACCTGATCCTGGAGTTGTCAGACTTGGGAGCTGAAAAGACTTCCCTGCAATAGGGAAAGGAAAGGGAAACATGGTAATGGTTTGCAAAGGTGGTTTGCAAGAGGGTAGAGATCATGACAGTTTCTAACAGTGGCAAGTGGTGATATCAAAGGAGATGGAGCAGTGAGAGTGAAGAATATTTAATGTCATTTAATGATGAAGACTGTAAGGGAAGATAGCTCATGTGCATGCAGCCTGACAAGAAATGATTTTCTTTGCTTTGTGGTGCTAGAAGCAACACTTTCCAGCTCCACACCCAACAGTACCCACTATCACTACCCAACCCCTTAACCACTCACTCACCAATGGAGCGCTGCCAGCAAGATAGGCATTCTGAAATTCAATCACTAAAATGGGCAAATTGCCACAGGAAACGAGCAGTGACCATAACATATTACGATGATGCCCTAGAACCAACTGTGAGTTGTCCTGAGGCCAACTGTGTGACATTAGTGTTGACGCATAAAAGAATTTTTGGGGTAGAGGTGTTATTCTGACTACAAACTCCCAAGATTGCACTGATTCAATTACACTTCAAGTTTTCTTTAAGGCTGCATAAATTGAAAACTTTCCAATATGATAGTATGTCAATTTTTCTTTCCACTAAAAAGCATGCCTATATTATTTAAGAATGCAGCTTTATTAGCACAGCTAAATTTGGAATTCTCAAGTAAGTGTAAAGATGCCTTGTCCTCCTCCTATGAGATTCAAAAGCTCTGAAAAAGACTTCTAAAAATACCAAAACTATCTAATAGTTTAGTGGTGTAAACTAACTGGTTTCTTGTAAGTTATATTTTCCCTGACGTGAGAACAGTTTTAAAACCTGGCCCTGCACTTAAGAAAATGAGTGAAAGTTGGAGGGCCTTCCCAAATCAACACAACCTGTGGAACCTCACAATTTCACCCTGAGCATGTGAGCAGTTTGATGACCTGGGCAAATTGAATACTGATGCAGTGTCACTGAGAAAATGTGACAGCCAGTCATTTTGGGTATAACTTGGGTTTAAAATTCCACATTCTTTTCCAATTGTTTGCCTGATTCCACCTGGATTAGGTTGACAAAGTTGCTATACAAAAGTACAAACTCAAACCCATATTGTATAAATTACAATATAGTAAGACTGCATCTCCAAGCCCAATGCTGAATTCATTGATTTGGGAAAAAACAGTTCACGACAACTTGACACTTTAAGCCAGGTTGACAATCCAGCCCAAATAAATACTGCAATTTTTCAGAATTCAGGGACTACTCACATGGTTTAATCTCAAGACTGCCTTATGACATAAACATGTGCATTTTGTTTATTAGTGCATTCTTTATTGCAGGGCACATGCTGGGTTGTTTCCATGTGAAGTTTGTTATGGAACAAATGACTTCAGCATCCTGTAGAGTGACCCAATTAATCAGCTTTACGCCTGGTTTTCATAAGTCCTGTTGAATCAAATAATTGTAATGTTGAATTAGAATCAGAATATATCGCATTGAGCCAAGTGTACTGATTTCCAGTTCTCTAGGAATCATAAATAGCACCAATTCCAGCATTTTATGTCAGTTGGAATAAAAGAGTGCATTGTAGGGACAAAGTGATGTGTTCTAAACCTCATCCGATCCTTGTTATCACTAATCTGTGAACACGTCATGATAGTAAATTGACTCAAAGTAAAAAGCTTTCAATTATTGCATTGCTCACTATCAGAAAAAGAGATTCCAGAACAAAAACATATTTCCATATTTTAAATCACAGATGATAAAAGTTATTCAGAATATAAGCTTTGTTGAGATCTAATGACCATGGTTAGCAGAAGTCATGTTTTCATTTATTAACTTTTGTGGGCTGATCACGGCCTCAAATTTGTCCCGTACCTCAGAATTCTGCAATCAGTTATGGATTTCACTCTGCTTTAATCCTTTAATGTCTTGCTATTTTTTGAACTGCATTACTGTGGTTTGTGCTGTGCCTCTCATTCTCGACCAACACAATAGTTTTCCTCGTCCTCCTCCATTCTCTCCCTATTGAACGATCACTTTAGAGGGAAGTACCCCATCTCGTGGCCAAGCAAAGGAACTGGCAGTTACCCAGTTCAAGAGGTGAGTTTATCATTAAGCGCAATTCAGATCATTCAGAGTCAATACTCATGCTTGAACCTTGATGCTGCCATACAATAAACCTCTAATAATCCAGCATGTTTGGGATGGTGCCAGACTAGCAGATTTTCTGGACTGTTGGATGTTATTCACTTGATATTGGGATATTAATATCCCAACATTTTAAAATTTTTTTTTAGATGTTACACAGTATTATAATAAATTTCACAATCAAGCCAGTAAGTTTAAAGAGAATGTGGCAACAGGCCTCAGTGAGTTGAATGGGGATGTGGGAACCAATGCCCCAGCGAGTCAGAATGCAGCACAGAAACTGGGGCCCCGGTCAGTCAGAAGAGAGTGTGGGAATCAGGGCCCTGGTGAGTGGGAAGGGAACACAGGAACCAGGGGCCCAGCAAGTTAGAAGGGAGATCAGCAGACATTACCTGGTGAGCTAGATACTGAACCATCAGGATTTCTAAATGATCAGATAGCAGATTATCAGAGTTTTACTGGTATAAAGTAGACTTATTGTGCAAGATATGTTTTCTTCTGGGAACATTCAAATATTATTAGATGTCAAATGATGTACCTTGCAGATTCAGGAGATAAATCCGTTAACATATACTACTGTTGCATCAATTTAGGATTTTATTTTTATTTACTTAGTTATGACATATAGAGCTCAAGATAATGTTTCAGAGAGGCAGGAGATTATAATACTGTGTAACACTTAATGAAACACATTTGTCTCATAGGGGCCAAGCCTTATATAACTAATTTTCCTGTACAAAGCTACAACAACTTGAAAGAAATGACAGCTGCACATGGAAATAAATAATCAGGATAAGAGAGAAAGTATCACAGTTCATAGAAGGCCTTGCTCTGGCATCTACTCCTTCTGTCAGTTCTCTGAAGAAGCTTTCTGCCACCACAGAATCAGGACGCATGGTAGCCGATCAGAACGAGTTTGCCTGTGCTGCATTCATCCCAGGGCTCAGGGTGTGGAGAAAACCTGGGGAAGGGTCACTTCGTCCCAAGAGATTCAATGCCTTTTGCAGCAGCCACCTTCATCTGAACTCTCAGGTTAGAACAGGATAGAGACAAACTTGCTCAATCACAAGGAGTGCGTACGACAACTGAACCACACCAGGAAAACAAATTACTCTTGAGTTGGAGGAAGAGTACAAGGACTGCTTGGCATTTGGTTCTCTAATGGGAGATTGGTAATGTGCCGATGTTTAGGCTCAGAATCAGGCTATCATAGCTCACTGCAAGGTTCCAGCAATTGACCAGGGGTTGATTTTTGATGCATTGGGTTTGTGAATAACAATCTTGATTTATCCATTCTAAAAGTGTACTACATGTGTCTCAGATACCTTTCAACCACTGTTACTGTTCATACCTTCCTGGGTCAGGTCTACCATATCAGCAGCGTTAGCATTAAACTCTCTAACATTATGTGGAACATCCATAATCATTTCTTTCCCTCAAACATACAAAATGCTACCAGACTTCATTAAACATTGTTGGCTTGTACTTTAAGGGACTATGTGCCCTACAATGACATCAAAACCTTCCATTGAGAATTCCGGCAGTAGGCTTAACTTTTTTCCTTACTTTAATGTGTGGATCATTACAATTTTCCTCTACAGCTTTGGTGATCTTACCAGAAGGAATAATGAACCATGGAAGCGGTGACCATTTCTTGTCACTAGGCAGCCCTTCTAGTAGTTGCTTCTGCTGCTGAGGCCGGCCTGAAACACCGCGGCATTAATGGAACGTACACAGGGATCTCTGCCTGTTGTCACATTATGAAGCAGACACAATGCAGTTCATGTCAATAGGGGCACATAATAACCTTGACAACTTTGAGGAATCTGAAAATTGCACCCTTGGCCACCTGTGTAAAATTGAATGAGTTATACTGGTTGAGTAAAGTCAGCACTGGGCTTCTTGTGACACCCTGGAACAATTCCCTGTTTACGATATGGGTTTGCTGGCAATCAGCTGAAGTCCATCAGCAATGTATACAATCGGATACACATGAGTGGTGAGGAGCTCAAAGTAAGGACTCCTCATAGACTGACTCTCTGGAACATTCTATAAATATTGTTGCAATCCAGAGAATAATTAATCATATGGCATAATCCTTAACAAAGTAGCAGTCTTAATGCAACAAATATCATTCACAGCCAGTATTACTGCATGGGCACTGGAGCCGTTGTAGAAGTGTTGAGAGGAGGAAGGGAGGGTGACAGTAGCCGAGGTTGGAGGAAGAGGGTATTGGTTATTAGGGGTAACACCCAAGTAAGGTGTGAGATTTCTTGCAAATATAAGATGTATGAAAATAGAGTGCATCTGCAACAAGAGCAACAAAAACAACTTGAAGCTGCACAATAAAGTCTGGTGTGTAATTATAGTATGGTCTCATGGCACATGTTATTGTTGCTGTGTATGTTGGGGCTGGAGGATGGGGATGCACACGGGTATCTCCCTGCAGCAGCCGTCCATCAAGCTACTGGAATGAAAAGAGCCCCGCCAATGTTTCCTGACAGGAGCCAAGCCTGGGACAGGTCTCGGAAGGTCTGCCTAAGCAATGGGAAATTTATACCCGAAAGGAGGTCATTTTGTACCTCCCAGCTAAAAATTAAACTATTAAGATTATTCTCACTGTTCAGCTCTCAAACTACAGACTAAACAGTGACTGTTGCCACCTCCAGCACCCTTTCAGACAGAGTATTCTAAATCCCCTGTGCTTCATGGACAGAAAAAATGCTCAGTTTGCCAATAAATCCTACCAATTAACTTTTCCATGGCCCTAGTTACCAAGCCCTCTGCTAGGGAATTAAGTCTTATTGTTTTCCTGTCAAGGCCTCTCATAATCTTATACTTCTATAATTTTACCTATTTTAAATCTCCCCCTCAGTCTCATTTGTTCCAAAGCAAATAGCCCTAGTGTAGTCAGTGTCCCCTAATAACTATAATACTCCAGCTTTGGCAATATTCTTGAAAATCTCCTCTGCATCCGCTGGGGTGTTAGCATATCACTTTCACAGTGTGCTGACCAGAAAATGTATCACATAATTAGTGTTTTATATAATTCTTGCATGATTGCTTGCTCCTGTATCCTGAGCCTAAATCAAAACAGATATATCCGATATGTTTTCTAACCACCTTATCTACATATTCCACTAACTTCAGGAATCTGTAACCTTGCCCTCCAAGGTCCCCCTGTTCCTCTGCACCTTGTACTATCCTGTCATTAATTGTGTGTTCCTGTGTCTTGTTTGCTCTCCCCAAATACTTATCTCTCACTTTGCCAAATCGATTTCCATTTGCCACTTTGATGCACACCTAACCAGTCCATCAATATTTCCCTTGAGCCATGAACTAACGCTATCAACCACACAACCACTTTTGGTAACATCATCAACCATGCTACCTACAGTTAAATACAAATCATTGATTTATTTCACAAGAAGTCAGGGAGCTAATACTAATCCCATTAGAAACCTCACTGCACACAGTCCTCTAGTCACCAAAACTCTCATTGACTATTATCATTTATTTTCTTCCAGTGAGTCAACGTTTAATTAACTTTTCAGTTTCTTCTGGATCCATGGCTTTTACTTTCCTGACTAGCCTGCCAAGTGGGACATCCAAATACCTTCCTAACTTTCAGGTAGACTTCACCAAATGCACTGTCCTCAATCAATAAATCACTGCCTTCATTTAAGAAATTCTTGCTCACTATCCTCACTATATGCTAATTTATGCACTTCAGCAGAACTCTTCCTGGTAATTTTGCCCACCACTGATATTAAGCTTTCTTGGCATATCACTTCTCCCTTTTTAAACAGTGGGACTGCTTTAGCAATATTCCAACTGTACGGTATCTTGCCTGTAGCTAAATAGGATTAGAAGATGATAGTCAGACTTTGCGCTATTTCCTCCCATTCTGTTGAGAATCTGGTATATGAAGCCTACAAGATTGGTGTGGTTCTCTCCTGGGACAGCCTGTCTCCTGTTGCTCTTCCCCATTTTGAAGATCAAATAAAATGAACATAAGGCGGCACGGTAGCGTAGCAGTTAGTGCAACGCTATTACAGTGCCAGCGATCGGGGTTCGATTCCCGTCACTGTCTGTAAGGAGTTTGTGCGTTCTCCCGTGTCTGCATGGGTTTCCTCCGGGTGCTTGGGTTTCCTCCCACATTCTAAAGACGTACGGGTAGGTTAATTTGGGGGTTTAAAAAAAAATGGGCGGCGCAGACTCGTTGGGCTGGAAGGGTCTGTTACCATGCTGTAAATAAAAAAAATCCCATCAGGATGCTAGTTGTACATTATTTTGTATAATTAATAACTATAATCTCAGTAAAAATTGTGCACCTTAGTAGAGAAATTAAGGTGTAGGAAAAGGATCTCTTAATAAACAATGTTTGTATGATCTGATTGATGAAATAAAGTCTAATCCATTGATAACTGTCCATTTTTGCTTTACAGGTTTATTGAATTTCATGAGTTATGTTTGCCATTCCTCACCACTTGCTGATTGACACTCCCCAACTGTTGCAGTTGTCTTTTGTTGCAGTTTTCTGAATACAAAGTTTGCTCTAATGGCCCATAATGTCCTAACCACTTGCTATCAACAAAGTGGCAAAGGGTCAATGCAATGCTGATTTTTTTTGCTTTAGAAGACTGAGGAAATTGTGCATTTTTTTTCATGTTAAGGCTGTTTTGGTGCTCCAGTGTAAATTCCTCTGAAGCTTTCTGCTGTAAAGCAAAAGACTGAAGAGCATAGATTTCCTGCACTTGTACATATTATGAACTGTAAATATAGGCCTAAAATTTGAGGCTCAACAGAACCCATAGTCAAGTGAAAATCATTTTAAAAAGCAAGTGCTGGAAATCTGAAATAAAAATCAGAAAATTCTGATAAAACTCAGCAAGCCAAGCAGCATCTGTGGAAAGAGAAACAGTCAACTTTTCAGGTGTGCAAGGGTCTGATGAATGGTCACGGACAGAAACATTGACCATGTCTCTCTCCATAGATGCTGCATGGCCTGCTGAGTTTTTCCAGCAATATCTGTTTTTATTCCATTTTTTATGGTGACTTGTTCTTATGAGCCTTTATTTGAGGAAATTTCAGTATATGCCTTTGAATAGCTAAAAATACATGCGATGTTTTCATGTTGATTGTGCTTTGCAGAATGAAAGTATTTGTATATTCCCAATGTTTAGAAAATGAAGGTTAAACTCTGCACTTATTCTGAATTGAATTAATAGAACATCATACTCACTGTGAGAGAAATCTTGTAAATTTCTGACCCACTGACAAAATAACCATTGTTAAGTTTTGGCTACACGGCATGTTTCAGGAAAAAATGTTCACTTCTTTCCCCTCTATAAGCCCCTCAAACTCAGCCAGTGTTTTAAAGCAACTAATAAAAGGATTTCATGAAAAATGTTATAATTTCATTTAAAACATTGCAGTCAAATCCAATAGAAAAATTAATGAAACTGGGTAAACCATAGAAAATTGGAACATGCAAGGAGCTCATCTTTTTATCAGGACATGGACACCTCTTACCCCTTCCCAGTAGCCTGCAGACTATCCCCAATAGTTGTAGTCTGTCCAGAGAAGGTACTCCCACAATACAGTGAACTTTGGAGTTCCAGGCTTTACACCCAGCGATGATGAAGGAACTGTGATATTTTTCCAAGTGACTCAAGTGGAGGTGTTTCCGTGCACATGCTGCCCTTGTCCATTGGTAGTAGTTACGGATTTGGGAGATGCTATCAGGGTGGCCAGAATGAGTATCTGCTGATGCCTTTGCCCTTTGTGCTGTACTGGTTCTATGAAAGAGAGTCATTTTTAGACATCCCTTAGCTTAAAATCTGTAACTCTGAAAATTCCTCATCCACAATTACCCTTTCATTACTTATGGAAGCCATTTCCAACACCAGGTAGACCTTGACAGCCATCTGTATGAAGAAGATGATACAAAAATTGGTAGTGTTGTTAAGACTTATAGGTTTATAAGATTGTGAGAGGCATAGAGAGAGTAGACAGCCGGTATCTTTTACCCAGGGTCAAAATGTCTACTACCAGAGGGCATGCATTTAAGGTGAGAGGGGGTAAGTTCAGAGGAGATGTGTGGGGTATGTTTTATTTTACACAGAGTGTACTGGGTGCCTGGAATGCGCTGCCAGGGGTGGTGGTGGAGGCTAATACAATGGGGATGTTCAAGAGGCTCTTAGATAGACAGATGAATGAGCAGGAAATGGAGGGATATGGACACTGATTAGGCAGAAGGGATTAATTTAGTTGGATATTTGATTACTAATTTAATGAGTTTGGCACAACAACATGGGCTCAAGGGCCTGTTCCTGCACTACTGTTATATTGATAATGAAGACGATAGTCTTCGGCTACAGGAGAATATTGATCAGTTGGTAAGATGGGCAGAGCAACGGCAGACGGAATTTATTCACGATAAATGCGAGGTGATGAATTTTGGAAGTACTAGTAAGGTTAGGACATACACCGTGAATATAATGGCCCAAGGCAGTACTGAGGAACAGAGGGACCTTGGTGCACAATCCAAGGATCCCTGAAGATGGCAGCCTGTGTAGATAGCACAGGTGGTAAAGTACAGATACGGGATACTTGCCTTCATTAACCTGGGAACAGAGTATAAGAGCAGGGAAGTCATGGTACAACTTTATAAAATATTAATCATGCCACAGCTGAAGTACTGTGTACAATTCTGGTCACCACACCACAAAAAGGTGATTGCACTAGAGAGGGTGCAGAGAGGATTCACCAGAAGTTTGCCTGGGATAGAGCATTTCAGATATGAGGAGAGACTGGATGGACTGGGTTTGGAGTGAGAAAGATGAGGGGTGACCAAATTGAGGAACACAAAATTATGATGGGCATGGATAGAGTAGATACTGAGGAACCTTTCCCTTTAGATGTCTATGACCAGGGGGAACAAGTTTAAGAAAAGGGTAGGAGATTTCGAGGAAGAATTTTGTCACCCAAAGGGTGGTTGAAATCTGGAACACACTGCCTGTGGAGGAGAAGAGATTCTCACAACACTTAAGAAGTGTCTAGATGAGTACTTGAATACCGAGACAAAGAAGGCCACAGGCCAAAAGGTGAAAAGAGCAGATGGATACTTGATGATCAGCATGGACATGGTGAGCCAAGGGACTTGTTTCCATGATCTATGATCCATGACTCTATGACTGATTGAACAATTTCTCTCTACAGTTGTAGAGCCCTCTACAACTCCACTAATTTTCATGTCATCTGCAAGCTTACTAATCAGACTACCTATATTCTTAACCAAGTCATTTATATACATGACAAATAGCAAATGTCTCAGAACCAATCCCTGCGGCACACCACTTGTCACTAATTCCAGCTCAGAAAAACAGCCACCCACTGCTACCCTCTGCCTCCTATCACCAAGCCAACTTTGGATCCAGTTTGCCATCATGCTTCAGATCTCTTGTGCCTTAACCTGCTGGACCAGTGTATTATGCAGGACTTTGTCAAAAGCATTACTGAAGTTCATATCAACCATGTCTACCATGCTGCCTTCATCAATTTTTTTAGTCACCTCCTCAAAAAACTCAAATTTGTGAAACATGATCTCCCCTGCACAAAACCATGCAGTTTCCTCCTAATTAGTCCCTGACTTTCCAAATGAATGTAAATCCTGTCCCTCACAATCTTCTCCAATAACTTACCTACCACTGTTGTAAGGTGCGCTGGCCTGTAGTTTCCAGATTTATCCCTACTACCCCTTTTGAATAAGGAGACAACATTAGCTAGCCTCCAGTCTTCTGTTATCTCACTGTTGGCCAATGAAGATGCAAACATCTCCATCAGAGCCTCAGCAATCTCCTCCCTTGCTCTCCTTAGCATCCTTGGATAGATTTCATCAAGTCCTAGGAATTTATCCATCCCAATATGCACCAATATTTCTAACACATCCACCATCCTGATACAGACATGCTCCAGAATATCAGTGTATCCCTCACTTAACTCTCCTGCCTCCACATCCTTCTCCCTAGTGAATACAGATTAGAAATACCCTTTCCAGATTTGTCCACAATACTCCAGCTGAAGCCTAGCCAGCAATTTACAACATGATCTTTTTGCTTTTATATCCCGTGTCTCCATTTCTAAATCTAAGTTACTTATGTGTAATTTTAACCTCTGTATCAGTGTGTCCTGCAAATGGACACCAAGGTGTGTCAGTTCATCCATGCCTTTCAAAGATGTGGCAATTATATTTACTGTCTTTCCACATTTGTCCTCAGAATTGCTGCACCCCTAAGTCCAGAACATTGAGAAGACTAATAGCCCACAGCTGATAACATCCTGGTAAACTCCCATGTTGTTCCAGATGACCCCTCCCATTTTGAAAACTATCCAACTGCCACCAATTTGTGCTTCCTGCCACTGAGCCACTTCCATGTCCTTCTCCCCTTCTCCCCTTCAATTCCATGGGCTTCCATCTTCACACCACATCTGCAAGGCTGCTTCATGAAGCAGACTGGCCAATGGTTAACCAGTTTATTTCCTCCCCTTTTATTCTTGAATATTAGTGTACCATTGACAACCTTTCATCATTCAGGCAGAATTACAAGTGTATAGGCAGCTGCCAAACCCTTAAATGCAGAAAAACATGTCTTGTAGCAGGAAAGAGAATTACAAAGTGGCATGGCATACAGTTCATAGAAAGAGGTTGCATTTTCTCTTGGGCAGGTAAAGGTTCATAGTATGGACATAGAGCAAGCGTTCACCAATAAAACTACATGATTGTAGAACAAGTAGGAACACATCATTGTTGGTGAATATTTGTTTTCTATTTTATTTTGTTTTAAACTGGTGCAGTATTATGAATTGTGGTCCCAAGAAGCATCATGTTCAGATAATAGTGTTTTCATGTACAAAGGCGATAAATGTCGGGCAACGTTCAGAAATGGAAAACTTTGCCACTTCAGACACTCAGTGCCAGCACAAAGTACTCTTTAGGCAGGTACAGTGAACAAAGAAATTCCATTTACTCTATCATAGCAATTACCCACTGCATCAATGACATTGTCCTATACCCACACTTATCCTTTGGCTTCACATGGTCAATCAGCCTATTAGTCTTGAATTAGAACCAAGTCTGCCTGTGGGTCCATCCCCATTGGCAACTTGAATGAAATTGTTTAAATTAGTTTCTGTATTGGCATTTTCATCACAAATTTCCTGCAAAGAAAACCTAAGTTTTACCTGAGTTTTTTTTGTTCACAAATCCTGATCCTAAATGTTCCTTTTGAACAGTCACATTAACTTTCATATTTGGCTTCTTTACAAATGTAGAATATCTGCTGTAGCAATACATTTCACTCAGTCTTCCATTTCCCACTTCTGAAAGGTTAACTCTATCTCTCTTGCAATAGGTGCTCCCTGATTTGCTGAGGATTTTGAGCATTTTCTGTTTTTTATTTAGATTTCCTGCATCTGCATTTTTTAAAATTTTTATCCAGGTTAGAATCAGAATCAGGTTTATTATCACTGATATATGTCGTGAAATTTGTTGTTTTGCAGCAGCAGTACAGTGCAAGACAGAAAAATTACTATAAGTTACAAAAATAAATAAATAGTGCAAAGAGAGCATGTCCCAGACATTACAATTTTCAGAGTTTCCAAATTTAAAATGAGAATTCCTAGAGCAGCTGTGGCTTAATTTACTAAAAATGCCTTTGGTAATGTCATCCAATGAATAAAAGGATGAAACTGTATGTACATTCATTTTATTGGTATTGTTTCGGAACTCCAAGTGATAAAAAAAATCTTTCCCATTTGGCTGTTAAACATTCTTATCCGGCAGTTGGCCTCGTTCCAATGTATTCTATATTCTGATAGCAAGACACTGATTAGCAACTTTTAATCAAATAAATAAGCTAGCCCACATTACTAGGTGCAAGTTTCAGAGCCATCAGTCCATCTGGAAAGGGCAAGTCATTTGAAGGTAATACAGCATCTGAAACAAGTTCTGTGGAGGGAAAATAGTGGAATGGCTATGGTTCATTTCCTCTCTTTTCTGCATAAATCTGGTTTCTGTGTCATTTTCATCAAGGCATTACAACAGACAACAAACAGTATTGAGAAGCACTTTTACCAGCTCAGAATGTAAAACATAATCAACCTACATCTCTCCATTTTGATGAATCAAGAACAAGTCTTAAAAATGTTTCACCACAGGTAAATTTTTTGCATCTAACTGCAATTAATAAAACATGATCTTTCTGCTGTGATTCTTTTCCTAAAAGTTGCCTCTACTCAGCATTCACTTCAACACTTAAGACTTAAGCAGATCAGCCCATCAGATTAAACAAGATAATACTTTTTCAAGTTAGTCAGCAGGTGTTTAACAATGACACTGACTGTTCCATTATGGGAAGCACGTAGGTTTGCAAACTGCCAAAAATTGTTTCGTGGTTATTTGATTTGGGGCAAGTCTAAAAGTACTGTTTGTAGTCAAGGAAAACCTTTATAAAATATTCGCCTTCATGAAAATCAGCCTAGAGCAGTATTTACAACTCAGTCATCGTAATAAACTCTGGATTACTTTACAAGTAGCACAGGAGAAGTTTATTCTCCACAAAGAGCAACATGCTTACATCAGGATAGGCAATGGCAACTTGTTGAAACTAGGGCAGGTTTTTTTGGAAACCATATAACTGAACTTTAAATTACTGTTTAGAACCAAATAAGACATGTAGATGTATTTTTTTAATGTTTGTAAACTAGTTAAGGAATTGGAATGGCATAAAATCTTATTTAGTCACATTTGATTCTACCATTACTAATTAAACAGCGAACATTTGGTGCTGTATAGTTTGCATACTGCCTTCATGACTATAATCTGCTTGAATTCAGGTTCCAAACATAGCAGCCTCATTCTCAGGACAACATTGTCCGGAATAAACTGAAAGGCTGTTGCTAAGTTCAGGAAATGTTGTTTTGAAGAAACAGTGCCAAAGATCTTAAATCTTTTTGACATTTCTGATCAGGAGCCAGCACCTCCAAGAACAGGCAATTACTTCTAGTGTTTACCACAGAATCTGCTTTAACCCTACTTGCCTTGACTTTGGGAGAACTTTAGTGTGAGAAGCTTGAACTTTGTGCTGTCATGTGATGTTTACAGGCCTTACCGACAATGCACCATTTTGAAAACTAGGGGAAGGGAATCAATTAACACACTTTACATATGTAATAAACAGTAATATTTAACAGAGACTCATTATCTTTTATATGCTTGCTGCATATTTTCTCTGTTTCAATTTAAAGGAAACCAGTCATATAATTGGAAAGTTAGAACAATTGTGATTGTTTTGCCAGCAAAATTAACTAATTAAAATCATTCATTCAACCAACAAAAACAATTAACACAAAGGCATGATACATCTGGGGATACATCTGGGGATAAAATCTCATGGTCTCTCAAATTTCACCAGTACTAGGATGGTTGGGACTAGAACTAAAATGCCCAAACTATGATCATTGCCACACATGAGAATGACAAACCTCAGCAACTTCATTCGAAACCTTAGTGGGTTTGGAGATTTAATAATCACTTGCTGGCTCTTTGATGGAATAATTGTAAATGAAAATACCCAAATCTGTTATAAGCCACAGCTAAGTGTATCTAATGGCAGAATAAATGATTCAAATGTTACACGTAGTCTCCAAGTTTCCATGGTATATATGAAAATGGTCCTTGAATAGTGAAAACATAGCCCAGAAACGACCTGTGCTGCAAAACAAAGAGCTTTCCAGTAGAATGGACTCCACTTACAGCAGTTAGGACCAATTTCCAGTGGAAATGAATAACTAATTTAGTAGGCAGATTTTTAAACTAAATATGAAGGGTCGGAGGGGTATCCGGTTGAGGAGAAATTTATAAAATTAGAAAGAAATAGAGCAGTGCAGAGATTTGGGATTTGATAAGAAAAGTTTGTTAAGAATGAATTGTGAGCTGAATGGTGGTGGTGAAACATTAAACTGGGGTGATCGTTATATGCCAACTGGCTGGCAGTGCCCACATCTCTTATTATTCATGGGAATAAATTTCCTACTGAACCTTCTCTTACTGTTGATTATCTCAATGACTGAGCACAAATTATTTGCAAACATGAACCAACTAAATGAACATATCAAACATACTTCTATATCTAGTCAATTGCCAAACCATGCAACTATTGACTATTCAACCTGGTGCAAATCCTTAGGGCCTATCTCCGATGTGCCTTTCCCTGTCCTATTTATATCCAGTTTCTGGAGCTGAGTTGGATGATGGTTACTCCCATGCTGTGGGGGATGGAGCTGATGGCCATGTCAGACAATCTCAAGTACCTCTGTGGCTTGGTGGGCTATCTTCTATTTATATTAAGTAAATGGCAGTCAGCTGGGCAAGCTGGACAACTAAAAAAGAATAATTACAAAGAGAGTTGATTCATATCCTTGGATCCATTGCCACTACCACAGGGTGGAACCTCAGCCACCATTGGATGACACATTCCTGAGATTAACAGAAACTCTCATTAGTGATGAAAGGTCATCGACCTGAAACATTAACTCCCAGCTTTTATTGTTTGCCTTCACCTACTGTGTTTTGCTCTGGGAATGAATGTCTGTTCAACAACCTTAAAGCAAGTGTTATTTTCACTGATGCTTCCAGTCATAGTTAATTGCCATTGAGTCAAACCTAGCATAATGTTATTCATTGGAAATGAATTAGTTATTCATTTCCACTGGAAACCGGTCCTAACTGCTGTAAGTGGGCAGGCACATAGTGTAGCGGTTAGCGCAATGCTATTACAGCGCCAGTGACCCAGGTTCAATTCCGGCTGCTGTCTATAAGGAGGTTGTACGTTCTCCTCATGTCTGTGAGAGTTTCCTCCGGGCGCTCCGGTTTCCTCTCACATTCCAAAGACGTATGGGTTAGGAAGTTGTGGGCATGCTATGTTGCCACCGGAAGCGTGGCGACACTTGCGGGCTGCTCCCAGAACACTCTACACAAAAGGTGCATTTCACTGTGTGTTTCAATGTACATGTGACTAATAAAGATATCTTATCTTGTCACATCACATTAGTCATCAAGGTAAAACATAATGAAAAACTTCAAATTAAAGACTTCATTTTACGTGTCTGATATAAAGGCCTCTCCCAAGTTTCTGAAAATAATGACCAACTTCAAACAAATGTTAATTTTATGTTTTGATAGAAAAACAAAGTGAAATTTTATGACTTACTGGCAATTGGATTAAGAAAGGAAAACCCCTGTCAGAATTTATATATGTAGGGTGGGACATAGGGACCCTTGAAGGAAGTGTGTGTTTATGGACAAGGGGTGAGTGCAGCCCTGCTGGTGTCCTTTGTTAAGCTACACATTTGAAAAATGACTTCCTGGGTGGAAGACAAGTGCTTCTGTGAAACTGGTCCCCAGCGGGTCAGGTAATGCCAACAGGAGAGGGAGAGAGAGTTAAAAATAAAAGAAGATGGAAGGAGTCTGAAAGGTCTTTGTACTGGCTTTCCTGAAACTTGTAAACTAACAATCCATTCTTAAGTAGTCAAGGTTACTTCAAAGAACCATCTCTAATTTGTAACAAATCAGAACTCAAAATGTTGAATTGTTTTTCTAATATAGAAGCAGATTTTACATGATGTTGCTTCAGAGTGCAGTGGATAATAAACTATTTACAATGATAAATCCCAAGCGTGAGGATTTTGTGTAATTTATTTTATTTATTTGCACACAGGATATAGGTGCTGCTGCCAATGCTGGCATTTGCTGTCCCTTCCCATTTTCCTTTGAATGAGTCAATCACAATGTATGGTCTGGAGCCAGATAAGGTAAAGACAATAGATACCCTTTCCTGAAGAACATTAGTAAACCAGTTGAGTTTTTAGAATAATCCAATCGTTTCATGGTCACTACTATTGATGCTAGGTCATATTCCAGATTTATTTAATGACTTGAATTTACATTCCCGCACTACAGTGGTAGATATCTTCTCAGGGAATTCAGGAGAAATATCTTCATTGAGGGTGTGGTAAGAAGTGGAACTCATCAGCTAAAATTAGTTGAGGTCACTACTGTGGTTCATTTAAGGGAAAGCTAGTTAAACACAAGAAAATAAAAGATTACCCTGATAGGAATATGGGAGGGGATTCACGTGCAACATCTCCACTGGCAGTGGCCACTGGGTCAAATGGGTTGTATTTGTGTATTTTATTGTATGTAATAGGCTGGGATATTGGCTAAAGAATATGAAGACTACTATTCACTGTGTATGTGGGTCTTAAACCATGCGACAATGTATTATTTTGCTTCTAATGCAGAAGTGTTTAACCTGGCATTTCACTTTAGAACTGATATATATTTATTTTACCTTTTTGATCTGCTGCAAGAATTGTGGCAAACAAGCCTTTTGTCAGTCCACTGTGCACTGTCCTACCAACATAATGCTTTAAGTATCCTAAGCCTAAACATTTATATTTGGAGGTGCTCTCCTGTGGCATAGCTCATGAGAGTTTGGATGATAAACTGCTTTAGGACAAAGGGAGTACTATAACAGTAAACAGTAAGATACTGTTCATTTGCTATTGAGCAACTGTGTTCACCTTCACCTGTCCCTTTAAGGATACAAAGCCTCATGTTAAATTGAAACATTGGTCAGTTGGTATTCTTTTTTATGATTAGAGACTTGTAAACGTCCAATTCCTTCAAAAGAAGCCAACTGCTTTCGCCATGCTAAGTGTGCTGACAAAGTTCTAGGTACACAAACATTGCGGTGAAGAGCCAAAAATTATAAAAGTGGCTAAAATTAATAAAATTATCTAATAAATATAGTTATTTTGTACTGAATATATGTATATTTAAAAACAGCAAGTTATAAAAAGTAGACATACAGTTGACACATGGTGATTTAACTTGAAAACCCAACAATTATCATCATGAATTCCTATCAGGGTTAAATGATGCAAGCTTCAGTGTGCAGACTGCTGAGAGAAATCTGAAAATTGAAATAGAACTTGTTTTGTTTACTGTACATGACCTGGCATTGAGTTAAATCTTCCAGTGTCTGCGTCAGACACTGCGCGCCTCATTAATTCTTCAGTTTGATTGGTTAACAAGATACACAGTTGTTTTTACTGTTCACACATGTCCCTGATCCCCTATGGATGGTGCAATGCCAGAATGCCTTCCTAATCATTACAAATCCTCTGGAAACCCTATGGACAAGTGTAAGTGCAATGAATGACTGGAGTTGCTCATTCTCTCCTGAGTGAAAAATCAGGGCCAATAGTTCTTATGGAAGTTATATTGGGTGAAATGGTTGTCCTTTTCATTTCATCAACAACTTTAGGTGGAACTTACTGACTGAGATGAATAACTGACTCCATTAGTATAACTGCTTTTATGTAATTCATAAATTTTAGATCAATCACATTTCAGTAAATGGCCATAAGCAAAATACCACAGACACCAGAAATCTGAAATAAAAACAGAAAATAATCTTAGGTCATCAATCTGAAACATTAATATTGTTTCTCTCCTTATGAGTGCTGCCTGGTCTGCAGAATATTTCCATTATGGCCAGTGATTTTACTTAGCTGAATGGTGAGAGACTAAGTATTTTTGATAGTCAAAGAGCCTTAGGTATGCAATTAGGAAGACAAGTTAGAAAGGAAAATCTCCTTTATTATGAATGGATTTGAATACATGAGTAAGCAAGTCCTACTGCATCTGCATAGTGTCTTAGTGAGACTATATCCTGGAGTAATGCTTACAGTTTGGTCTTCTTACCTGAGGAAAGATGTACTTGTTATAAAGGCATAGCAGCAAAGATTGACTCAACTGGTTCCGCGGATGGTGAGTTTGCCATATGAGGAGAGATTTGAAAGACTCACACTGCATTGTCTAGATCTCATTGAAAATTTCAAAATTCCAAAATTCTTGAAGGGAATGACAGTCCTCATGCAGGGAGGATGTTCAGTATCATGCAGAGAGAAGTTCAGTGTCTCTAGGAGATCAGGACACAAGAACAAATGAAAATAGAGGACAAAGGTAGGAAGCCTTAACAAGGAACCAAAGGAGAAAATGATATACTTGGGTTTCTTCCATTTAGTAATAAACTGAAAGCAATGTGTTGTAATTGCTACAGTAGTTAATAAGAATTATTAGCATGTGTTAAGTTTAATGTTCCAGTTGATGTTTAGAAAATATGATGTACATTGTATTTATAATTATGCATGGTTAAGGTAACAATTACGTTTCAGGAAGTAAGCTTAGATTTTTATGTATTTGGAGGAGGACTTATGGATATTATTCTTACCTGGAAGGATACTAAGATTATGAGGTTTAGTTGAGAGGACTAAGAAAATGAGTTAATGTATGTTTACTGCAATTTACGAACAGTGTATGTAGGTAAATGATTAACTATATAATTTTACAGTAATAGACAACCAACTGATGATATTGCTCAATATATTCATAAAGTTGGCCATTTGTTTGTTGCTTTTTTAAGGGTAGTAGAGTTGTATAATGAATGTGCGCGTGTCTTTAAGAACTGTGCATGCCATGAGCAATGACCTTTGATGTATTGCTGTACCAGTAGCTGCCATTAATTGAGTGTTGACTACTTTCAATAAGAGATGTTTTGTTGGGAGTTCCATCATTATTACATGCCTTGGTGAACAGCAACCCAAAAGAGGCTGTAGACAAGACAGTCAATACAAGAGCAAGATTTTGCTGGAGCTGCACTTTCGTTGATTGCCTCAGCAGCAGTTTAGCAGCAGACTCTGTTGCCATGGACACTGTTAGCAGAGTCTCCATCATGCCTCCAGATCTGACCATAAGGACCAAATGGTTTCCATATTCTGCACAAAACCTGAGAAAAGTTCCTGAACTCCTTCAAGCTCTTTGATGTGGTGTGCCAGTTCACTGGCGGACTTCCCATTGCTTTGAGCATCATACAGAAAGGCAGCCTGGACCCTGGACATCAGCATCTGAATCCTTGGCAACAGAATTAGTCAACATCTATGTCATCTTATGTTCTCCATTCCAGCTCCTAGTCCTCCAGAGTGCAACTGTGAGCAGTCACCTCTAACCTCACATGTGTTTTGCCAATGAGCTGGTGATTACAAGTGTAAGGTTGAGTTGTTTTTATATATTCCTTCATAGGATGTGGGCTTTGCTGGCAAGGCAAGCATTTATTGGCCATCCCCAAATGAACTCAGTGCTTTGGCTGACTATTCCAGAGTGTGGTTAAAACTGAATCACATTGAAAGCATCTTGAAATCTTGAAGCATGTAAACACCTAAAAAGGTAAGAACAGCAAGATTTTTTTCCCTATAGGCAGCAGTGAACTCATATGTTGAGTTTAAGAAGAGGTGTGAGGAGGGAAGTAATAGATTCTTACCCTGACAACTTGGATCACCAAACTTATTTCCTAGTTGATATTTATCCTTATACTCTGCCGTCTTCGTACTGTACCAGTTGTCTAATATGCTTCCAACCCCAGCAGTGGGTGGGAGAGGTGAGGTGGGTGCAATGTGCAAGAAGAGCAGAGCTCTGCTCTTCTTCTTCCTCATCCATAGCCTCCAAGGTTCACCTCAGAACCTGCTTCAGGTACTTCACAGTATCCAATAGAGATACCCTGGTGGCTACAGCCACAATATACATCCCTTTTATTAGATGATATCTACCTTTCAATATTATTACAGATATAGTAGTGTAGCAGTTAGCGTAATGCTTTACAGCGCCAGCAACCTGGGTTCAATTCCGGCCACTGTCTGTAAGGAGTTTGTACGTTCTCCCCATGTCTGTGTGGGTTTCCTCTGGGTGCTCCGGTTTCCTCCCACATTCCAAAGACGTATAGGTTAGGGAGTTGTGGGCATGCTATGTTGGTGCTGGAAGCGTGGTGACACTTGCATGCTGCCCACAGAACACTCTGCGCAAAAGATGCATTTTACTGTGTGTTTCGATGTACATATGACCAATAAAGATATCTTATCTTATATTCAGAAGGCTATCAACTCCTCCCACCCCATTATTCCTAACTTTACAGTGAGTTGCCAGTGAGTAGCGCGCACAGCGATGTCTGCATGATTAGAATCATCAGTCAGCACAAATACTGCATGCTGCCTGAGTCAATGAGAACAGACGCGTCTGGTATGCACCCAATTTCACAGTTAACTGGATTTGTCGACCTGAATCTTAACCACCATGCAAACATAATTCAACCAATTAACTAAATATATTCTATGTTACATCAAATCTGACAGATGTCTTTATTTTCACATATGGTCCCATGTCCATTTTAATACTGATGTTTATACTTCCTGCTGTTTGTCCTTGGGGGGATAAATGATGGGTTTCAAATCCAACTAACCACACAAAAGAATGAGAAAATTAAAAACATCTCTATACATTCTGCATACACATTATCCAGGTTTTCATTTTATTTATAATAGGAGAGAGGACTCAATGGACTCTCTATAAGCCAAGGGTCAACTTGAATACAAGAATATGGTTCACCAGTGGAGGACTGATAGAGGTGGGTAGGAGGAATGAGGTGGAGGCATATGTAAATTTAAATTTTTGTCCTATATATTTCTGATATTACTGGCATTGTCATAGAGTCATAGAGCACTACAGCACTGAAACAGACCATTTGGCCCATCTAGTCCATGCTGCCTGATCTTCCGTCTGGTCCCATCTACCTGCACCCGGACCATATCCCTCCAAACCCCTCCCATCCATGTACTTATCCAAACTTCTTTTAAATGTTACAATTGAACCCGCATCTACCACTTCCACTGGTAGCTCGTTCCACACTCACACCACCCTCTGAGTGAATAAGTTCCCCTCAGGTTCCCCTTATACTGTATATTTCACCCTTCCCCCTAAACCTATGTCCTCTAGTTCTAGTCTCACCCAACCTGAGGAGAAAAGCCTGCATGCATTCACCCTATCTATACCCCTCATAATTTTGTATACCTCCATAAGATCTCCCCTCATTCTCTTACACTCCATGGAATAAAGTCCTAACTTATTCAACCTTTCCCTATAACTCAGGTCCTCAAGTCCCGGCAACATCCTTGTAAATTCTCTCTGCACTCTTTCAAGCTTATTGACATCTTTCCTGTAGGTAGGTGACCAGAACTGCACACAATACTCCAAATTCGGCCTCACCAACGTTCTTGTACAACTTCAACATAACATTCCAGCTCCTGTACTCATTGCCCTAATTTATGAAGGCCTATGTGCCAAAAGCTCTCTTTACGACCCTATCTACCTGTGACACCACTTCCAAGGAATTATGGGTCTGTATTCCCAGGTCCCTTTGTTCTACCACACACCTCAGAGCCCTATCATTCACTGTATAAGTCTCACCCTGGTTCTTCCTCCCAAAGTGCAACACCTCACACCTGTCTGCATTAAATTCCATCTGCTATTTTTCAGCCCATTTTCCTAGCTGGTCAAGATCATGCTGGAAGCTTTGATGGCCTTCCTTGCTGTCCACTATGCCCGCAATATTGGTGTCATCTGCAAATCTGCTGATCCAGTTTACCACATTATCATCTAAATCATTAACGAAGATGATTAACAGCAATGGACCCAGCACCGATCCCTGTGGCACACCACTAGTCACAGACCTCCAGTCAGGGAGACAACCATCTATTACCACGCTCTGGCTTCTCCTGCTAAGCCAATGTTGAATCCAATTGGCTACCTCATCCTGAATACCAAGCGACTTAACCTTCTGGAGCAGCCTCCAATGTGGGACTTTGTCAAAGGCCTTTCTAAAGTCCATGTAGACAATGTCCACCATCTTTCCTTCATTGACCTTCTTGGTAACCTCCTCGAAGAACACTGTAAGATTGGTTAGACATGACCTACCACACACAAAGCCATGTTGACTATCCCTAATCTGGCCATGTCTATCCAAATACTTATATTTCCTGTCCCTTAGAACACCTTCCAATAATTTACCCACGAATGATGTCAGGCTCACTGGCCTATAATTTCCTGGCTTATTCTTAGAGCCTTTCTTGAACAACAGAACAACATTAGCTATCCTCCAGTCCTCCGGCACCTCACCCATGGCTAAGGACATTTTAAATATTTCTGCTAGGGCCCCTGCAATTTCTTACTAGCCTCCCTCAAGGTCCGAGGGGACACCTTGTCTGGCCCTGGGGATTTATCCACCTTCATATGCCTCAAGACAGCCAGCACCTCCTCTTCTGTAATCTGGATACTGTCCATGACCTCACTACTTCTTAGCCTCAGTCTATAGTCTCTGTGTCTGTCTCCAGAGTAAATACGGATGAAAGAAATTCATTTAAGATCTCCCCCATCTCTTTTGACTCCATGCATAGACGACCACGCTGATCTTCAAGAAGATCAATTTTGTCCCTTGCTACCTGTTTGCTCTAACCCTAACCCTTGGGATTCTCTTTCACCTTGTCTGCCAGAGCAACCTCATGTCCTCTTTTTGCCCTCCTGATTTCTCTCTTAAGTGTCCTCTTGCATTTCTTATTCTCCTCAAGCACCTCATTTGATCCTAACTGCCGATACCCGACATACACCTTTTTCTTTACCAAGGCTTCAATATCCTTTGATATTCCCTAAACCTGTTAGCTTTGCCTTTTATTCTAACAGGAACATACAGATTCTGTACTCTCAGTATTTCACTTTTGAAAGCCTCCCACATACCAAGCATCACTTTGCCGGAAAACAGCCTATCCCAATCCACATCTGCCAGATCCCTTCTGATGCCATCAAAATTGGCCTTACTCCAATTTAGAAGCTCAACCCGAGGACCAGTCCTATCCTTTTCCATAATTATCTTGAAACTAATGGAATTATGATCACTAGATCCAAAGTGTTCCCCTGCACATACTTCTGTCACCTGCCCTGTCTCATTCCCTAAGAAGAGATCCAGTATCGCGCTGTCTCTAGTTGTAAATGAAATAATGTAGGTTATTTTATTACTGAATCTCTTTAGCAAACTGTAAAATAAACATTTAACAACACTCTTTTATATTATTGATATTACAAAATTATCAGTGGATTTGAAATATGCCTTTTGATATTGAAAGTGAATTAGAAACTACCATGAGTAATAATTGTCAAGGAACTCTCCTCTTTTCAACTGATTTTGTTAATGAAATGGGTAAGTAGGGTCAGGTGTCCCTGAATGGTGAAACAGGCACAACAGGATGAAAGACTTTCTCTTGTTCCCGTCTTTATTTCTTATACTTTTTTTTGTTTCTCTCATATATTGAGAGATATCAGTCTAGAAAATGGATTGAATAGATCTGGCCATTTATGTATGTATCAAGCAAACATTAGTTTTATCTGGGGTAATGATGGTTTCCAGGTGAATTTATTAAATCGGAATAGAGTCATCTAGTCTAGTTGGCATGGAAATAGGACCTTCAGCCCAACTCATCCATGCCAACCAAGGTACCTTCTTGAGCTAGTCCCAGTGGCCTGTATTTGGCCCATTTCCCTCTAAACCTTTCTTGTACGTGAACCTGCGCAAATGTCTTTTAAATGTTATAATTGTACCCACCTCTGCCATTTCCTCTGTAGAGGAAATCCTTTATTCATTTTGTAGAATCAGTTTGCTTATGTATTGTACATGCTGTTCTTCAGACAGTTCAAGTAGCAAACAATGCTAAATTATTCAAGAAGGTCTGAAATTAAGTTCATTCATTGTGCCAATTTGGACTCTATATTTTAAATCAGAACAGCTTGAAAGCTGCAAAAAATTATTTTTGTTGAATTATTCCAATACTCCAATGGTAAATCCAGAAGATTATAACTAAAACTAACATTCAAGAAAAGGGAAGAACATATTTATACCATCCTTTATACATTTTAAAAATTGTTACCATAGCTTTATTGTCACAGTTGGCCAAACATTGTATTTCCCTTTCCTTATGTCATCTGAATTTGTTGACAGAAAATTGTTTCCATTGCTGAACAAAGATCTTTTACAAGCAAATTGTTTCTCACCATCAAAGTGGTTAGAGGGGGGAAAAAAAAATCACTGTTTATTTTAACAAAAGGTCCACAAATGAAGCTGCTTAATTGACCTTCAGTGCAGTCACCCTATTAGGATCACCTCCATTTTATAGATAGATGGAACAATGGTCAGAAAGTTCCTCTTGAATTTTCCTGATCAACAGCTATTTAGAGGTTAACCACCTGATTTCTGGGGTGATGGGATTATCCCAAAGGAGAAATTGAATAGATTAGGCATATAGTGCCTTGAATTTGGAAAACTGAGATGTGATGCCATTAAAACCTTTTACATTCTTCAGGTACTTGACCTTGTGGATGCTATGAGGATGGCTCCCCTGGTTGAAAAATGTGGAACTTAGTCTCAAAATATCCCTGGGTCAGTTCTCTGATCCCAGAAATTGGTCTATTTTACCTTCATTACACTCGCTTCAAGGCAAGAACCTCTTTACTTTGGTACAAGGAGCAAAACTAGACAAGATATTCCAGGTGTGATCTCACCAAGAAATTGAAGCCAAGATTTTCAGGAGTGAAGTTAGAAAACACTCCCTCATGTCAGTTTGAACTCCCTTCTGCATATGCCAGTTGATCACGGATCAATTATTAATTTCATTTCTGAGCTTCACAGAGCTTTAATAACCAAAGATACTAGGAAGCACGGAGAAGCAGCCACAATGATACCAATGAGTGGTGAAATAGCCCTCTCTATACTAATGTCCCTACCCCATTGTGATAAGGAGAGAGGAAGTCCAGAGAACTGGTCCAATTAAATTAACATAATTGATAGGAAAGGTAATAGAGTATTTACTGAAAGTAATTGACATATATCTGGAAACTGAAAATACAATAGCACAGATTTGAAAAGGTATGGTCTTGCTGCTCTAATTACAAACAGTAGACAGGATTACTGTGCACATGTAATTTTCAAAGCACCACTGCATATAAACCAAGGGTTTGGGTAGAGGTTTATAAATTTATGAAATTGTTGAACAGTGTACATGTGGAGAAGATGTTTCCATGTGTAGGAAGTTTAGAACTATAAGTCATAAATGTAAGATAAATAAATCTAATAAGAAATTCAGAAGGAAGTATGGAAATCACCATCACTGAGGCCATAGCATAGATGGATATAAAGGTACCCACATGTGGGAGAAAGGAAGAGAAGGGGTATACTCACAAAACCTAATGAAAAGGTGTGGGAGGAGGTTTGTGTGGAGCATAAACATAGAGCAGTTGGGCTGAGTAGTCTGCTTCTACACTGTGATCTCAATGCAATTCAGTTTACAGTTACTTTTTATCCACTACTCGAAGTAGTGGTTCCAGCCAGATCATTTCCGTATTAAACTTTTTGGGAAGCATATTATTTCCACTTAGTGCCTGGTGTTTATTGTGTACCTTCCAGCAACATATTGCATCAGTTTGGAATTTTGTTGGTTTCAGTAATTTGGGACAGGGGAAGATTTGTTTGTTCTCCAGAGTTGATAATTCAATGGTCTGAGCAACAAATACTTCAATTGCCGATCTTGTTGCAGCCAGGCTCTTATCCAAGTATGAAGTGAGTTTGGCAGATGTAGTTCAAATCACTGCCCATTTAATAGAAGCTCATTCTAATTTATAAATAAGTAAACAGGAAAGAAAATGAAACTCTGTAGCTGTTTGACTTCCTGCTCTACAACAAATGTAAAACCAAAGTTTTGAAAATTCAACATTGCTCCCACATTTATTATAAATTCAATGTGTTATAACCTTCAAACACTGTTTTGCATTGCAATTATTGATGCAATATTTTAAGTTATGGTACCAGTAAATGTTACCATTCAATAGTGATTTAGAGAGGGGATGAGGCTGTAATCAGGATGGGGTTGCCAATTCATGGCCAGCAGTAGCCAATGGATTTAGATTCCTGCACTTCTTGACTCCCATGGATATGAGAAATTTATAAAAACTCACTCATTTGCTTTATGGACACCATTTAAACAATTGGTAAATACAGGCTGACTTTGTGTGACTCACAGGGTTTAGACTTCATATTTACATATCTAAAGGGCTGATCAACCATTGAAGGCACAGTCCCTGAGCACCTCTTTTAATGCCTGTCCTGAAATAATGAACAGCCACCTCAGGATGAGAAACTGTCCATACCACCCATCATACTGAACATTTTCATGCCAATATCCTGCTTTAAAAATGGTCTCAGCAAGACTGAATTTCTCCACCAACATTTTTCCCAAATCTATTTTTAGCAAATTGCAGCTGCTAAGATAAAGTTAACCATAGTTTCAAAGTGCATTTGACCACAGAAAAGAAGGTACAAACACAAATTCAACAAATATAAAATATTTACATTTTCAAGAAATGAAGGCAATAAAGCTTTGCTTATAAATATCATCCATAATAAGGTTACCTATGAAAGAAGGGAAGTAGCTGTTCTTGAACCTGGTGGTGTGGGACTTCAGGCTTCTGTTCCTCCTGCCCAATGGTAGCTGTGAGAAGATGACATGGCCTGGATGAACATAGAACAACACAGCACAGGAAGAGGCCCTTTGGCCCATGACAGACATTATGAAATTCCTTCAAGGTGTTTGACTTTCTTGATAAGAACCAACAATATTGACCCTAGCAGGCTCTCCAACATCAGTGGGACATTCCCTCACCCACATCCCAATAGTGGTTGCCTGAACTACAAGAGGTGTAGCCATTTTGCATGTATCCCTTCAGAGGCTGGGAAATTGATGCCTCCTGGATTCAGGGACCATAGAGTTTTCCTGGATCACTCCAGGAAAGATGAGAGCTAAGTTTCTTTGTAAGGCAGCTGGCAAATCTTCAACCTTTGGGTTTCCCAAAGCAGGCAGTGAATCACTGCCTATGTTCCAACCGATTACTGAGAAGCTAAGCTGGCAGACACCCCTGTATTGGGAGTGTTTTACCCCTCCTTTCACCCAAATCTTAACAATGCCAGTCTGGTTTAAAGCAGACAGAGCCTCTGCCACTTAAAGTGCCCTATGTCATTTTTTCCAAATGCAGCAAACTATCTCAAAAGAGTTAGGTTAAGGAAAGCAGTATCAAAGTCATTTGGAAGTTGGTCATATCCTAATGGAAATCCAGTTACCAGGAGGCACAGAAGTCTTGGAGGGAAAAGGGAGAAAAGTGTCAGACATAAACCAAGTGAAGATGAGAAGTGGGGAATTAGTACAACAGTAAATGAGATGTACTAATTGAATTAAGCAGCATTAACAGTCACAAGTATGAAAGGAGGAGTCAGCAAGAAAGTCTGAGTAGTACTGGAATAAAGAATGATTTATAAATCCTATATTTAACACAGGCATAGCTGGAACCTGTGCAGGTTTCCATAACAATATCTCTTATCTAGAGGAAGTAAGTTAAGTTAAAAGTGTTGCTCCAGTTCAAAACAAGTTCAGCCAGGAGGAAGAGGGTGGATGAGAATTACTTTTGAGTCATTCTTCAAAGAAAGCTCCGGAGATTCCAGAGACCATCCTGGAGAAAAACTCAACGTGCCTGCTAACGTGTACGGGAAATGATGCACATTGTCTGGCTATTCTGGCTGACTGCAGGAATACAGATTTATTAGAGGTAAAGACAATATTCTTTTATACAGTGATTTAAACTTCAAAAAATATTATTTCACAGAGTTTTTACTAATAATGCTAAGATTTTCAGTTTTAATTTTAATGACCTTTATGTTTTAACTGAGTCTATTTGGTATGGTATCCTGCTATTTCTAACAGGCACAGATGATTTAACAATTCCTTCATAATCACTGAAAACAAAAGATATTGTAATAAACAAAAGCAACACAATAAAAGGCAATAAAATTTTGCTGATAGATTTCTAATTATAATGACAACCTGCAACTGTGCACGTCTGATCGTTCACAGAATATTCCAGACTTGAAGAGCAGCTTCTATTGTCTAATGTAGTCCCAATAGTTTCTTATTGCAGAATTTGTTCACCGATTGTTATAATACGATAAATTCACCAGAGCAATATGCCACATGGCTAACTCAAGATAAAAATAGCACATGGCTGTTGGAAGGATCAGATAAAAACTACGTCTCCCATGATACATCTCGGTCCTGCACAAGACCATACTTCTCAACAGCTGGAAAAAGACAAATTCCTCCCCAGAAGCACCAAGCACGCAATACTGCAGCAACAACATGTTGGACTCTACCTCTGAAATCCATTTCATTGAAGTTAATGGAATAATTCTGAATGCAAAGAACAATGTGGTTACATTGTTATATGGTGCGTTTAAGGTTACTGAACAGGGATGAAATTCTATGCAAAAATACTGCACATGCTGGAAATCTGAAACAAAGACAAGAAAAGTAGGAAGCAGACTGCATGCCAGGAAGATCGAGTTAATGTTTCAGTTCGTTAAACTTTCACCAGAAACCAACACCCTGTATCCTGAGAAAAGTTAGCATGTAATTCCCCAGTCAAACATACAGACCAGTTTCAGTGAAATTTCTTGAGGGCGTCTTTTTTATCTAATGAATAATTTTGTTGCCAGTTTAGCAACTCGTTTTTGAGAATTGTCTAATTTTGTATGTTATTCCTTGCTGCATATTTTGAGCTGAGAAAGAAGGGAAGTAGTACCACAAATAGTGGTGGGAATGCAGGGGGAATTTGGCTGCTGGCAGATTTCCAGAGGGAGACTGCAATTTGCAGTTAGATTCCCGCCTATGAACAAAAAAATTGAGGCAACACTAATTTTGGTTGGCAGGGCTTTTTAACGTGCTGAAGTGGTTAGTGGCCTATGGAAAACTTGGCTGCTTTTGGATCTTGGCGCTGATGCAAGTGGGGATCAGAAATCCCAGAAGGCAGAGGTGGGAGTGGTATTGTGGCAGTATGGAAGACAAGCCCAAAGTATCACTTTAGAACAATGCTTTGGTACATTTGATTCATACATGACCAGCTTATTCAATATATGATGTTAGGAGCCAACAAGTTATTTCAGATAAACACAACTGTTTTGCTGTACAGTTGCCTTAAATATGGTATCTATGCGACTACATTTTCAATATTTTAGGAGTATAATGGATGATAAATTTCATTGTATCAAACTCATTCTTCATAACATTTGATATTGAAGAGCATTAATTATAAAGAATACTGTGAAAATAATTATTACAGTTTTAATTTACTTGGAAAAAAACAGGATTTACATTTACAATATTAACTCTGCCTGAACTGCTTGAAATAACCACAGTTTTATTTATGACTGCTGAGACAATAGAGGAATGTAAAGGTATCAAATGAATATTTGTAAGGATGTGTTTGGGGATGCTGACTGCCAGATTATAATCGTTAACTCAAGATATTTTATTATTCAGTTCAAGAAAATTACAATTGAACACATCACCAGGAATTGCACTTTGCTGTACACCCGAATAAATATATTCCATTGAAAAAGAGAAAGAGATTTTAAGTATGATATACTTAATGATGCTGAACACTTCACTAAAGTAGATAATAATAGATATCTGACAATAGGTTAGACCCAGCTACTCAATCAAGGACTCAGAGTGAATCAAAGCCCAAGTATTTTCTGAACATTATTCCATCTTGAGATTGGATTGTTACTTTTAACTTTTGTGTTATGTAGATACTTCAGTTTGCATTTACGTATTTCCAAAGTGCTACGTTGCCTTGGTGATATGGTCCTGAATGGAATACATCACGATATGGCTGACAGGAAGGATTTTCATTGCAAGCAACTGCAGAATACTGGAGTGAAGTTGCCCCCCAGAAATATATAAATCTTATGATGTCATTAGGCCTAATGCTATTGGGCAGAACCATGCATCTTGTGGTGAATTATTTACTGATGGTTAGCATAAGAGGAGCTGAAAGTTAAATAAAACTTTATGGGAAAGAAGTGTATATTTGTTACCTGTGCAAAATGCTTGCCGCTGCTCACACTCACCAGTAGGCTTCACCTTTGGCTGCAAGTTGCTAATGAGGTCAAGTTTTCAGGGAGTGATGAGCATCACGACAGCATTACAAAACAGTTTGGTTGAAAATACCAAATGCGCTAATTTTACCATCAAGACTTTTGAGGCAAATTGTTTTTTTTTACTAGAGATCATTAGACTGAAAGTCATTTTTACACTTAGCAGTAACATTTGATATAATATATAAGAATATTCTTATAATGTGCTTGACTCCTTGCATCAGTAATGTCGGGTAGGAAGGCAATTGATACAGTTGTCATGTACTTGTGATATATGAGATCATATATCATTTGGAATCATGGAATAAATCAGAACACAGAGAGGCTTTTTGGCCTATTATGTCAGTGCTAGTTCCTTAAGAGATTTTTCCAATTAGTATGACAATTAATTTCACCCACTGCTCTTTTCCCATGTCTCTTTTGAAAGTTAATTTGAATCTTTCATCACAATCTGGTTTGAAATGATAGCAGAACTAGCCTGGACCAAATTTCAATAAACTTCAAAAGGAAAGACTCTCTCTTAAGAGAGAGTTTCCATTTATACAGAGCTTTTCACAACCTCAGGATATCCCAAAGCATTTCACAACTATTGAAGTGCTTGGGCAGTTGGGGCCTGGCATTATGTGGCATTAAATGCTGACCTTACCAATGATATACACACCACATGAGCAAACAAATAAATTAAAGGATACGTGTGTGTGTGTGTGTGTGTGTGTGTGTGTGTGTGTGTGTGTGTGTGTGTGTGTGTGTGTGTGTGTGTGTGTGTGTGTTTATGCGCATGCTTGAATGCTTGAGTTTGCTCTGGAGAGTGAAAGGTGCAGATGTTTTAATTAAAATTCAAGAGAAGTCCTAGTTGTTTGTAATGTTCTTTCAGTACTCCAGTAATATAATGTAGGGAGGGCATTGCTGAGGATTCTCTGGCAATGTTTGAATAAGTAAAATTGGAACCAAATAAGGCTGAGCTGGTCATTGGAAGTGAGGTGCATTATCACTTTTTGAATCCTTCTGTAAACCTTTGCATGATTAACCCTTGCAACTTTTTCCAAAGTTAGAATGCAGGAACAGTAAATAAATGGAATATTGGCTTTTATTACAAGAGGATGGAGCACAAGAACCAGGAGGCCTTGTTGCAACTGAGACAATATCTGGTACACTGGATAAATTTGGATCTCCTTCCTTACCTTAGGGGCAGATCACAAAATTTCTCAGGAGTTCCCTGGGATATCCTTTCGGAACAATTGAACAGTTTATCCTTTTTGGAATTTGGAAGGATGAGATGTGATCCCATTGAAATCTATATAAAAAAAGGGGCGTGACAAGTGGATGTTTTAAGAATGTTTCCCTTACTGGGAGGAGTCTAGAATGAGCGGATATGTTCTCAGAATAAGGGATCACCCACTTAAGAATGAGGACAAGTCTGTCTCAGAAAAGATTTGAGTCTCTGAGAGATAAGGAAACTGAGCCATAAAGTATATTCATAAGACAACTAGATTATCAGACCAAAGAGGAATCAATGGTTATCATAATCTGGCAGGAAAGTATTGAGGCCAAAGATGACATCAATGAAGCCCTTACTGAATCACAGAATGGCCTTAGGGGCACTATCCCTACTTTTATTACAGATGTCCTCCTCCACATTAATGGGATTGCCCTTCACTCTTCCCACAGGATTGTACATAGAACAGTACAACACAGGAACAGGCCCTTCGGCCCACAATGTCTGTGCCCACCACAATGGCAACTTAAACTGCACATCTGCTGCAATGTGATCTATATCCCTTAAATTTCCAGCCTGTTCATGTGCCTGTTGAAATGCCTCTTAAATGTTGCTACTGAATCTGCTTCCACCACTTCCCCCAGCAGTAGGTTCCAGGCACATATCTCTCACTATGTAAAAAAAAACTTGCCTCGCACATCTCCTTTAAACATTCCCCCTCTCAGCTTAAAGCTATGCCCTCCAGTATTTGACATTTCCATTCTGGGAAGGGACTCTGACTCTCTCTCTCCTGTCTATGCCTCTCATAATTTAATATTATCATTCAGGTTGCCCCTCAGCCCCCAAAGCTCCAGAGGAAACAATTCAAGTTTGTCCAACCTCTCCTTATAGTTAATACTTTCTAATCCAGGCAACGTTCCTGGTGAACAACTTCTTCACCCTCTCCAAAGCCTCCACATCCTTCTTGTAATGGGGCGAATAGATCTACACACAATTTTCCAATTGTGGCCTGACCAAAGTTTTATATAGCTGCAACATGACTTCCCAATTTTTATACTCAACACCCCGACCAATGAAGGCAAGTGTACCATACACCTTCTTCACCACCCTATCTACTTGTGTCGCAACTTTCAGTGGCTATGAACTTGCACCCTAAGATCTGTACAGCAATGCTTCTAAAGGTCCTAGCAATTTACTGTCTTCTGTCCTCTTACATTTGACTTCCCAAAGTGCAACACCTCACACTTGTCCAGACTAAACTTCATCTGCCATTTCTCTGCCCACATTGCCAACTGGTCTATATCCGGTTGAATCCTGTGACAACCTCCCTCACTATCCACAACCCCGCTGATTTTTGTGTCATCTGCAAACTAACTAATTAGCCCACCTACATTTTCAGGTAAATCATTTATATACATCTCAAACAACAGAGGTCCCAGCACCGATACCTGCAAAACATCACTGTTCACGGTCCTCCAGTCAGAGTAACAACCCTCCATCACAACCCTATATTTTCTATGGCCAAGCCAATTTTGAATCTAATCTGCTAAGTCTCATGTGCCTTAATCTTCTGGATCAGCCTACCACGAAGGATCTTGTCTAATGCTTTACTCAAGTCCATGTATACAACATCCACTGCCCTGCCCTCATCAACTATCTTTGTCATCTCCTCACAAAAACTCAAGTTTGTAAGACATGACCTCCCCTGCACAAAGCCATGCTGACTATCCCTATTAAGTCTATGCTTTACCAGATGCAAGTAAATCCAATCCCTATCTTCTCCAATAATTTCCCTATCACTGGTGTAAGGCTTACTGGCCTATAATTTCCTGGTTTATCCCTACTGTCCTTCTTAAACAGGGGAACAACACTGGCAATTCTCCAGACCTCTGGGATCTCGACTGTGGCTAAAGTGGCTCCTTTTAGCCCTACTGATTCCCTGTTTAAGTTCTCTGCTGCTTCCTTTATATTCCTCAAATCCTCTGTCTGATTTCAACTTCCCAAACCTTACATATACTTCCATTCCCTTTTTGAAAAAAAGTAGCCAAAGAATCCACAGCACTAGAATAAGAGGAACCAGCGGATCCGTCAATAGTTCTAATCACATAAAACTCTCATTCACCTATATTTTAAGGTAAAAGTTGTCCTAGAGATTATTTTAGTAATAACACAATCTCAGGGATCTGGTGATTTAAATAGTATTGTCATAGTTTAGGATATCATCACTGTCAAGCCTTGTATACTGAAGTAATTCATCCAAACAATTGACTGAAAGGATTTTTAAGTTACTGACATCTTTCAATCTTCAAAGGGTTAATGAAAGTGGAACAACCCATTCAGGAAAAATTCAAACATATAAATGGATGTAATTGTGTAGTAGTTATTTTACTGTCATAGTAAATTTTCTTCGCTTTTAAGTTTACAAAAATGTTTTCAACTACACTCGACATCAATGTGGACAATATTACAAAAAGCTTTAACAGACTGCTGATCAGAACTATGTCTTTGGTCAGGCAGAACAAATCTAAACTCCCTGACCCAGCTCAAGCTCACAGCCATTTCCCATAAAGAGCTGTTGCCAATGATAACATGTCTGGTGGGACTGACCCATGATCTTCATTGCAACTGCGTCAAAGTCATAATCTCTCAATATAAACAGTTCAAAACAGATGTTGAACAGGGCATTAACTCAATGTTTTGTGCCTGCACTATGTGAAGTTTGAGAGATATAACAGTCAAAGATGGATAGCTTCAAATCAATGATTTCAAAGGAAGCATTTGCTCAGAAAAGTGATAATTAGATTGTCAATACATATATAGAAGGGAGGGGAAGGTCACTCCTGGAAAATAAATAATGTAGAAAGGGACAACCTTCTGCTAAAAAAAGAATTTAACATTCTTTTATCTTGCATTTTTTTATTTCAAAATGCAAATGCTTTAAACATTTCATCAACACAGATTCTGAGGTTGAACAACTTCTCTGAAAGTATGCTAGCACTATGATTATTTGTCATGAGAATGAATACCATCCCTGTTAGCACAAATAAGAACTTTACATCATTCAGAATAATTGGAATGCCAGGGAAAAGGGGCAGGTCCATATAACTTAGGAAATGTTCTTTCTTCAAGCCACATCAGTGCTGTCCAACCCTAATTAAAAATGAACTGTTGTTCCAAATGTTATAAACAGAAGAAAATAGAAACAGTATTATAACAGGTATTCAAGAGAGTTCTGATCCAATTATCAGTACAAGAACGTGAACAGAATATTGAATCATTAGTTCACATCCATCAACATAGCCAGGAGGTATAACTCTGATGTATCCAATATTTTCCCATTTTCGGAAATGTACCTCACAGAGAAACAAGCTGATTTCATGATTAAATGTTCTGTTTATCTCTTTAAATAATGACCTTAACATTGATGCCAAAGTTTAGAGAATGCCTGCTGGTTAATATTCTGCACTAAATCATAACAAAAATCCATGCTCCGTGACATAAAGAAGCATAAAAGGAAAGATGATGGAGGTGTAGTTATTTGCTGTGAATAATAAAAATCATTTGATTTTTCTCTTAAAGTAAATACATAAAAAGAAACTTTGATCTTGAAATAGTCTTTTTAATCTCCCCACATCTTTCAAGTAGTAGTTCTACTAGGTTTTGCATACCCGCTTATAAAACAGTAAATTATTGTTGGCATAAGCCAACATTTTTGTGACATTTATTATTTTGGAATATGTGCAATGAAAACAGTATACAAACAAAAATACCTTGATAACATGAACCTAAGAATATTTGGTTGATGCAGTTTTTGTGCCTTCCACTTTTCCTTTGATTTTAAATTATTATTCTAAATTTTCTGAATAAAGTGATTTAGACTGGAGGATGGCTTCCTGAGGCAGCACAACAAAGTGTGGTCCAGTCTTGTTTTGATGGCTATCATGGGGTCAATAGCTCAGGTACAAGTGTGGAACTAGGACTGCTTCAGTCCATACCCAAGAAATGCTAGGAATAATTCTAGTATCTATATTAATGCCTTCAGCTAATATCAGCTAATTCAACACATATCCAGATCCAAACCTAAGATCTAACTTGATTTTTGGTACCATAACCTCACAGCCAGTGAACCATTTGGGGGAAAGCAAGCACTAAGTATTCAGTGTTTGAAAAATACCATAAAACATTAATGTGGAAGGATTAGTATATTTCATCGTAAATGAGCTTTTAACTTTTCCATGCATTTCCCTTAGAGTATTTTTAATTCAATCTTGATGTTTGGTTCAGCTGCTTTGGAGTTCTATTTCATTTGTTACTACTTTCCTCCAACTTGGAGTAATAAACATCCGACTGGCAATAATTGAAGTCATACCTATCTTTTGCTGGTGATTTGGTTAAAAAAAAACTGCCAATGAACATGTTCATGACTTCTGAACCTCTATATTGAAAACTGAATGCATGGAACATAGTGGAGGTCAAATGTCGGAGACATGATCAATAAACACATTTAGAAGACATCTGAGCTCTTGCTCTGTCCCTCACCACTGAGTCTAAGGGAAGTTCTGATTATCCTGGGATGAGAGGCGGGATACATTTCATATCTGGACCCTCAACATGGACCCATTCAGTTGCATGAGGCACTGACCTTCATTAAAAAGATAGATTTAGCTAAATATTATTTTTATTTATTTGTCTGTAAATTTATCTAAATGGGAAAAGCAGCAACAATTAAATTGGTGGTCCAAAGCAGCATAACCAAGATACAAGTTTAAATGTATTTCACCTGTTCTTAAATGTGTTTGACCATCAGGTACATTTAGAAACAGTTGAAAAGGACTTTGATGACACCAAATACGGAGACTGGGTGGTCAGGATTGGGCATCAGGTTCCACTGCTTGAGGCCTAGTCGTCACTATCGGACTGCTTCGCTTCACAGAATGACTGCAACAATGAGGTGTCAAGGTTGTTGAGAACCACACAACTGCAAAAACTTATTGTGATTGCAGAAATACGCGAGGCGCATCCAAAGCTCGGTCTGTGCCAAGTATGATTTGAGCTATTGGTTCAATCACCAGCTGTTGGATTATGATAGGGCAAAGAGGAACACAAAAGCAGCATTCCTTTTAGCTGTTATCCGCTAAATCAGCACCAGATTACCTGCATTAATCATCTTTAGAACTGTTTCAAAGTTCTTCAAAGCAAGACGACTGAACATTATTAGTAACCACAGCCAACAATGGATTATTCATAGTTTAGATGTCACACAGGTTGATGGGTAACAAGTGTGGTTTTACTCTATCCTATAAAGTACCTTTCCTGAACTCAGTAACACATCCTTTGCTAGGCTTGATGCATTTTGTATATGATTCATAGCTTTATTGAGTGAATTTACCACTCAAGTAGTTATTCTGTCTACAATACATACTGTATCCAATAACCTGTAGCTGGCCAAACATTACAGCTATCTTTGCACTCACTTGAGTCCTGTTAAATTCACATTCCAGATTTTGTGTTCTATAAACATTGCCTGAGGTGAAAATGTTATTTATGTCAACATCTTTCATGTCTGTCAACCTTTTAAAAAGATAGATCTTGTTTCCTCTGTTTCAAAGAAAGCCTGTTCAGTTCTTTGTAATCTTGGGTTTTACCTCCCAGAATAACAGTTTTGGTTTTATTCCAGTACATTAATGTGGGGAAAATTATAGAGAATACACTTTTTTTTTAGCTCATGCTGCCTTGAAAGTATATTTGACAAGGTTGGGTAAAATTTTGAAAAAAATATATTAATTGTTCTCTGTCCTTTGATTCACAAATAATTGTTTGTTACTGGTATGAACTAATATAACAGGAACATTGTGAGAAATGCCAAAGGAAATATTTTTCCTTTTCAAACCACCCAAACAGTTCAAATAATAACTGCTATAGTCTTTCTTTATTGTTAGTTATTTTCTCCACTCTGTTCTATTAGGGATGCAAAAGACTGAATCTACTGACAACATAGTTATCTACATGCTAAATGACATCTTTGTTAAAAGATGAACAGTGCTGTTTTGTACTCTAATTGCTTGAATACCATTTTGGGTGCATCTTTGATTAAATGTTCGAGAGCATGTTTGGTACAGTTTGACCGAGCTGGGATTCACTGGTTCTTTTGTTTTGTTGTGTTTTGGAAAATCAGGATATGTTCACAAGCAGTGCAAGATCTGAAGGCTAGAGGAAGTTAATTGAATTGTGGGACCAACAGAGCGCAGCCTTTTCCTTTTCACAACAGGCTGCTGAATGGCAGATGTCCAAAAGCATAGAGGAAAACAAGTATAAAAAAGGCAAATCCGGGAATGCAATAGCAGGCCACCAAAGCTATTATTCTAATGAAAGGATGAATATAATCAAGAGCCTTATTTTCTGCAGTTTACAAATGATTTAACTGAAAAACAGCATGGTTCAAGGCTAGCTTAACAGATAAAATTACAATGTGACTGAAATACATCTTTGCGTATTGATGATCCATCTACACTCTGGCTATCATCTTAAAGTATCACTATGGAACTACGAAGTAATTATTTACCAGTAATTTGTTAAAGCTCCATAATATTATTTTATGTTTTGGATCAACTCAAAGACAATTGTTATTTTAATGGAGAGGAAATTGCCGGTGGTGATTTACTTAATAGTAATTAATTTGAGAGGTTATGTTGGGATTACAAACATTTGGATTTTGGCATTATAGATAAACAGAGCCACATGATGATCCAAGGCCTTCTGTTGTGTGATCAGCTCCAATGGTGCCATTAACTCAGAAGATAAAATTATTGAACAAGGCTTTGTTCTATGGTCTAAAGCTGTTTGTGCCATTCAGAAGCAGCACAAGGTATAAGAAACATTAGATGTTTTAAACCAAGATAGAAAACTACACGAGGTTTCTTCTTGACTTGTAAAGTTTCTTACTTTCCATTATTATGAATGGTGGAAATATGATTCCTCCTCATTTCCATAAACATTTCTCCATTAACGTTTGAAAAGGAGATCCCAAGACTGCATATCTATACAAGGAATGGAACAAGTATTTTGTTGCATAAACCAAAAAAAGTGCAGAGACTAATCTAGCAAGTTCTTGCGGGAGCTGGCTCATACTGATCTGAGCTTAAGGAATGTGTTTTCCTCTAAAGTTATAGCTTACAATTGTCAAAAATATGTGAAAAACTATAACACTCATGTGTCAAACACCAGATTAAGTAACCTACATTTTTGGGCTATGTTCTTAGAAATTAGTCTGGAACTTTATATTTTAAAAACGGTTCTAAAAATTGCAAAACAGTGCATGGTAGCGTAGCAGTTAGCGCGACGCTATTACAGCGCCAGCGATCGGGGTTCAATTCCCGTTGCTGTCTGTAAGGAGTTTGTACGTTCTCCCGTGTCTGCGTGGGTTTCCTCCGGGTGCTCTGGTTTCCTCCCACATTCCAAAGACGTACGGGTAGGTTAATTTGGGTTTTAAAAAAATGGGTGGTGTGGACTTGTTGGGCTGGAAGGGCCTGTTACCATGCTGTAAATAAAAATAATCAAGAAAAGTAAAAAAAAAAATCAAAAAAATCTGGTCCTAACACTGACAATAGATGACAAATTTGGGCTCTTGTGGACGAATTCACAACAGTTCTAGAGTGGTAACCCACCAGGTTCTATCATTTTTAGTAAGTGGGAATATAGCCCAGGAAAGGGTTGAAGAGATTCCCTGAAATGAAAATGTAAATGAGAAGCTGGCAAATAACACTGTTTAAAAAAAGCTTAATGTAAATATTTGTTGTGACACTCTGTTATCAATGATCCAGCTTGAAAATGCCCCAGTCATTACTAACATTATTCTAGGGATCTTGGGTTGCCTTTACAGTGTCACAAATTCTATATCATAGGCCCACCAATGAATTACTTGTTTGTGATTTTTGAATTTAAGCAATTTTATGCTTTCAGGAATTAGAAATTCTCCTGTTGTAGATTACATGGTATAACGTATTACAGAAATGGCACCACAGCTGCACTTGATGCATATTCAAAACTTCAGTTTGACAGACAACAGTGGAAACTTCTGTATCCTGCTATATTGCTTTGAAATTATGTTAAGAGTTGAGATGAATGCTGCCTGCACTTGCTTAGTTTCAAAAAAAAACAATCCAAGTCAAGCTGTCAGTGAGAAACCCAGACTAGATTGATTAATCAGACTATTAGGCAAGATAAAGAAGTCTTCATTCCAGCAGAAATTCAACAAGAATGCTGTTTAAGGTCTTGAAAAGCATGAGGCAGAGACAATATTTGTTGAATTGCTCATTAGTATATCTTGCAAAAACTCACAATATCTTTGAGGTTTTGTGATGGAAGAGTTTTTGGAGACTGAGAAACATGGCTGCAATATTTCTCTGTAATCTTCAATTCTCTTCGTCCCTTGAATACAATTATAGTCCTGGAACCAACATAAGGATCCCACACTGAGAAATGCATCATTAAAAATCCAAAGAAAGCAATTTTATCCTAAAGCTTTACAACATATTGAACTGTTATAGAAAAGGTCATTACAATCAACTGTGGGATTGTCCTGTTGGTAGGTTGCTGTATATTACTTTTCTTGTGTGTGTATCTGTAGTGTGTGTGTAATCCACTAGGTTTAGCTTGAAGATAAGCTTGACAAATAGAGTCATAGAGCAATACAGCTCAGATACAGGCCCTTTAGCCCAACCAGTCCATGCCGACCGTGGTGCCCACCCAGCTAGTCACAATTTCCTGCATTCGGCCCCATATCCCTCCAAGACCCACCCCTCCATGTACCTATCCAAGTGCTTCTTAAATGATACTATTGTACCGGCCTCAACCACTTCCCCTGGCAGCTCATTCCATATACTCACCACCCTCTGCAATAAAAAAGTTGCCCACCAGGTCCCTTTTAAATCTTTTTCCTCTCACCCTAAACCTATGCCCCCTAATTTTGGACTCCCCTACCCTGGGGAAAAGACTGTTACCATCCACCTTATCTATGCCACGCATAATTTTAAACACCTGTAGGTTGCCCCTCATTCTCTTACATTCCAAGCAATAAAGACCTAGCCTGGCCAACCTCTCCCTATAATTCAGGCCCTCTAGTTCTGGCAACATCCTTGTAAATGTTTTCTGCACTCTTTCCACCTTAACTACTTCTTTCCTCTTACAGGGTGACCAAAACTATACACAGTGCTCCAAGTGTGGCCTCACCAATGACTTGTACAAATGCAACATAATGTCCCAGCTCTTATATTCAATGCCGTGACTGATGAAGGCCAGCGTGCTAAATGCCTTTTCACCACCCTGTCTACCTGTGACGCTACTTTCACCAAACTATGCACTTGTACTCATAGGTCCCTCTGTTTCATTACACTCCCTACTGCCCTACCATAGTACCAGTCCTATGCTGGTTTGACTTTCCAAAATGCATTACCTCACACTTATCTGTATTGAAATCCATTTGCCATTCCTCAGCCTCCTTCCCTAACTGATCAAGATCCCCCTGTAATCTACGATAACCTTCTTCATTATCGACAACACATCCTAATTTCATGACATCTACAAACTTACTGTTCAAGCCTTGTGCATTGGCATCCAAATAATTTATATAAATAACAAACAACAAGAGTCCCAACACTGACCCCTGGGGCACACCACTAGTCACCAGCCTCCGTTCCAAGAAACAACCTTCAACCACCACCCTCTGCTTCCTACCTCCGAGCCAATTTGGAATCCACCTAACTAGCTCTTCCTGGATTCCATGAGATCTAACCTTCCAGACCAGCCTACCATGCAGGACCTTGTCGAAGGCCTTGCTAAAGTCCAAATAGACAACATCCTAAAATTGTGGCATTTACCATCAGTGTGGTAGGCAGGTGATAATGCTGAGAACAATATCCCATTAACACCTAATGGTGTTTATGGAAACTTCTACACGCATGTAAATAATTTTGGTAGAAAACCTACATTTTATGCAATGTACATTTGAAACATGTCAAGTAAGAAAGCACTAATACAACAGTGAAATCGTGGGCAATCTTTTTGCCAAGGTACAGTGGACAGCCAGAGACTTTTTCCCAGTGCGACAATGGGACATAATTTTAAGATGACTGGAGGAAGGTATAAGGGGGATGTCAGGGGTAAGTTTTTTTTTCCCCACACAGAGAGTAGCGGGTGTGTAGAATGCACTGCCTGCAGAGGTTGTGGGGGCAGATACATTAGGGACATTTAAGAGACTCTTAGATAGACACATGAATGATAGAAAAATAGGGGGCTATGTGGGAGGGAAGGGTTAGATAGATCTTAGAGGAGGATAAAATGTCAGCACAACATTGTGGGCTGAAGGGTCTGTACTGTGCTGTAGTGTTCTATGGTACCCATTAAGTGTCAACTTAGTTCAGTCAGTTAAACCCTTAACTTTGGGTGAGAAAGTCACAGGAGCCTTACTATAGAATCTGAGCATCATTCCATGAGGAAGGTTCAGAGAAGTCCATGGAGATGCTGCAGCAAGATTAGATGCTCTAAAGTTTGAAGAAGCTAGTCAACTGAGGTTTAGTTTCAAATTCCAAGATTATTCTAAAAGAGGGAAAATGCATTCCTAAACAGGTATTATTATATACAACAAATTGTCTATACAGCTATTTAAAATTCAATAGAAAATGCAGGGTAGAAATTGCTGTTTTACCTACATAACTAAAGTAAATGAATTTTAAATTTAATTCAGTGGCGGTCACAAGAAGTTCTATATAAAATTCTGACAGTTGCTGGCCATCAGCTTTCTGCCCTAATATTTGTATGGATATCACAGCAGGAGCAGGTATTTATTAATCTTAACATCTTTTGTTTTAAATATTTCCATCTGGCTAGCAGAGCTGCATAAGTTAGGACATATTTATACAAGAATCTTTATCTATTATTTAGATGGACTGATTTATGAACTCTCTATTTGCTCCAGTAAATTACAGGAAATGACTTTTAAAATGTAGCCATACTCTCATAACTTAACTGTTGAAATTATGATACTGCATAAATAGAGAAATGGAAACTAATTCCAAAAATGACTCACAGTTATTGCACTCCCTTCCAAACTCAGTTATATCGGCAGAAGGGGTTTTTCCAACTCTACCTTTGCATTTTTAGTGCAAAGTCAAAGACCCATTATACTGCCAGTTTAAAAAAAACAGCATTTAAGTAATGTATGAATAAGGAAATATTACAACAGGTACAATCAACAACAAAGCCTCTTTCAGTTCCACTTTAATCCAATTTTATTGACAAAGAAAGGAAAATGTTATATTGAGATCTATGGCCTATAATTTTCAAAAGCCATATCAGACAGCAAAGGAAGCAGTACTTCATACTAAAATAGATCAGCAGAGGAGGATGTCATACTAAGCTCTCTCAATACAAAGTTATTACCTTCAAATAAGGTCTAAAAGTCAATCTATTTTTAAGGAAAACATTTAGCTTGTTGTGTGGTTCATGTGCTTTAATTGCTTCAAATTATAAAGAAAATAAACTCTATATCTATTTCTCCTGCATCTAATATTTTTCTCTTTTGCATTCTCATCCCTGACTGCATCACATAGTTCCAAATACTGCCACATACTTGCATGAAGGGGAAGTGAGATAAAACAAATTGTGGCTACAGTGTAACAACAACAACTTTTATTTACAAGTTAGCTTTAATGTACAGTACTAAGCCAAGGAAATGCTACCAATCCAATATGATACCAAATCAGGTAAAATGATATTAAGAGAGATGAGGTCAAAGAGGCAAGCTCCAAGGAGCATTTTAAAGAAGCAATGGCAAAGAGACAAACAAATTTTGGACATGAGTGAATTCCAGATTTTGCATTTTGCTCATTTTTGTGGTGACTTTCACCCTCACCCCTCATGCAATGAACAACCAAACAAACTGTGTGTTCAATACACAATATGCCTGATTTTAATTTCCAGTTACCACCAGATATTGTGGGTGAAAATTGTCCCCTTTGTGTTTAATGCAGAAACAGGAATAGACATGACCCCTGAAAGCCCTTCTTCCCATTAGCAGATCATGGCCAATCTGTGGCTAACTCCATATATTCATCTTTGTTTTAAAACTCAAAATAATGTTTGGTTAACAATAATCTATTAGTCTCATATATAAAATTAAAAGGCTAACCTGGAATCAATCTCCATTTGCCAGACAGTTATAAACTTCTGCTGCTTTTCGTAACCTGTCTTCTGAAAGGCTTCTTCCAATTTTTCTTAGATAACAACTCAGTGATGGCATGTACTATAAGGAAAGGTTGGACAAGCTAGCGTTGTTTTCTTTGGAGCAGCAGAGGCTGAGGGGAGACCTGATGGAAGTTTATAAGATTATAAGAGGCATAGACAGCTGGTATACTTTTCCCAAGGTCAAAATGTCTAATACCAGAGGGCTTGCGTTTAAGGTGAGGGGGGTAAGTTCAAAGGAGATGTGCGGGGCAAGTGTTTTTTTTACACAGAGAGTGGTAGGTGTCTGGAATGTGTTGCCAGAGATGGTAGTGGAGGCAAATACAAGAGAGGCATTTAAGAGGCTCTTAAATAGGCACATGAATATGCAAGAGAATGGAGGGATATGGACATTGTGTAGGCAGAGAGGATTTGTTTAGTTTAATTACTAGCTTAATTAGTTCAGCACAACATTGTGGGCCGAAGTGCCTGTTCCTGTGCTGTACTGTTCTATGTTCTATGACTCAGCCCTGGAAATATTTACTCATTTAATTTAGCAATTAAATAATCTTATTTATTTATTTATTTACAGGCATCGTTAGCCAAGCCAGAAGGTGGTGGTGAGCCATCTTCTTGAGTTACTACAATTCTTTTGATGGAGACACTCCCATGGCAATCTTGGGCAGGAAATTTCAGCTTGGACACATCATTAACTATGGAATGGCAATGCATTCACAAATCAGAATGGCACATGACCTGCAGGAACTGGTGGGATATGTCAGGCCTTGGGGTTATAGATTAAGGCATAATACAGTTATGCAGCTTCTAATGGTCCAAACCAGTTTGTGGATGTTCAAGTTTTGAGCTGCTAGATGTTCTGAATGTATCTCATTTAACAAGGTGGTCACAAGTTTGAGAGGTGCTGTTGGACCAGACTAGGCAAGTAATTGTAGAAGGTACACACAGCAGCCATAATGAGCCAGTGGTGGAGGGAACTGATGTTTAGCTGAGTGATGGGATGCCATTTCAAGGGGCCAAGTTGTTGAATCTTTTGAATGGTGTTGGAAGTGCACACATCCAGGCAAGTGGAGAGCATACTGCTAAGGTCCTGACTTCTGCCTTGCAAATGATGGAGAGACTTAGGGATGAAAGATGAGTCACTCACACAGGAAGTCCAGCCGCTAACATTGCTGTTGAAGCAATGGTGTTTAAATGGCCGATCCAGTTGTGTTTCAAAGAAATCACCTCATGACCTTCCAGGTTTTCTAACCTTGGTTTTTGTAAACTTTCCTCATAAGTTTAACCCCTTGAATACAGGAATCATCAAACCATGGAACAACCTTATCTACAGAAGAACAACCAAGAGCAACTCTAGACATTCTAATGAAGCTACAGCACTGGACTAAATATGTGATAAAAAGTGGAAGCAGTATGCTAAAGACCAAACAAAATGATGCCATATTTAATGGATCAAATCAAAACTCTGTTGTCCTGCCAGATCCAGTTGTGAATTTTGGTGGACAACTAAACAACCAGAAAAATCTAGTGGAGAGCAATCTTCATCTCCCCAATGCCAGTCACTTTAACTTGAACCACCCCCCCCCCCACTCCATCACTGATATGTCAGTCCTCGGCTTCAGGCATGGTAGTGTAGCGGTTAGTGTAACGCTTTACAGCGCCAGCGACCCGGGTTCAATTCCGGCTGCTGTCTGTAAGGAGTTTGTACATTCTCCCCGTGTCTGCGTGGGTTTCCTCTGGGTGCTCCAGTTTCCTCCCACATTCCAAAGACATACGGGTTAGGAAGCTGTGGGCATGCTATGTTGATGCCGGAAGCGTGGCGACACTTGCAGGCTGCCCCCAGAACACTATGCAAAAAGATGCATTTCACTGTGTGTTTCGATGTACATATGACTAATAAAGATATCTTATCCACTGCCAGGAGAATTCCAAGGGAAGACTGGAGGAACAGCACCTCATTTTCCATCTTGGAACCTTGCAGTCTAACGGAATGACATTGAATTCTCCCACTTTAAGTAATCTCCACACCCCTTGCCCAAACCCCTCCACCCCCCGCCCCCCCACCATGATTCTTCTCTTCTTCCCCATCCTGGCCTCTTTTTGTTCTACCCTTTTTTTTCCTTTCTCTCCTTACCTTTGACCCATCCCCTGGTGGATCTGCTCTCCCCTCCTCCCCCTCACCTGCCTGTCACTATCTCTTACACACATCTACCTATCACCACGTTGTGCCCACCCCACCTCCTCTCTTTTGTCCACCTGTCTCTGCTCTGCTTTTCCCTTCTACATATTGGGCTTCCCCTTTTCCTATCTTCAGTCCTGAAGAAGGGTCCTGACCCGAAACATTGGCCGCCTGCTTTTCTCCACAGATGCTGCCTGTCCTGCCGAGTTTCTCCAGCATCATCGTGTTTTTCAACCAGAAAAAGAGACTGTACATACAGCCCATTGTTATTGATGGTGGAACCCAGGATTTAAGTGCAAATGACAAAAATGAAGCTTTCGTGGCCATATTTAGCCGAAAGTGCTCAGTCTGGCCTGTCTTCAGCCAGGTGATTCAATCTACAAGATATCAAAGAACATCTGGATGCTCTACACAGAGCAAAGGAAATGGTCTCAATAATATTCAGATGTAGACCCGAGCGAGGACTTGTACTCCAGAAACAACCTCACCTTAGTTACAACACTGGCATCTACCTAATGAAGTGGAAAGTTTCTCATATTTGCTTTCATTGTGAAAGGCCAAACAAATCCAACTCGGTCAATTAATACCCCATCAATCTACTGTCAATCATCAGCAAAGTGGCAGCAGCACTTTCTTACCATTAGTCTGATCACCAATACTAAATCTTTCACCAGGGACACTTAGCTCTAACCATTATTAAAACATTACTCCAAACATGGACAAAAGACCTGAGTTTCTGATTTGAAATATGAGCAACTGCCCTTGAACATCAAGGTGCCCTACACATGCAGGTCAGAAGCTTTGTTTAGTTAGAAGGCAGCTCACTATCACACTCTGAAGGTCAATTAGGGATGGGCAATAAACACTGGTCTTTCCAGTGTGTCAACATCCCATGAAAAAGCTAAGAAATTGGGGTTTCCAAACCAATTCCTCCACCATCATATGCAATATGTTATGTTGGGGCTGAAGTTTCAGTTGGCACAATGACAATAGGTAGAGTCCTTCCTTCTGTGATATTGTCTTATTTGGCCCAAAACTGTTCCTCTTCCTCTTCTTCCAAATAAAACTTCAACAATGGGACACTAGACATGCCATTCATTCCATCCGGTGGTTCTGACAAAGGGTCTTCGACCTGAAATGTTAGCTGTGCCTCACTTCCCACAGATGCAGCCTGACTTGCCGAGTATTTCCAGCATTTTCTGTTTTTAATTTAGGTTTCCAGCATCTGTAGTTTTTTTTTGATTTTCATACCATCTACTTGGGTAGGAAGTGAACCTAAATACATATATATTCATAAAAAGAGTATTACAACATGAAGCACAGTAACAAACAGTGAAACAAATCTCAGGTGTGAAATTGAGACACAGAGACTGCAGATGCTGGAATCTGGAGCAACAAGCAAACTGCTGGGGGAACTCAGTGGGTCCAGCAACATCTGTGGGGAAAGGAATTGTCGACATTTCAGGTCAGATGCTGCTTGACCACGGAGTTCCTCCAGCAGTGTTTTTTATTGCTCAAAAGTAAAATACTTCATCAAACCAAAAGTTGTTGTCTACATTTTTGAAAGCTTTTTGATTTCAAAGTATACATAGAACACTACAGCACAGTACAGGCCCTTCGGCCCACAATGTTGTGCTGACATTTTATCCTGCTCCAAGATCTATCTAACCCTTTCCTCCCACATAGCCCCCTATTTTTCAATCATTCATGTGTCTATCTAAGAGTCTCTTAAATGTCCCTAATGTATCTGCCCCCACAACCTCTGCCGGCAGTGCATTCCACGCACCCACCACTCTCTGTAAAAAAAAAACCTACCCCTGACGTCCCCCTTATATCTTATTCCAATCACCTTAAAATTATGTCCCCTCATGTTAGCCATTATCGCCCTGGGAAAAAGTCTCTGACTGTCCACTCGATCTATGCCTCTTATTATCTTGTACACCCCTCTCAAGTTACCTCTCATCCTCCTTCTCTCCAAAGAGAAAAGCCCTAGCTCATTCAACCTCTCCTCATAAGACATGCTCTCCAGTCCAGGCAAAATCCTGGTAAATCTTCCCTGCACCCTCTCTAAACCTTCCATACCCTTCCTATAATGAGGTGACCAGAACAGAACACAATACTCCAAATGTGGTCTGACCAGAGTTCTATAGAGCTGCAACATCACCTCATGGCTCTTGAACTCAATACCCCGACTAATGAAGGCCAACACTCCATACGCCTTCTTGACAACCCTATCGACCTACGTGTACCCATGTAACTCCTAACAAATACCTAATACGTATTGCAGAGAGACAATGGGCAAGACATCATAAAATTACATTGTTGTTGTTTCTAATTTAAATCCTTCAAGCTGTTTCAGGCAAGTGGTTGAACTCCCATCTATATTATTCTGGGACTGGATAAAATGGGCAGAGAGGCAACATTCCCAAGGTTCCTGCACCTTGTCAGTGCATAACACCCAAAACCTATCTCTTGTGTTTTGAACAGAAAGACCAACTGTTTTTGGTTGTCGTTCATTTTAATTTTAAAATGTGACCTATTTTGATCCATTTTGACCAAAAAAAATTGCAATTTCACTTTGAACAATTTTAAAATGTTGACAGCCCTTTCTCGTCAAGCATTAGGCTTTTGTTTGGTATTTAAGAACAGAACTCAATTTTAAAATAGAGAAAAACACACTGTAAATTCTTTAAAACCCTCCTATTGTATTTCATCATAGCTCATTCACAAAGGCTCCATTCTCTAAGCAGCGGCTTTGTTTAAAGCTGGATCTTTAAAGATAGCATTGAGGCAACACAAAAGTTGCTCAGTCCCAGCTTTGTTTAGAAATTATCTGATGAAATCCTCACGGAGAAAATCATAGGAAGGCTTTCAATAAAATATATATGAAGTAACTTTTGCAAACCAGTACTACTGGTACAAAGTTTTGTGCAATGTGAACATGTTTAAGCAATTTGGATTCAGAGGTCTGTATGCTCTAAACAATTTTGCATCCTTAACAGACTGTAGGTTAAGTTGACCTTCAAAATTTGTAAAATCTACTTTATGAAACACTTTATGGCATATATAAGGAAACTCAGAATATGACAGAAGTAAAACAAGGCACATATTTAAATTAGTGAAATATAATCTTAGAACAGATATCTGAAGACATTTTTATACTCATTGTATGAAAAGCAGTCGGAGTGATCTTCCAGGTGAGATCCTACAATCAAAAGCATGATGGGAAACGTTTCCCTATGTTCTTTGTGACTCTTAAGAATTTGGCTAGCATGGGATTTTAGCTCATTTCCACACACACACACACACACACACACACACACACACACACACACACGTTTTCTTGGATGTTTTGCAAGAGAAACTAAATACAAGAAAAAAATCTGCCAACTTTGTATTCTGGGAATATCAACTGCAGATCAATTGCAAAGGACCAAAATTTATGGAGGGGAAGGAGAGAGGACATAAATCATGGCTATGTTTTTCTCAGTTTGAAACAGAACAATTCATTAATGCTTTGGTGCCAGACTGAAAATCTAACAGGTTTATAGGTGATTATGGGAGTCAGAAGAGATAGTGGAATGAGGCAGCTAGGTGGCAACAGTGTGCACTTTGATATTGAATTTGTGTCTGAAGATAACATAATTGGAAGGAACATGCAGACAATGAACAGTATGGTGCCAAGAACAGGTTATTTACAGAGTTCAGAAATGATAGCAGAGGATCAGAAGAGAACCCAGATTGGAGCTGCAGCCTAATGTGAAGATATATCTGGTAGTAAACACAATGACCTGTGTTTTGTAAGAGGCTGACAGCTCCACAAGTAGATTTGGGAATTCCAAACATGCATGCATGAATAAGGGAGTCCCAACTTCACTGACAGCTGCTTACTGCTATTTCTTCAACCATGGTCCAACATCAAACTCCTAGTAACATCATGTTGTAGCTGTGCAAAACACTGGTTAGACTGCACTTAGAGTCTTGTGCACAGTTCTGGTCACCACGCTACAGGAAGGATGGGGAAGTAACAGAGAGTTTGCAAAAGAAATTCACCAGGATGTTGTCTGAAATGGAGGGCTATATTTATAAGGAGAGATTGGATAGGCTGGTCTTATTCTCACAGGAACGTAGGAAGTTGAGTGGTAACCTTACAGAGGTTTTAAAAATTATGAGGGGCATAGATAGGATAGATATGTTTTTTTCCCAGGGCAGGTAAGTCTAGAACTACAGGGCACAGTTTTAAGGTGATTGGGGAGAAATTTAAAGGAGATCTGAGAGTAAGTCTTTCCACAGAGAGGATGGTGAACATCTGGAACAAGCTCCCAGAGGAGGTGGTGGAGGCAGATGCAATTACAAGGCTTAAGAGGTACTTGGATGGGAAAGGTGTAGAGAGGTACAGGCCTAATGCGGGCAAATGGGATTAGCATAGGTAGGCAACATGGTCGGCATGGACAAGGTGGGCTGAAAGGGTCATTTCTGTGCTCTACAATTCTCTGATTCCTCATGGAACCCAATGTAAGAGTACAAAGTTGTGGAGATCCATCTCCACTTACAGTGGGAAGTTGTGGAGATCCCTCTCCACTTACTGTCTGCGCAAACAACATGCAGCAGGTCTGACCAGGCAGTTTGTCTCCAATGATTCCACTGGAGGTTGAAGCCTCCATGGGACCAAGGTAACTGTCAGTATTTTTAGAATTTTGTTTTTATGGTCTGAGTTTATTTAAATGCTTCCAAATGTTTTAACTTTTTTCAGTATTTTAGAACTTTTACAATTTTTACAACCTATTATTGATTTAATTACTTTTAACAGCTTTGAATGTTTCTGAAGGACAGCTGGCTAAACCAGGGGCATGCCTTATATAGTAGTCAATACTTTTACAGATCTTTGGTGAGTGCTTCAGGAATTAGCCTGGTGAATCTCTTTTGGATTTCCTCCAGTGCTACTCTATCATTTTTTAGGTAAGGAGACCAAAAAGATAAAAGCAGAAAAAAGATTGTTAAAATGATACAGAACACTGATTGGACCAAACCTAAATTATTGTGCATTATTGATCTCTATGTTTTAGAAGATCAGTAGATATTTTTGCATGAGGGAAGAACTGGTAACTAGGATGATTCCAGAACCAAAGCGCTATTATACTTATTGTGAAAGACTGAACAGACGAGGATCTTATCTCAAACTTTTACTGAAGAAATCAGCCTACCTTAAAATAATGGAATCATTGGATTGGAGAGAGCAATGGAGAAAATACTTTCACTTGTTGGGAGGAGGAAGGAAATGGAATGGGGGGGTGGAAATTAGGAGGGTGGCAGTGGGGAGAACATAAATCATGATGAGTCATAATTATAAAATTATCAATGTGACATGACTCCACGTGACACGTAGTAAACACTTTCTTCAAAAATATCATTATTGTGATGTGTCACAAGTTAATTTGATATTACCTGTGAAGTTGGCCAGAACCCATGACACAAATTTTACTTGCTATACTCATGCAGAATATTGGAGAAATGCAGTTATGTCCTGCAGTATATCGTACTGGCAAAATTATATTGCACATCAGACTTTTTTAAAATGTGTTTAATATTCTGAAGTGTGAAAGAAATGCTATGAATAGGATGTCATTGTAACCTTGTGATATAACAGATATTTCACAATGTAACGTTATCTGCTTACTTCTACTTGTAGATTATGTACAAGTGCACAGCTGATGTCAGGGTGAGGTTTAATGTTTGAAGATGCATCTGAGATAACACTGCACTCTGTCAATTTATGCATTTTACAAATAATTCTCAAGTGAATTTACAGTTGATGTTGTAAACTTAAAATCAGAAACTCCTGCATAAGTAAGATTCAGAAGTTCTTTTCTCCATTTATCACATTATTAGGTGGCTTAACATAGATTCAAGGATATTATTAAGATGCTAAAATGTAGCTTAGATTTAATATATTTTCCTCTTTTTAACATCTGTTTATCAAATATATATAATCTGACAGTTCCAATTAGTTTGTTCAAAAGTTGCCTTGTTGAAAATGCACAAATGATACCCTGCAGTGAGCTGTGAAACAAAATCCATTCTACTGAACACAGTACAGATCTTACTGATGGTGGAACAAGTTCAAAGCGTTATATAGCCTCTCTGGCAATTCTTGTTATCAATCTGCCTCAGCAGTCAATCACAACTGTATTCTCACAAGCAGTATATACAAGTAAAATGGATGCTTCAAAAAAAATTTAACACACTAATTAGCATATTTCAGAATACCAAGATTGTAATTTACTCATAATTAAAGACACATCTGAACTATAATAGATTAAAAAATAAATCAGAAATAATTTTAATATGTAATCAGAACGACAATCCACATACATAAGAATTTAGATCCAGAGAATGTGGAAAGCACTAGTTGTGACTTAGTACACCATTAAAAACACAGATCCCATTGCAACAGAATGTAACATTCACCATATGGCACAGTAAAACTAGTTCATAAATACTTTAAGCTTACATAAATTTAACGTTTCCCCTGATTCTACTCGAGAAGGCTGCAAAACAAGAGAGCTGGTGGAAGGGTTCTGAATCATTGCCAGCAACTTGAGATTCCTTGACTATATAATCTGGGACATTATATAACATTACTCAGGACTGCATTCCGTAGGGATTCAGATAACAAAGCCTTGAATTCACATAGCACCTTTTTACAATCTCAAGGAGGTTCCAATTTCTCCACAGGCATTAAGTGTGTGTTTTTAAATGTACACACGGATTCGGTACAGAAACACAACACGGCAAGAATCCACAGAGAACACTACGAGAGTATGCAGATGACTTGTTTTAGCATTTGCTCACTTTAAAAAAGTGTAGTATTTTTGTGGTACCCCCTTACTCGTTATAGAGTCATAGTGCAATACAGCACGGATACAGGCCCTTCGGCCCAAACAGTCCAAGCCACCACGGTGCCCACCCAGCTAGTCTCAATTTCCTGCGTTCGGCCCATATCCCTGTAAACCCTGCTCCTGCATGTATCTATCCAAGCGCTTGTTATACTAATAAAGATGTCCCAAGCCATATTATTCCAATGTACCTATCATATGTGAATTATTCGGGCACAAGTTAAAAAGCAGCATTTTTTAAAAGAATGTTGTAAATTTACATAGTTCCTACGGCATGTTTATATTCTAGAAAACTACAATACCCGGTTTCACCGCCCCAGACGACCCCCTCCTCGGCCCGCGTGATCTGCAAGGGCAGCAGTCGTCAGCCGGACGCAGTGCGCGTTACCCGGCGTCAGCGAGCATTGTGAACTGCGAAACCGGCGGAGTTTACGGTGCTGATCCAAATTAGGAATGGATTGCTCGTCACTTAAAGAAATCCAATCTTCTTCATTAGCTAGCATGGCACGAGTTTTAAAATAAAACGACGGGGGATATCTTAGAGGGGCTGCATCGACCTAACATTGCACCAGTCATTCATGGAAATCAATCAGTTTAACGAGGGGTGCAGTCACACGAACTTTGGTCGCATTTCAATTAGAAATGTATAGCGGGGCCGATACACTGCAGCAAGTGGAGTGGGAACGAGCGAAGGGGAGAAAGGCTGGAGCAGTCAGTGTGCAGAACAGGCTTTGCAGCTTCATGTCAGTTACAATCGCGCCTCTCTGAGACTGCAGTGGTTTCAACCTTGCATAAGGATTTTACAGCACATTCGGCCTTACTGGTTCATGTTTCTCACAAGCGTTCTCCTATCTGATGTCCTCACTAATATTACGCAAGAGCAGCGAGATGATAGCAGCGCTGGCGGAAGGGAGACAGATTTGTGACAAACTGTATTTGCAACATATGGTTGCAATACGAAATACAAACACGTGATTTAAAAGAGAAACTGTTGAAGTTGTCGAATGCGTTGCGCAGACCCGAGGGGGGAAAACAAAGTACATGCATCAATTCTAATATTATCTATTACCGCCGAGCGGAAAGCGCTAATCCGGCAAAATATGATATAACTGCTGGCTCTAGAGGAAGACAAATTCTCACATGATTATGAGCATGAAACTCAAGCCTGTGACGGTGGTCGAGATCTATTAAATTAAACGATCCCGACAGTTAATATCCATCACAGGCTGACCTCATCGAGATATCAGAACCTCAAGCAAGCAATCTTTATGGGGAAAAATAACATTTTAAGTAAGATTTTTAAGTGCACATTGATTTTTATTAATCACGAGGCATTACAATCTTGTTTTGTTGCAATTTTCACAAAGTACAAACATATAAATTACTGATTTAAGTAGTAAAAGCATTACATGGATGAAATTTGGCAAGAGCCGAGCTACTAAATCGCTAACGCTTGGAGCATCTGTTGTGCGATCCGACAACGTCTAGAAAGGAATCTTTTTAACTGCAAATTGCATCTTGTATTTTAATAATTCTGTAAGCAGAGTAGAAAACAACGGTTAAATTGCAGCTGAGTTGCACTTATATCCATATCTCACTTCAGTGATGTCCAATAAAGGAAATGGCAGTTCCCTTTCCAACGCTGCGTTCTCCCATGACTTGGATGGAAGGGCAAGATTCCGCCAACAGTTTCCATCCACGACGACCAAACATCCAAGCACAGAGCAACATCTCACATCAGTATTTATTCCTGGTTTGCGCCAGTCAATGCGTAAAAGTTTCCCCCTTTGAAAATAGATTTCTTTTTACAAAATACAGCTTTTTAAAAAAAACTTCATTATGAAGCACAGTACTTTTAAGGGGCGGGTCGGTGCCCCGGCGATCAGTGGGCGGAATCCGAGTCGCTCGAGTCCAAGCTATATCTCAGCTTTGAGTTGCTTAAAGTTGCCTTCTGGGCACGGGAGTTCTGCGCGCTCCTCCGGAGACACTCAAGCGACTGCAGGAACGACTTCTTGGCTTTCTCCTCCTCTAGGGCCGAGACCCCTTCCTCCTCCACCTCTTGGATTTCATCGAAGGTGACCGGCTGCGTTTTGAACCTAGCTTCCCGGGGTCTCCTCTGCTTCAGCTTGGATTTCTGCAGCTGGCGCCGGAGCGACTGCGGGAATTCCTCCGTTATCCCGGCGTAGTTGGGCATCACCGCCTGGTAGCTGGTGCAGATGCCCACCACCTCGCCCTGCTTGCCCGCTGCCATCCGTTTCACAGCACCAGCTTCTGCTCTGCTCTGTCTTCGCTCTCGCTGAGTTGCCGCAACTTTGACTCAGTCTGCGTTGAGAGAGACCCTTTATACAGAGACTGCGGCCCACGTGTGCGCAGACTCTGATGACAACAGTTGCCTTTTAAAGCGATCCTATCCTGCCCGCACACCAGTTTTTTTTGGGCTGACGTACTAGAAATGAAATGATTTTAATAATCCCTTGCCTGCTTATTTCCGGATGCACCTTTTCCGAGAGCTCCCCGCTTTCCCCGGAATGGATTGACTATAATACTGGGGTTAACTAGAGCTGCAGAGCGCGGTGTTTCAAAGATCGCTTGCTTGCAATGTGTGGCGCACACGCTTCGTTAACTAAATTGAAGGTGTGCAACACAGTAACGTGGGAGAGGGAGGGTAGTAAAATAATAACCATTGCAAGAGTCAAACTGAAGCCGTTCAGCCAGGTCGGATCAAGTTGATGGGATCTCATCCCTTCCAGAATGCGTTTCGGTGTTCACGTTGCGGCTCCCCGTGGTTTTACTGTGAGGGGATTTCGCGGATGGTCTGACCAGAAGCAATGGTGATTGGAGCAACACCGGTACAGGGGATTATTTCACTGCAGGGAAACATTATTGTTTATCGTATACAGGCCGTCCCCAGGTTACAAACGCCTGACTTACGGACACCCCCTCCATACGAACAAGATCCCATAATATAATTAAATTCCAAACTCTGACGTACGCACATAGGCTTGTCCCTCCAAACGGCAGAACTAGTTTCCTTTTTCTTTCCAATTCTAGTAATTGTTCTTTCTTACCAGTTTTGTGTGCTTTTGATGCCATTCATTGCAATACTGTGGAGGTAGGGTTACTGGATCGAGTGAATTTTGTGTATTTTCCGACTTGCAGACAAACTCGATGTATGGACGTCTGTAGGAACGGAAACGTTCGTTACCAGGGGATGTCCTGAAGCATTGTCCAGGGTAGATCAGAGAGTGCCTTGTTTTAGAATGACAGAAGTTTTGTTTTGCCAAGTAAACAAAAATATGTTCGACTGTCCTAAAAGTTTTCCTTTTCTAATATGCTTGTTCCCTGGTTAGCCAAAATTTTTAAAGATGCTCTATCAGTAGGTAAACTACCACAATCTCTGTATGAAGCAACTATTTCCTTAATTCTTAAAAAGGATGAAGATCCCACTGATTGTGCATCTTATAGACCTATTTCTTTATTAAATGTAGATTCAAAAATATTTTCCAAAATATTGGCCTTTAGATTGGACAAATTATCTCTGAAGACCAGACAGGATTTATTCAGAATCGTTATTTACATTTTAATATTAGGAGATTAATGAATATGATATATACCCCTTCATCCCAAATTCCAGAATGTGTTCTTTCATTAAATGCTGAAAAGGTGTTTGACAGAGTCGAATGGGAATATCTATTCATTACACTTCAGAAATTTAATTTTAGCCCTAAATTTATATCTGTGATTAAAATGATTTATTATACATCTATGGCTTCAATACTTACTAATAATCAAAGATCTCCTTTGTTTAGGCTTTTTCGAGGTAGTAGACAAGGTTGCCTGTTAAGCCCTTTATTATTTGATATTGCTTTAGAACCCTTGGCTATTGCATTCTGGAACTCTTCAAATATATGTGGCGTTACTCGTGGACAGAAGATTCAAAAGATATCTCTTTACGCAGATGACCTGTTACTTTATATTTCTAATCTGGAGGAATCTATCCACGCAGTACTATCACTACCAGGTCAGTTTAGTGTTTTTTTCTGGCTATAGATTAAATCTTAATAAGAGTGAACTTTTTCCATTAAATATGCAAACCCCAATTTATAGGCAATTACCTTTTAGATTGGTAACTGACTGTTTTATGTATTTAGGTGTTAAAATTACCAAGAAACATAAGGACTTATTTAAAGCTAATCTATTGCCTTTAATTGACCATGTTAAACAATTATTTACTAAATGGTCCCCTCTGTCTTTATCATTGGTAGGCTGAATTAATGCGGTTAAGATGAATATTCTACCAAAATTTTTATATTTATTTCAAGCGATTCCAACTTTCATCCTGAAATCTTATTTTGACACTATTGATTCTAAAATTCTTTCATATATTTGGCAGAATAAAAACCCAAGATTAAGTAAGAAATATTTACAAAAACTAAAAAAGGATGGTAGTATGGCCCTGCCTAACTTTAGATTATATTATTGGGCAATTAATATCAGATATTTAATTTTTTGGACACAAGATTCAGATGTAATTCAGTGCCCTAAATGGGTACACCTTGAGCACCAATCAGTACTTGAATTTTCATTAGTTTCTATTTTAGGAGCTTCACTCCCTTTTGCACTTACCAGATTAAGTAAACATATGGTTAACCCAATTGTTAAACATACAATATGAATATGGTTTCAATTTCATAAATTTTTTGGATTGAATAAATTTAACCTGTAAGTCCCATTCAATCTAATTTTTTCTTTCATCCATCCGGAGTTGACTCAGCTTTTTCTATATGGAAAAGGAAGGGAATAGTGTGTTTTTGTGATTTATTCATTGATAACTGTTTTTCATCTTTTGAACAATTGTCTAACAAATACAATTTGCCTAGATCACACTTTTTTCGATATTTGCAGATTAGAAACTTTTTAAAAGCTACTATACCCTCTTTTCCGACGCCTTACAAAACTGAAATTATGGAAAAAATTTTAGGTCTTAATCCTTATCAGAAGGGCTTGATAGCAATAATCTATGATTTAATTATGAAAATATGTCCAGAATCACTGGACAAAATCGAGAATGAATGGGAAAGCGAACTCCAGACATCTTTACCTACAGAGACTTGGAAGAAAATTCTTCATTTAGTTAATACATCTTCAATGTGTGCCAGACACTCTTTGATACGGTTTAAGGTAGTTCACAGGACCCATATGTCAAAAGATAAGCTAGCTCGTTTTTATCACCATATAAATCCTATATGTGACAGATGTAAATCGAATGTGGCTTCTTTGACACATATGTTTTGGTCCTGTCCTCTTTTGGAAAAATATTGGAAAGATATTTTTAACATTATTTCAAATGTATTGAAGATTGATTTACAACCTCACCCTTTCACTGCAATTTTTGGATTACCAAGGATAGAGTCTGGCCAGTTATCTGCTTCCGCTAACTGTATGATTGCCTTTGTTACATTAATGGCCAAATGATCCATTTTGCTTAAATGGAAGGATCCAATACCCCCTACTACTTTTCAATGGTTCTCTCAAACTATATCATGTTTAAACTTGGAAAAAATTAGGAGTGGTACTATTGATCCGTCACTTAAATTTGAAGATATTTGGAGTCCATTTATTCAATATTTTCACAGGATATAGATCCCCTTTCAATAACTTTCCAACTTAGAGGAACGGAGTTGACGACAGAATATTGCTCTGTTTCTACTGAGAAATTTTAGTCCAGTTTATTTTTGTTTCTTTTTTTGAAATTTTTCTGTTTAGCTTAGTTTGGTTTGATATATTGTTCATAATTTTTCTTATTGATTTGGGTTTTTTTTCTCTTTCTTTTTTTATTTATATAATAAATCTTTTTCTTTCCTTTCTTTTATATTATGTTAATTTACTGAGATAGTTGGATCTACAGATTTTTTTATATTTTATTGTTCTTTATGATTATCTATGCCATGATTGTTCTCCTGATCTCTTTGTATTACACGTACAAACATTGATGTTATATATTAATCTGTATTAATTTGAAAACTAATAAAAGATTGAAAAAAGAAAGACTGTTCTAAAAGTTCTGGTGCATGTACCGTCCCCTCTAGATAGAAAGTATAATTGTGTTGTGTTTGTGGCGAATTTTTCTTATGTATTCCTCAGGTCAATCTTAAACATGAATATTGAGTGCTAACTATTAATTGTCTGATGGTCTACTCGGCAATGTAGCTGGGGCCAAGAGTGTAAATATAAGCTTTTTGTAAACATTTTACCCTGTTAATTGATAACCTGTTCTTGAAATTCAGCGTCATATTTTGTTAATACCGTACATATATGGACAAAGGGAATTTCCTCTGGGTATTCATTAACCTCTATTATGCTAGCAGCACATTCCTTGCAGCACCTTACATCAAAAAATGATGTTCATGTGTATTTAAGGAGATCCCCTGTCCACATGGACAGTTCATTAGCTTTGTTCAAATCTTTCTAGCAGGAGAATCCGCCAGATGTGAATGGAAGCTTACACTTCATTCCTATCTGAGAAGACCATATTTTAGTTAATACCATGTGGCAAAAGCCAAAGCTCAGGGCTCTTGCTTATCAGGGCATATTTGATATTCCATTGTATTTATGGTTAAAGGAAGAACAAAAGAAATGGCAGAAAGACAGCTGTGAGATTGCACCTCAGTAATATGACCTCAGTCAAGTGACCATTTTAATTGTGTGCATTATAACTGCAGCTGTTGGCACGGAAGCTTGATACAACCCCACCTTCCTCAGTTTCCAATAATGTAGTGAGGTCTCTTCACTTCCAAGATTCTGGGTTGTGCCTTTGTCATCACATTTCATGAGTTTCTGCATTGTTTTCGAAGCATCCGGGTGTGGCACTCTGAAGCAGCAATCTTTATAAAGCTATGTTACCATTCATTTCACCGCTAAAGCTCTTCCTTCAGAATTTGCATAATTTGAGTCTGCAAATCACCAGATGATGGTCTCAGCTTCCTTCTCCTGCATTTGGCTTTAGATGTGATCTTTGTATCATTCTGGACAAAGCAAGTCATCTTCACATCATTCAGACTGTAGTAATAATCACTTCTCAGTACCTTGCTCACCAAATCTGTTTTCTTTCATAGCTAAAAATATCATGATTTGCTCCTTTTAACACATCCATGTTAACCTGAAGTTGTTGCATTGGCTTCTTCCCAACCATCATTTGTTGTTACAGTTATAGGTGTCACATCAAACTGAGTTTCAGGAAGGTATAAAGGTGGGATAGTTTGAGAACCTTGAGTCCATGTAATAGAAGGCCAGCTTAAATGAAGGTAGGATCACACCAACTCACAAGCTACCCATAAACCCATTCCACCTTCAAAGAGTTTACAGTTCCCTCACTGATATCAAGTCACATCAGAATCCACAAAATCAGAGTGAAAGCAAGTCAGCCTCGATCCCAAGGGAAGAAGAAATATCTGCCTGTACAAAGTAATGTTCTCTGTTCTTCACTCTGGGTTTCTGGCTCCATTAGGAATTTAGAGGCATGGTGAAAACAGCAGTGTCAGCAAACAAGAAGGAAATGTCATAATATTAGAGAGCTTTAGGAAAAAACATGCACAATTGGTCAGTCTTTTAAACAAAAGTCATGCAATAGTTAATTTATCTTTACTGTACCTCTGTACTTGTATCATGAATTGGCTAATTGATTCAACATCAGTTATTTGCTCCGGAAGCATGTGCTAGGATGGGTTGCTATTTTTCTGAATTTGAACCAAGTATTTGAATCTGGTATTGAACCAAGGTCTGGCTGACAGTAATCAGATGGTTTCAATGAATCACTACAACTTACAGCATCTTAGGTCAGATCCTGTTTATAACTTCCATTCAACACTAAGTTTTCTAACATCATCTCCATATACAAAGGAAATTTTATTGTCAGTAAGACTATCACATTATCACCTTCATTATAAAGAACTTGCTTTGAAAAGTAGAATTTGATCATAATAGGGGTGTTTCCACCAATAAAATATTACAAACTTTCAACAAGAAAATCAAAATGTTTGAATAAATACCCACAAAAAATCCCCAGGCTATCCATATATGGCTTTATTTCATCTTCATATTATTATTGCTGGTTATTGATGTTAACAGGGATATTCTTTTGATGTACACAATGTTTATTAATAAACTAGAAAAAGGAGAACACGTTTAACATCGTGAATTAATTCAGCCCCCTGTCAGTGAAGAGGAATGTACATTTCATTGACAGCAGTGTTCTGGATTTGTCAGCTTGCTAAACCTATCTCCTCTCTCACATAGATATCACATTACCAAAGGAAATCACCCGAATTACAGTAATAATGTCAGCATCTAAAATTAATACTCTTACAAGAAGACACTCTGGGGGGCTTTCTTAGTTACTATCATCACTGACCCAATACCCATAAATAATTGGAGAATAGATGATTAAAACATTCAAAACTAGTCTACAAAAGAAAATTGCAAAAAAATATACTAATTTGCTCCCATTCAGGCCAAGATGAAAACTGTTTGGCTGATATCTGTATTAATCAGATGGTTTCAATGAATTGCAATATTTTAAATTAGATATATTTTTATTCTGAAACTAAAAATATTCTTCTAGATTGTGCTATGAAATACTTAGAAATGGATTCTATTAATTACAAACAAAACCTTTAACAGGACAAGAGCAATCAGCATTTTAAATGTGAACATATTTTACAGATAAATTCTCCCACATTTTCTCTTTGTAGCATAGCTTTCGCTCTTTATAATTTATCAAACTTGAAAAATAAATAAAATTTTCAAATCTGTTTTCACAGTATTTTCCACACCTGCTTTTGAAAAGAGCTCCATCTATTGTTCAAGAGAAAGAATTCATCTTTTCTAAGGGTACCGATGCTCTATTGCAATCTTCCACTATGATTCAGTTAAACACTCTAAGCAATTACAAGCTGTATTTCTCTTTCTCAGCTTCTGACATACTACAGACCTCTTGATGCTGCAGTTGAATATACAAAAAAATACAACATAGATAGACAGACAGATTACTACAACAGAGAGAAAGTAGAGCAGTGGAAGTGTCTTGATTAAAAACACAATAATGCTGGAGGAACTCAGCAGGCCAGGCAGCAATGCTTTTCTCCACGGATGCTGCCTGGCCTGCTGAGTTCCTCCCGCATCACTGTGTTTTTCATCTAGATTCCAGCATCTGCAGTCCTTTGTTTCTCAAAGTGTCCTGATTGCTGTAATAAAGAGACTCTTTTGGTGGCGTGAGATGGAGTAGGTCGTATCTTGGCTCTGCTCCACTCACCTTTTAATTTCTTGTACACCACCCTTTAATAAGACTTTTATAACACTTTTACAAGACTGAATTTGATTCTTAATTGCCGGAAATGAACACCAGAGCTAAAGCTGCAGCTGATGGTAAGGGTAATGGAGACCCTCAACTTACTTTGGAAGCTATTTCTAAGCTGGATTGCTGTAATAAAAACAAAATGCTGGGGATACAGCAGGTCAGGCAGCATCTGTGTAGAGAGAAACAGGGTTAATGCTTTCTGTGCACAGGGTTGTCAGGAAGAGAAATCGTTGCTATTGACACTATTGTTATAATTGCTTAGATATATGGAATCCAATAAGGGCAGTCATAGCATCATAAAGTATGGAAACAGATCGTTTGGTTCACCACATCCACACCAACCAGTGGGCACCCATCTGTATTAATCCCATAGTTTTTAATGCCTAGGTGATTCAAGTGCTCATCTGGACACCTCTTAAATGCTGTTAGCAATTCTGCTGGACAACAGAAGAGGTTTTGAAATGAGATGACTGTTGTCAAACACTGTATAAGGGTAAGATGACCAGTAGGATAACCTGGGCTGATTCATTGCTGTGGAAGAGGCACATTCCTAATGAAAGAAATTCCGATGTGAGAATTTGGGGCATAAGACAAAATAAGATACCTTTATTAGTCACATGTACATCAAAACACACAAAGAAATACATCTTTTTGCATAGAGTGTTCTAGGGCCGGCCCGCAAGTGTTGCCACGCTTCCGGCACCAACATAGCATGCTCACAGCTTCCTAACCTGTACGTCTTTGGAATGTGGGAGGAAACCGGAGCACCTGGAGGAAACATGATACAGGGCTTCAGAAGAAAGGTTGGAGATGGAGTGGTACTTCAACAGAACAAAGGAAATGAAGGTGGCTTCATTTTTGAAAACACATTCTTAGAGGAAAGGAAATCACCTAAAAGATCAGCTAGAACGGAAGTGGGAGAAGTTGGATGGGTCTCACAGAGAGATAGAAGAAAACATAGATGAAAATACATGTGAATGATGGGAGAAAGCCTGCAGAGAGGCTTGGCTTCATGGGCAAAGGGAGGAGGATGTGGGGCTGTTCAATCAGATGCATGCTGGAAGTGGACATAGGATAAGACATTTTCAATCATTGTTACAAATGTAGTTCAAGGAAAATAAAGGAAAGTACACATCCAGTTCATTAGCACCCGTGAGGAAAAACACAGACAACTGTACAAATCACATATGCCAACTGCTTAATGGAGAATCAGGGATCTGATAAGTGATCATGTCAGTGAGATAAGAAAAATACATTAGTTTTGTTTAATTTGCATGTTTAGGGATTACATCCAAAACATTTTGGACTGGTGAATATTTTCAGAATTATTGTATCAGAAGTCCAAAATGTGTATTTTTTTAATTGCATGTGTTAAACAACTTTATCATGTTGAAGATGATGTTTAGTTTTATTGAGAAAACATACATTTTTTGAGGTTTGCTATTGCTCCTGCCAGAAAGGACATAAACCACTATTAATAAATAAACAAATTTAGATAACATGATGGCTTAAAAGTGTCTGGATTATTCTGCTGCTAAACCAGCAATTTCCAGAAGACATAGCAGAAGACAGAATTTCCTGAACTAAAGAAAACCTTGATGCTTGGAGCTCTCATAATGCTTTTAATTAAAATAGCTTGTACACTGATACTTTTGAGAATGCCAAGAATGAAGTCACACTAATAAGCTGAGAACTGAGCAATATGAGCATGCATGACTCATGTTGCTACTGCTCAGTAAACCTTTTTAAGTGCATAACCAAGCAATGAATGATTGCATTTTATATCATGTGAGAGTAATTTGATGATGATTGTCAGCTGTTGCAACAACTTTTAATGTGGAAATTCAGCAATGACGTGATCATAAAATAAATATGACCCTCAATATTCCAGTCCAATTTTTAAAAAAAATCAACATTTCAATTCTGCTTTGAATCAGCTAGAGTCATCAGAGGGAGCACAGCCAAGGTTCACCAGATTGATTGCTGAGATACTGGGTTTGTCATATGAAGACAGGTGAAGCAGACTAGGCCTGTACGTTTAGCGAATGAGAGGCAATTTCATTGAAAAGTACTAAATCCTGATGGGACTTTGTAAGGTAATTTCTCTTGGTTTGGGTGTCTAGAACCAGGAACCACAGTCTTAGGATATGCAGTCAGCCATTCAGAACGGAGATGAGAAGAAACTTCTTCATCCAGAGGTTAATGAATCTTTGGAATTCCCTACCCAAGAGTGCTATGTAGGCTCAGTTGCAGTGTACGTTCTAGAATATTTTAGATGTTATGGATTAGTGCAGGAAAGGTAGAAGATCAGCTATGCTCTTATTGAACAGCAGAACAGGTAAGGGGAATAAATATTGGATATTTAATGCTCCTGTTTCTTACATTAAGTTCAGGTAACTAGAAATCCCAACATACTAAATCCTTCAGAAAGACTGGGCATTTAAAATGTTTATTATCAAGCACATTCTGCCAGAGCTCCCTAGTGTGCGGGAGATCCGTTCATTCTTTTGTCTGCCTGGGTTAATATTTAATTTCTCATTGGCTAAATTCAGACAGTTTTATGCTTGAAATGAGGAATATTACCAGGAAAATATTTAAATATTAAAACAAACCCCTTGCTACAAGAATGGGAGGACAACTGCAGTGGACGTTCTAATTTCAGCTGCAGCTTGAAGTACTGCAGTATGAATTTAAAGCCTGAATTCAAAATACCTGTATTCCTGTTTGTAACATGGTTAAATAGCACCACCACCTTTTAAAAATTAAACCAACACAAAAACTAATTACAATTAATTTCCCACTATTTTTCAGCGTACAATGAGCATTTTACTTTAGTGTAATTGATTAGTTTGTAGATTTATTTAACTTGACAATATGAAGAAGCTAAGTCAATGGGAAATATTTCATAATTAACTAAATATTGCTTTTGTTTCAATTGCTGACTCGAACTGTTAAGCTCATCATCCTTTTAAATTCTAAAACAAAAATAAGTCAGTGCCAAATGTCTATAGTCCTTTGATTTTATTTTACATAAGAAATGAGAAATAGAAGTAGGAATAAGACAAGTTGGCCCCTTGTGCCTACTCTGCCTTTCCTAAGATTATGGCTAACCTTTTACCTCAATGCCACCTTTCTGCACTAATTGTACATCACTTGATTTGTTTAATATCTAAAAATATCTCTGTCTTGAACATATTCAACTGACTGAGCCTCTACAGTCCTCTTGAGTGGTCAAGAAATTTCTTCATTTCTATCCTGAATGGCTGACCCTTTATTTTGAGAACAAGACACTGATGCTGGATCCCCAGCCACAGGAAACATCAATTCCACATATGTCCTGTCAAGTCCCTTAAGACTTTTGTTACGTTGCAATGAGGTCAACTCCCATTCTTCTAAACTCAATAGTGGACAGTTTGTGCAATCTGTTATGAAAAGTGCACCATTGCAGGAATCTGCTTAAAGACGGGTAAAATCAGGTGGATAAAGGTAGCCCAGTGGAAGGGTTTACATAGTTTTGGTTTGGAAGAGTTTCTTAAAACAGCACAATCTGCAGCCAACCAGAGAGTGGGCTATAGTAAACATGATGTTGTGCATTGAGCTAGGATTTAGTAATAAAGTCATTGTGAAGGCACCCCTGATCCTGATGGATCTTGACAGAATGACAGAAGAGGTTGTTTCCTTTTATGCAAAAATCTAGAGCGAGGGATCACTTTTTACAAATAAGGGGTCACACATTTCAAACAGAGATGAAGCAGAATTTTTTCTCTCAAAATATCATGAGTCTTTGGAACTGTTTTCCTCAAATGACAACGGTAGATAAATTTTGATAAGCAAGGAGTGGAAAGTTTACTGAGAACAGGCAGGAATGCAAAGTTGAGGTTAAAATCACATAGGCTGAGATCTTACTGGATGGCAAAGCAGATTCAAAGGGCCAAATGGTCTAATGCTGTTCCTAATTCATATATTTGTTTGTTTATATGTATCAATCTGGCATAAGTATATGCTTCCTAAGGTAGAGAAACCAGACCTGTGAGCAATGTGGTCTCACCAGTGTCCTACATAATTAGAGCATCAGCAATAGACATTTAAAATGACATGATTTATACACAGTTGACTGCACTGGGAGCATTTAAAAATTACAGAAAAAGCCAGGAGCTATAATGTAAATATAGGATGCTCTCAGCCAAGAACTGAACTTGTCATTCTTACTGATCTGGGAAGATGATTCTTTAAAAAGTCAGGATGAGCTTTGAAGCTCAAATTAATTTTGCTCATTTGCATTTCACCCACAGAAGCCAAACGGCTGCTGCTGCAGAACACAAAGAACTGAGCTTGCAAAAGAATGAAATTGCCTAAATTTAAGTGTAGTTAATTAAATAATGGCACAATTCATTGCGAAAATGTCATCTCCTAAAATGATCACATTTAAACCAATGTAAAATCGAAACCTTTGCTTTAGTTTTCACTCCTAATCAAACTTTGGAAAAGTGAAGGTTTATAGTCATATTTATTAATTGATTAGATTCTTCATGTTTCTTCAATCCCTTTCATGGACCAATTTTGGTCTTCATTAAAGTAATTTATTTTTTTCTGAGTTTATAATTCATTAGATGTCGAGTTCAACACAAAACAGCAAGCTGTAGTTTTAATGGTGCACAGTATTAGTACAAATGGACCCTGTGCAGAGTAATTGCTGGATCTGCTTCATATTACATAGCTGCCTTTTTCTTCCCCCACCGCCAAACATAGCCAGTTAAAGTACAGTACACTTTAGCAAATAGCCCCTGATCAAATGTTAACATTTCTACTTCAACAAAGAAAGCATATGTCTAAAAGGTGAATCTCACCACCACCTTAACTCTCCTGTGATTCCTTCTTCAGTTACAGGTCACAATCCTGCAACTGGAGGTAATTTACCACGTCAATCTTTCCAAATCTTTCCAGTAGAAGGTGCACCATGCTCAGGCCAAGAACTGAGTGTAGCTGGTAGAGTTAAAATGTCAGCCTCTAAAATTAAGTTTAAAATTGTTGGGGATGATCCAGCTAACTATTAATCAATCTGGTGAACAACTGGAGCCAGTTACAGTTGTAACATTTCCCAAGATATATATTACAAGGACATTGTAGTTACCAGTTTGCTTGCTTCTAACATATGATGTCACAGATTCTGGAAAAGAACCCTGTTAAGTGATCCTGAATTTACAGTTTTCACCAATTATATTAATTAAGCTCCTGACCTCAGGTGCCATCTGGGTGGAGTTTGCACATTTTCTCAGTGACCCTGTGAGTTTCTTCAAGGTGTTCGGTTTCCTTCCACATCTCAAAGATGTGCTGGTAGGTTAATTGGCTACTGTAAGTTACCCCGTGGTGTAGGCTATAGAGAGAAAAAAAACAAAGGGGAGATGATGGGCCTATGTGAGAGAGAATAAGTTGCAGGGGGAATGGGCTAATGAGATTGCTCTCCTGGGAGCCAGCATTGACCCGATGGCCTTCTTCCACATCATAATAAGTATAAGATAAGAACTCATTTGAAATTAAAATACATCAGCATTAAAAGGAAACCACCAGTTCTCAGGTTAATACTGTACCACATATAAACAATATGAAAAGTGAAGATCTTGGGAAAACAATTTCTTATCAATATTCTTGAAAAAAAAGGTAATTAGAGATTTAGACCTTTGTTATTACCATCAGACAACAGCTTTTAAAAATCAATTGTTGGCACTCACAAGATTATCATTGTCCGAATCTTCCTCTGTAAATAGTACATAATTTAATGTGGCAACTGCATTGCACTATGATGCAAAACTGCATTACTGTCCGAGAACCACCCCTTCTCCCCCCATCTTTTGAATGAGACTTTAAACTGAGGTTTAATTTGTCTGTTCAGGTGGCTATCAGAGATCCTCACATCAAGAAGATACTTTAGAAAGGAGAGCTGTACATTTTATCTTGACACCTTGGGCAACATCTATCACTCATTCAACATCCCAAAATTAGAGTAACTGGAGAGCTGTTAGTACTTTTTTGCACCATATTATGCACTAATTCAATGGCTTTGGAACATTCAGTTGGTGTGACAGGTGTTTTGTAAACTTTAGACCTGTTGCCAAACTGCAAGGGATTGTTGATAATGTGTCACTCCACTGAAGGAATGTTTTCATTCTTCCTGCTGAGATCTTGAATCTGCCAGAAAAGGAACTTTGCCTTTTCCTGTTGCAAATACATCATATTACTATAATTGCACTAATCCAGAATTACAATACTTCTATAAAAGGGGAGGAATCACTTCTCTATATCATAAAAATACATCTTAATTTGATAGAGTTGTTAAAGCCAAGTTGTATGCATATATTTACTGAGTAAAAGATGATGATTCTGGTCTGTTTGAAAGGTAAATATTTATTACATCAACAGTCTTCAAGTGGAAACATTTACCTACACCTATATCTCCATTTCAGATCACTGCATCTTAAAAGGTGGTCGCAAAGTATCAACACTTACATTTTGAAACCACCTGTAATGATAAACTTGAGAGATACTAGCTTCAACTCTCCTAATTTCCATTTCTCCTTCCCAGAGAAAATTATTCGAGAGCTCAGCACCTTTATGAGGCTGTAAATTCAGTTCATAACCAATCACAACTGTATCATTAACTGTAATCCAATATGAATTGTTTCGTTAGATTGTCCTTGAGCTTAATAGATGAATAAGATCATCACACTGGATCAAAAATGACACGTGACTTGAGTAAGTAATGATAAAATCTGCATAGAAAATTGTATTTGATAGTCAAATTATTTGATAGGAGAAAATACAGCCAATACATGAAATAGACATTTAGTCCTGGAAACATCAAGAACCAAATGGAAGTTGTAATGGGGGACTCCAAATTGTTCTGGATAGCAGAACAAATTGAATTTACCTTTCACATCTGTAATGATTTTGTGTTCCATTAGTCCATCAACTATTCATTGAATGGTAGCTTTATTGCACATGATAAACAGAATTGCTTAGAAATTCTGGTTAATTCAAAAGGGTACGCCAGATAGTATTGCAATGGAATGCTTTGACCATTTTGGTTATGGGCCCATTGCTACAAGTTTTAGCAACACTTGAACAGGGATTGCATTTTTCTATTGTGGAAAATGTGCCACCTGCAATCAGTATGGCTCAGGTCAGTTGGAATAGGGTTTTAGGAAAGAAGGGTGGTGTCCACACACTTAGGGATCAGGTTGGAGAGCAGGTGAGTGGTGGGAGGGGAAAGACATGCCTGAGAGAATCAGGGGCCCTAGTCAGGGTGGGATTGAGGATTGGGGCCAGAGGTAAAAGGGAAGGATGAGTTGGTCAGTGCTGTGTGTGAATGAAGATGTCCAAAGGCTTGAAGGCCTAACTTACAGTGGTCTGAAGTTGACACTGTAATATTAAATCTATTTGTCCTGCAAATGTCCAGTAGTGATCACTTCAGGGACAATTTGGTCTAACTTCCCCCAAAATATTACAAAAGCAACAAAAGTGCTGCAAAAATCACCTTTAATATACTGGGAAGCCACCAATACCATGTGAAATGAATGATGTGAAACATGCTAGAAAGGTCATTGTCACCTTTCACTCAGCGTGAAGTCAATTTTCAACTGTGTAAAAACGAAGCAGCAACATGCTGTTGACCTTCTAGTCCAATTATATTTAAAAATAAATGGTCAAGAAGACTGCAGTAGATTTTGAAGCTCAAATCCAAGCAATATAATTTTTTTTGGAAAAAATCCTCAGAAGTAGAATGTATTTTATCACAAAGAATATTAAAAAAGGAACTGAATAGATTTAGGGAGATAAAAAAATGCAGATCACAGAGAGGTAGAACATACATAGTATTTGCAAAGAGTATTCTGAAGACCTTCCTAAAATGGCAACCTCTACCACCAAAGAACAAAGGAGCACGGGAATGCTACTGTTTGCATGCTCCTCTTCAAATCAAACATTATCCAGACCTGGAAATATATTACTATTCCATCATCATCACAGGGTCTAGATCCTGGAAACTGCTATCCAGCTGTATGGTGGAAGTACATTGACCAAGAGGACTGCAGCAGTTCAAGAGAACAAGTCACCACCACTTTCTCAAGAGCAATTGAGAAGGAACAATTACTGATAGCATTGCCCATGACACCCACACTCTGGAAAAAGTGAAATAGATTAATAAAGTTTGGGACTGGATGGACTGCTATTGCCGAATGCTGTGCAAGTTCAAAGTGCCAAATGGCCTCTTTCCTTGCTATAACAACTCTGCGTTCAATAACTCTTTGATTCCCCACCCAGCAATACAAGAAAACCAAGATGTATACTCAGTATTCCAGCATCAAAATGTGTTGGGTTAGAGTCGTTAGTATGGGTGCACAGCAAGTCAATCCTTTTGAGAAACAATGGACTGCAGATGCTGGAATCTAGATGAAAAACACGATGATGCTGGAGGAACTCAGCAGGCCAGGCAGCATCCGTGGAGAAAAGCAGGTGGTTAACGTTTTGGGCCAGGACGCTTAGAAGCTGCCTGGCCTGCTAAGATCCTCCAGCTTCATAGTGTTTTTCTTCGTCAATTCTTTTGCATGGCTAATCTACCAGAAACCCAAAGCATCACAGTTGAACATACATGCCCACTTTTATTAACATTAGCTTACTACCCCAAATACTTCAAAAAAAAAATCTCTTGATAACAACTATGCGAGCTATATTTCTTTTAGATTGTCAAATAGCATAAAAACAAATATCATAGCTTAAAACGATTGTCCTGCAATGATGAGCATTTCTGTGCAATACTGACTAATTAATGTTCACTGTAGCGAACTGCGATAAAAAGTCAGATCACAATTTGGATTAACATAGTCCATTTATTTAGTGTGTACAGATTATGTTTCATGGTATCATTAATTCAGTCAGCTTCAAAGTGCATTATGTTTTCATGATAATGACTCTTCCTAGACATTTTATGTCATACGGAAATTAAACAAGTTTTTGAACATGTTTTTAAACCTTTAGTGCATAATGTTCTCAGGAATTACTTTTGCAAAGATATATTCAATCAACAATTTAATTGTTTTCTCTCTCCCATTCTGGTTCAATTTTTAATTATTTAATTGTGAACCTCAACTTTGGCTTTCAAACAAACATCTAAGCCTTCAACAAATATTGATAGGGTTCCAAGCACTCCATGACACATTTCCGTGCAAGCATGTCTTTCATGATTCATACATGATCACAATTTGAAATCTTTTTTTTCCCCAAAGAATTCAAAATTTACTTGTTAACATTGTCTAGAAATAACTTTTCACCATTGTTTAGAAATAACTTTTCACCTCATTTTTCCTAAACTTGCAACAGTGAAACTTTCCAGACATTCTTCTTTAATATACAAGTCCAATGCCTTGGAATTGTAAGTGTTAGCAGACAAATTCTGAAACACGTTTGTATGAACTTTCTTTGTTTGTGTTAATGGCAACAATGACCGATTGAGGATGTTTTTTTTTATTTCTAATGTAGTTTCCAAGGTTCCTGCTTTCAAACAAAAACTATCAAAATCCAACTGAAGTCTCTTGCTCTTTCATTTATTTTCATACAGTTTTGCTGCAAATGCATTTTCACGTGTAATCATGGCTCAGGATAAACTGTTCTAAATGTCAGGTTTATTCGTGGATTTCTATCATGGTATTCTTTTGGAACTCGATGCTGAAAACAACAGTAAAATACATTCAAACATTAATAGTCAAGATTCTTTATTTTCTACATACTTTTCTAATAGTGCCCCCATTCAATCTTTGGAGTTACCATTCAGTCCTCCCAAGGTATCATCTTCTCCTTTGTGATTTCACTCTCCATCTTAATTCAAGTATTCCACTTCAATGATTTTTCTGCCTCAATCTTCCCCCATTAATTTCTCCTTCCAAGTAAGTCCACTTAGGCTTACCCTCTCACCCACCTTGTCAACAAATATTTTTAATGCTCTCCCACCATCTCCATGAGTGAGCTGCATACACCTCATTACTCATATCTCCCTCCATCTTAATAACCCCAATTTTTCTATATCTAGCCTTTGGAGAAAATACTTTTCTTCCTGCTCTCTTCCCCTCCCAAGTTACTTATAATGGCCCTTTGAAGCCCCCAGATGCCTAGACTTTGGCTCTCGACTTTGAAAAACAACTTGCATTTATATTAGGGCTGACAATTAAATCCATGGTGCCTTTGCAGTTCCTGATTTGCTCATCACTCTCGCACCTTCCTCTCAAAGACTGCTTTCTTCCATTGTTGCAATCTGTTCATTTTTACCTGTTTGTTCACGGAAACTTCATCCATGCCCTTGGCGCCTCTAGAGTTCATTTTCCAAATGTTTTGGTTAGTTTACACAATCCTCAGCTGATCAAAAATTCCTGTATTCTAACCCCTCACCATGTTTTTACCACCCATCACCTAATTACTTCATGATTATATCACCTCAGGCCCCAAAAATCCTCAAATCCTTTCAGTTCTTTGCTCCTCCTGATCTGTCACCTATATAGATACATCAGTAGATTATTGGATATTGAGGGAATCAGCACAGGAAAGTGGCAACAAAGTAAAATATCATTCATGATCTTACTGGATGGCACAGCTGGAATGAGGAGCCAAACAGCCAACTCCTGCTGCTAATCCTTGCATTCTTATTTTGCATCCTTCTAATTCTGGCCTTGTTTATTTCCCACTCATTCCTCAGATGGGAGTACAGTATCCCAAAATTTCCCCAAAACTTTTGTTTCTCACTCTTCCTTTAAAAGCTTGAAAGAGTAGAGAGAAAATTTACAAGGATGTTGCTGGGACTTGAGGACCTGTGTTATAGGGAAAGGTTGAATAGGTTAGGACTTTAATCCCTGGAGTGCAGGAGAATGAGGGGAGATCTTATCGAGATATACAAAATTATGAGGGGTATAAATTGGCTGAATGCATGCAGGCTTTTTCCCCTAAGGTTGGGTGAGACTAGAACTAGAGGATGTAGGTTTAGGGTGAAAGGTGAAATATATAAGGGGAATCTGAGGGGAAACTTCTTCACTCAGAGGGTGATGTGAGTGTGGAACGAGCTGCCAGCAGAAGTGGTAGATGCAGGTTCAATTGTAACATTTAAGAGAAGTTTAGATAGGTACATGGATGGAAGGGGTTTGGAGGGATATGGTCTGGGTGCAGGTAGATGGGACTAAGCAGAAGATCAGGTCAGCATGGACTAGATGGGCCGAAGGGCCTGTTTCTGTGCTGTAGTGCTCTATGACTCTAACCCTGGTTAAAATCTACTTTGTCAAACAAGCTTTTAGTTAACAGTCCTGATGCAGGGTCTCGACCCAAAGCATCATAGAACATAGAACACTACAGCACAGTACAGGCCCTTCGGCCCACAATGTTGTGTCGACATTTTATCCTGCTCTAAGATCTATCTAACCCTTCCTCCCACATAGATAGACAGATGAATGATAGAAAAATAGGGGGCTAAGAGTCTCTTAAATGTCCCTAATGTATTTGCCCCCACAACCTCTGCAGGCAGTGCGTTCCACGCACCCACCACTCTATGTAAACAACTTATCCCTGACATTCCCCCTTATACCTTCCTCCAATCACCTTAAAATTATGTCCCCTTGTGTTAGCCATTGTCGCACTGGGAAAAAGTCTCTGACTGTCTACTCTATCTATGCCTCTTATCATCTTGTATACCTCTATCAAGTCACCTCTCATCCTCCTCCTCTCCAAAGAGAAAAGCCCTAGCTCGCTCAACCTATCCTCATGAGACATGCTCTCCAATCCAGGCTACATCCTGGTAAATCTCCTCTGCACCCTCTCTAAAGCTTCCACATCCTTCCTGTAATGAGGCGACCAGAACTGAACACAATACTCCAAGTGTGGTCTGACCAGAGTTCTATAGAGCTGCAACGTCACCTCGCGGCTCTTGAACTCAATACCCCGACTAATGAAGGCCAACACTCCATACCCCTTCTTAACAACCCTATCGACCTGCATGGCAACCTTGAGGGATCCCTTTCCCTTCACTATCAACTATCCCTTTCCCTTCACAGATGCTGCTTGACCCACTGTTCCTCCAGCAGTTTGTTATTGCTCCCGATCCCAGCACTGGTAGTCTCCTGTGTCTCTGTCCTCACATCTTCTTTGGATTGAATCAAGTTTTTGTCTAATAGTGCTTTTCTGATGCATACTGGAATACTTTTCTGTGTTGATGTTGCTGTATAAATTTTGGCTGGTATGGAATTAAAAATTTATTGTGATTAATATAACAATTTAATATGCTTAATTTTGGCTTTAATCACAAGAGTGCTCTACCCTGCAGACTGTGAGTGTAGATTTATGAAGCAGCTGATGTGCTGGGGCCCAAGGGTAAATGAGATCCAGCTTGCATTTGGCTTCAGGATCTGTGATGCACACTGCTGACAGAAACTGCAACACATTGCTGTCTCCCTGGCAATGCCACACATGTGCAGAACGCTTAGTCTCGAGTATTATTTAAGGACGCAAGCAGTTTCAAGGTATTCTCAGAGTTGTTTATGCATTTGATTTGCACTAAAATATTAATCTAAAGAAAATTAATGCATTAATCACAATGGTTAACTGCAATTAATTGGCAGTCCTGATGTAAAGCAAGGTATTGCTGTGAAGATGATTAATTGGAGTTAGTGATCTCACATTACTTTGTCTGTGCCTGGAATATACAGAGTCATTTGAGTTGTTTACTTAATCACATCCTTAGGAAGTCTAACATTCCAGGCAACATACTGGCTAAGAATGGAGCATATTAGCTAAGTTGTGAGAGAAGCACATTTTTAGACACAGGAATCCTTCAAAACAATAATATTAATGAAACAGTTTAATATCTATTCTATGCAGTTCAGTAAGGATTAAATCAACTGAGAATACGTTGCTGTTCTAATAATCAAAAATATGTTTTAGAAAGGCTTAGTGCCATATACAAGGTAATTAATTTGCATCAAGTCAAACCAAATATAATTCTTCTGTTGTTGGTAAACAGAATATGTTTCCAGGTATGAGTAAGGTTACAATGAATAATGATTCATGAATGTTGGATGGCACACTTCAGAAGTTGGTCACCCCACAGCTCAAAAGTGTGCATGGCAAGGGGAACTGGGTGCCTGCCAGAAAGACATAAAAGTACATGCCATTAGATCAGGAGATCCCTGAAGAATTGTTCTGCTGCAGAGCAGGGGAGGAGAAAGATCAAGGCAGTGAGAGTTATAGAGTCTTCTATATGGTTATGGTTAGGGAAGCAGACGTAATTACATAAGAAACGGAAGCAGGAATAGGTCTTTCAATCCCTTTTACCTACTCTGCTATTCATTCAGATTACAGCTAATCTTTTACCGAAGAACCACTAACCTCTCAACCTTTGATTCCCTCAACATCCAAAAGTCTAAAGGCAGGTATTCATGTGGTCAGAGATGAAATTGCCAACTAGTACCACGTGCCTGAACCAAAGCCATCAATTGTGGCTGTAAAACATTCTAAAGCAGGAGGATGAACAGCTAAATGTTGTAGTTCAAATCGATACCAATGACATAGAGAAAGGGATGAAATCCTGCGGGTAGATTTTAAAGAGTTACTGGAGTTTAAGCAGGTCTTCAAAGATAGCAATCTCTTTATGCTTGGTGCTATGTTCTAGCAAGTATAGACATAGTAGACATATGGTGGTGCTGATGAACTGCATGGTTGGAGAAATGGCTTTAGATTCCTGGTACATTAAGAACAGTTCTGGGGATGTGGGACTTATGCAGGCCAGATCCAATTCCATATTAATACCTGCCTTTAGACTTTTGGATGTTGAGGGAATCAAAGGTTGAGAGGTTAGAGGTTCTTTGGTAAAAGATTAGCTGTAATCTTAATGAATAGCAGAGTAGGTAAAAGGGATTGAAAGACCTATTCCAAATATCAGGGTGGGTAAATTGCTCTGGCAGAGGGTGGCGAAGAGGGGCAGACACCTAGAAATAGCATTGAGAAGGGGAACAAAAGATGCACTGAGAGAGATGGACAGCATTAGAGCAAGAAATAGTACCATCTTACATAGGAGCAGACGAGGAGACAGTTCAAGAAAGAACAACAATTGTTTCATTAAAGTATGGTAGACCTGTGAAGAGTGTTATCGAAATTGGAGAGCTGCAGGTGCAATTAATCATTTAGGATTACGGTGTTGTTGGGTTCTGGCTAAAAAAAGGGCAGGTTAGGTACTAAATATTCCTGCATACAGAGGTGTTCAGAAAAGATAGAGAGAGAAACAAAGGAATGGGGTGGAGGGTGGGGAGGAAGGACTGGTGGGTGCAGCGTCGATTGTGGAGAATATTGCAGTGTTGGAGAAAGAGGGTGTTCTGCAGCAGTTCAAGGTCAATTGTGTTTGGCTAGAGTTAAGAAACAACGGAAGTTGCCATTCCCCTATGGGAGTATTCAATAGGGTGTCAACCAGTTATAAGGATACAGAGGATCAAATTTTCAGGGAAATTATTGACATGTGCAAAAAACAGTACTTATGATTAAGGGACCTCAACTACCCCAATATAAGGGGTAAAGAGGGGGAAGAATTTTTGGAATGTTTGGGAGAACCTTCTTGAACAATAGGAGTCATAGATATTGACTCATACAGCATGGAAGCAGGTTGTTCACCCACCAAGTTTGCACCGGCCATCAAGCCCTCTTTTATACTAGTTTCACTTTGTTCTCTCTACATTCCCATCAGCTTCCCTCAGATTCTATCACTCACCTACCCATTAGGGGCAATTTACAGTGGAAAGACCAGGATTGAATGTTGGTCACTGGACTGTGAAGCAGCAGCTCGACTGGCTGTGCTACTGTGTAACCCAACTAGGAAGGCGGCATCACTGGAGTTGCTTCTGGGAATGAAGTGAGCCAAGTGGAGTAGGTAACACGGAGGAACATATGATCCTATATTTGTTGTTACCTATAAGGTTGGGAATAGCTGTGGAAAAGGATATGTTCTACTCTAAAAATAGTTAATTAGAGAAGGATCAATTTCAACGGGATGGGAACAGATATGCCTTGGATAAACTGGAATCAAAGATTGGTAGTCAAAACTGTATTTGAGCAAGATCAGCCTCTGAGGAGATGACTCTGGTTCAGTCCAGGTACATTCTCCCATGAGTGAGAATGGTAGAACAAGTAAAGCCTGAGCTTCCTGGATAAGCAAACAAATGAGAGTAAAATAAAGGAGAGATAAAGGCATTTGACAACCCATTTGACAACTGATAAGAGGATAAATTAGTAATGGAAATAAAAGGGGAAAAGGGAGGATATGAGAATAGTCCAGTGGCAAAGATAAGGTAGAATCCAAAAATCTATCAGACAATGAGCAGGGTGGGAGGAGGCTGAATTTCTCCTTGGAACAAGAGGTTGTGAGGGGTCATGACTGATTTATTTAAAATCATAAGGGTCTAAACAGAGTAAAATAGTTTCCACCTGCAGAAGGTCAAGGACCACTGGACATTGCACTACAAAAAGAATAAAAAATGACATGAGGAGAAATTTGTTTAGGCAGCAAGTGGCTAGAATGTGGAATGCACTGCAAGGGATAGGGCGGTGGAGGTAGATTGAACTGTGGTATTCAAAAGGAAACGGTAACTACTTCGAAGGGGAAAAAATGGGAATAGTTGATGACTGTTGCGGAATCGGCACAGCCTCAATGGGCTGAACAGCCTCCTTCCGTGCTGCTAACTTTTCTGTGACTATGTACTTTTCAGGCACTGAAACAAGTCATGTGCTGAGGAACAGCAGCAATTCTTCCCTCACTTCATCCAGTTCTTTTCTTTAAATGTTGCACGTGATCTGCCATTGCCATTTAAAGATAATGACAATGTTCTGCTGATGCACGGTACGTTGTAAATAAAGGCAAGATAAATGTACCAAAGGTGCATCAGGAAGCTCACTCCTTCTAACCCATGTTTTGCTTTGCTATCTGTACATGAGATCTGTTATGCACAAACTGGATGTCATATACCCTGAGATCATGCAGGGTGCAAGTGTTTCTTTCTTCTCCTCCACCGATACCAATCCTTTGTCCTTCCTTCTCCTCAGATAAAAGTGAACCCACAGAATATTGGTTTCTGTGAGCTGGAACATGGTCAGACTCATGATAAAGAAAGCACATTTATTTAACAAATATCCTGTACTGTAACATCTGCTGTTTGACATAGAGTGTCTCACCTGCCAATCCTTCTGGGTTTTCCCTTCCATTACCAACAAACACCCATGGTTTAATGGGATACGAATTCTTTCTGCATAGGTATAATCTCCTTTCTCTTCCTGGATGTAACAATAGAAAGATGATGAAACAATTTAAGAATATTGTAATTACTCATGATATTTGCAGAGGATATGTTACTTTTGAGTATGATAGGACACCAGTTCTGGTTGGTTGTTCTAGTCGCCCAGGGACTTCATCACATCCCAGTCAATTAGCTTCTTTTCAAATATTTTTTTTAAATATGAAATGCTCAGAAGTACACAGAGAAATGAATAAGAAAATACATTTTTTTCCTCATTCTCTATAATTTTTCTCCTGGATTAATCACAACAGTGTCCAGAAAATTAATCTCCATTTTAATTAATGGAGGGTAAATAACATTAGTAAACTTTAAAAACTTTTGGAGAATCCAGAACTGAGTAATATTGATGGTACCATCTGACCCTGAATTCCCCAGCCCATAGCTATGTAACTCAGTGAAATCTGTTACCTGTCTACCCTAATTTCCTTCACGTAAAAGGGTCATTGTTTAATATTTTGGGCTTTCTATTCAATGTGAGATATTCTAGAAACATCACAATGAACAGTGTTATAATTAATTTTTAAGCATTTGGCTACCAGAATTTAGTAGATCTGCCAATGAAAATGAAATGATTAGGTCATAAGAGGTTCAATTGACTATTAAAGCATTGGTGAGTTACTTTTGCAAGAAACAACATTAAATGCACAATCTTATTGGCACCCATATGTTTAAAATAGGTGCATCAACTCTAAACTCACTTTGTTACTCATACAAAAGCTAAATAATAACAGCTACAGGTTACTTCAGAAGGAGAAAGACATCTGTATTAAATAAAATTACTCTGTGATATTTTAAATAATTAAAAATATATAGGTTAATACATCTGTATGGACAACAGATAATGAATTTCCAAACTTCAATGACTTAATTTTTTTTCATATAATTTACATTTGCATATCCTATTAAAACAAAATTGCATTCTAATATTTCTCATAATGCCCAGTTTGAGTTTGCCTCTTCTCACAAAGCACTTCTATACAGAAAAATTAATTGGATTAATTAATCAAACCAAAAACATTTTTGTAGCATGCTTGGCTCTGAGTTTATCCTCTTTGAAGTCTTAAATATCTCGGCCTGTAACATCGACCGTTTATTTCCCTCCATGGATGCTGCCTGACCTGCTAAGTTCCTCCAGCACTTTTTGTGTATTGCTCCAGATTCCAGCATCTGCAGAATTTCTTGTGTCTCCGTTAAACATTCTGTGACTGTGATCCCTCAACACGGGAAAATAGTCCCTCCATCCAACCTGTCAAACTCTAAAACTTTAAAGCATACAGTCCTAGTCTACTGAATGTGTCCTCACGTGACAAACCAAACATCCCTGGAACCAACCCAGTGAACCTTCACTGACTTCCTCAGGCAAGTGCGTCGTTTCTTCAGCAAGGAAACCAAAACTACAGAATATTTTACATGCGATTTCTGCAAGTCCCTGCACAATTGCAGTAAGATTTCCTTACTCTTGTATTCAAATCCTTTCACAATAAATACAAACATATAATTTGCCTTTCTGATTGCTTGTTACACCTGCACATTGGCTTTCAGTGACTTGTTACAAACACACACAGATGCCTTTGAACATCACTACCCAACACCATTTAAAAAATACACTGATTTTCTATACAGAGTACTAAAGTGGATGACCTTGGATTTCTCCACGTTACATTCCTTGTTCTCACCTACTCATTTACATTGCCCATATCCCCTTGAAGCTTCTTTACATCTTCCTCCGTATTCACAATCCCATTTAGTTTAGTACCAGCAGCAAATTGGGAAATATGGCATTTAGTCTGCCCAGACAAATCACCAATGAAGACTGAATAGGTGGAGTAAAAGCATTGATCCGTGATCTACTATATCACTGCCTGTCAACCTGAGAAAGATCAATTTATTCTCATTTTTTGACTTCTGTCTGGTATCAATTCTCAATCCATGTCAGCATATTACCCTCAATTCTGGTTGTTCTAACCTTGTTAACCATCCTTCAGTCTGGGACCATATTAGAAGCCTTCCAAAAATCCAAATACACCACATCCATTGGTTCCCTCATATCTATTCTATTAGAACTGGTAGAACAGTTGGGCAGAGTACTGCTGGGCACAGGTCTATTTACTGTATAATACTGGGGTGCTGTACTGATGGGAAAAGATAACAGTGGGGTACAGTACTGCTGGGTAGAGGTCTGTCACTATTACAGTGGGAACGGTACTGGAAGATTCACACATGACTGTATAACACTAGAGCGTGACACTGGTGGACAGAGGTCCTGCAAGGTGGAAACTTACACCGGAGATATGGTAAATGGAACAGTGAAAAGGCATTGACTGGAGCAGCAAGGAGCCAGTGAGTGAAACAGCGAGGGAGAAGTGAGTGGAGCAGCAAGAACTATAGCACGTCTTCAAACATGACTAAAATACATTATCTGGTTAAAATTAATATATTTCTCGTGATTAAAGACTGTAAATCTGACCCTCACCTTTCAGAAGATGAACTATTGTCAAAACTCATAATAATCCAATGAGACACATTATAAAGTGTTATGCAATGTAAGCTCTTTCCAGCAGTAAATCCAAAACTGGCAACAAATTGCCTTTACACCCACATCAGAAAAATGGAATACACTTGAGATGGAGGGTAATATAAACAACAAAGCAAAAAATGGGGAATTTTAAAAGAATGGTGGAGGCAAAATATTATTCCCAATCTGGAACATATACAATGCAAAACAAGCAACTCACTATCATGAGAGTAAGAAATAACTACATACCCAGCACTCAGTCATTCAACAATAGAATTTTGTAATTATTAACACATTTGTTCCTGAACAAGCAACCGAGAGACTAGTGAATCTCTGGAGTTAAATCTTGCATTAAAAAAATGAGTTTTACTAAAGTTAGCCTGACATTTTGTGTAGTGATCTGCAATATAAACATTCCCCCTCTTTGCACCCCTAGAAAAATGCCGCCATTATGTGCACCAAAAGTCAATGGAGGTCAAACATTCAGCAAGTTTTAAATGTCAGGCACACATAGTTCATGACCAAAACTAATTTTGGATTATTCAGGAGAGAGGAATCAGTTAATAACAAGGGTGTGTTTTTGTCATTGATTTGTCTAAAAAATGTTTGCAGTTCCCTCAACCTCCTCTCCAACTTAGGAAATCCTGTACGACAGCCAGTAGTGCAAGCTTCCCATTTCCCTTCCCATGGAGGAATTCAGTGTGGACTTTTTATTTGGACCCAGCTCATGGTTACTCAAACCATGTAATGATGTGGTTTATAAAACATCTTCAATTAACAATGATGGATGTTACATTCCCAAGTACAACCACAATGTTATAAATACAGATTTTAAGTACCCATAACTTTTGAGCATTCCTGACATCCATCCTCTAACTCTTTGCATTGCAAAACTAAACAAGCACTGTTTGTACTGAAATTCTTAAGACATTATTAGGTGTAATCTATTTAACCACAGGAAGGAACATACTCTTATTTTTTTAATCTGGGAAGGCTTGTCAGAGATGTCTGCACATACACTTTAAACCCACATTTAAGCAGTTGCCATGGGAACCTTCAGCGCCATGTAAGATTTTCCCTGTATTGTCAGAGCCACCCACACAATTTTCAGTAGTACCAACATTGTCACAATCATTTAAATAAAACTATATGCTTACATATTGTTTTAAAAGCAGCTTTGTCATGAACATAGAAGTTTGATGCTTTGATCCATTAACATTTTCAAAATGAGCTGTAAATATAGACTACATGAATCAATTTACTTTCTGATGAAGAACAACATGAATCTTGAGACCAATACAAGGAACATTAATAGATGTATGGGATGTACAGCTCAGGCAACACTCCTGCTTTTAGTGCAATTTAAATTGTTAGTTACCGAAAATCTATTTCAAAAGAAATGCCAAAAATATGGCTCTATAGTAGGGGATGTGTTTCTGTTACTCAGGCAGTACAGTGACAGTAATGGTAATCTTTGTTAAACATCTTTGTTAAACCTTTGAGACTTATGATGTGGAATATCAAAATGAGGTAGATTGCAAGACATTCCCTAACTTTAGAATTTAATAAAGGATTATAGAATTGCTGAAATGAGAGAACAATAGTAACAGGAGAATGAGGAAATTAATGAAAACTACAAGAGCCAAATTTGATATTCTATTTTAATGATTCACTAAAACAGAATCAGTGTCATTCGGAAACTTACTGGACCTCTTAATTGGGCACCCATTTAAGTCACATTAAAAGAATAAAATCATGGAAATGAGATATTGTCGGCAAACAAAGCCTCAAGTGAACCAATCCCAATGGCTGGTGTCCCACAGCGACCTTAAAGTAGTGGTTCAACCTACTTATTTCCAGAATCATTTAAAGCCTTTCTCATAAGAGCACCAAAATGCCTCTTTAGTCATCCCAACTTCTGAATCCAATGATCATTTGAAAGTTCAAAGCAGCTAGAGGTCACTTTTTATATTGTGTTTTGTGATTTAAATCTTGAATTTCCCTTACAGCTGTTTAAATATTGGGGTGGAACGATGGTAAAATTTTCATGTTCACTCCAATTATATCTTGATACTGCAATTTTGGGGTTCTGTGCATGGCAATGAAGAAATGCAGAAGTTGGTCTCAGTGAATCAGCCCTCCACTATAGGCTTCCAATGTTTTGGAGCTTTCTTCAATGAAATCAAGAGAAATGAGATGAACTGAAAGGATCACTCCGCTATAAAATGGCAAGATAAATATTTCCAAATATACTTTTTATTTCAGCTTCCGCCTTGATCATTAGATGTATGTTACATTCATTATTAAGCATTCTGTAATATATTTTAGGATTTTAAGACTGAATGCTCAGCCAGCAAGATGACAGCAGGGATTTCCAACTGCTGTCAGGCATGCATTTTACCTCAGAGGAGGGAAGGTCAAAGCCAGAGTTCACCAGATCTTTGGGCAGCTTTCCTATCTGAAATCAGATGTAAGCACCATTCCTTCTCTACTGACTGCAAAATCTGAATGAGTTTTCTTCATCTAAGTCATAATGCAACTTGAATTAGTGCAGATAAATGTCTTTTATTCCACTTTGCATCACATACCTCTGTAAAGGACCCTCTCCCATTTGGCCCTTTTCAAGGTTGAAGAGGCAATGTTTTTGTTCTATTTCTATGACTTCTAATTCAAATATCTAATACTAGATTCTGCTGCTCAATCCTCTGCACCCTTCCCAAAAAAGAAAAAAAGAATGAAGTAAAGTAAAAAAAAAGAATGAAGTACAAAAAGAATGAAGTAAAAAAGAATGAAGTAAAAAAGAATGAAGTAAAAAAGAACAGAAGTGAAATAAAAAGGAAAATGTGAAATGAAAATGAAAAGTGAAATATAAAGTATGCACTTGTGCATGTGTGCACATAGTTTACAGCCGTGTTATCAACTGAGCGAAGGATCAGTCAATACAAGAGAGTGACAAAAAATTGGAAGGTGTCAGCCAAAGCATGAGAAGGTGACAGGAAGAGGACAGAACGAATCAATGAAAGGATATTAAATGCAAAAAGGATGTTCAAAGCAGTGCATTGGACAATTTGGTTCTGATCATAGTTTGTGAGCTCGGAAGGGCTGTCAGAATGGGATTTGAAGATGCTGAACCCGAAGATGATAGAAAAGTAAATGAAAGTCTCACTGTTGGTGATTCAAAATGGAAGTGATGGATGTTATTAAGGTGAAATTGGGATAAATTCTTTGGACAAGTGTGAATTTGAGGCTCAATGAGAGACCAGCAAGGTTCCCCATCAGCAGGCTCAGCTTGAGCAAGTGTCAGTGAGCAGAATGGAGTCAAGTTTCTAAATATAGAAACAAATTGCATCAGGATGTAGCCTTAACACTTAAATCAGTGCCAAAGCATTGATGCAGCAATTGGTGAGGGTATATACTTAATGTGTGATTTTTTAAAAAACAGGATGAATACAAGATACATTCAAAGAACAACTTACTGTATCAAAGTTCATATATGTTTCACATTGCTCAAATACATTTACCACTTAAAAACAAAATGCAGATGCACTGAAATCCTAATATTGTCAGAACAATCACTGTTCATGGATCCACAGAATGACTGACAGTATGGTAACACAATGGTTAAGTTACTGGACTATTCTGTAAATTTGAATTGCATTTCTGGCCACAAATCACCTTGATACATCTAGTGCAATTTCCACATTGGGCACACATCAAATGACATCACTTCCTGAGAAACACTCCATTTAGATCATTGCACAGGAAATTCATGCATGCTATTCTAAGGAATTACTATTATTAGCTACTCCTGGAAATACTCTGGCCTGGGACCTTACAAACACAAGGCAGTGAAGTTCATGATGGGTGCAAGTTCACGAGGGCTTTGGCCTTCTTGATGTTTAGCTGGAGAATATTAAACTATTTATGACTATGTTGAACAAAATCATAAATGAAAAGTTTTCCATTTTAACAATCAACTACTTTTTCTTCACCCAATTATGGTTTACCTATTTTTAATGGCAACTTTTGTTCTGTATTTTTAAAACTGTAATATTTCTGCATTATATGAGCAAGATCAACTACTTTTAATCAGTTCCATTAAGCTCTTAAATTTCCTCTTACAAGAGATAAATGAGATTTTATTGCATCCAATAAGAAAAAAAATTGCTATATATGAAACAAATAAAATACAATTATATCATGTCCAGTGCCTGCAAAGCAATTTTTTTTTAAGTGTGTACTTACTGGAGGTGGTTTTTTCCTCATTTCAAAGTTCCTGGTTTCCCCAAAGCTAAGTGATGCGATAACTGGGTTTCTTCCCAGCGATGGCTCATCATCGCTGTGCCAATCAATGCTGTCCTTACAATTTCGGTACAGATTGCAAAGAAGAGAATTAAAGGTGTATCCAGTTAGTTCCTCAATGAGATCCTTCAGCATAGATAGTAGGGGATGCCACTAAATGGAACATAATGGCTTATATGTGATCATATTTTTAAAATATTGACATGTTCAAAGAGAATATTACAAAATAACATACTTGAGGGTTTGATTTCATAGTTGAGTGAGAGTATGTGTAGGGGAGATCTCCATACCAAGCTGTGAGTCTTGGTTCCTGATATGGTCCATCTGCAACACATGAAACATTCACTGTTAAAAATGATAATCACGTACTCCTAAATAAATCATCCATATATTTGTTCTGACCTCTGAAAAAGGATGCATACAACATTAAGCAAGAAATAATTGGGAGCAAACAGCCACAATTCTCAATTAAGTGCGTAAAGTGTAGAGTGCAAAAATTATGGATGTCTTCTGAGGAAAGGCTATCATTTGTGATGTCAAATGGAGTTTCTACAAGGCTCCTGATGTTGGCCATAAAATCAATAAAGGTCCCTTCAAGTAATATTGAAATATTAAACAAACAACAGCACTTTTACCAGTTAAAATCTTATTGCAGTTGTTTAAAAGAAAAATCAGGATTGGGACAACATTCAAAAACATGTAATGCCAGCAACCAATCCAGCAGAACTCCTCTCTCAAAACATAAAGCTAATGCATTCTTTTAGAATCCATCCATGTTTTACACTGAAAGGAACACTATGGAATGTTTTCTTTAAAATGCTGGGACAACTAAAATTATTCACAAAGCACTTCCAGAATGATGAGAACAGCACAAAATGTTAAGCTTGTTTCATGGAACATTGTTATACGGCATAATAGAATCCTGCTTCAAAACAAAAATCAGAAGGTAGACAGTTTATAAAAGGGAGTTTTACATCATTTAACTGTTCAAGACATAGAACTGCTTTGAGCTGATCATACTGATTTCAATGTTATACACTATTAACATATCAATTTAACTGAAAGGTAGCATGGCTTGATTAAAAGTACCCAATGGATATTGGACATTATTTTGCTAATTCAAATTGTTGGTGTTTAGACACACAGCAGTTTGCAGTTTATTTATCACAATACTGAGTGGAGTGAGGAACTAATAACAAAATGGAGCATAGTCAACATTCATGCTCCATAAAAAAAAATTAAAGAAAATGGAACAGTCTGGCACCAGAACAGCTTCTTCAGCCCACAATGTTGTGCTGAACTAGTAACTAAAGGCCTACTAAACTAGTCCCTTCTGCCTACACAAGTCCACATCCCTCCATTCACTGCATATCCATGTGCCTATCTAAGAGGCTCTTAAATGCCTCTATCGTAACTGCTTCCACCACCATACCTGGCAGTGCATTCCAGGCACTCACCACTCTCTTTGTAAAAAAAACTTGCCCCATACATCTCCTTTGAACTTATTCCCTCTAGTATTAGACATTTTGACCCTGGGAAAAAGATACCAGCTGTCTACTCTATCTATGCCCCTCACAACCTTATAAACTTCTATCAGGTCTCCTCTCAGCCTCCGGCACTCCAGAGAAAACAACCCATGTTTGTCCAACCTCTCCTCATAGTACATGCTCTTTAATCCAGGCAGCATCCTGGTAAACCTCTTCTGCACCCACTCCAAAGCCTCCACATCCTTCCTATAATGAGGCAACCAGAATTGAATGCAATACTCCAGGTGTGGCCTAAACAGTTTTAAGAAGCTGCAAAATAAAATTTAGTGTACCTATTTAGTTCAAATCTGCAATATCATATTACTAATGCATTATTTCAACTTTTTTTTTATTGAAAGCAAAGGTAGGAAGATAGAAAAATGTAAACCAACATGGAAGGGTTGAGGGCCAACGTCATTCTAACTTCCCTAAGTGCTTAGATTTGTTTCAATCATTACTTATTTGAACTTGGAAGGAAATCCTAAATTCTGGAATATTACCTGATTAAGATGTGTAAATACAATACTTCTTCTAAGGGTATACTTTGACAGCACATTAGATGAATGTAACTCATTAAAACATGATGACATACAAAGTTCGTCAACACTTCATGTAGGGGTCCAACTTAGTTCCCACTACAATTCCTGACAATAGGCAGAGGAAGTCCTGCAGAGGAAGTAAATGACCAAATCTGATGAAGAATATGATAAATCAGTGAAAATGAATTCTTCTCCATGTGTGCATGAGGTTGCTTGTTGGGGAAGCATCATTGGAAATCAATGCCACTTGAGTGATGGGACGTGGGTTTACAAACAAAATTATCCACATGTTGGATTATAGTTCTTCATGTTTTTAGTCTTTCTCCAAAAAAAAAGGATAAATCAACTTAGAGTTAGATTGTCTCACAATCGAACCATCGATGTTAAAGCAGATCACTTGCCCAAGAATGGGATTAAAAAGTACAATCTTCAGCTAAAAGAATTAAAAAGGCATAAAACAGCTCCTGCAAAAAAGTAATTGAAGCCACTGGCTATTCTGATTCAACATATAAAATTTAGTGAAGGATTATGTTTGGTGACTGAACTTCAGCCAATGTTCCATCAAATATGAAGCCATCAGCTCATTTGAAGTGAATTGTCTGAAGTACCCTCCTACAAATGAATAAGCAGAGACTATATCCATAAGTGTAGCTTTAAATTGTGAAAAGAAAATTAAATATTAATATATTTTACCAAATTTTAACAAGTTTATAGAGACCAATAACACAAGGTATGTTTCCTTAACCATTTGACTACGTTTCATTTACTTTAACTCAGTAAATGTTTTAAGTCTGCATCACAATTACCATATACAACCTACCTTCTTTAATCAACCAACGCTGCAAATAAGATAAGTACTCATTAAAAGTGTTTTGAATAAAGCTGTAAAGATTACGGAATAGACCAAATTTAACATCAGCCTGCAGGTAATGAAACATTATTGACCATGTATGGAAAAGCATATGTATACTAATCCAGTTTAAAAGATGTTTTTGTTTGTACATGCATTTTTTTAAATGCAGCAGTTTCTATATGGTGCCACCAAAGGCCTGAATGCAGATTTCACTTTCACTGGTGTTCTATAAATCTGACAGGAAGTGTTTCACTGCAGCCCAAGATTAGTACTGTTAGCTTTCTTTCCCCAATGGACTTACAAGATATTAATATTGTAAATACTCATTTTGCTTCCCCTAATGCAGTTCAAAAAGTTCTTTAAAAATGACAGCAATTATTTGTGGATTATTTAAACAACTCTCTAAGTAAACCTTCTGTACAACATTTTGAGGTAAATTCAAACTGTCACCTTCCTTCTGTAAACACTGAGACCCAAAAGATCTTCAGAGAATGCAAGATCCAACAATGTCCTGAAGCGTACATAATATAGGCCAGAATCAGATCTGTTGGGACTCTGCATTGTTTAGACAGGAAATTTAAATTCATTAAAACACGAAAATAGGAGCAAGATTAGGTGACCTGGCCCCTGAAGCCTACCCGACTATTCAATATGATCACGGCTAATCTGACCCAGACCTCAACTCCTCTCCTGTGCCAGTTCCCCAAAGCCCACTATTCCCTGACATTCAAAAATTCGTCTACCTTCTCTCTAAGTATTTCCAGTGATCTGGTTTCCACAACTTTTCAGGTACAGAATTCCAGAGATTCACCACCTCAGCAAGAGGAAATACCCACTCATCTTTTAAATGACTGATCCTTTATTTGTACCCATGTCCCTTTTTTGAAGGCTTTCCTACCAGTGGAAACCCATGTTGGGGAAATTTCATGTCTCTCCCATAGTCTTCATCTTAAGTCTTAAGTCAAAGGGGGCAAGTCTAGGAGTGGTAGATCCCTCCCTATCTCTCAGAGGCTGTAGTGGAATTTATGTCAGCTGACCCCTGGCTTTCTGAAGCCAAGAACATTTGGTAAAGAAAGTAAAATTAAAAATAGAAAACACTGGAAATACTCAGCAACAGGCCGCATGTATGGAAAAAACAGAGTTAACATTTCAGGTCGAAGAAATGTACGGGAAAAATAGAGTTAACATTTCAGGTCAAAGAGCCTTCGGTGCCTTTCTTCGACCTGAAACATTAACTCTATTTCTCTTCCCACACGTGGCCTGACCTGCCAAGAACTTCCAGCATTTTCTGTTTCTATTTTAGATCTTCAACATCTCCAGTTTTGGTAAAGAAAGTAATTTTATTCTCTTGTAGCACAGTCATAGCCGAAAACAATAAATGTTTCTTCAGTTAGTTTGGACCTTGGAGAGGGACATCAAGCGGCATGGCGTAGTGAGGGGGCTGAAGATTTGAGGTGCCACATTGTATTAATGATAGGGAATAATGAGTTCTGCAATGGTTAACTGAAGTGGTAAAAAGAGAGAACTCACATCATTCACAACTCAGGTGAATGGTTTATAAATGGTATTAAACTGCGACCTGGACACAGGTCATTTGCATGGGAAAGAAACCAATGATACTAAACAAATCTCTGTATTTTGTACATTTGAGGCACTAAGATTAAATAAAATACTTTGTCAAAGGTATATTAGAAAACTGCAAATTTTAAGATAAAACCAACTCTGTCCGATGTTAGATTTTTGCTGCCATGGTATTTCCCTGTACAGTTGTTCAAACATCCAATCAGCTTCTTTTGGCTCGATGAAACCAGGTTTCAGATGCAGTCTGAAAAGGAAAAGAAAAAATAGAAATAAAACAGTGATAATGTTTTGCTGTCTGGCTTGTAAGACCTAGACATTTTTAGATATGTTTATTCAAATGTTGTAATCTTACAGTCTAAGTTATGATACAGTATTTTCGATTGTTAGACTTTTGCTCTTTTTTATTTACTCATTGATATTTTTGGGGACCTGGGCATTGCTGGCAAGGTTTATTGCCCATCCTTAATTGCCCCTTGAGAAGATGATCATTTGCTAGGTCATTGTATTGAATATTTTAAGAATCAAGCACGTGGTGCAAGTCTGGAGTCACATGATAGGCCAGACCAGATTTCCTCCTCTGAAGGATATTAGTGACACTGACAGATTTTTAACAATAATCCAGAAGTTTCTGTGGCCAGCCTTACTAAGGTCAATTGCAAATTTTCTTCCAGATTCCATACTATGGTGGGATTTGAACCCTGGAATCTAAATTGTTATTCCAGGTGTTTGGATTATCGGTCAGGTAACTTAATCACTGTGCAGCAGAAATGTACACACTGTTTTTGGAATGTAGGAGGAAACCCGGCAGTCACAGGGAGAATGCACACACACATGACCAACCTCAGTTCACGATAAGAACTGCAGAAGGGCATATCATGGCATTCCAAAAAATGAATTGGCAAGCTAATTCAGATGCATTATACATGCTAAATGACAAAAGCAGCATGCAATAAACCACACTGAGCAACCTCATAATTATCAGATCAAATCAAAGGTCTGCAGTCCTGCCAGAACTAGTTGTGAATAGTGGTGAACAATTAAACAGCTAACAGGAGGAATCGCCAAGACCATCCCCATCCTTGAAATTGGTAGAGTCCAGCCTAAGGGTGCTAAATAGAAGGCTTAAACATTTGCAACTACGCTCTGTATAAGTACTGAACGTTTGATCAAACTCGGCTTCCTCCTGAAACCTCCACTAACACACAGAAACCAGCCTTCAGCCATGTGGATAAAACATGGACCAAACAACTGAATTCCAGAGAGCAGCAGCCCTTAACATCAAAGCAGCATTTGACCAAGTGTGACATCAAGCCCTGGAACCCCATTGAAGTCAATGGGCATAAAGAGGAAAACAGTCCAAGAGCTGGAGACAGATCTTGCACAAAGGAAGATGATTGTGGTTGCTGGAGATCAATCATCCCAGTCCCAAGACATCATTGCATGAGGGACTCAGGACAGTGTTCTAGGCCCAACCATCTCCAAATGCTACATCAGCGACTTACCTTCCAGCATTAGGTCACAAATGGAGATGTTTGCTGATGATTACACAATGTTCAATTCTACTCACATTTTCTCAGCAACTGAAGCTGTCCATGGCTGCATGTAGCAGGTTTAGACAATATTCAGGTCTAAACTGATTTAGGAACATTTGCATGACTCAAGTGTGAGGCAATGACCGTCTCCAAAGCTCAACCCACCTATCTTTGACATTCAGTAGTATTACCACTGCCAACTCCCCCAGTAATAACACCCTGAAGGTTAACACTGAACAGAAACTCAACTGAAACAGGAACAGAAATATTGTGGCTACAAGACAGGACAGAGGTTGTGTATCCTGTGATAAATAACTCATCCCAAAGTTTTTCCAGCATCTTCAAAGCACAAGTCAGGAGTAGGATGGAATGCTCGCCACAGCTCCAGAGATACTCAAGATGTTCGACACCACCCAGGTTCTAGCAGCCCACTTGACTGGAACCCATCCACCACTCTAAACATTCAATCCCTTCACTACTGTCGAATCATTCTGCAGTGTGTGCCATTTATAAAATGCACCACGGTTACTCATCTAAATCATTCCAAAAACATCTCCCAAACCCACAATAGCCCCAAGAGGAGGGCTTCAGGGGCATGGGAACACCACCACCAGCAAGTTCACCTTCAAATTGTGAGACATCCTCACTTGGAAATATATTACTATTCCTTCATCATCTCTGGGTTTAAATGCTGGAACCCTTCCCAATGTTACAGAAATACCTTTTTCAGAAGAACTGCAAAGGTTCAAGTGGCTCACCGCCACCATCTCAAGACAATTAGGGGTAGGCAATAAATGCTGACTAAGTCACTGATGTTCTGTTCTGAAAAATGAATTCGAACAAAATACTGAACTACACCTTCATCACTTACTATAAAATAATAACTACAGAAACACTGCAGAGAACTTTATTCAGAAGCCCCAAAATAAGAAACACTTCTGATAAAATAATCTTGCCCCTTTGGACAAGTGCAGAAAAAAAATAGCAAACATAATGACACAGATTGGAAAGCAGAGACGTAAGTATTTATCACTGGGAGCATTGCAGTGGGAAATGAAACTAGTGTCCTAACCCATGACAGTTAAAATTGGTCCACTTGGGTGCATGAATATCTTGCAATATAAATATCATTGATGCCAAACTGGCAAAATATCAGTGGCCTTTGTATGCCTGAGCTATAAAGCATCAAAGTTCACAATGGGCAATGGCTCCTGTTAAGTTTGTGTGCAGAAGCACTGGACGTAAGCAGTAACTTAAAAATTCAGGCTATGAATCTGTATTTCAATCACAAATTCCAAATGTTTCTTATACAACAGTCCTTGACAAAAAAAAACTGTAATCAAATCTAAATTATTATTCATTTTACCTTAAAGTTTCATGCATAGGACAGGAGAAAAATCTTCATTTCCTACCTAGAAACTCCTGTTGGCCCATTGCTGATCTCATATAAACCTTCTTTGCTTATAAACAAAGAATAAATCAGTTTAAAATCTCAGGTGGAAACATGCAAGGCTTATTAGAAACTATAATTGAAAACATTATGTTATAATAATATAAACATATTGAATAAATAATTGGAATCATCAGTACTAATAAGTTGTAATTTATTCTCCACATTTACAGCTCCAAATAGAGAATTAGCAGAATTGAAATACTGTGTTCAGCCCAACCTTTACCAATATCAAACTGTAAGGGTCAATTATCAGAGTGAACAAAAGTAGCAGGTCAGTAACTAAAGTACTCTAAATTTGATTCACTTGAAACAATGTAATTAACAAAATAAGTTTTCTCTAATTTCCCTGTAGTCATCTTCTGTATTCCAATATTTGCTGTCTTCATTTGGTCAAAGCAGCGGAATAATTGGGACTACCATCTTATTATCAGCCATCAACATTATTCTGTGGTGGTTAACATGAGGTACAAAGTACTGCCAACATATGAAGTGAAAACCTCTGACCAAGTTATTTCAAAATTATCAGTTTGTTAATATTAATAGGGATTTTTAAAAAAGGAAATTGCTTGCTATGCGGGACAGTAGCAGGTCAGAATTAATTGTATTAGCTGTGGGAAGTTCAAAAGCTTAACTGTAGTCAGTCTTGCAATACATGAACAGGTTGTAACTTCAGTACCAATTGACTGAGCCCCCTGGGTAGAGAATTCCAAATATTTGCTTCTCAATCTTAAATGGGCAATTCTTCATTCTGAGGCTTTGACTCCAAAATTCTCGACTCTCTAACCAGGGAAATCAGTCTCTCACCATCGATGTGAAGTCTTCTGGGAAATTTAGATCTGTCAATGAGATAATCTCTCAATTTTCAAAATTTGAAACAAAATAACTTTATTCTCTTATCCCTCACAAATCAATCTCACAAACCTTTGCTGCATTCCCTTTAAGATACATGCAGCTCATTGTAGTCCATGTGCAAGTGCGAGTTTATTGTCATATGCACATGTGTATGCACAGGTGCAGTAAAAAAAACTTACTAGCAGCAGCATTACAGGCACATAGCATTAGAGTCACAACATTCAGAAGAAAAACATAAATTATACAAGAATGGTACAAGAAAGAGCACAACTAGATCCAAAATATAAACAAGGTTCATCATAGCGCAAAGTGGTTATAGTGTTACTCTACTGAGTTAGTGATTAGGGTTGTGCAGGTTTGCTCAAGAACCGCATGGTTGAATGGAAGTAGCTGTCCTTGAACCTGGTGGTGTGGGACTTCAGACTTCTGTACCTCTTGCCCAATTGTAGCTGCGAGAAGATGACACAGCTCAGATGGGGTTTTTTGATTGCAGATGCCGTTTTTTTGAGACAGCACCTCAAGTAGATACTTTTGATGGTGGGGAGGGATGTGCCTGTGAGGTTTTGGGCAGAGTCCACTACTTTCCAGAGTTTTTTTATGTTCCTGTGCATTCGAATTGCTGTACCAGACCATGATGCAACCAGTCAGGATACTTTCAATAGTACACCTGTAGAAGTTTGAGAGAGTGTTCGGTGACAAGCCGAACCTCCTTAACCTTCTAAGAAAGTAGAGATGCTGGCACACCTTCCTTGTGATTGCATCTATGTGCTGCATCATAAAGAACTGCCAATCCAACACATCTTAAAACAGCCTGAAAATAAGCAAACTTTTAATTTTACTAACAGCAAGAAACCTGGAATAAAATTCCTTAAAAGAGATCACATCCCACTTCATCAGAAAATATACATAAAATTAGAAAATTATGTCAAAATAGTGATAAATAGAATGAGTAAACAAAAATAAACATTAAATGCAAGAGTGTAGTGTAGTTCATCTATACTTTTGGTCAGAGTCCTTACGAAGGGTTTGTTTCAGTTCCATACATGCTGCCAGATTTACTGAGTGCTTCCTGCATTTTTCTTTCTTATTTCAGATTTCCAGCCACTGCAGTAAGATTTTCATTTATGAAAATTTTCATAATTTTCATTTATCTCTTGACAGGATATACATTGTGAGGAAGTTTCCTTGAATGGAGAAATCTAGAACCCTGAGGCAATCTCAGGATAAAGGGTCAGTCACCTATTACTGTGATGAGAAGGATTTTTTTTCTCTCATGTTTGTGAATCTCTGGAATTATCTAGCCTAGAGAGCTGCAGTTGCAGATTTAAGTACATTCAAAGTGAGCTTTTGCACTAAAGGGGAATCAAGAGTTACAGGAAGATTGAGTTGAGGCCAAAGATTAGCTTAGCCAGAATCTTACTGAATAGCAGATCAGGTTTAAAGAACCCCTTCCATTTCTTATGTTTATCATAGAATTTTGAAGCAGTGTGAGAAGGATTACAGTGCAAGACTTATGTTGTCCTACTAAGAGTGATATTACTTATGTAACATTTATGTACTTACTCAATGATCCTTTCTTCTGGAATCTTACGCTGAACCTATGATGGAAACAAGTTCCACAAGAAGAATGAGAGTACTATACATTTGATTTTAAAGAAGTCAAAACATTTGAGTAACAATGACTAATAAGGAAAGACAGGCCTTTGCCACAAGCAGAATACACTACAAATCCTTTAAAGATGTCTGAACATATAACAAACAGTATGACCATAAGTCTGGAAATTATAATTATCAACTGGTAAAATCTTTTTATCTGCAGGATGTTGTATAGTAGGCGAGAGGTTAGGCTTTTATATTGCACTTATTTTAAAATCTGTTTGAAAATTTGTTAATATATCTTGAATTGAAAGTTATTTTTCATCAGTAAAATGTACTGGGGTCATAATGAATCTGCAGCCCATTTTGTACAGCATTTGATTTTGTTTTCCACATGTCATACCTTGGGATGACTTTGCTATATTAAGGGTATTATACAAATGTAAGCTATTGTTGTAAGTTAATAGAAAGAAAATCAGGCTCGTTAAAAAGTGATTGCTCACAATCCTATTCTGTGTCTCTGATGAAAAATTAGTCTTATTGTCTCTTTTTTTTGCAGTAAAGAGACATATGAATGTTTTAAAAGAATACAAACTCAACGATCATAGTAGATATTTTCTGAAATGTGTGCAGTTTATGAAATAAAAGTGGCTGCAACAAAATACCCCCTTGTTAGGATAATCACACCTTCACCTGGCAAGTTTATTAATATCTTCTTATAACGTGTTGTAATTCTCCTTGGCACTGATTATCCCTCCCAATTTGGTGCCATTCACAAATTCAGAAATTGTTTTGCGTCCAAAGTTTAAACCATTAAAACAAACAGAACAATGATGACGTTGCTGATCTTCTGGCACCTCTCTTCCCAATTCTATTACCCTAATTAACTATCATTTATCCTAACACTGCCTTTTGCTTCACAGCCAAATGATTATCCATTCTGATATTTGTCCCATGACTGCAAATGAAATGACCTTATTGTCTATTGTGGCATGTTATAAATACACTGTATGTTATAAAGACCCTGTGGTTACCTTTACCTCCCTCTCTCCCATGTTCCCTCTTCAAGTAAGATTTATCTTTATAAAATCCACATTAATTATTCATTATTATATATTTTTTGTTTCTCTGTGTTTTACTGCTTTCTTCTTCAGACGTTAAGATGCCATGCTCTGAAGTTCAGCTTCCAAAGTCCCCTGTTACTCCACATCACTCAAGTGAGAGGGATGCAAAAAATACATAAAAGTCAATATCAAATAACTTCAAAATAATCTTTGAAATACTGGCCCTGATCAAGAAGATTTTATGGAGCTAAAAATTTAATTTCTCCCACCCATGTGACTGCATCAAGCTGAGTGTAGTTCCTGAGTAAGCTGGCGCCAAGGGTTACTACGGAGAGTTAGAGCACGGAAACAGGCCCTTCAGTTTATCAAGTCCATGCCGACCATCAACTGCCCATTTATACTAATCTGACATTAATCTCACATTCTCATCAACTCCCCCAGATTCTACCACTAGGCCACTCACTAGGGACAATTTACAGCAGCCTATTAACCTGCCAACCAGCAAGTCTTTGGGATGTGGGAGGAAACCAGAGCACCGGGAGAAAGCCCATGTGGTCACAGGGAGAACACCACATAGACAGAGGTCGGGATTGAATCCAGCTCCATTAGTTGCCCCACTCTGCTGTCTCCTATGTGCTGAGGTTTTACCTGTTGCTGTTGTTCAAAAGGATGGGCCTGGCCTTGTTGCCGTGCAACATTCCATTCAGTGGCTCTTGCTGCACCTATCTCCCACAGAAATGTTTCTGTAAAAAAACACCTTGAAGCACAAGTCCATCAAGTGATGGTCCGCACAGAATATCCTGGAGAACCTATGGGAGTAGGAGACAGTGGACCCTGTGGAATGGTTCCCTGAGCAAACTGTCAGAATGCCTGTTCATCAGAACTCACAAATAAGCACCAAGACCTCATTTGCCTGATGATGAGAGGTGCCCTCCTCATTGTACTCTGCATGCACAGTCAGGGCCTCAATCCCACCACACACTGCCCTCGAGGTGGCATTGGTGCAGATGAGACAGTTGTCCAGCTCCTTGTGGACTGTGTGTCTGCCAAAAACACACGGTAAAACATGGAGTGGGTCTTTGTCGAGGTTTGTCCCAGGACTCTGTGATTTACCAGGTGTTCCCAGGGACAAACATCGACTGCTGCTGAAAGATGATCAACTCGGTGAAAGGCACACTTTGGTATTCTCAAAATGTATGGGTCTCCCAGCATAAATTAAGGTTTTAAGAAGGCAGAGACACAACAAACATAAAACACAATTGTGCAGTGATTACTATGATGCAAAGAGCAAAAACTAATTAACAGTAGCACATACTCCTGCACCTTGGAATGTGCCAGTCGGCAGCATTCGCTTACAGATATCTCCTTGCACTGGAACACCAATAAGTTTTGGTGTACCAAAGTGCACCTTTCACTGAACTGATGATCTTCCAGCAGCAGATGATGTTTGTCTCGATATATGTCCCTGGGAATAACTGGAGAGCTACAGAGTCTTGAGATGAACCTTGACAAAGACCCACTGCATCCTTTTTATGAAGTAATTCCATGGTACAAATGGCCAATGAGCTCGAGATTCTTTCCTTTATAATAGTTCTGGCAAATAAGCTACGTTTACACTATTATGAGAGAATGCTGCCGACTGGCACATTTCAAGATGCACGAGTATGTGCTGACAGATGCACTGAAGCTTTGTGAGGCTTCATAGGGAAGAACCACAGTCTAGCATCCTGCCACTACTGGACACTGAGGGGCAGGGCAATCAGTAATAAGCTCTCAAATGCCTTACTGATGGATTTATTTGCAGAAGAATCATTAGTGGTGCTGTCCCATTGTAAGGGAATATATTGAATTGCTGGAACAATCAATGTTGATAATAACATGTCCCAATTGCCTTTTCTGTACATATTATGAAAATATGTTTGGGGAAAAAAATCAGCCATAGTCTGTTTCCAACACAGTCATTTCTCCAATGCATCCCTATTACCCTTTGTCATACACACATAGTTACTCGTTTGTTGTTACCTATACACAGACTCATCCAATCGTCACAACAATACACTTAAACAACTATCTTCAAAAACAATCAGATATTAATTGTGGTCTTGCATCCTACTGTGGCCGTCACTTAGGAAGCAAAATTAAAAGATGGACAGGTTAGTGAGTTGAGAAATTTTAGTTGAATTATATTAAAATTGTCAATGCAGATACTAATTATTTTTTATTGGTTTTAAGTCAACAAGTCATCCAGCACAGTATGTGTATAATCCCCTTTATGGCAAGAACAAATTAAACCTTTCATTTGATACCATTACATTTGTAGTGATTTTGTTCCCTTCACCTGACAACGTGCCCACATTGGAGTGGCTTAGTGAATAGATGAAGCATACATCAAGGGTTTAAGGCAGCAGAAACAGAACAGATATAAAACAGAAACGTACTATGATTTGAAAAGCAAAAGGAAAATCCTAATTAACAGTAGCACACACTCCTGCACCTTGGATTGTGCCAGTCGCCAGCACTTGCTTGCAGACATCTCCTTGCACTGGATACCTATAGGTATCAGGTGTACCAAATTGTGCCTTTCACTGAACTGATGATCTTTCAGCAGCAGTCAATGTTTGTCTCAGTATGCATCCCTGGGAACAATTGGTAAATCACAAGAGTCTCGAGACAAGTCTTGTCCTCACTGCATCCTTTTCCTAAAGAAATTCTATGCTGTAGATAGCAATGAGTTCAAGAATCTTTCCTTTTTAATAGCTGTGGCAAATAAGCTATGTTTATGCTTAATTTGCAAACAACTCTAACCACCAAGTCTTTTATATATTATGAAATCTCACATCGACTACAGCCCTTGGATTAAATGAAGTACTGTATTTAATGATCCAAGATCATTATCCTATGCCTTTTCAACACATGATGGGGACTTTAAGACATGTGATTTATTGTTCTCATTTGTTGAAATAACCAAAAATGGTAAACAACTAACATGATTCAACTTAAGATATGGAACACTGTGTAATACACTAATTGGCCAACATTTAAATCAATGTTACCCAACAATGTGCACATACCAAAGTACTGAATCGAATTGATCTGGAGCTACTAAAATAAGACATTATATTGCACTTAACTGCAAAACCTTAACACACAGCTTTTTAAAACATCTTATTGCACTTGCAACAATCATCCTATTTTAGGGAGATGTGTATTTCTTCTAGCTTCTTCATCATATGGTTTACCTGCATTTGTTCTACAAGTAAATGTGTTATTGGTCTGTAAAGGTGAGCTTTTCTCACGAAAGGCAGAAATATTTTTTTTTGCTCTTTGGACATTAGTGATATCTATTATATGTGTGTCATTGGATTGCATCATGCTGCCTGTAACAATGGACCCAATGTACTTGGGTAGATAGAATCACACACTTAAAAACATTCCATTCTTTGTATTACCTCAGTTGGATCTTGAAAGACAAATCGCCTATCAGCTGCAGCTTGTTCTTTTGATGGCCAATGTGTTCTAGCAACATTTTGTGAAGAATGTCTGCCAGCTAAAAATAAATGGATCACACTACATTTTAAAATGCATTTATTGTAAACATAAAATGTTTGTCTGTATTATAGTTTAAATTAGCATCCATTGTACATAAAAGGAGGATACAGGATTTCCCAGCAATGCAGTATTTCAAAAATGAAGTTTTCAAAGTTTCCTTTAAGATATATATTCTAACAAGACTATATTTCAATGTTGGCATTTCAATCACATAGTAAAGTTATCACCAGACATGTTCATATTTCTTTAAAAAAAAAGGGTCTCAATTCAATTATTGTGATAACAACAGTATCATTTCATTGGGCCCACTTAATTACTGCTTTTGTGGAAGACATCATCTGAGGCAGAAAATATATTGAAAATGGGACAGTGGAAAAAAACTCGTCTACATTCTGCATAATTAACCTCTTGCTTACAAATTCCCTTCATCCCCACCCCCTCTAAATTATAATTTACTCCCTCTTCAGTTTTTTTGTTCTGCTTATCAGGTATTTCACTCCAAATTCTCCTATTACTGTCCCTAAAATGGCCTTCATGAATTGCAATGGTCACGGGCAAAACTGCTTTCAACAGTCAAAAGTGACAATTGATCATGTGGGAAATGATGGTGTTAGTTTCCGTCCTATACTGATCACTTAAGATTGCTTTATTTTAATAATGGGAAACTTAATAAGATTATTAAAAATAATGCATGTCCACAGTGTCCCTGCATAGTGAACACCAAAGTGGGATATGGCTTCACATCCACAGCATTTCATGTACATTGTTGTGAACATGCTCTGTCTTGTAGAGTTGTGAATAAGTACTGAGAAGAAGAAAATAAGAAAGAGAATAGAGAGGAGAATTTGGCCTTGATGACTTTGAATAGTAACAAACTGATCAAGAGAAATAAGAGTGGAAACCTGGGAGGAATCTTTTGACAATGGACATTGTAGGTCAGGAGGAGACACAACTGAAGAAAGTTTTAAAACAACAAATAAGTAAAACTTGGTGAGAAGGGCTATTTCTCAGTACTTGACATAAAATAACACTAAAACACTATCACAGCAAAATTGACTTATTCAGGCACTGTAGTGCTTTTTTTTCCCTATACATTATGAGCACTGTTGAATGATACAACAAATATGATTTGCAAATTCTGTTATTAGTGTTGCCAAGCACTTGCTGCCCTCATCTGGACATGCTCTGTAATCAAGCAATGGCCTCAGGGAAGCAACAAACAAATATGAGGATTCATAGCTTTAATCCCAAAAAAATGTACAATATTTATTTTTCTTTTAAAGTCTTAATTGATTAAGAACATTTTCCAATTATACCAGTGACTTCTTAAAATTTAAATTCAAAGTCAAAATTTTATTTATATTATATATTAGATAAAATCACAGCATGTTGTAGAGTTTTATGATTCTGTTACATAACCCAAGAAAATGCTTAAGAGGCTACAGCAAGATATGAGCAGAAACTTATATTTACTTCAATTTTTACCATTTAAGAAAGTAACTTGAATGGCAAGAATATCAAATACTAAAAATAGGAAATAATTTTACAAAAAGTACCAGTATATTCTCCAGCACCTAGTCAAGGGTAGAGCTGTTGACATTGTTAGAAGTGACAACATCGTAATTACAAAAGACAGTGATGAGAGATATTGCAGTGTCAAGTTCAGTGCTAAGAAATGCAAGAAAAAAGGTTGACATCCACTGTTCACAACTAAAATGCATCAGGGGAAGGAGATTTAAACAAAAATTATCCATCTCTATTGGAAGAGTCAAAGTGAAGCAACTCAAATTATTTCCTATTGGTAGAGCCCTGATGCATATCAGATATGTAGGAAGTAGGTGAAGAAAAAAAAGGTAATTTAAGGTACAATTGTACTGAAGATAATGAAGCATATTTGAGAAAGGGATTACATTATTTGGTTAGTTCTATTATTCATTATGCTGTTGAAATACTAGTAAGTCGACAGAAGATCTACTTAGGAGTCATTTGGATTCCTGGAGTATTTATCTAATTTTTTCAAAATACATAATAGTATGTGTTGTCCTAAAGCCAAATAAAAAGTTACACTGCCACAGCACTAACTGCACAAGAAGTAACTGATGTCACAATCATTTCACTTACTAAAAGAAAAAGTTAACCATTTGGGTACTCAAAAACATTGAAATAGACACATCTTTTGGGTTGTTTGTGCAGGATTGATATCCGGTAAGTTTATCATGAAATGTCAGACATTTTTACTCTTAAATTTGTTTTATTTCCTTAACCAGTCTACAGTTCATATGTATTATGATTGATAAGAAATGTGAATGTTCCATCCCTGGCACATTATAACACATAAACGATAGTCATTCTGGCAAGCTATGCCCTTAAGCCAGAGGGCACATGTGGAAAGAGGAGGAATTTAAAGGAACTAATCTTCCCCTTCTACCAGTTGAGACCAAGATGCAAATATGAGCAACCCAACTCAGAATCCAATATGCTCACACTGTGCCCTCAGGCTGCAAAACCCTCAACACAGCAGCTGTGCAGCAAATCCTAACGTGCTGTGAACATAATTTCCATTGTAACAACTTAAGACTTGTTTATTATTAAGATTCCATACCACTTGATATTTTTAAAGAATTAAAATGCACTGACTGAAGGCAGTAGGGAAGAGCAGGACCAGATACAGAGTGAAACTCAGATTACACAATCAATCTGCTTTTGTTAAACCACAATTCCCTAATTCATTCTAATATGTAGACACTGACATGCACTTTGATTCCCCATTATATCGCCAAACCTAATTTTATGCTTCAGTTATAATGTACTAGTTTTCAAGAAAAAGTTATTTTTTTGATACCATACCTTGAAATGCGGTTGCTGTGGTCTTACTGTGGCCTGCCCATGAACCCTGCACTCTTGCCCGTTGTCTTTTGTCTGCCATAATTTGTTTGTCTCACTTCTTCACTGTCATAGCACTCTGAAGTACAAGAGCACAACATCAGAACAATGGCAGCAATTTGTTATAAATAAAGCAAAACATCCTGTCACGAACCAGCAACAAAAGAAACACACTGAGCATGATTTAGTGTTAAAAACTATTTTATTAATCACTACTTATGCTAATACGTAAAATAAAAGTAAAAATGTTAGTATGTTAGAATTCAAGAATGTTAAACCTTGAACGTTAACCCCAAAACTAAACTCTTCGTGTGTGTGTGTGACAAAGTCCAAAACTCCCAGTTCTGGAATGGTTCTTAAAGTTCAGTTCTGCAAGCCATAAGGTGAAACATGAGCAAGGGCTTCTTCAACAACCACCGTTGTCTGAAGATAAGATGTAGATGTAGAAAAACATAGAGAGAGTACATACGAAATCCAAATGTTCCACGATGGAACCCAAATGACACTCCAGTGTTTACTCGGTAGTGACTTCCTCACCCCGAAAAGCATCCGAACCGTGGTCGTCCACACACAAATACCTGCTTCCCTCTACAGGTCAGCAACAAAGTGAACTCCACCGGATTACTTCCAACTTCCATACATGGATTTCTATGGCAAACACAGTTATTGTTTCTCATCCATCGATAGAGAAAACAAGCAGGCTGGTGTCTCTCTCCCTTCTCTCTCTCTCCTTCTTCTTCTTCTTCTGACTCCTTCAACAACGTCATTACGTCCTTTATCTTCTATTGACGTAAGCACGCCCCACACACACATACACACACACTCTCTATCTTAAAGGGACTTACACTGAGTCCGTAACACCTCCCACCTAAAAAAAAATTTTCCCAAGAAAATTTTAACCGCGCATACAGTTAGTAATGTTAATGATTATCATGCTACACAACTACAGACTATCAGATTAGTACAGATACATGTTTCCCATTTAACATCGAGAAAGACAATCAGCAATCACATTATCTTTGCCTTTAATGTGAGTTATCATGAGATCAAACTCTTGCAAAATTAAACTCCAGTTTAACAGCCTTCTGTTCTTGTTTTTGACTCGGCTCAGAAACACCAATGGGTTATGATCTGTATATACAGTCAATGGTTTCTGAGCGGTGCAAACATATACACTGAAATGTTGCAAGGCTAAAACAAGTGACAGTAATTCTTTCTCTATGGTGGAATAATTCTTTTGATGCTCATTAAATTTCTTTGAAAAGTAAGCTACAGGATGGTCAATATCATCAAGGTCACCCTTCTGCAACAACACAGCTCCTGCAGCTTCATCACTGGCATCTACTGCTAATGAAAATGGCTTTTCAAAGTCAGGTGTTTTGAGCACAGGATGGTAGCATAAAATGGCTTTTCAGCTTCTCAAATGCTTCTTGACAAGAATCTGTCCAAACAAACTTTACTCCCTTCTTCAGAAGATTAGTTAGGGGAAGAGCAATATCAGCAAAATTTTTACAAAATTTTCGGTAATATCCAACCATTCCCAAAAATCTTTTAACAGTCCTCGTACCTGTGGGAATAGGGAACTCAGATATTGCTTGAACTTTTGCCTGAACAGGAGCTTGCTTGCCTTGACCTACAACATAACCAAGATACGTCACAGTGGCACGGCCAAATTCACTTTTAGCCAAGTTAACTGTAAGGTTAGCCTTGGAAAGTCTTTCAAACAACCTTTCTAACGCAGAGATGTGATCTTCCCAAGTATCATTCCCAGTCACTAAGTCGTCAATGTAGGCATCTGTATGTTTTAACCCATGAATCACTGAATTAATCATTCTTTGAAATGTTGCCGGAGCATTTTTCATTCCAAATGGCAAAACATTGTATTCATACAATCCAGAAGGGGTTACAAAGGCTGAAATTTCCCTTCCTCTATCTGTTAATGGAACACACCAGTACCCTTTTAATAAGTCAATCTTTGTGAGAAATTTTGCCTTTCCCACTCTATCTATGCAATCATCCACCCTAGGAATAGGGTAAGCATCTGACTTTGTTACAGCATTCACTTTCCTGTAATCTGTGCAAAATCTAACAGTTCCATCAGGTTTAGGTACAATAACACAGGGCGAACTCCAATTTGAAGTAGAATGTCTAATAATATCATTTTCCAACATGTATTTTATTTCCTGATCAACAAGTTTATTTTTTTCCACATTCATTCGATATGGGTGTTGTTTGATTGGTTTTGCATCCCCAACGTCAACATCATGGGTAATTATCGATGTTCTGTTTGGAACATCTGGGAACAGATTTTTAAATTTTAAAATTAATTCTCTCATCTGTTGTTTTTGTGAAACTTGTAAATGGTCCAACTTCGTTTCAAGGTTCTCCAGGATTTTTTTAGTTTCGATGGAACAATATTTGGTCTAAATTGGCCTTCCTCAACATCAACATCAGGCATTCTAGAAACAACCTTTACATCATCCACCAAGGCCACAACTGAATCCCTCTCATAATAAGGTTTTAGCATGTTTACATGACAGAGTTGTGTTTTCTTGCGTCTATCTGGTGTTTTGATTATATATGTTAGATCAGTCACTCGAGATTCAATAACATAGGGTCCAGAAAAACGAGATTGCAAGGGATTATTTTGGCTAGGGAAAAATACCAACACCTTTTGCCCCACTGCGAATGTCCTAGGCCGAGCACGTCTATCAAAATATGTCTTCATTCTTATCTGGCTTGTTTTCAAATTCTCTCTTGTTAGCTGGCAGACTCTCTCCAACCGAGTTTTAAATTTTTGGACATAGTCCAACAGACTCAAGTGCACTTCCTCATTAACCCATTGCTCTCTGAACAACTCCAAAGGTCCTCTCACCCTATGTCCAAATACAAGCTCAAACAGACTAAATCCTATTGACTCCTGGATTGATTCTCTAACGGCAAACAAAAGTAAATGGATACCTTCGTCCCAATCCTTTGTGTTTTCAAAGCAATAAGTCTTCAGCATATTTTTGAGAGTAGAATGAAATGTCTCCAGAGCTCCTTGAGATTCTGGGTGATATGCAGATGATACAATCTGCTTTGCTCCCAGCTCATAGACTATTTGTTGAAAAATTTTTGACATAAAATTACTACCTTGATCAGATTGGATTTCTTTTGGCAAACCAAACAAGGTAAAAAAATTTTACAAGAGCCTTTGACACCGTCTTGGCCTTAATATTTCTAAGGGGTATTGCCTCTGGAAATCTAGAAGTGGCACACATGATGGTTAACAAATACTGATTTCCAGTCTTAGACTTTGGTAAGGGACCAACACAGTCCACAATCACCTTCGAAAAGGGCTCCCCAAAAGCAGGAATTGGCTTCAAAGGAGCCACAGGGGGTTTTTGATTTGGTTTACCTACCATCTGACATGTGTGGCAGGTTCGACAAAACATCACCACATCTTTTCTCAAACCAGGCCAATAGAATTGTTTCAAGATCTTCCCTACAGTTTTATTCACCCCAAAATGACCACCCAAAGGCATACTATGGGCCAGGTTTAAAATCTCATTCCTATAAACTTTTGGAACAACAACCTGATGAATAACTTCCCATTCCTCAGTAACAGGAACATGAGGAGGTCTCCATTTCCTCATTAACACTCCATTTTTGACATAGTATCCAGTTGGCACTTTTCAATCTCCTCACATGAGAGAGCTTTTTCTTTCAATTCTGTCAACTCAGGGTCCTTTGTCTGTTCCACTATAAAATCCTTCCTCGACAAAGACAAATCTTTAAATTCAGGCTCACTACAAGGATGTTGATCCTCCAATGAAGACAGAAAAGTCTCAGATAAGGCATCATAATTTTCTTCCTGTTTAGGACTGTCACAAGGAACCACATCAGACTGCACCGGACTGTCTGTCTTGGCTAATTCTCTAGCTCTAGCTCGAGTCACCGCACATGATGGGTAAACATCTGAATCATTCTCAGACTCATCAATTCTTGGTTTGGTTGTTAACCGTACCACAGGAACAATTTCTCCATCTGCAAGGTCATTTCCCAATAACAAAGAAACTCCTTCCACTGGCAAACTAGGTCTTATCCCTATCTCGACTGGTCCTTCTACGAACTTTGACTTTAAAATCACCCTGTGAAAAGGGACAGACATGGTCTCACCTGTAACGCCTCGTACTAGATTTACTTCACCAGTGTCACTTTCTTCACCAAAATTTAAAACACTGTCCAGCAAGAGAGATTGACTAGCCCCAGTATCTCTAAGAATTTTCACTGGCACCTGGGGTGACTCATCATTCAGTGAAACAAAACCCTCTGATACATACGAACGGAATTCTTTTCTCACCTCCTCCAACTTTTCCGCTTTTCCCTCTTGCAAGGACTGGTCTTTAACAGCATCTCCTAAACCTTTTTGATTTTTAATTGCCTGAAAGCAAGCATTGGGCACAGCTTCCTTCTTTTTCTTCAAAAGGGCACAATTAGATATCACATGGCCAGGTTTCCTACAGTAATAACAAGTACGCTCAACAGGTTTCTCCAGCCCTGGCTTCTTTTCATCTTTTCCTTTTTGATTACCTCCCAATTTAATCTCCGGTTTACCTGGATTGTCTTTGTAACTCTTTTGAAAGGTTTGAGGTTGTCCCCATTTGGATTTATGGGTTAAAGCATAATCATCTGCCAACCTAGCAGTTTCTTGTAAAGTTTCCACTGCCTTTTCATTTAAATATGTTGTTAATTCAGCTGGAACACATCTTTTAAAGTCTTCCACTAGTATCAATTCTGTCAATTTATCATAATCCCCATCTACATTTTTAGCCAGGCACCATCGTTCAAAACATATTCTCTTTCCATTGGCAAATTCCATATAAGTCTGATCTGCAGATTTCCTCAAGTCTCTGAATTTTTGTCTATAAGCCTCAGGGACCAATTCATAGGCCTTCAAAATAGCTTGTTTTACCTTGGTATAATCAGCTGCATCCTCAGCAGACAAAGCAGAATAAGCTTTTTGAGCTTTACCTTTAATCACACTCTGTACCATAAGAGCCCATCCTTTCCTTGGCCAGTTTGAACTCACAGCAACCTTTTCAAAATGTTGGAAATACTGATCAACCTGATCTTCTTCAAAAGGAGGGACTAATTGAACCTCCCTGCTGGCTGAAAAACCATCTTCAGAATCAGATTCCAAACTCCTACGCTTCATTTGTAACTCATGCTGCCTCTGTTTCTCCTTTTCCTCACTATTCAGCTCCATCCTCTTCAATTCCATCTGCTTCATTGCTAGATCAGCCTCTATCTTCATCTGAGTTATCTTTTGTTCAGCCTCTAATTTCTTTTGTTCGGCCTCTAACTTTAACTGGGTTTGTTCTCGTTCAGCCTCTATCTTTGCCAGCTGCACCTGTGCCTCAGAAATTGCTATTTCACTGCCAGGAAACTGTTTTAACACTTCCTTCTCAAACACCTTCTTTTCCACATAATGGCCAGCTATCAGTCTCTGAATATCTGCCTTTCTCATAGACTGCTTTACTTCTGTAAGGTTTAGCCTTATAGCAATCTTTATCAAATCATCCTTTTTCGCCACCCCCAATCCCTTTTGGGTTGGTGACTCCAAAAATGCCTTAATATCCATTGCTGCTGGTTTCCACACACACAAGCCAATTAAAAAGAATTTATCAGACCTCCCTCAAAAATCTTTGGATTGAATCCCGAACAAATCTCGTCAATCTGGGGAATGATCCCAGACGACACTCGTTAACCTTTGGGTTGGATCCCGGACGAATCTCGTTAACCTTGGGAACGATCCCGGACGAGCCCCCAATTTTGTCACGAACCAGCAACAAAAGAAACACACTGAGCATGATTTAGTGTTAAAAACTATTTTATTAATCACTACTTATGATAATACGTAAAATAAAAGTAAAAATGTTAGTATGTTAGAATTCAAGAATGTTAAACCTTGAACGTTAACCCCAAAACTAAACTCTTCGTGTGTGTGTGTGACAAAGTCCAAAACTCCCAGTTCCGGAATGGTTCTTAAAGTTCAGTTCTGCAAGCCATAAGGTGAAACATGAGCAAGGGCTTCTTCAACAACCACCGTTGTCTGAAGATAAGATGTAGATGTAGAAAAACATAGAGAGAGTACATACGAAATCCAAATGTTCCACGATGGAACCCAAACGACACTCCAGTGTTTACTCAGTAGTGACTTCCTCACCCCGAAAAGCATCCGAACCGTGGTCGTCCACACACAAATACCTGTTTCCCTCTACAGGTCAGCAACAAAGTGAACTCCACCGGATTACTTCCAACTTCCATACATGGATTTCTATGGCAAACACAGTTATTGTTTCTCATCCATCGATAGAGAAAACAAGCAGGCTGGTGTCTCTCTCCCTTCTCTCTCTCTCCTTCTTCTTCTTCTTCTGACTCCTTCAACAACGTCATTACGTCCTTTATCTTCTATTGACGTAAGCACGCCCCACACACACATACACACACACTCTCTATCTTAAAGGGACTTTCACTGAGTCCGTAACAATCCGAACAGGTACATTATCAAGCAAAACTGGGATCGCGATATGAGCATCTTAAGGTAGGGATGTGCATTTGCGTGTGTGTGTCCGTCTGTCAGTCTGTCTGAGGAGGAACATTTTACAATCTTGGGCCCAAGCAACTGAAGCCATGGCCACGAATAGTGCAGTGACTAAAAGTGGCATCTGGCAAAAGACCAATACTGGAGGAGTGTAAAGATCTTAATGGGTTGTATGACGAGAAGAGGTTTCAGAGATGCCAAAGTGTTAGAGGGAATTGTAAACAAAGATGAGAATTTTAAAGTCAAAATGGGAGACAATGCAAGTCACCATGCATAGACATTGGGTGAGTAGGACTTGATGAGACTTGGAACAGGGACAGCTGAATTGTGGATAAGCTCAAACTGAGGGCGAGAAAAGCATTGAAAGAGTCTAGTCTTGAGTAAAAATAATAAGCATATGAAGATTTCAGCAACAGGTGAACTGGGACAGGTGTGGGGAGAGGCAATGTTACAAAGGGAAAGAAGAGTGTTTACTTGTTCAAAAGGGATGCTAAAGTGCCAATCTTACTCAGCCTCAAAAACTGATGGAACAGAAACACATGTGGTGACTTGAGAATAGAGTTGGTGGAAAAAAATAAAAACGATCATCATGACTCAATGCTAATATCTCAGCTACCAGCCATTTTTACGTTCATCACTGATGTTACTATTGAGAATCAAAGAGGATGCCATATCTTAATGGGAGCCAAAAGCCAAAGCAGAGGAAGGGTACAAGGTGGGATAAGGTTACAAACGGGAATTTAGTTTGAATGTTTGCACACTGTGATAAAGAAAACCAGAGGACTCCAAAAAATGAATTCTTGAGGTCTGGATATATTTTAGAAATTTTCAGGCAAATTGCATGTCAAACAGCAGGGCTAATTGTATTGTTAGGAAACGTGTTCTGATAATGTTACTGAAGTGGGGGTATTACACAGCCAGGAAATTGTTTGCTAGGTTTGCCAAGGCTGTTGACATGAAAGCCTGATAAAATGTATCTTTCCAGTGGGCGGTACAGTCAGTTTACCCATTACAGTCAGTTCTACGTATGGTGTCTGGCAGCACTATCATTGTAATAAATAACAACCATAGAGATATTGCAGAAACTTTATCTGCAGCACATTGCACAGAATCAGTTGCTGCCTGAATTACTAGATACATTACCCGAGGCCATGGATTGGCTCGGGGTAGTGGATCTACTATGATTCATATCTCAGTAGCACAAGTACACCTTTAATAAATCTGCACTTCTATTGAATGTAAGAGATAGGAAGAGGAGGCCACTCAGCCCCCTGTACCTGTGCTGTCATTCAACATGATCATGGCTGATTTTGTTCCATTAACCCTATTTCCCGATTCCCTTAATATCTAAAAATACATCAATCTCTGGTTTGAATATTCTCAGTGGCCAAGCCTTTGCAGTACTTTTGGATGGTGAATCTCTGGGTAAAGATTTTTTTTCTCATCATTATCCTAAATGGTAATTTTGCCAGAGGAAACTTCGACTTTGCTTCTACCTTGTGCCGCCCTATAAGAAATTTGTACTATTCAATGTCATCAATTCTCATTCTTCTGAACTCAAGAAAGTACAAGCCTAGTCTGGTTAATTATGTAACGTTCCTCAGATACCATCTAAATGATACCCCTTATCTCAAAACGTTAGCCCTCTGCTATGGGGAAACATTTATTTCCATCTACTCCATCTATGGCTCTCATTATTTAGTATACCTCTATCAGGTTCCCCTCCTCAGTCTCCTTTGCTCCTACGGAAACAAACCTAGCCAACCCACAGTCTCTCTTCATAAATAAAATACCCCATTCTCTCAATTGCCATTGGGGAAAATATAAGAAATAGCAGGCCAGTTGACCTCACAAGGCTTGCATTACCATTCAGTAAGATTGATCTTTCTACCCAAGCGCCATTTTTCTGTATTAACCCTATATCCCTCTGTTCCTAAACTAAAACTAAACTGGTTCCAGCACAGAAATGACCCGGTAAATCATTCCCACCCTGCAATTTTAACAGGTGAGGCCATTTGTCTATTAATTATGATGGATTTTTTCCCCAGTTATTATGGAGATGAGGGGCGTACGTTTTTTTTAAAGAATGAGGGAGCTTCTCTCTGATTATTTTGGGGCTGAGCATTTCTCCTGTTACTTTCACTCCAGAGATTGTCCCTGGGTGTGGAGGGAGCACATCCCCTGTTTGGAATGAGTGTGTGTGTGTGTGTGTGTGTGTGTGTGTGTGTGGTTGGGGGGGGGGGGGGGGTTCTCGTTGCTTTGAGGGGTTTCACTCGAGTTGCTACAAAACATGTAGAGGGAGATCCCCCCCCCTTGCTGTGTAGTCTCTGGTTGCTATGTGGAAAGGGTCTCATTGGTTGCTCTGGGAAGAACATAACACAAGAGATAGATCAGGAGGAAGCCATTCGGCCCCTCGCTTTGCTCCGCCGATCAATAAGACCGTGGTAAATCTCTTACCGCAGCAACACGTCCCCAGTATCAACCCCTTCGCCCTCCTCCTCCCCATATAAGTTTCACCAACCTTACTGTCCGACTTCCGCTGTGTCACAGTCCCGGGTCCGACCGGTTCCAGCACAGAGAGGGCCCGGTAAATTGTTCCCACTCCGGACCAGCTGAAGCCGCAGCAGCGCGGTGCACCGTGTATCTGCTTCAACCGATGATCGCGCCGGGGTGGGCTCTGTCAACGCGGGTGGATGAGCAGCAAACAATACGGTCTGAAATGGAAAAAAAGAAAATGGGTGGAAACAACAGGAGCAGGAAGGGTGAAAGAGAGAGGAGAGGGAAGAAAGAAAAGTAGAGGAGAGATGCTGCTCGAGTCGCTGAGTTCTTCCAGCAGTTTAGTTTTTGTTGCAGTCATAAAAGGTGGTCTGTTTCCAGACGGTGCCGGTTGGGAAAGTAAAGAGTAATCTTTGAACTTTTGCAGAGTTATCTTGTGACTCTGTAACTCCTTTATTCCTTCAGGGTCTCCACATAACACAATCAAAACTACATCTGTCCTAATGTAACAGCAAACTTAAGATCATTTTATTCCCATCCCTCAATATTCAGTCTTACTACAAGCAACGTCACGATTAGATTAATGCTGAAAGCAACAAATGCTGGAAGTACGGATCGGCAGTTGCTCTGTTAAATAACTAGGGTCAGAGGCACAAAAAAGGAGAGAAAGTTAGTGAAATACACACACAAAGCTGGAGGAACCAGCAGGTCAGGCAGCATCTATGGAGGGAATTAAACAGTCGATGTTTTGGGCCGAGACCCTTCATCAGAATGCCATGGCCCTTCATTAGGACTCCATTTCCCTTCATAGATGCTGCCTGACCTGCTGAGTTCCTCCAGAATTTTGTGTGTGTTGCTCCTGATTCCAGCATCTGCAGAATCTCGTGTCTGAAAAAGTTAGAGAAAGAGTGAATAGAGGAGCAGGAAATATGGGACAAAGGGATAGCAACTGCCCTTCTTTGGAAGAGTCTGTGGTTCCCATATTTGGGATGGAAGTCATTGTTAATCCCAAGGGACTGACTAAAAGATGAAGATAAAAGAAAGGAAGACAGGCCAGGGCAAAGGACAGGATGTCAGGGTAACTGGGAGGAATGTGTGTTAGGAAGGCGACAGTGAAAGAGCAAGGCGACAGGAGGAAGGAAAGAGTGGATGAGAAGGAGCAGGAGACGGGAGAACAGATTGAGGAAGGAAGAAGAACAAGAGAAAGTGCAGGAAGAGGAAGCCGGGCAAAGAGGAGAGGAAAAGTTGAATTGGGGAAGATGACAAGAATATTTTAAAAATCTGGAGCAGGAGTTGGCTCTTTGGGCCTGCTCTGCAATTCATTAAGACCATTTTATTCCCATTCCTCAATTCCCTCAATATCCAGAAACCTATTAAAATATTTTGAGCAAAGTCATTGACTGAGCCTGCATAGTCTTCTGAACTCGGGAAGTTCAAAGGCTCACCATCCTCTGGATGAATAAATTTTTCCTCACCTCAGTCTCTAAGGGCAAATCCTTTATTGCTATACCCCTCATTGTAGATTCCTCAGCCAGAGGAAACATCCTCCCAGTTTTGTATGAATGTTTAAGTTACAATGGCATCTCCTTTCATTCTTCTAAACTCCAGAGAATAGGGCCTAGTCACCTCTAGTCCAGTAAAGCCAACAACCCTAAAATCAGTCGAGTGAATCTTTGCTGCCCTCCCTCTATAACAGGTATTAATTTTTAGGTCCGGAGACCCAGTCTTTACATAAAACTCCAGGTACAGCCTCACCAAGGTCCAAGTTCATCGCATTAAGATATCTTTACTCTTGTAATCAACTCTCTTGTAATAAAGACCAACATGATGCTTTGCTGCCCCTGCATGTGAGCTTTCAGTGACTCATGTGCAAGGACAGCTGGAGAGAGAAATTCCACAGATGCTGCCTGACCTGCTGAGTATTTGCAGTATTCTGTTTTTTTGTTTAAATTTCCCATATCAAAATTTTTCTAACTTTTTCCAATGGGTTTCAAATGTGCTTGGAAAACTGAATATTTTTACATTGCATGATATTCACTCCCTGGATACCGCTTGGCCAGAATATTTATAGTAGTTTGTGACTAATTTCTGGTATCCAGTATTTTGTTCCATCTGTGGTCTGCACTTTGCTGATTGGGCCCCACTCCAAGCAATCTGTCAAACTTTTGCAAACTTCTAAACATTCAACATTCAGCATTCGAAAACTCTTGAATAAATTCAAGTTATTGGAAGTTAAATCACCTGGAAAAACTAATAAAAACATTATGCAAACAGTACTGGAAATATGCAATGTACTTTTCTTCAGAGCCACACCATTTGGGGTACAACAGCAGCCCTCAGCCAACCAGTTTGGCACAGCCAGTCATGTGCTACACCTGAACTCGTAAAAGGTAAAACTCAGCAAAATCTGGATTAATATTTTACAAAACCATAGAAGAAGACAGCATAATACAGGCCCTTTGGCCCACCATGCTGTGCCTACCTTTAAACCACACCTAAGTCTATCTAACCCCTTCCTTCCACATATCCCCCTATTTTAAATTCCTCCATATGCTTATCTAACAACCTCTTGAACTTGACCAACGTATCTGCCTCCACCACTACCCCAGGCAGCGCATACCATGCACCAACCACTCTCTGGGTGAAAAACTTTCCTCTGATGTCTCTCCTGAACTTCCCACCCAATACTTTATAAAGCCATGCCCTCTTGTATTGAGCATTGGTGCCCTGGGAAAGAGCCGCTGGCTGTCCACTCTATCTATTCCTCTTAATATTTTGTACACCTCTATCATGTCTCCTCTCATCCTCCTTCTCTCCAAAGAGTAAAGCCCTAGCTCCCTTAGCCTCTCCTCATAATCCATACTCTCCAATCCAGGCAGCATCCTGGTAAATCTCCTCTGCACCCTTTCCAAAGCTTCCACATCCTTCCTATGATGAGGCAACCAGAACTGGACACAGTACTCCAAGTGTGGTCTAATCAGAGTTTTGTAGAGCTGCATCATTACCTCGCAGCTCTTAAACTCGATGCCATGACTTATGAAAGCCAACATCCCATAAGCTTTCTTAACTACCCTATCCACCTGTGAGGCAACTTTCAGTGATCTGTGGATATGAACCCCCAGATCCCTCTGCTCCTCCACACTACCCAGTTTCCAGCCATTAACATTGTACTCCGCCTTGGAGTTTGTCCTTCCAAAGTGTACCACCTCACACTTCTCCGGATTGAACTCCATCTGCCACTTTTCAGCCCAGCTCTGCATCCTATCAATATCCCTCTGTAAGCTCTGACAGCCCTCCACACTATCCACAACACCACCGACCTTTGTGTCGTCTGCAAACTTGCTAACCCACCCTTCCACCCCTCATCCAAGTCATTAATAAATATCACGAAAAGTAGAGGTCCCAGAACCGATCCTTGTGGGACACCACTAGTCACAGCCCTCCAATCCAAATGCACTCCCTCCACCACAACCCTCTGCTTTCTACAGGCAAGCCAATTCTGAATCCACACGGCCAAGCTCCCTGGATCCCATGCCCTCTGACCTTCTGAAGAAGCCTACCATGTGGAACCTTGTCAAATGCCTTACTAAAATCCATGTAGACCACACCTACTGCACTACCCTCATCAATCTTCCTGGTCACCTCCTCAAAGAACCCTGTCAGGCTTGTGAGACATGATCTTCCCTTCACAAAGCCATGCTGGCTGTTCCTAATCAGTCCATGATTCTCTAAATGCTCATAGATCCTATCTCTTAGAAACCTTTCCAACAGCTTGCCTACCACAGACGTAAGGCTCACTGGTCTGTAATTCCCTGGACTATCCCTACTACCTTTTTTGAGTAAGGGGACAATATTTGCCACCCTCCAATCCTCCGGTACCATCCCCGTGGACAACGAGGACTCAAAGATCCTAGCCAACGGCTCAGCAATCTCCTCCCTCGCCTCACAGAGCAGTCTGGGGGATATTCCGTCAGGCCCCAGGGACTTATTTGTCCTAATATTTTCTAACAGCTCCAACACATCCTCTCTCTTGATATCTACATGCTCCAGAACATTAACCTTACCAACACTGTCCTCAGCGTCATCAAAGCCCCTCTCTCTGGTGAATACTGAAGAGAAGTATTCATTGAGAACCTCACCCACTTCCACAGCTTCCAGGCACATCTTCCCACCTTTGTCTCTAATCAGTCCTACCTTTACTCTCGTCATTCTTCTGCTCTTCACATATGTGAAAAAAGCCTTGGGATTCTCCTTAACCCTACTCGCCAAAGCCTTTTCATGTCCCCTTCTTGCTCTCCTCAGCCCCTTCTTAAGTTCCCTCCTTGCTACCCTATATTCCTCATGAGCCCTATCTGATCCTTGCTGCTTACACCTTATGTATGCTGCCTTCTTCTTCCTAACTAGTTGTTCCACCTCTCTTGTCACCCATGGTTTCTTCACCCTGCCATTATTTTTCTGCCTCATCGGGACAAATTTATCCCTAACACCCTGCAAGAGATCCCTGAACAACACCCACATCTGCATATTACATTTCCCTTCAAAAATGGCATCTCAATTTACACTCTGAAGGTCTAGCCTTTTCGCCTCATAATTTGCTCTTCCCCAATTAAACATCTTTCCGTCCTCTCTGTTCCTATCCTTGTCCATGACAATGCTAAAGGTTAGGGAGCGGTGGTCACTGTCCCCTAAATGCTCACCAAACTGGTTCATTACCTAATACTAGATCTAATATGGCATTCCCTCTTGTCGGTCTGTCAACATACTGTGACAGGAATCTGTCCTGGATACACCTAACAAACTCTGCCCCGTCTAAACCTTTAGCACTAAGCACGTGCCAATCAATATTGGGGAAGTTGAAGTCTCCCATGATAACTACCCTGTTATTCTTGCACCTTTCCAAAACCTGCCTCCCAATCTGCTCCTCAGTATCCCTGCTGCTACTGGGGGGGCCTATAGAATACTCCCAGTAGAGTAGCTGCTCCTTTCTTATTCCTAACTTCCACCCATACTGACTCTAGAGAGGATCCTTTTACATCATCCACCCTTTCTGCAGCTGTAAGAGTATCCCTGACCAGTAACGCCACCCCTCCCCCTCTTCTCCCCCCCTCCCTATCCCTTTTAAAGCACTGAAATCCAGGAATATTCAATACCCATTCCTGCCCTGGTGACATGTACTTAACCAAGCTCTCAGTTCATTACCCTTATTCCTGATACTTCTTGCATTTAAGTAAATGCACTTTAGCCTATCCGGCTTTCTACTTTTATACCCTGTACTCTGCTTCTCCTTCCTCAAAGCCTCTGTACATGATAGATCTGACTTTTCCCCATCCACTTCATCCTCTAACCTACCCCTCTGGTTCCCATCCCCCTCACAAACTAGTTTAAACCCTCCCGAACCACCCTAGCAACCTGCCTGCAAGGATATCGGCCCCCCTAGGGTTCGGGTGTAACCCATCCTCTCTGTACAGGTCCCACCTTCCCCAGAAGAGATCCCAATGATCCAAAAATCTAAAACCTTCCCTCCTGCACCAACTCCTCAGCCACACATTCATCTGCCATCTCCTCCTATTCCTACCTTCACTATCACATGGCACTGGCAGCAATCCTGATATTGCTACCCTTGAGGTCCTGTTCTTCAGCCTTCTGCCTAGCTCCCTAAACTCACCTTTCAGGACCTCATCCTTTTTCCTACCTAGGTCCTTGGTACCAACATGTACCACGACCTCTGGCTGCATTCCCTCCCATTCAAGAATCCTGTGGACCTGATCAGAGACATCCCGGACCCTGGCACCTGGGAGGCAACATACCATCTGGGATTCATGCTCACTGCCACAGAACCTCCTATCTGTTTCCCTGACCATCAAGTCCCCTATCACTACTGCATTCCTCTTTTCCTCCCTTCCCTTCTGAGCAGCAGGACCAGTTCCAGTGCCAGAGACCTGCTTGACCCCTGCAGGTCATCCCCCTCAACAGCTTCAAAAGTGGAAAACCTGTTATTGAGGGGAACAGCCTTCGGGGTCCTCTGCTCTATCTGCCTGTTCATTTTCTTTTTCCTTTTCTCTCCCCTGACAGTCACCCTTCTATCTACTTCCTGGACTCCAGAAGTACCTGCTCTAAGCGGGGGGGGGGTGACTGTCTCCCGATGCACGATATCTACGTAACTCTCTCCCTCCCTGATGCTTTGCAGTGTTTGAAGCTGCGACTTCTGCTCATCAATTCTGAGCCAAAGTTCCTCCAGCCTCAAGCACTTACTGCAGAAGTGGTCACCATGTACCACAGCAGGGTCCACTAGCTCCCACATCATGCACACCACCATGTCCTCCAACTGAACTAAGTCTTTCCCTACCTAGTTTTATCCTACTTAAAAGTTTATAACAGTAATAGGTAAACCTTACTTTTACCTATCAGCTACTCACCTGCCTCGCCCCTTTAAGCCTAAGCCCTTGAGCCAAAACCCAAAATACTCTGCTCCCACTCACTCCGCTGCCCGCTGGATATGGCGGTTTGCTTTTTAAACCTTTCGCGCGCTACCCGCCTACGTCACGCAATTTTTACTTGCTTTATCTTGCAATGAAGAAGTATAATTTGTGTTTGGGAAGAGGCTAATAATTTGGAAAAATATTCTGATTATTTGATAACTCTGCATGGAATTAGAAGCAACACAGCTTTCAGTACAAAATATCAATTTAGTACCAATAAGTTGTTTTGAGTCGATTGAAGTACCTTCTCAAATCTGACTAGGTGATCAAAAGCACTCTTATTTTCTTACTTACACACAGTGGGATTTGTTTAACCAGATTTTGCTCCTTTGAGTAGATCTGAATGTTAATAAATTATTTATTCAATAGATAAAGCAGTTTCTGCAGTCTTCATTTTGATTTTGAATCTATGCCAGGTCAACTCTTCAGTTTCATAAGCTAAAATTTTGTGTAATTAAATAATTTAAACTTTACATATGTACATAGAAAGGTTTGATCAACCCATGGTAAATTAAGGATGCTGTCCATTTCAGGTCATTGCTTTTAGATTAAAAAAAGTTGGTGGAATTAATGAGACTGATAACCAATAGAATGTGATTTCCAAGGTTTCAAGAGATGCAGTGGAGATGGTGGATACACTGATTGCCACCTTTCAGAATTTCATGGATTCTTGAAGACTTCCCACAGATTGGAAGGCGGCAAGTATATTCCCATTATTTGTGGAAAATAGAAAGAAAACAGGGATCTAGAGACTAGTTAGCCTAAAATTAGTAAGGCTAGAATCTATTGATGGATGGATCAATATAATGGATAGAAAAAGTTTAGAGGGATATGGGCCAAATGCAGGCAAATGAGACTAGTTTGGATAGACATCTTGGTCAGTGTTAATGAGTTGGGCCAAAGGGCCTGTTTCTGTTCTGTATGACTCTGTTGGTAAGGAAGTGGTAACAGAGCACTTTGAAAATAATAATGTATAGGGCAGAGTCCACAATGGATTTAAGGAAAGAGAAACAGTGTTTGACAAATCTTATTGTTTTGAGGTTGCAATTAGCAGGATAAGGGTGAACCAGTTGACGCAGTGTATTGTTCTTTCACAAGGCCTTTGATAAGGTGCTACACAAGATTATTAAATTAAGACCAGTTTGGAGGTAACATACTGGCATAGATTGAGGGCTGGTTAATTGACAGAAGGTAAGAATAAACAGGTCATTTTTGGATTGGGTGGTTGTGGTGATCAGTTCTGGGTGCCCAGCTGTTCACAATTTATACAAATGATTTGGATGAGGGATCAAATGTAATAACAAATACATTTGATCTTTATACAAAGGTGGGTTGCAGTGTGATTTGTGAGAAAGATGCAGAAGGGCTTGGGAACAAGGGAAGGGGGCAATTACAGAGAAGCTGTGCGAATTGGCAAGAGAGCAGATGGAATATAAGAGAAAAATATGACATCAGCCCCTTTGTTTTTTCAACTGATGTGAGAGTAAAAGGTGTTGATGTGCAGTGGCCGTCCTTGTTCGTGAATCACCAAGGATATACAGTTACAGCAGGCAATTAGAAAGGTAAATGGTACATTGACCTTTATTGCAAAAGGATTTGAGTAAAGACGTCTATAGTTGTACAGCACAGAAATTGGCCCTTTGGCCTGTGTCCATTCTGACCATCAAGTACGCATCTACACTAATCCCATTCACTGGCACTTGGCTGTATCCTTTCATGCTTCTGCGATTCAAGTGCTCATCTACATACTTTTAAGATGTTGTGAGAGGCAGTGCATTCCAGATTGCAACCACCTTCTGGGTGAAAAAATGTTTCCTCACATCCACTCTAACCTTCTTGCTCCTCATCTTGAACCCTTTGGTTTTAGAAATTTACCCTAATGGGAAAAAGTTTCTCAATATCCACACCCCTCAACTTTGTCCATCTCTATTGGGTTCCACCTTGGCCTCCTCAACTTAAAGGAAAATAAATTCAGCATACCCAATCTCTCCTCATAGCTGAAATGTTCTAACCCAGGCAACATCTGGTAACATTTGCTCAACACTCACAAGATCACAAGACAAAGGAGCAGAAGTAGGCCATTTGGCCCATCGAGTCTGCTCCGCCACTTCACCATGAGCTAACTATTCTCCCATCTAGCCCCAATTCCCGTCCTTTTCCCTATATCCCTTGATACCCTGACTAATTAGATACCTATCAATCTCCGCCTTAAACACCCCCAATGATTGGGCTGCCACAGCTGTACGTGGCAACAGATTCCATAAATCCATGACCCTCTGGCTAAAGAAATTTCTCCGCATCTCTGTTCTAAATGGGTACCCACTAATTCTAAGACTGTGCCCTCTTGTCCTGGACTCACCCACCATGGGAAACAACTTGGCCACATCTACTGTGTCCAGTCCTTTCAACATTCGAAATGTTTCTAAGGTCCTCTCTCATTCTTCTGTACTCCAATGAATACAGTCCAAGAGCTGAGAAACGCTCCTCGTATGTCAGCCCTTTCATTCTGGGAATCATCTTCGTAAATCTTCTCTGAACCCTCTCCAACATCAGTCCATCCTTTCTAAGATAAGGGGCCCAAAACGGCACACAGTACTCCAAATGAGGTCTCACCAGTGCCCCATAGAGCCTCATCAACACATCCTTACTTTTATATGCTATTCCTCTTGGAATGAATGCCAACATAGCATTCGCTTTCTTTACCGTCGACCCAACCTGGAGGTTAACCTTTAGAGTATCCTGCACGAGGACCCCCAAGTCCCTTTGCACTTCCGAATTTTGAATTTTCTCCCCATCTAGATAGTAATCTGCCCGTTTATTTCTTCTTCCAAAGTGTACAACTGCACATTTTTTGACATTGTATTTCATCTGCCATTTTTTTGCCCATTCTCCTAAACTGTCCAAGTCTCTCTGCAACCTTTCTGTTTCTTCAACACTTCCTGCTCCTCCACCTATCTTGGTGTCATCTGAAAACTTAGCCACAAAACCATTTATTCCATAATCTAAATCATCAATATACAGTGCAAAAAGAAGCGGCCCCAACACTGACCCCTGCGGAACACCACTAGTAACCGGCAGCCAACCAGAACAGGATCCCTTTATTCCCACCCTTTGCTTTCTGCATATCAGCCAATGCTCCACCCATTCTAATATCCTTCCTGTAGTTCCATGGGCACTCATCTTATTAAGCAACCTCTTGTGCGGCACCTTATCGAAGGCCTTTTGAAAATCCAAATACACAACATCCATTGCTTCTCCCTTGTCCATCCTACTTGAGATTACCTCAAAAAATTCCAATAGGTTGGTCAGGCAGAATCTTCGCTTAAGGAAACCATGCTGACTTGGACCTATCTTGTCATGCACCTCTCAGTATTCCATAACCTCGTCCTTAAGGATCGACTCCAATAACTTTCCAACCACCCATGTCAGATTAATAAGCTTGTAATTTTCCTTTTGCTGCCTCCCTCCTTTCTTAAACTGCATTTGCGACCTTCCAGTCCTCCGGAATCACGCCGGAGTCTATTGATTCCTGGAAAATCATCTCCAATGCCTCCACAATCTCTAAAGCCACCTCCTTCAGAACCCAAGGGTGCACTCCATCCGGTCTGGGAGACTTATCTGTCCTTTGTCCATTCAGCTTCCCGAGCACTTTCTCTCTAGTAATCTTGACTGTACTCAATTCTATTCCCCGAGACCCCTGACTATCAGGTATATTGCTGATGTCTTCCACAGTAAAGACTGATGCAAAATACTCATTTAGTTCTTCTGTCATCTCTTTGTCACCCATTATAATTTCTCCAGCATCGTTTTCAATTGGTCGTGTCTCTCTTTTACTCTCAATATATTTAAAAACTTAGTAACCTTTTGTATGTTATTTGCCAACTTCCTTTCATAATTCATCTTTTCCTTCCTAATGACTTTCTTAGTTTCTTTCTGTAAGCTTTTAAAAGCTTCCCAATCTTGTTTTACCACTAATTTTTGCTTCCTTGTATGCCCTCCCTTTTGCTTTTATTTTAGCCTTAACCTCTCTCGTTAGCCACATTTGTGCCATTTTTCCATTCATAATTTTCTTCTTCCTTGGAATATACTTTTCCTGCACTTTCCTCATTCCTTGTAGAAATTTCATCCATTTCTGCTCTGCCGTCCCTCCATCCAGTTTACTTTTCCAGTCAATTTGGGCCAGTTCCTCTCTCATGCCACTGTAATTTCCTTTGTTCCACTGAAATATTGACACTTCTGATATCAGCTGAACTGAATCATATTATGAAACTGAACTCAATCATATTATGATCACTACTTCCTAAGGGTTCCTTTACCTTTAGTTTCCTAATCACCTCAGGTTCATTACACAGCACCCAATCCAAAACAGCCGATCCCCTGGTGGGCTCATCAACAAGCTGCTCCAAAAAGCCATTCGGTAGGCATTCCACAAACTCTCTCTCCTGAGATCTAGTACCTTCCTGATTTTCCTAATCCACCTTCATGTTAAAATCCCCCATAATTATCTTGACATTGTCTCTCTGACACGCTTTTTCTATTTCCAACTGTAACTTGTAGTCCACATTCCGGCTGCTGTTTGGGGGCCTGTGTATAACTGCTATTAGGGTCCTTTTACCCTTGCCATTTCTTAACTCAACCCATAAGGATTCTACCTCTTCTGATCCTATGTCCCTTCTTTCTCGTGATTTAATATCGTTGCCAACCATCAGGGCTACGCCACCCCCTCTACCTACCCGCCTATCTTTCCTATACACTGTGTACCCTTGGACATTCAGCTCCCAATCACATCCATCATTAAGCCATGACTCAGTGATAGTCACATCATATCTTTTAATCTGTAGCTATACTACAAGGTTATCCACCTTATTTCTAATGCTATGTGCATGTAAGTACAGTGCATTCAGACCAGTATCTGCTACCGATTTTGCTGTATTTTGATTACACAGCAAATTATCCTGTCTTTTCACCTGTCTGTCCTCCTTGCCATCTTTGCTGCACACTATCTTTGACTTGTTTCTATTTTCCTCTTCCTCGACCCTAACACCCTGGTTTCCTTCCCCCCGCCAAATTACTTTAAACCCTCCCTAACAGCTATATTAAACATTCCCACCAGCATATTGGTACCCTTTGAGATCAGGTGTAACCCATCCTCTTTGTATAGGTCATACCTACCCCAAAACAGATCCCAATGATCCAAGAATTTGAAGCCCTGCCCCCTGCACCAGTTCCTCAGCCATACATTCATCTGCCTGATTCTGCTACTTTTGCCTTCATTAGTACATGGCACAGGCAGTAATCCTGAGATTACTATCCTGGAGGTCCTGCTTCTCAACTTTCTTCCTAACTCCCTGTAATCTTCCTTCAGGACCTCCACTCTTTTTCTATCTACGTCATTGGTACCAACATGTACCAAGACTTCTGGCTGCTCGCCCACTCCACTCAGAATACTGTGGACCTGATCTGAGACATCCCGTACCCTGGCACCAGGGAGGCAACACGCCATCCGGGTATCCTTATCAGGCTCGCAGAATCTCTTGTCTGTTCCCCTCACTATGGAATCCCCTATAACTACTGCATTCCTCCTTGCTCTCTGGACCACGGCACCAGGCACAGTGCTGGAGTCCCGATCACCGTGGTCTTCCTCTGCCAGGTCATCCTCTCCAACAGTATCTAAAACAATATACTGATTTCTGAGGGGGACTGCCAGAGAGGTGCTCTGTACTATCTCTCTCTATAGCTCCTGTCAATCACCTCCTCACTTTCCCTGATTAACCAAAGGTCATCAAGCTGCAGCTCCAGATTCCTAATATGGTCCCTAGGGAGCCACATCTCAATGCACCTGGCGCAGATGTAGTCCTCAGGGAGGCTGGAAGTCTCCCAGGGTCCCCACATCTGGCACTCCAAGCACAAAACTAATCCTATAGGCATACTGCTAATGCTACTATCTAATGCTACTAAATAAATAAACCAGTAACTTACCCCCTTACTATAATTCTCACCTCTTACCTGTTCTCGCCAAAGCCTTACCACTCTGACTCAGATACTCTCCTCAGTACAATCAGTAGTGGGTAGTGATTTGTGTATTCTGTATGAGCGAATTTTCATAATCCAAATGACCGTAATGCAGGGGTCACCTGGACTCCAGCTGTGGCCTACCCACCATTTTGTAGAGTTCTACCATGACATCTATACTTTTAGCAGGCACGGTAGTGTAGTGGTTAGCACCACTATTACAGTGCCACAGACCCAGGTTCAATTCTGGCCACTGTCTGTAAGGAGTTTGTACGTTCTCCCCATGTCTGCGTGGGGTTCCTCTGGTTTCCTCCCACATTCCAAAGACGTATGGGTTAGGAAGTTGTGGGTATGCTATGTTGGTGCCGGAAGCATGCTGACACTTGCGGGCTGCCCCCAAAACACCTTACACAAAAGATGCATTGCACTGTGTGTTTCGATGTACATGTGACTAATAAAGATACCATAATCTTATATTCTATACCTTCTTTGTCATATCTTTCTGTGCTGCCACGTTTAGGGAACCTATGGACTTGTACACCAAGGTCTCCCTGTTCCTCAATACTCTCTCTGGCCCTACCATTCATGGTGTATTTCCTACCTTTATTAGACTTCCCAGAATGCATCACCTCACACTTATCAGGAATAAATTCCACCAGCCATCGCTCCACCTGACTTACCAGCTGATCAGTATTGTTCCGTAACCCGACTATTCTCCTCATTATCAACAACACCACAAACTTTAGTGTTATTTGCGAACTTACTGATCATACCTCCTACATTCATATCCAGATTATTAGTCTATATGCCAAACAATAAAGGTCCTAGTGCCAATTCCTGTGGTATACCACTGCTCACAGTCACCATCACAAATGCAATCCTCCACCCTCTGTCCCCTTTTACCAAACCAACTCTGAATCCAATGTACTAACTTGCCTTAGATTCCATAAGTCTATACTTTTGGACAAGCATTCCATGTGGGACCATATCAAAGCCTTTCCTTAAATCCTTGTAGAATGCCTCAACCACACTGTCCTCATCAGTAGGTTTTATTACCTCTTCAAAAAATGCCATCAAATTAGTCAGACAAGATCTCCCACCAACAAGGATGTGCTGACTATCCCTTCCCTTTTCAAATGTTAATTAATCTTGTCCCTCAGAATTTTTTCCAATAACATCCCGTGCTGACATTAGATTCACTGGCCTGTAATTAAATGGATAATCCCTGCTGCCCTTCTATAATAAAGGTATCACATTTGTCATCCTTTAGTCATCGGCCACCTCACCTATGGTCAGGAAACTATTAAAAATCTGTCAAGGTCACAGAAACCTCCTCCCTTACCTCCCATAGCAACCTGGCATACATCTCATTGGGCCCAGGCATTCATCAACCTTTATGCCTGGTCAGACATACTTCCTTTTTAATGTTAACAGAATCTAGAATTTCCCTGTCCTGTACCCTGAAATCTGCAGCTACAATATCTTTCTCCTTAGTGAATACAGCTGAGAAGTATTTATCTGAGACCTCACCCACATAATCTGGGTCCATACACAGATTGCCCCTTTCATATCTAACAGACCCTACTCTTTTCCTTGGTTACCTTTTGTATTTAAGAAATGCCTCCAATAACTACCTGAGATGTATTGCAGGTTGCTAAGGTAGGCAAGGGAGGAGATTTCTGGGACCCTAATAGAGATTAAGAAATGTTAAAGATCCTCTTACTTGTCTACCAGTAATATGAGATGAACTCAGAAGTGATAGAATACAGAGTAAAGTGTCACAGCTACAGGAAAGTACATTGCAGGTAGATAATAAGATGCAAGGTCATAACAAGGTAGGTTGTGAGGTCAAGAGTCCCTCTCATCATATAAGTCTTGTCACAGTGGGACAGCTGTCCTTGAGCTTGGTGGTATGTGCCCTCAGGCTCCTGTATCTTCTGCCTGATGGGAGGGGGGAGACGAGAGAATGACCGAGGGGGGTGGGGTCTTTGATTATGCTGGCTGCTTCACCAAGGCAGGAGGTATGGACAAAATCCATGGAGGGGAGGCTACTTTCCGTGATGTGCTGGGCTGTGTCCACAACTCTCTGCAGTTTCTTACGGTCCCGGGCAGAGCAGTTGCCATACCAAGCTGTGATACATCCAGATAGGATGCTTTCTACTGTGCATCGATAAACCTCAATGCACCATGTATTCAATTGATCTGCACAAACGGTATGCAAGACAAGTTTTTCACTGTACCTCAGTATAAGTGACAATACTAAACCAATACCAAAATGTTATAGCCATAACAGAAACATGGCTGAGAGAAGGGCAGGACTGGCAGTTCAATATTCCAGGATACAGATGCTATAGGTGTGAGAGAGGTACAGGTAAGTGAGGAAGGGGTGTTGCCTTTTTGATAAGGGAGGATGTAACAGCAGTACTTAGAGATGACATTTTGGGGGTATTGTCCAGTGAGGCCATACAGGTAAAAATTAGAAACAAGGAGGAGAGGGTCATTCTAGTGGGGCTGTATTATAGACACCCAATAGTCAGCGGGAACTTGAGAAGGAGGTGTGTACAAAAATTGCTGATAGTTGTAATAATAGGTTCGTATAAGTGAGAGATTTTAATTTCCCCAGTATTAATTTGACTACCCAGAGTGTTAAGGGTCTGGATGGGGTGGAAATATGTCCAGGCAAGTTTCCTAAGTCTATATATAGAGGGCCCTACTCAGGAGGGTGCAATACTGGACCTTCTCTTAGGGAAGGAGATAGGGCAGGCAACTGAGGTGGCAGTCAGGGAGCACTTTGGCTCTAGTGACCATAATTCCATAAGATAGTGATGGAAAAGGATAGGATGGGTCTACAGGCTAGGGTCCTAAATTGGACCAGAGCTAATTTTGGGGGAATTAGGCAGGATATAACAGAGGTTGATTGGGTGAGCTTGTTTGAAGGGGAAGGAATGAATGGCAAGTGGGAGGCTTTTAAAAGTGTGATATCAAGAGTCCAGGAGCAGCATGTTCCTGTTAGGGTGAAGGGTCAACCTGTCAAGTTCAGGGAACCTTGGCTGACAAGAGATATTGAGGCTCTGGTCAAAAAGAGGGAAGCATGCATTGTGTTTAGGAGGTTGGGGACGAATGAATCTCTTGATGACTATAAAAAGATTAAGAATACTCTCAAGGGGGAAATTAGGAGGGCAAAGAGAGAATATGAGATGGATCTGGCAGGTAAGGTTAAGGAATTTCTCAAGAGGTTCTATGGATATATTAAAAGGGTGGCCAGGGAGAGAGTAGGTCCCCTTAAAGATCAGCAGGGCCACCTATGTCTTGAGTCACAGGAGATGGGTGGGATTTTTAATATTTCTCCTCTGTGTTTACTGAGGAGAAAATCATGGTTGCTCAAGAGATAAGAGAAACTAGTAGAGATGTTTTGGAGGACATTAATATTATCACAGAGCAGATATTTGCAGCCTTACAGTGCATTAAGGTGGATAAATCCCCAAGGCCTAATTGAGTGCATCATAAGATTTTGTGGAGGCTAGAGGAGAAACTGTGGAGACCCTTGTGGAGATTTTTGCTTCATCATTAGCCACTGGGCAGCTTAACATCAGTAGTGAGGAAGTTACTGGAGGAAATTCTGAGGGACAGGATCTATTGGCAATTTGATAGAGTCTGATTAGGAGGAGTCAGCATAGTTTTGTGCCGAGAAAGTCGTGGTTGACAAACCTTTCAGTTTTTTTTTTGAAGAGGTAACCAAAAAGGTAGATGAGGATAGGGCAGTAGACATTGTCTATTTTGACTTTAGCAAGGCCTTTGATGAGGTCCCATATGGTAGGCTGGTCTGAAAGGTTAGGTCCCATGGAATCCAGGGAGAGCTAGTTAGGTGGATTCAAAATTGGCTCAGAGGTAGGAAGCAGAGAGTGGTGGTTGAAGGCTGTTTCTCAGAATGGAGGCTGGTGATAGTGGTGTGCCACAGGGGTCAGTGTTGGGACCCTTGTTATTCGTTATTTATATAAATGATTTGAATGCCAATGCACAAGGCTTCATCAACAAGTTTGCAGATGACACAAAATTAGGAAGTGTTGGTGATAGTGAAGAAGGTTATTGTGGATTACAGGGGGATGTTGATCAGTTGGGGAAATGGGTCAAGGAGTGGCAAATGGATTTCAATACAGATAAGTGCAAGGTGATGCATTTTGGAAAGTTAAACCAGTGTAGGATATACTATGAATGGTAGGGGACTAGGGAGTGTAATGGAAGAGGGACCTAAGAGCACAAGTGCATAGTTCACTGAGAGCAGCGTCACAGGTAGACAGGGTGGTGAAAATGGCATTTAGCACGCTGGCAGGGCATTGAGTATAGGAGTTGGGACATCATGTTGCAGTTGTACAAGTCATTGGTGAGGCCGCACTTGGAGTACTGTATACAGTTTTGGTCATTCTGTTATAGGAGGGATGTGGTTAAACTGGAAAGAGTGCATAAAAGATTTAAGAGAAATTTTCCAGGACTAGAGGGCTTGAGTTTTGGGAGGTGTTGGGCAGGCTAGGTCTTTATTCCTTGGAGTGTAGGAGAATGAGGGGTGACATTATAAAAGTTTATAAAATCACGAGGGGCATAGATAAGATGGATGGTAGCAGTCTTTTCTCCAGGGTAGGGGAGTCAAAACGAGGATGAGGGGGGAAAGATTTAAAAGGGACTTGAGGGGCAACTTTTTCCATACAGAGGGTGGTGAGTATATGGAACAGGCTGCTGGAGGAACTGGTTGAGGCAGGTACAATAGTATCATTTAAACAGCACAAATAGGTCCATGCAAGGGCAGGGCTAGAGGAATATGGGCTGAATGCAGGAAAATTGGGACTAGCTGGGTGGACACCATGGTCAGCATGGACTTGTTGGGCCAAAGGGCCTGTATCTGTGGTGTATTGCTCTATAACTGATATTTTGTGGTCCTTTTATCCTTTATCCAGATGGCCTCCTTGGGAATAGGTGCAGTCCATCAATCCTTCATGGAATGATATACTCACAATGCATGGGAATGCAAAGGTTCACCAGACTGATTTGCAGTTTCTTTTTTTTTGGGGTCGATGGCAGTGCTCCCAAGGAGAAATTAAACCAACTGGGCCAATGTTTTCTAGAGTTTAGAAAAAATGAGATACGATTGTATTGAAACACAATTATGGGGCTCAACAGGGTAAATGCAGGGATGGTATTTGCTTGGAGTCCAGAAACAACCTGTCTCATTAGTAAGGTCAGTCATTCAGGGCAGATTGGATGAAGAAATTTCGGGATTCTCTACCCCAAAGGCCAGTGCAAGTTGGTTGCCAAGTAGATTCAAGACAAATCTATAGTTTTGTTTTGGATATTTGGGGAATCAAATTATAAAGACCAAGTGGCATGGAGGCAAAAAATCAACCATGATCTTACTGAATGTCAAAGTAAGCACGAGGTGCTGTGGCCTCCTTTTGCTTATATTTACAGACATTCATCTATTTACAGATGCACTGCATTCCCAGGAAGCATTTCCTTGGTGAGAATTAGCAATCATAAAGAACATTTTCCATGAGTTTCACAGTAAAAACTTTAATGGAAAATATGACAACACAATTGTTTTCTCAGGCCAAATACAATCTCTGTTACCCGATTCCTATACTCCCAGTCATATTTCACCCCCCTGCTTATTGAGATCTGCCAGAACTCAAGAAATCTAAATCAGAAAACAGACAAAAAGATACATAAATATCTCATTTCAGATACTTATCAAAATTTGTAACAATGCACTCAGGATACTCACCAAGTGAAAGATACAAGGTGCTGAGGAATCTTGACAGTGGCTGTGAAGAAGTTTCCACTTAGGTGAAAATCTAGAACAGTTAAGACAGATGGAGGTAAAAGTTCCTCAAGTCAGTGGAAGTACAGCTTGAATATTTTAAAGATCAGATTTGATAAACAAGCGATTGAAATGCGACCAAGGTATAGGACAAGCAGGGGTGATGGAGTTTGCCCTTGGCATGAGAAAACAAAGGCTTTGTCATGCTTTCAAACTTAATGTTAGGATTGAAAAGGTGAAGACAGCAATTCTTTCATCTGGCAGCTCCGAGGCATTTACGAGACTACATTTGGAAAGCTCACATGACTAAAAATGGTGACCCTTTGCAGCAGGTTGAGTTTCTTTTGTTTTTGTCATCCTGCATGGCCGTGATGTGAGAGTGCATTGCTCATGTTGTAGAAGTCTATTCTTAAGTATTTAGTATTACCAGACTCCATCAAGAACTGGGTTTAGAAAAAATAGCCATTGCATATAGACTGACGTTACACGGAGTCTTGGAAGTATGAATAAACACCAGCATATCTTGCATCTGTGCAGGGCCAGCCAGCTTCAGGAAAATGTTCAAATTGGAATGTAATAACAGGGCATCCACCTCCAATGTATTTTTGTTGTGTAGTAGTCCATGTAACTTCAGTTATGCCACGATGCTACAACTGCAGTCAGGAGCACAGGTGTTAACAAAGATCACTAATCGGTTTGTTTCAACGCAGCACAGCCAAACATAGTCTTCATTGACATTGCTGCACCCATCAACTCTACTGTGGCTGTTGTAACAGAGAATGAAATTACACCAGTAATACACAATAGAAACACATTGAAGGCTACCATCTTGTGTTTATCCAATTAAACATCTCCTGGACTACATTTGTCCCATAATATGCTTTCCATTATAGCAGAAGTAGATTTGTAAACAGAGGACATGTCTCAAAGGATCGATGGTGCAATGAAAATTTATGCCCAACTTTTGTAAAGGAATGCTCATTTTATTTCATATTAAATGATTCACAGAAACAAAAATAATCAGTGTTTCACGAATAAGCTGCTTTATTGTGTTAGTTGCACATATTAACCAGAAATGGTTCTCATTGGTGAAAACAGTCAAGTTCTGCAATACTACTTACAACTGAATTGACAAAATTTCTCAACCTATTTTACACACCTTGGACAAAGACAACCCCTCACTTATTCAGCTCACCAAATCTGCAATATGAACCAAATCGAGCACAAACTTCTATTTAATCAGTTCAGCACCATTGTATCGGTATTGCACACTTAGAAACATCCAGAACTTTCAATGCCACCAGAATTTATTTTACACACACTAGAAAGAATACCATAATGACTCATAGATGAATACACATTCATGTCCCATTTCAGGATTACTTTGAGCGAATCTAAAATTGGGTTATCAGTTATATGTAAACCAACAATTTTGCTACTCATGCTTGCAATTAGTAGTAGCATAGTTTTTAAATTCAGAACCACATGCCCAGCAATGTATTAGGCCAAAAGGCACTTTGCCACGAACAAGTGCCATTATGTAATTTTAGACCAGATTTGAGTATTTTATTCACTTAGATTACTATTAGGTATAAACCAAGCTCAGAGTTTGCAGAAGTTTATAGACATGTATTTTTTTTATTTTTTTGTTATTATTCATATGCTCACATCTTAGCTGACACAGGGATTACAGAAATGCATCCAGTAATTTTTTTTTGTTTTGAGGATTGGGGGCAAGCAGTAGCTTTATCATGATAATTCAATGATCAAGTTCTTCTAGAATTTGGGATAAGCACAAATATGCAGACAAGTCACTGTTAAAACATGGAAACTAAGGCTCTAATGACATGTCAATGCCAGATTCATCTTGGAATGATTCAGGTCATTGTGTTGGATTTAACTATAACTGCACGAATGTAATGTTGGTGATTCTACTTTATGAATAAAGAAAACAGGTCTGTACACATCTGTGAACAAATCACCCTTCTCCCTTCCAATGGTACTTTCTCCTTTATGAACCTTTACCTTCACAGGAAATCAGATACTAATATTTTAATAATAGGAAACAAAGTTGTGAACCTACAAGTACAAAATGTAAGAAATCCACAAGTTGTTTACAAAACTTCAACTCATAACATCTTTGCCACAAGTCAGTTACTGATGTTTGATATTTGCACTACAAGACATGGATGAAAACTGGATTTAAAAATGCTTCCACTATAGCATTTTAAATTAGCAAGAAACTACAAAACATACCTGTTCATTTGATTTCAAATTCAATTCAGAGCAGAAAACTGTGTGGAAGCTAGCTGACATTAATTAAAAACTGGGTGCCAGTTTCTCCTAAACATGAAGCAATCAATCACCTTTGGAATACTAAGTGATAATGGATCAAGTCAAATGTTTGTAGGACAGTCAAATGACTCAAAGTCAAGAAATGCAGTGGCATGTAATTTAAAGGTTTCTTTGGACTACATTCACCAAATCCAAGAACTGTTCAATAGCACCCAGTACAAAAACCAATCTGAAATACATGAAACTATTCTCTCATCACTGCACAGATTATGTCATTGATTAATGTTTACAGCTGGCATGAAAAATTCTTGTACAATTTTCTATGCAACTAAGAGTGTTAACTTGATTCTGCAAGTATTGGAAATACAACCAGATGTTGTTATCTGTGAAAAGTTACTGCCAGAAATATCAGCTTCTAACTGAGTAAAATCAGTATTTTTCAAATCCTTTTTAAATGTGTTTTGACCAGTGCTAATATCTGACATTGGCTTTGTCAAAGCAGTACTGAATTAATATTCTTATCCAACTATATTTTAAGATCTCATCTGGGAGTGTTCGTGATTGGGAAGTTCTTTAAATAACAATGGTATTTATCTTTAGATTACTTAAGACATGTTTTTTTATGGTTTCACTATAGTGAACAGACATGGGACACGTGTCTGTTATGGAAGTACAAAAAATGCGTAAAAAACACAAGTGATGATGGAGTAATAATTCTGCTTCAGGACATTAGATGCTGATGGTGTTCTATGATTATGATACCTGTTTTAACACACAAATAAATGGAAAAACAAAAATTGTAAATGTTTCCAGTATATGCCAAGAGTACACAAACTTAGCCCCAACATAATAGAAAATTCAAATGCTTTTGAGTTAGTACAATGTGTACACTTTGGAACGTAATAACTAATGTGAATAAACATCAAATTATCTGAATAAATGCTGCTTACTTTCCAAAAACAGTTATTTATACAAGCTAACTCTTAATTGCACAGGTAATGTTTACATTGAATTTTTTTTTTAAACATTAAATCAGATAGAGTATTTTCTTTGGACATCTTTATTTTATCTTTCTAAGCCTTATACAGATGGAGATTTGATTAGGATTCTATCTGGTCAAAAGCACTGATGTCGCAGTTTGTTGCAGCTTTTGAATTGGTGCTGGTTCCCCGCCTCCCTCCACCTCCCCCCCCTCCCCCCCCCCCCCCAATGAGGGGTGCAATCTAGCTAAAATCATCTCTTCCATACCAATCCCAGCGGAGTCAAACTTTGTGCTGTTATTTAAATGCATGGACAGAACTCTGCTTACCAGTTTTACTGAACAGCAGTCTTGCTGGGTCTTTACCAAACTAAATGCAAACAATCCTGTGCACAAAAAGGAAATTAAAGAAAGAAATGAAAAATCTCCCAATTTGGCCCTTGGAGCAATTTCACCAAGTTGTACTTTGGGCCACTAAATTTTGCGTCAATAATATTGCTGTTTCACGTGATAGAGAATCGGTTTCCTTGTGCTTCTTGTTGATCAGCTTGCAAGTTCTGGTCAATCCCCTTTTTCTTTCAGCTTCTTAAGTGAGCGAGCACGGATACGCAGGTTGTTATTTGTGATGTACTTCATTACCAGACAAACTGGAAGCACGGATGTAACAATCCAACCCTAAGAAATGTTTAAAATATTTTCATTTTTCCATTTTGAAACAGTAAAACAGTTTGACAAAAATGGTTACATGCACAAATCCTAATTTTACAAAAGAACATTGGATGTGTACAACAGGAGGTACAGACCCTGCTTTTGGAATTAAATTTAAACCCCAATGTTGCCCTTGGAAGTTTGCCTTTGGGTAAAGAATATTAATAAAATATTGAATTTGGCAACTGACAAATTTAAGTATCTTTTGTAATCATGTTTTTAAAGTATTACAAAAATAATTTCTAAATATATAAAGGAAAAGTTGCTGATACATTTTTTAAAAAAGTAAGCAGATGGTTGTCCAAAGGACTTGAGTTTCAAAGTCTATTTAATTTTATTTATATACTTGGTTTGTATTCAGTTATTCAGTTGATTTAAGATTTGAATGGAGCAAAATGAAAAAGTAGGAAATGTGAGACACTACAAAATTACAGATTTCAATACAACGACATGATATCAGAATCAGTGTATAGAGATTATAACAGACTGAAATTAGCAAGTCAAAGCACATGGCTGTTAGTAATATTGGACTAGTGGGTTGGACTGCTGCCCCACAGCTTTAGGACCCCAATTCAATCCTGACCAAGGGTGCTGTGTGTGATATTTGCATATTTTCCTTGTGACTGCATAGTGCTCCAGTTTCCTCTGATATCCAAATTACTTGTGGGTTGCTAAGTTAATTTGCTATGAATTACTCTGGTGTGAGTGGGTGGTTGGAAAATTTTGGGGGGGGGGGGGGGGGGGGGGAGGGGAGAGATGGAATTGATGGACACGTAAAAGAGAATAGGTTACAGGAAATGAGCGGGGGAATGGAACTGATTGAATTGCTCAGAGCCAGCATTTGATGGACTCGATGGCATGTTGAAATGAAATACAAAATGGATAGAAATAGTAGAGGGATATCCCTGGCCATGAGGTTAAAGGCCATGCTAGTGTACAAATACTGGATTGGCTAAATGGTCTCTATGCCATAAGGAAATATATCTAAACTACAGGTTCTGATTATGTAATTAGGTTGACAATTTCCATGGAAATGCAAAAACTGCCTTGGGCTGAAAGGAACTATGAAGGATACAAAAGCAAAGAAAATGAAGTTCGTAAACCATTTTTCTCTGCACTCATTTTAGAAAGGTAATTCTCTAGCAACAAGTCAGTGTTACTTGAATCCATAGTGAACTGACATTTTAAGTGCATACTGAGTTAATAAAAACACAATGAACACAGCAAGCATTTCCCCTGGTCAATGCTGGGGAAAAATTTTTTGAAAATCTTGTGAACGTATACAGAAAAGTCAAGCTTCCCACAAGCAGTTCAGAACATAGTGGGGACATCTAGTGGACAAAAGCATCCCATGGTACTATTTGAAGGCCAGGGTGTTTTCAAGTCTAACATTTCTCTCTCAAATCAAAACCTCAGATTTGGTCAGTAATACAAAACCATAGATGCCATAATCCTTAAATAAAATCAAAAATACTCAGATCAAGCAGCATAATGCAACATTGAAATTTTCATTAGAACTAGAAGCTAGAGATAAACTAAATTGAAGAAATGAGGTGAGGGGGAAAGGGGCAAAGCAGGAGTTGTATCTCCTGCAGCTGCACAGGAAGGCTACTGGTGCTGACCAGAAGTGAATCAGGGCAAAAGGAAAAGTTGTGTCTGATTAATGACTGAAGTTTTTGGATGCCACAAGGAGAATCAACGAGGGCAGTACATTTGATATAGTCTGGTTGATACAGTCTGGTATAAAGTGTGGTTAGGGAAGTAAAGACCAAGGGATCTAAATAAAAGTAGCAAGTTTGTCCAAAAATTAGCTCAGTGTGAGAAAGGAGAAAATAATTGTCAGTGGAAGTTTACTATGTTCAACAAGGTTTGACAGCACCAGGTCTCCTGATTTGAGATATATATTAACGTTAATTTAGGAGAAAACCTGCGGTCCTTTTCCTGTTTGCCCTTATTAATCCAGATCGTTCAATGTGGTTAACAATTGCCCTCAGAATACAAACTACTCAAAAGGCAAGCAGCTATTGAATACTGGCTAACCAGCAAATACTGTACATGGATCACTTCTTCCCCTTCAAGACGCAACAAGCACTCTCACTTCCCACTGTCCAGGAGCTCTAATGTGTTCCAGGTGAAACACTGACTTATACATCTATTTAGAATTAATTTTCACCAGTTACAAACCATCTCCTCTATACTTGAGTAAAATGAAAAGCAGATTGAGTGCTGGTTTTGTGTAACTCTCCCAGTGTACAAGCCTGATCCAGAGGTTTCAAAATCACCTTTTAGCTTAAATTCTCCATTCCATTTGGTCCCTTGCACTGACTGAATTAAGAGCTCAATACGAGTTTGAGGAATATTACCTTTTTTTTTGATTAGGTGTACTACATCTTTTGGGCTTCTGTCAATTACTACAAGTAAACCAGTCCCATTAAACATTCTCTAGACCCATCCTTCTTATCCTGGAAACCACCCACTGTTGTCTTGCATCATCACCCCCTTTGTCACAGGGTAATTAAGCATAATGATGTTACTGAACCAGTAACTAAGGGCTGGGCAATATGAGGAAATGTGTTTGAATCCTACCACACTCGCCAAGATATTTAAAGTAATCAAGTAAACAGTGAATACAAAACTACTATCAGTAATTGTGAGCATGAAACTAATGGATGGCTACACAACTCATCTGCTTCTCAAGGTTCTTGCAGACCCACATCAATGTGTGTTCAGTTTTAACTGCTGATTTGGCTTGGCAAGCAACCCATTCAACAGGTAATTAGGGATACACAGTAAATTGTTGGCTTCATCAGCAACACCAACATCCTGCTAGTGCAAAATAAGCAATCTTTGTCACAGACTTTTCCAATTAAGGAATGCACCAGTTTTGCTGCATTTTAAAATTGTTTACCTTTAAGATTTTTCAATTCTCAAAGGTCATTGACCAAAAACCTTTCCTTGCATGCTGCCTGGCACGTCTGAATGAAGGTACTGTGCAGGAGTAGTTAAAGCAAAAATTTAGTGGTGGGAGGATTGAGAGCTACTAATTAAAATTGAACAGCTCTGAATCAAAGGTAGCACATTTGATGTAGGATACATGACAGACCAAGTCCCACAAGTTCAGACCAATCAGGGATCCAATATACAGTAGGTTTCAAGTGAACAAAAACATATGCAACAATACATCAAGGCATAACAGCCATCAAGATTAAGAATCTCCAGAATAGCAACAGAAAATTTTGTTTAAAAATGTTTAAATTGTACATTTTATATACCTACAACATGCTTGCAGGCAGTTAAGGTCAATGGAACTCAATTTCAAACAAGCATTTCTTAACGAAAAGTGTCAATGATTTATTTCCCATAAAAGTACATTAATTTGTCAATCACCTAACACTTTTGGAAACTTAACCAGAGGCAGTGATTTTGATTTTCAAAGCAGACATGGAAAGGTGCTAACTTTGGCAATACTGCAAAAGTGTTCCTGGCTCAGATGAAAAAGTTAAATTCATTTTGCTGCTGCATTCATTACAATTTTAGCAACTTCTGTTAATAAGTGTGCAACTTGAAAAATCAAAATTGGCACGAGAAACAGACATAGTAAATCCTTAGCTCATATATTTTCCCTTTGGCATAGGAGCAGAGCCACAAACATTGTTATAAAGTTAAAAAAAACAATCAACTTAACAGACTCAATTGAGATGGCAGGATGAGGGATGCAGAACCCAATGTGGTTGTATTAGTAGTTTATAAACTGCAACAAAAGAAGTGTACTAATAGAAGATTGACATTCAGGCGGACTTTGAGCATCTCCAATTTCAAATACTCTACCAACAATCAGCAGTCACACATTAAAAATGGCAACCTGTCCAATCTTCTGGACAAAGCCTGCCAATACCCATCCAATCACGCACAACAGAGCAAACTTAAATGTTTTAAAGATGCATTAAAAATTGAGCCAACAAATTGCACAACTATTGTGGAAAAATCTGCATTCATACCTTTATGGCATGTGGTAAGTAGCCATGTGTCTGCACCTGAAGGCCAACTGTGTCTAAGGCAGCTTTCACGTAGGTTGCTGGACTCGGTGTGTCCACAGTTGGTGTTCGGATCTTACTCAACTTGGATACCACATAGAATGGAAGTATGCTCTATAACAATAAGCTCAGAGTGAAAAGTCAGTTTAAGAATTGTAGAGCACAAATTAGGAATAGGCCACTGGGCCCCTTAAGCCTACTCTGTTATTAAACAAGATCATGGCTGATCTGATTATAACTTCAACCGCACTCTCCTTTATCTGTAGTAAACGTTCAGCAGTATAGTGCATACAAAATACTAGTATGCAAAAAAACTTGCTCAGGAAAGGAAATTTAAATATAAGCCACTAGATGGTGCAAATAGGGAAAACTACTAGCCAGATTAAAAAGGACACTTGGCTTTTAATTTAAAAAATAATTTTTAGTTAAACTTTCTCCACAGTTCTAAGAAAAACTTAAATTTGTTTGCCTACTGACAACAATAAGCAGATGTGGACTTGGTGAAAAATAACCTTTTAAGCTTAGAAAGAAGATATGGTTCCCAAGATCAATGATTGATTTGCATTCATCAGTATTCTGGATAATAACTAGTCCAAACTGACTGAACAATATCTTATTAAAAACATCATTCTTAGGATGCACATGTTGCTAGCAAACCCATTATTTATCCTAATTGCCTTAAAAGTGGTGCTATGCCACCTTGAACTGCTGGAAAGAATGCAACTGAAAGGAACTTGCACCTGCTGCTTTGTTTTCCCAAGTGTACAAGGTCAAGGGTTTGGGAGGTACTATTACAACAGCCTTGGCAACTTAATGTGGTGCATTTTGTAGACGGTACAAACTACAGCCAGTGAACCAGTGGCTGTGCAGTGAAACATTAGGGTGGAGGTTTTGGCTAAGCTGTTGATGACAATAGGGATGTTCTTAGAACTTCTCTTGACAGTTTAATTGTTCAAGATCACAACTGGATCTGGCAGAACTTAGATCTGATCCATTAAGTGTAAATCATTCAGCTCTAGGACACAGTGCTTTTGCTGTTCATTACACACGTATGTATTCTTGTTTCCATGCTGGTGCGGGCTAAGCTTTAGACATGCGTGGTGCTGCTCCTGGCATGATCGTATTGAAACAAGGTTTGATTCCAGGCTCCATAGCAATGGCCAAGTGAGGGGTGCGTCACATCAGAGGTGAGAGACAGTAGTGGAATTCAGTTTTGCTGATAGCCTTCAGCGTCTCAGATGCCAGTATAGAATTGCTATAAATATTATGGATATATTGATTTTTAAAACAAATGCCAATGACACGGATGTCCTTAGAACAAAAATGGAGCACTTTCTCCATAAGGGTTGTGTCATGCTATCAATTCACCTTTCTTACTGTGACTCTTACCGATAGATAGATGGGCAAGGACAAGGCAAAGTCAGTTTATCCCTCACCAGCTGCTACACACCCAGTTTACCATCTGTGTCCTTCTGGTCAGCAATGATACAAGTAGATTAGTCACAGGCTCTCCTGAAGGTGGAGAGACTGTTTCTTTCATTAAGGAGCAGATTAAGGAAACTTTAAAAACATGTATGAGCGGATTTCAGCTGAAACCATCTCAAACCATCCAGGTGCCACTGCATCTTTCATTCAGACATTTCCTCCCCTATTTAAGACAATAAATATGTTGACCTTTATTGCAAGAGAATTTCAGTGAGAGTAAGAGTACAATTAGTCTCACTGGTGTCGAATAGTGCCCTGATGAGAATGCACCTGGAATATTCTATATCTAGAATTAGGAGATCAACCCCAAAATAAGTTGTCAATCATTCAGGACTGGGAGGAGAGAAAAAGGGTAGCATCTCTTAGGAATCTTCTACTCAAATGTTGTATTTAGTGACTGAGCATATTTAAGAGATTGGCAGATTTTTGGATATTATGGGAATTAAAGATATGGGATTAATACAGGAAAGTTGTATTCAGGTACAAAAATCAGGTAGTTTTACCAAAAGGCAGAGATGCACTAGGGGCCAAATAGGCTATTGTTTTCTTACATTCTTTACAGATGATGCTGGCAATTTACTGTGGAATGCAAAAAGGCACATATGCCAAATCAAACAGGGTTTGATTTGGCATATGCATGCCTCCTTTACGTGAAGGATTAATAACAACAATTATACTTTTAATCTGACTGCTATCTTGATGGTTCTTACACAAATTATCAGATTAACTGAAAATGAATTCCATGACTTGTGGTGGTGGGATGTAAAGTCACGTTGACAATTCCTTGACTAGGCAGAAATATTTCAATTTGTTTTTGAATGTCTGACAAATCATGATGGTTTTGTCTAAGTATTACAATTCAATCCTATAGACTCAAGTCTAGATTTAATAGTTTCACTAAAAGTCAAAGAACTGCATCACTGTTATTTTGGCATATCTGAGGAGATCCAAGTTAAACATTCTGCAATGTGAGGTTTGTTATATTTAATGTTTAAGCTGGGAAAGTGAGGTTTTCTTTGATTTTAAACACCCCATTTGTTATTTCTCAGATAAGGTGCACTGTCTATTGGAGTGTTTATTCTTCTAATATATACATACACTGAACAAAAATGAATGTGTCTTAATTCAGAAAGCTGATACAATAACAAAAATGTTTGACAATAGCAATCTAACTGGCCAAATACCATATGCAAGCAAAACAAAATGTTTTTTCTAAACAGAGCTCAAATTCTAGGGAACAGAATCCCTTACTTTGGGGTAGCCAATGTAAACCAAGCATTCAAATCAGGTAACAAAATACTAGATATTCTTCAGCCATAATTTTGTAAAACACTCAAATTTCAACAAAATTTGTTTCCACTCACTGTACCTTTCATTGGCCTCCAAGCGGAATAAATTTTTTAAAAATCTAGGCAACTGTAAGATTAAATGTTTTTAAAAAGCAGCCGTGGATTAATCCCATCAGCTAAAACTTTTGGAAATTCAACTTCTGGATACATCTCAAATGGAAAATTTACAAAAGCTATACAAGGGCATGATTTGTGTTTTTACCAATAATAAAAGGTTTCCCAAGTTAAACTTTGTATGTTGCCTTCACATCTTTTAACTCAATTATGGACTGAACAATATACACTATACTTAAGCAAGCACCATTAGTGATGCCATGAGAGTCTCATAAAAGTACATGAAAATCTCTCTCAGTCAGGCACCAGCATTGAAAACTTTACAGAAACCAACAAGCCAAGAAGGTAGTTCCACCACCTGAGGGAGAAGCAATAAACTATTTGGGGAAATTTACTTGAAATTGACACACAATGCTAGTTTTTGTAAATGAAGACATTTCATTTTGATCTGCTTTTAAGATTGTGCACCTTCTCATTTTCTTAGCAACACTCATTACTCTTCTCTTGCCATATCATAGTGCCAGTTCTGGATCCGATTTATTAGTTGCTATGACAGCAGTTGTTCCTATAGTAACCACAAGGGTATTTTCCCAAAATAAGCTCTGCTTACCTGGACAATGACCCCCTTTCTGTTGTACTCAGCATGGAGTGCTTGTGAAAAATAATCCACAAATGTCTGTCAGAAATAAAGAATGAGAGAAATTATTGTTTCAGTTTGAGTATTAAACGATTGGTTTAATTTAAGAGTTTTAATCCTGGTGCATTGTTCCACCTGCAGGAGCTGAAGTCAGGAATTCAGGCAGACCTGACAAGCCCTGCATTAAAATCTGAGAGCCCCAATGACCTCTGCATCTGACTGCAGTAAGAAAAGCTTCAAAATCTTCCCCAAAATCACTTTTTCTGATAACATGCTCCCTAGGTCCAGACAAGAGAAATGCCAATCTTAATATTCTCTTTGAAATGCACAGGATTCTGGGAAGTATTTAATGAGTCATTGCAAGAGGATTGGCAGCATTGGCTTTTCTTCACAGGTCACACTGCTATCGTGGTGTCAATCATAAGGATTTACCTTTGTCCTCCTACTTTTTATTTACATGCAGTCACTCAGCAATAATCACAAATGTTGCACAATTCCTTATGTAGGCTGACCTCTGCACTCTCCTCTGAAGTCTCAGTAGAAGATCAGAAATTTCCTCTCAATATTGGGAAAACCAAAACCAAAGTCTCTGATTGCCATTACAATCATTTCTGGTCCCACCCTTCTCCCTAGGATTAGCAAATCTGAACCAGACAATTTGCAACCTTACACTACTCATTTTCATCTCCAACATCACTGGCTTCACATCTGCCTAGAGAGTTTATTGCTGAAAGCCTCATCCATACTTGTTTACCCAACCTGGATATTCCCACATCTTCAAGTTATCCAAAAAACTGCTTGCATCCTTACTTGCACGGATATTGTCTTACACAGCAATTGCTAGCTTATGAATGAATGCAGGCTGAACAATAATGTTTTATTAATTCTCATGTTTTCATTCAAATTTCTTCCGTTTCACCCTACTCCCTTCTGTCCTACATCATCCCCATAAGATCTGTGGTCCTGAACTTGTTCTTTGCTCCTCACTGAACTTGAAATCACACTACCACTTCTGACGATGCTTTAAATCATTCTTGAAATAATTGCTCTAAATCCTGGCTCCTCATTTCCCTCAATTAATGTACCACAAACCTATTTAACCAAGTTTTTCTTTTGCATCGTGACCTTTTTGTAAGCTCCACAATTTCTGTTCAATAATGGCCCTGAAGCATCTCAGGATGACAAAAACATTATAAAATGGATATTTTTACTCAGGACATCAATCTTCTAAATTCCCAGAGTGTAGGTCCTTCCAACTCAATCTTGCTTCAGATGAGAACACCCTCAAACTAGATATTAATCTAGTGAATCAATGCTACAGCATTTTGTAAGACAACTTTATCCTTTCTAAGAAAGAAGCTGTACATAGTACCCCAAATGTGGCCTCAAAGCTCTGTCCATTGGTGACAAAATTTCATTACTCTTGCACTCCAAACGCCTTACAGCAAAGCATGCCAAAGCAGTAAACTTTGCTTGGGTAGGGATATCTAGAGTCCTGGGAGAAACAATTATGCTTTGCACTGTTTAAAGTTCTCTGTTCTTCAATACCATCTACCAAACTTAACAATTTCCCCATATTCTACTACCCTCAGACTCATTTTAATACTCTTTATAGATTTTGTCCTCCACATAACTTTTTACCTTAATGTAATGAACCTAGATAGATTACTTGCCAGTCTTTCATCTATCTCACTGGCAAATCTCGTAATTAGATTCATTTGGCACCACAATAATAAACCAGTTATTTCCACCTCATTTTCTGTTAATCTATTCTCTATACATATGGGTCAACTAATCCCAACATCCCTTGATTACTCAGGGCATCTCAGAATGCCTTCTGAAAACCAAATACACCTCATCTACAGTTTCCTCAGTCTCTTCCTAATCCTGCACTTCGGAAGTAGCAAGAATTTAACCCTTTGCTTTTATTTTCATCCATGTGCTATCCCTTAGAAGCAATATCCAAAAGAATACCAACAGATTCCAAATGCACATTGAAAATACCACAATGCATCTTATCACCATCTCTCAGCCCTTCTAAAGTTTGGGCCACACAGCTCATCAGTTGTTCAATAATGCACGTGTCAAAACTTCCTTCAATTAATAATTGGAAAGTTAATGTTTGGTGTTACAAGGATGCTAACCCCTTTCTGACCAAAGAGATGGAACCAAATCATTTGTAGGCTCAATGCCCTAAATAATTAATTGAAGCTTCCGACTTCATATTCTCTGTTGCCACGACCACCCACGTTAACAATTGTAACGTGCCCCCATCACACCCCACCAGTAGCCTAAACTCAGTACTGATCTCCAGGCTTAAATATCACATTCAATGTTCCAACTCTGACCACCTGTAAATGTGAATCATCCACTTTGCACCAAGTCTCATTCACCCTTTCTTGATTTTACACATTGGTTTCTGGGCCAGCCATGCCTCAAATTCTAAATTCTCAGCTTTTACTTGAGGCCTTCCATGGCTTCTTTTCCTCTCATTCAAAATAGTGAAAAGACAACGGAGTAAAAGATGGGTCAAACAGAATAGTAGGAATTCAATCAAAATTGAATTCAATGCAAGCCTTGCCTGCATTGGAATTATTCCTTAAAAGTACATAAATATGAATAATTATATACAAAGAATAAACAGAAATATCTATACCAGATAGAAAAAACCACATGGAACAAATTCAGAATGGAAGTTTACAGCTTAAACATTTCTGTCAAATTGGATGTGATGGTGGTTAAACAAGCAACTAAAAGACTGGGACAATGGTCTGAAGACTAGAATTCAAATTCCTGCATGGCATCATAAGTCCTGTTTGGGTAGTCAAACAGGTTTGGAATAAGAATTCAAAGTAATAGTGTCAAATGTAAAAATTCATATTTTGCACAAAGAAATCTGCCATCCTCTCTCAGTTTAGCCTATGTGAAAACACTGCAATGTGGTTCATTTGAATGGCTCAAGTGGCCAAGCAAGCCACTTAGTTCACAGGCAATTCTTGTTGACATTGTCTGAGACTCCCATATACAGTAGAAGACTAAAAAGAGCATGCATCCTAAATGCCCCTCTTTTCTGATCAATAAATTAAGATACAAAACTTGGACTCAATAGTTGAAAGTGAGTATTTTTGCCAAACTAGCCATATTTCTCATATTTTACAAGACTTACCTCAAGTAGCTGGCAGATGGCATACTTCTCACCTTTCCCAATACTAGCTAAAATATACCACCTCATGTTTAATTCATTTCTCATCCCCTGAATTCTAAGCTATATGGGAAGGTCTTGTCTGTATTACAACACATTCCAATGCTTTATGTGCTTTCATAGCCTAACCATTAATAGAAGTGCATTTACTTTACAATGGAGTTTTACATATGTTACAATTATGAGCTCAAGCAAGCTTTCAAGAATATACATCCAACTATCTGCAAAAATAAGTGTTAAAATATATAAAATGGGGACTATTTAATAGAATTTTAAAATTTAGTGTTTTGTCTGAACAGGTATAGTTTGGCAGAAATAGTTTTGTTCAAATGAAGGGAATAATTTAGTACAGGAAAATGGAGGGTTATGAGCTGTGTAGGAGGGAAGGGTTAGACTGATCATGGAGTAGGTGTTTATATAGGTCAGCACAACATCGTGGGCTGAAGGTCCCATACTGTGCTGTTCTATGTTCTAAAATAGAAATACTGTTTAAAAACCTGGATTTCAGCTTGAGTAGCAACTCAGTTACTGTCAACAAAAACCACCAATATAAAGATTGTTCTGTTGCAGAATGTACAACTGTTCTAAAAAGACAGGACATTATCACCTTCTAATCAAGATCACCAAAAACAGATGGCCTGATCACTTTCAAATTGCTGTTTGCAGGAGCTTGTAGCATATATATTGGGTGCCATGATTCCCACAACAATTACACCAAAAATTTTGGAGATCATGAGAACTCTTTTTTATAGTGCAGTTTGATTTTTGTCATCTTGTATTCCAAGACTTTCCTAAATAGTTTAGAAAGCAGAGGATGAGACCCATGAAAAATATAGCAATCCTCCGCAGCACTTTACTTGCCACTACTAATCTACCCCAAAATTTGTCAACATTCAGTATTTCCAATTTAAGCACACAGGTACTCCAAGCACTTTGCATTAACTATTACCTTAAGTCTCAAGCCAAGAAATCCCTCCAAAGCTACACATTTCCATCTAATGCACAAAACATTTTAATGCAAGTTTTCTCTTGCTTCTGAAATTCACTTCCAAAAATAATTGTAACATTTTGATTCTGTTCAAACAAGTCAATAGGAATCACGGCCAGGTAAAACATTTATCAGAATGGGTTCACATCATATTTATAATTTTTATACCATTTTGCTGGGAAAGCAGGTTCTAAGCTAGAGCACACAAGACAAAAGTTACAAATATAAGTTAACCTACAATTCTTTTCTAAAAAAAATAAGATGTACTATTTCAAATTGAAGGGAGAAATAAGTCTTACTTTGGATGCAGAGTAGAGCGTCAGTAAGGGTACTGGAAACAATGCGCTTGCAGATGACACATTCAGGATGATGCCCTTTGACCTTTAAAACATAATATTAAAAGTAATCAGTGAAACAAAGCAGGATATTTACACAAAAATAAATGTTGATATTGTAAACTGAAGGGATTAAGCAAAACTTCAGAAGTTACGGCAATGAATTCTCAATTTGTTTTGCACACACATTGAAAAGAATTTGCTTGACATACAAGGTTTCAATTATGCTGCTACCTTCATGTTAATGCAGAATGGCCCAACGAGTCCGCGCCGCCCATTTTAAACCCCAAATTAACCTACCCGTACGTCTTTAGAATGTGGGGGGAAACCGGAGCACCCGGCGGAAACCCACGCAGACATGGGAGAACGTACAAACTCCTTACAGACAGCGACAGGAATCAAACCCCGATCGCTGGCGCTGTAATAGCATCGCGCTAACCGCTACGCTACCGTGCCTTTCAGTATGTATCAACAAGGAGATAACATATGCTTTGTGACAAGGTGCAATTCCCTTTGCCAAGCCATCTCACAACATCTTAAGTCTGTAATGCTGTACCATAACTTAGTCTAAGAAATCTGTGTGGCCTTGATATCAAAGCAAACGAATCGTGGAAAGCACTGCTATTCAAAAAAGCAATGAAAATACATATGCATCTAAATGATTATTGTACAAATGGATAACTCAAATGGAATGAAAGTAATTTTTCAAAGTTTGAATGGCAGATTTTTTTACTGTAGAAAATATAGTTTTGTTTAAAAAGCAAAACTATGCATTGACAATTTTAAGATAGACACCAGGCACTATAATACCCGTTTGTGTGACAGAACCAAGTGGTATACCTTACACACAAACCAAATGGATATGACAACCTGGTACTTTCAAACATTACAGATACCAGCTTACTCTGTTAGAGTTAATTTAATTGATTATAAATTGCCCAGCTACAATGCTGGTATTTGAACAGGGCTCTGGATTGCTGAACAGTAATTTAACCACCAGGTCACCAAATACTGTCGAAACAGAGTACAATCTGCACGCTTATTAGTTTGAGGACAGGTGCATAATTGATTGTCCATTGTTAACTACAAGAAATGAAATTACTTTCAAAAATAGAATCTTAATGCACAAGATGGGCTTGTTTTCAGATGGGTTTGCAATGCCATCGTTTAGGTTTCAAGAGTGTGTACAATCATATTGACATCAAGTTACAGATTTAAGACTGCACAAACCAAAACAGTGAAAAGGGAAAGAAAAAAATCTGACCACACATTAAACAAAAACTCAAATCAGTTTCAGTGACAAATCATGGAGCTTTAAAAGTTAGATGTTCATTGAGATGGCTGCTTCAACTGCCACGGTTTCATGTGTCTCTATTGAGAATGAGCCATTTAATCACTTTTTACCAAATCTTTTTAGACTCGAGTTCCTTTTCAGGCATCATATTCCTTGCACTTATTTTTCTCCTCTCTCCCCAAAACAACACCTCCCCACCACCACAGATGCTGCCTGACTGGTTGAATTCTACCAATTTTTGTTTCAGATTCCAGCATCTGCCGTTTTGTTTGTTTTCCTCCCATTCTCTCTAGTCCTCATCTTCCCGGTCAAGAGGCATCCTCAACAAGACAGACAACCACAAAATGAAAAGTGGCATCAAGTGGCCAATGAAGGAATGATCAGCACTTCTAGCTTGACAAAGGTCTGATGAAGTACAATGCTCATTCAGGTGTGATTTGGGTCCACTGTTTAATATAATCTATAATAGTTACCAGAGAGAGGTAAAATTGTGTATGGTCTGTTTCTGTTTGATCCTTAGGTTAATGAATGCAAGAGAGACAAGTTATAATCACAGGAAGAAGTGGGTGTAAAAATATGGAGAAGTTACTTAAGTTACACATCAATAAAACAAGTGGTGCAGAGAAATACATGTTGAAAAATATTTAAGCCTATTCCACCAACGACAGACATTCATAATGTTGAGTGATGACATGTGCGACTAATGAATTGGGATTCTCTGAGTTATAGCTTAAGTACAGCCATGGCACTGTTCTTGGCTGTGGATTCTCTGGAGTTCCATGGCTTTTCCCATTCTTTCTGTCCTTATGGGGGATGGCCAATTCTGCTTTAAATGGCCAATGAATTATGAGTCACTTTTCACTTGTGCTTTTGGCTGGTGAGGTTATCCCAGGGAAACACTAAACTGACAGGCTTTAAGCTGTCAGAATCTACTGAACAAAACTATTGTTGTGTTAGACTGATGACTCAGATTGTTCAGTTAAAGCAATTGCTGCAAAACTGAAAAGGAGACATTTCTTACAGCCCATGAATCATTCTCTGCTACGATACATACATTGTTAATCATTTAAGCAGAGAGAAAAGGCTCATTAGTCATGAAATGAATTCTTGAAGGAATCTCCCTTATAAATAATAATGAATTCAATGACTCACCGTTGTACCATGGCAGGCAATACCATCGCAGACATCTGGAGGAAAAAAGAAATATCAGAATGTTTTTCCCTGCAAACAGGAACTTCTGCAAAACATGTTGCTTGCTAAAATGATTTACAACTCTTCAAACAAAATAATCATTTGTGTAAGACCAACTGAAATAGTAAGATTTTCTACAAATTTAAAATATTCATTTACAAGCTATTCAAAAATTGTGACATTCAGCCTCTAAGTTCATAATCAGATAGCTACAGTTGTTTTATAATATTTGCATAAATGAACGTCATTGCCAACAGGTGCAGTAACTTTACCTAAACAGGGAGCATATTGCCCCGATAAACCAAAAATATGCATATGAAAATGCCACAACTGATCAAGCAGACTTGATCCAGAACCAGCTTTTCCAAATTGTCTGATTATACTCAAGAGGCATATCTGCTTGTGTTACCCTGCCTTTTCAAAAGAAAAATCCACAGCAACAAAGCAGCCATGCAGGCCATCCCCAGGTTACGAACACTGCACTTGTGGACACTCCAACATACAAATGAGATTCCATAATATTATTAAATACAGAAGTCCGACATACGTACATATACTTGTTCCCATGAATGGGGAAAACTAGCTTTCTCTCTCTCTCTCCATACCTTTAGTAATTGTTCTTTATCACCTGTGTGCTTTTGAGGCATACATTGTAATGCTGTGGGGACATGGTTATCATAATCGCTCGATTTTGGTGTATTTTCTGATTTGTGGACAAAAAATGGACTTATTACCCGAGGATGGTCTATATTTTATTTTGCTGTCAGTCTGGAGGTTTTAAACCAAGCTTCAGTCAACTGGGCCAGACATTGTTTTTGCAGAACATCCCTTGCCAAACCAATAGCCAGGGCAGCCAAATCAAACCCAATAGCCGATGAGTGAAAATTAACTTGTGCACAAGGGCACACAAAATTCTGGAACTCTGTCCAAGTTCATCCAGAGGGGGGAAAAAATCATCTGGGCTTCTGAAATAATTCCTACTTTACTCGCAAATGGATCTTGCAAGTAGCTGAATCACTAGTTGTACTGAACAAATCAGATGACTGAAAACCTTCAGCATTGGACTTGAATAAACCAGCTGTGTGAAGGAGACATGTGGAAAGTATTTGAACATTTTTTATGAATATGCAATGAGGAAAGGCCAGAGTGCCTTGAAATGAATATGATGCCACTGAAAATGAACCAAAGTAACACCATCCTCTACTGGTGATAAAACTCCAGTGGGTAACATGCTGTAGCACATTCACTTTGGTTGCCTCTTGTTAAAGCAAACTATGCAGGGTTCCAAGATAGTCAGAGCCAGTGTGAGAGAGCACAGAAACAGGCCCATTGACTCACCAAGTCCATGCAAATAAAGTGCCCATCAGCACCAATCCATTTTCCTTCTCCCCACATTTCCATCAACTCCCCCCTTAACGTTAGGCAGGTGATAATTTACAGTGGCCAATGAAACTACCTGCATGTCTTTGGGATGTGGGACGAAACTGAAGCAGAGGAAAGTCACTGGGAAAACATGCAAATTCCACTTAGACAGTACAAGAGCTCAGGACTGAACACAGGTTGCTGGAGTTGAGGCAGCAGCTCTACTAGCTGTGCCACCCCAGAACAACATACTTTTGAATCACCCTCTTGCAAACTACAAAATAATTAAAATCAAAACAAGCTTGTTCTTAATCTGAGTGAACTATTTTCTGATGGCATCAATTATCTAAAATAAATTGCTCATGATAAATTCAGCAATACAGCAAGTGCAAATAATCTGATTTATTGTGCTTGACAGAAGTTTTGAACTTTTAAAAATCAAGAAAGGAATAACTATTAATTTATCAAGCTCCACAAGTAACAACGTTCATCAAGATGGACTAGCATAAAGGTGATGGTAGTGGCTTCTGTGCAAGGTACATTGAAAATGAGAAAGTTACTAGGATTGGATTCATAAGGCCTCATTTTATTGAAGATTGTGATTACAGTAATAAAAAATATGCTTAATTTTTATAAAAATGTAGATTGCAATGGAAATCTACATCTGCGAAATTTAAAGCACCTGCATTGAGCCCTGAATCAAAATCTTTAAATATTTTATCAAAAGGCTGTAAAGCAAAAAAAAGTTGAATTAGATTAAAATAAACATTGACATCCCAAAGTTGTCAACTTGCATGAACAGTATTGTTGGTGCTAATTTAAAAATAGAGTATGGCATTGGTGACTTCATCAATTGGCTGTAATGCCAAGTGTACTGATGTTAGAAACTGGATAGGTTTCATGGTGAGTATAGGTGATTTTTAATTTCTGTTCTGCAGAAGATTCTGAGGTATTTCCTCCAATGTAGAAAGCCAGCCATGATTTTAAAACAAATTTAAGATCACATGACCAACTACAGAATTCAAGTTTCCTGAAAGCTAAGTCAGTCAATGGGAAAGAAATAGAATCCTCATTATGCTTACACGCAGTAGTACAGCTTCATGTTTTCCAAGTTCATGGCGTTTTCATTAGTCAAGTTAATTTTTTTTTAATGAGTGAACTGCCACTTCCATTGGGAACAAACACCAGCTGAAGAACAATTTTCAGATTCCTGGAACTCCCCTTAGTGAGTGCTTCTGGTTACAAACTGACTGCAGGGCTTCACCAATCTCACTCACTATTTTATGTCATGCTAAATGAAAATGCTTATTCATTCGAGACAGATGCAACAAAATATTAATGATAGCTGGGTCAGAGGAAATCTATGAACAGTTATCCTAGTGATGTTAAATCAAGAATGCCTTCCAAAAATGGCTTTTAAAATTCCAGGGTACTGTAATGGAGCACCACACAATGCATACAGAGGTGCTCTTCAAATTTAACTTGCTTCTTTCCTCTTCCTTGCATCACATTCTCCGCTCCAAATCCCTTCCCCCCACTGCCGTTATATATTTCAAACACAGTTCCTTCTAAAAAAACCTGTTAGCAAAATTACAATTTTCCTGACTTCACGGTTGTGGAAACATGCTAGCACATATTCTTAAGACTCAGACGACACTTTGCAAATGCTGTTTAAAAAAAATCCGAATATTAGGTAGCACCCTTGGGGAGAAAGGCAGAATTAATGTTTTGTGTCAAATCAATGACTCAGTTCATCTCTCTGCAGATGATTCCTGACCTGCAGAGCACCTGTAGCATTTTGTTTTGAATTTACAGCATACCTAGTGTTTTGTGTTTGGATTATAAGGAGCCTCGTGGTTAAAAGGCCATTTGGATAAATAATTATGAAGCCAAATTGGAATCTGCCAAATTGATCTTGCCCTCAATTCACCATTTAATCACATATACATTGATACCTACAGATTATTTAGATTTCAGTATGTAGACTTAGAACAAAAAAGACCCAGAAAAATCCAGAAGCATTCAGCAGATCAGATAACATTTGTGGAAAGAAAACTAAACTATTGCTCCTCTTTTTATAGATGCTGCCTGACCTGCTGAGCAGTTCCAGTGTTTTGTTTTTGTTTCAGATTTCCAGATTCTGAAAGTTTTTTTTGATTTTCATTTACAAATGCAATGAACATCTACGTTTTAGTAAATTACACCAATCCCAACATTTCCCCATACTAACTTCTGCATAAAACATTCTGATGAAAAATTAAAGAAAGGCAACAAAGTCAGGGTGTTCAAAAATAAGATTCTAAAAAAATTAACCAAATTTAGCACATATTCAGTTCCTTCCATCTGGATTAGTTTAAGGCCACATCTTAAGTGTGAAATATGAAACAGACCAAGTACTGTAGAAGAGGAAAGTAGGAAATGACAAGCATGTGTGCATACATCTAACAGGAGAATTAAGTGCTCTATTTTGAAGACAAAAATATCAGTTATGAAAGTCAGTCAGCCGGTTCTGAAAGATGGACTAATAGACTTGAACACTAATGGAGAGCTAAAAAGTTAAATAGATGTAGTAAAGTAAATTAATGTAAAAAGGATATTAATCATATAGATTGCTCATTCCATTCTTACTGGAGCTGACCATTGCTGTGCTTTGCCTTTTGCATTCCTGACAGTTAGGCTATTTTCTGCCAGCATTGTTCCAAATCAACTAATCTGAATGAGGCACAGCTTCTTATGACTCAAATACGACAGCTCCTGTAATTGTGCTGGACTGGGAACTGAAATCAGTATGTACGCATCTATACAAGGAAGAATAAAACAAATCAGGATAACAAGCTGGAGTGAAGGTAATGCCAACATCAGGGTCAACCAGTTATTTTAAATGTACCATGCAAATACATTTGTTTCATTTTACATTTAACTGTTCAAGTAAAAACTCAATTTGAGAATGAAACTTCCTCACTTACAATAGTTCAAAGCTAGCTACCAAATGCCTGTGGGCTCTCCCTTTAAAAATCAGTCTCAGAATAGGCTAACAATCTGACACATTGGTAATTAGGTGGTTAATATTGTACTGATCTATAAACTTCTCAAAGATCCAATTAATGAGTAGCTGGAAATAAGTGCTCTGACTTCCTGTTTAACTCTTGATATTAAGAAACAAAGAAACCAAATGCCTGTGCTACAAAATACAAGTGTATTTATACTTCCAGTACTTGATATTTTATAAATGGCATGGTTTAACCTATTTTAGGATTAAAAGACTCAGTGCAACAATATACAATTGTGTTATCCTTGAAATAAATTCTCCATTAAATTTTACTTTTAGTCACACAACAGATTTCACCTCAGCATCGGAGCCTACAAAGAGAAAGCAACATCTCAAATCCAGGTCCAATGCTTTGCCAATGTAACAGATCTCTTGATACAAAAACTACATGGAGTAAAACTCCAATAACCTGCACCCTTGGGACTTTACTGGTGCTAAATTGGCAGATTTTGCAGACTATTGGATATTACTCCAATTACTATACTAACACTTAATTCATTTTATTTTTAAAAACACATTGCAGTTAAATATAACCAATTTAAAAAGGAGCATAGTGAATGGGACCCCAGTGAAGTTAAAAGGAGCACAAGGATTTGGGTTCCAGGGAGTAAAAAGGAGTGTGAGAAACAGAATGAGGCAAGTGAGATGTCAAACTGTAGGGATTGCCAAACAATAAGAAAGCTGATGCGCAGAATTTCACCATAATATGGAGTTGAAAATTCAACATTAGGCAAGACTGTTGAGGGAGTCAATCTGGACCAATTCAAAAGAAAAAAAGTTGAGTAATGAACAGAGCTCTGCATTACTGGAGTGAGGAGGAGCACATTTCATTTGATTAGCCAGATGTGTAAGCAAACAAACACAGCATTCTGCAGTTTGAGCATTCCAAAAGAAATGCAAATAAATTTATGTAATTGTGTATTCACACTGTTTTTCCAGAGCCATGACAAGGAAAATCTACAGAAGCAAAAGCAGAGACTTCCAAGCTTCCATATCTGGCCTGTGCTGTCTGATGAGAGTGCTTATTTGCAAATTTGGTAACAGCATTGCTGAGCATTCTCTCCTGTGCACAGATATGCCACTTTAGCATACATGCAACAAGTCAAAAAAAATTGCTCCTACAGTTTTTGTTCAATGATTTACACAATATCATTTACACAAATACATTTTTAGACTGCACAAATCCTGAAAATGTGGCAAAAAAATTGCTCCTACAGTTTTTGTTCAATGATTTACACAATATCATTTACACAAATACATTTTTAGATTGCACAAATCCTGAAAATGTGGCAAAAATCCCCACCCAATAAATTTCAACATATAGGTTCCAAATAATAGTATGTACGAGGAAATTTGATCAAGATTAGTTTACTCATATCAGATTGTTATAAATCAATTTTATAGTACATAACCATAAGTCTTTATAAATTAGATTGTGTCCAAAATCATTAGACCTTAGAGAACCGTTAAGAGTATTTGAATGGTTCAGATTTACCAATCAGTGGTAGTACAAAAGTTAAACACTTCCTCACACTTCATTTTTCTGAACAAAAACTAATTTTATATGTTATATAAATCTTAAATTCACGGCATTTGTTCCCCGAAGCAAGCTTGCCAATGCCCATGGAGTCTGTTCATCCGCACACTCCAACACCCACACAGTCTCTCAGGCACACAGACACACACTCTTCCTCTGTAGTTTCACCTAGCGCAAACTATCAAGTATATTTACCAGCAGAAAGACTTGGGAATAGTACCTACATTGCTAATACCTTGAAGTCATGATGCTGCAACAAGAATTAGTTTAATTATTTCAGTGTCTGAAAAAGAAATCATTAAATAGTGCAGCTTTGGATTTTTCTTAAAGTATGCCTTATTAAATGAATCTGTTAGGAACTCCCCATTATATTGCAGTGTCTTTTGTAAAATTTCACTTTTCCTTTCAGAATACACAGAGTTTTAGCTTTGAATAATATGGTTACAAAAATGAATTTGTGCTCTAATTATTAAAATTTCAGAAGCAACATAACTCACATTTGGAATCAAATTATTTATGAGGCAACAGTTAGCACATTGCAGTATAATGGATGATTTGGCACATTTATCTCAACCAAAGTGTACAGGTTATACTTGATTTCGTATTCTAAGTTTGCATCCAAGGAGAGTAATGAAATGGTCTTAAATCCAAGTCACAAATAGCATCTCTGTAACTAATGCACATCCCACCTCTACTCTCTACAGCCTTTACACATTCAATCATTCAATTCTTAACCAACACTTTGTGCAGTAGAAGCATTTGGTTAGTTATTTTTCATCCATACTGCAGCCTGTGTATACTCAATTCCTTTTACTATTGTCCCTATCTTTAACCTTCCTGGCTTGAGGGGCTGACCAGCTTACTCCTGCCTCATGTTCTTGTGCAATGCCAGAAATCTGACCAGATATCCCTTCACAATTTATGTTAGTCAGCTGTCTTCCACATCAGCCAATAATGTTACTCCCATTGCAATGTTATAGGGAAACTCATCACTTCAAAACACATTTGCCATTCAGCACTCAGAATTCCAAAAAGTTTCAATGTGTGGTTTGCATTGGAGCTGTGCAGTTTAAAGGGGACTCCAAACCTAGACTGGGGCCAAGAAACTCAAAGGTCCTTTTTAAGCTATTTACTAGCTCTCAATATCCTCCCATACCCATGCCACCAACCCCCACATCCCACCCCGCCCCCCCCACCCCCCCCCAAATCCCTCTAACCACCACTACTGCTACCTTGGTCCTGATCTGCAAATTCCTCAAGCCAAGCACACAACTCTTGCCCAACCACACACAACCTCAAGGAATTTTCCTTTAATTCAGCAATTCCACTGAACCACGGATTGCACACGTTCTTAGCAAGTAACCTACAATTCTTCCACAAAGCATCACTAATTGAAGCTATGCAGAAAAATTTAAAATCTACAAATATCCTTACTACAACCCATATTCATACTCATGAATGATCAGATGGCTGATCTAAACTCCAATAGAACCATACCAAAATAGAATTAATTTCCTCCAGGGAGAGGTTGACAACAAAACTAGAAACAAAAGCTGTTTGCAAACATAGCTCAAATTGAAAGCATCTCTTCCAAAGATTTTTCAAAATAGCACCAAAAAAATAGTAACAACCAACTTGGATGGAGTGGCGAGCACGAAAATGATAGGAAAACAGCATTATCCTTGACAATCCTCCTCATTCCTTGAAGGATCATATGGCAACTTTCTTTTGATTAGAGTGGACAAATTGGACAACCTCTAAAGCCAATGCAGACTTGACAGTTTTGTGTTAGACCTTTCTATGACTGTGAAACTTTGTCCTGGATTTTGCAGTTCAGAGATAGAGTGCTCACCAACGACTTCAAAAAAGTTACACTTACCAAGCTCCACTGTGCAATTGTCTATGCCAATACCACTAAGTGCAATTGGCATTCCAATAAAATTAACCCAAAATACAACTTAGTATTAAACCAAACCCAAGTTTCAAAACATTTTCTCCTTTGCTTCCTTCTCTGCAGCCCTAAAATCCCCAAAAACAGTGGGGTCTCAGACCAACTTTGACGTTCCAAATCTGTCAGTATATTTGAACTTTTTGTTTTAAACCAAGGATGACCTAGATGTGCTAACAAGAACCATTGGCATTTACCAGCAAAATCTGTTATCTTAAAATTACAGCTGTTATTTACAGAGTCAGAGCATTTACTACAAGAAAACTTCATGCAAGGATCATTTTAGAAGCCAGTTAAAGCCAACCTAAAGAAATCTATAGATTGAAGTAACACCACCAGGCAATTTAGCCCGGTTAGTTTGCTCACATGGCTGGTGAACACTGATGCGAGGAGTTCAAGCACAGTTAACCAAATCTTGTATATCTGTGATATTGACTCAGCTTAATTTTTTTTCCCTTCTGGGAATGGGTACATGCCCAGCCTGACCTTCAGCCATGTCTTTCTGCAGTGCATTTCACAACTCCTACATTCTTTTATGTTCTCACTCCCTAACTGTTCCCATTCACACAATGACCAGTTAACTTATTTACAGCTTCTTCCCATGGTCACCCCAGTTCTACCCACCCACCCTGCAGCTTAACAAGCTTGTGTCTCCTTCCCAGTTCTGATGAAGGGTCTTCAACTTGAAGTGTTAGCTGTTTCTCTTCCTACAGATGTGGCCTGACCTGCTGGGTATTTTCAGTTTGTCTTTATTTCATGGGAAATTTCAAACATTACTAGGAACAGTATATGCCATGGAACCCTTCAAACTTTTACATAAACCTGCTTTTAATCATCTCTTCATACCCTTACACAATCTATCGATCCTAGCCTTTAAAATATTTATCCAGAATTTACCTTTTTTTGGACAAGCATTCCAAATTTCCACAAGCTCATGTTGAAGTGCCTGTAAAATGATTGAGCTTTAAAGATTCAACTCCCTTGCAGTAGATGCCTGATAAAATGACAGGGATAATTTCAGCAGAAACCTCTAATGAAGAGGTCACTACAAACAAGAAAATATTCCATTCTAAAACACTGTTATTACATTTCGATGAGGTGATGAACAGCAATCACTAAAAATGTCATTTGTTTCAAATACGCAACTAAATTGTTTACCAGTAAAGTCCCAGTAATAAAAGGACCATAATTAATTCTTTTCCACTAAGTTCACCCCACTCTTAAAAGAAAATACCCCTATAAGCAGATTATTAATGGACTGTCAAATTATTGATGGCCTATCAAATAAGTGAGAGAGGGTAGGAAAAAGGGAGAGGTGGGAGGCAGGAAATAAAGCATATTTCATGCCTTCGTACCACCACATTGGACGCAATTCACTAAAAGGAATTGCCCTAAGAACATTTATAGAGATGGTGATCAACAAATAGAACAGATTAACAGCTCCTTGGTGCAGTGAAGATGGTGGGGTTATACAGCAAGCTAAAACGAATGGAAAGATTTCCATTCAGATTCATGCCATAAAAACATTTGGAACATCCAAATGCAAACAGGAAAGTGAAACACCTTTAACGTTTGCCACATGAAACACTTTGCATACAATGCAAACTGCTAAATGAAGAAATAACCAATTCAGGTATGCAACTTGGCAAAGGGATATTCCATGCAGTCAACTAAAGTGAGAAAATGTGTTAGTTTCTTTAAAAACTTTCTACTTTCCAAACTCCAAAAGAAACCAGAACAATGATAAATAAAAAGTTCAAACTGAACACTTTAAAAATGCATTTGTAATACTGAAGAAATGTAGTTAGTCTTGAATGAAAGCTTTTGAGATGTTAATTACTGCAAATCAACACTTCCTTCTTCAAAGGCAAATGAATTTGTTGACAAAATGAGTGAAAACATCAACTCTTTTGCATCCACATGTTACAGATCAATGAATCTCCGCAATTATACTGATGCAATTAGTTCATTAATTTTCAGGAGGAATATAAATACAAATAGACTGCGTTCCATTTTTCGCATTTCTAATATCTAGTTGTAGATCTACTAAGCACCATAGAGACAGACTCATAGAGCAATACAGAACAGATAGAGGCTCTTCGGCCCAACCATGGTGCCTACCCAGCTAGTCCCAATTTCCTTCGTTCAGCCCATATCCCTCTATGTTGGCATAATTTGTTTCATCTAGAATTGTTATAAATGCATTTACTTTCCTCACTTGCTATCACTTAAGTTTGCCATCACTACATAATGCTGCTATTCTCATTTGTTCTTCTGATACTGGAGAAGTTTTGCTTCATAAAATTGATCCGAAGTAATGTGAAGAGAAAGAGAAAGTATCTGGAAAGGATGAAAGAGCAATGATAAAGGACCAATAGGCTGTATTGGTATTCATCATCTTGTAGCCCAAACATGAAACACGCCATTATAAAATCAATTTTACTTCACACCTTTCAAAGCCAGTCCAGTTTATTCTCCAGAAGTTCAAGGTCCATTCAGTTCTCAAATCACAGGTATGTACATGAAACAATTGAAGGCTCCCCTCTGCCAGAGGAGTGATACCAGATTTCGACCTGAAATGTCGACAATTCCTTTCCCCTTTCCTCCCATAGATACTGCTCAACCTGCTGAGTTCCTCCAGCAGATTGTTTGCTCCTCTATGAAAACCTCTCATCTTAAATGTTAATCACCTCAATCTAAACTGTCTTGTGCTACCAAATACTGTAGCTTCCCCAATACATACCATTTACCTCAGTGAATCTTTACCTTTAATTTATACATGTTCAAATACATGAAAGTTACGTGAAAGCCTCATACCCATTAAACCATTATATGCAATCTTCAATGATGCCATGACATATGTGCATGTGTGTATATGTGCTTCACGAAAGGAGGCCAAACAGATCACTCACCATTCAAGGTGTATTACTGACCTTGGGAACAAAATTGTAGAGAATAAAAAAATATCCATTCACTGCCACTTCCATTGTCCACAAGCTTCAAAGTTATTCTGCTTAGAAATCTGCAAAAATTCAGAATGCACTGGCTGGGTAGTTTTTTTTAAATCTTGCAACATTACTGCCTTCAATGAAAGATTACAACTCCAATTTTTGTTTCTTTCCAAAATGCACATCTCACATGAAAATACACTGAGCATTTATCTACTCCTCCATCCTTGCATGTCATTTTTCAAGTCTTCCCTTGATAGTTAACAGCAAATTAACTTGTGTCTTTAGTGTCCAGAAATATCATCATGCTCCCTCTGCTCAAGTACAAAAGAATCAAACACAAGCACAAAAAATAATCACGAGTACATCAAATTCAACCCTTCAACATTAGTAACACTTCAAATCTCATAGCCACATATCCTCTTCTCCACATGGCTGTTAATATCTGGTAGGAAGCACTTTATAGGACACAGGAAATAACATTCCTACTTCCTGATGCGCGGTCTCAACCCGAAACATTGACCATTCTTTTGCTGCCACAGACGCTGCTCGACGCACTGAGTTCTTCTAGCAGGTTTTGTTTTTTCACTCCTTCAACCACTGCTAAATATCATTCTATGATGCTAAAAGGTAAAGCCTCAAAGAGACAGGAGTATAACTTCCACTTTAGCTTTACTGTAACAAAGACTGTATCAGACAGGCTTATAGACTATGGATCTTCACATCCAAACACGTATCGAGATTTCCAAACACGTATCGAGATTTCCAAACAATTACTATATCTAAACCACCAACCACCCAGTCTAGCAGCTTTCACTCAAGTAATTATGCTGAACAGCCAACCTTGTCATCATCTAACTACTGGCTGCTTTTTGGCCAAAAAAGAATCCACAATAAAGCTGTTAAGATTACATTTAAACTTTAAATTGGTAGATATGAAACTATTCAAGAACAATAATGTATACAGTTATAGATGCTGCTGTAATGCACTTCATTCCTTCCATAAATGTTTTCCCAACTTTGGTTTTACACTGTTAATAATTATGCATTAAGTAGTAAGTATACAGGTTGTTCCAGGATTCCTTATATTGCTGTCAACAAGTACAAGAAAGCACTGACCACAGTTCACACATTAATAAAAGACCAGGTATATCAATTACCCAGTCTCTGACATATACAAGTTTGATGTGTCATTGAACGTCACAAAAAAGATTAGTCATTTTAGTTTCCAATGCAGCAGTTTTGTTTGACAAGCAGGCATGACATCAATTTTGTGAAAGCTGCCTCAAATACATCTTTGTATTAAGCTTCAAATGGTATGGTGTCAACATCCAAACCAGCTGCTAAACTTCCTTTTGAAAGGCAGAAGTCTTTTGACACATGACCCAATAAAAAAAAAGGCTGGAATACGAGGTATAATTCCTTGAGAAAGATCCCTACTCGAAACATAATAGCAACTCAAGACTTTCAGGCAATTAGCCTCATAAGTATTTACACATACAGGCATTAATGTTACAGGAGTTTGTTGGTATGTAGGCGTGACCACAAGTCAGGTGTTCTTCCCTGACTTATGGTCACCCCTACATACCAACGAGCTCCTGTAACATTATTAAATTCAAAAATCCAATGTACATACATTTGTTCCACCAAACAGCAGAACTAGTTTCCTTCCTCTCTCTCCATATTTAATTATTTTTTTCAGTCTCATGTGCTTTTGATGCCGTTAAAATTTCATGAAGGCTTGGTTACCATAGAGTGATTTTTGTGCATTTTCCAACTGACGGACATCAGTGAAAACTGAGCGTGTTCGTTACGGGGACGGGGGGGGGGGGGGGGGGAGGGGGGGTGAAGGCCTGCATTTTAATTGTAGAACTAACAAAGCCACATAGATTTCTGAACAGAAGAATATCAAAGCCCCCATATAAAATCAGCTATGCTCCTGCGTGTAAAGAGAGAATTAAAATTTTCGAAAAGTCACATTTGATTCCTCCTTGGTCCATGCTGTCTTTAAGTTATGTGCCTAGGCCAGAGGCCACAAGGGATAAAGCAGCACAGACTGGTACCATGACTGAATGGAAAAGTACTACGGAAGAGATTTTGAAAAGGTATCAAAAGGGGTTACTCCTTTGCGTGGGGGAATCTCGCCTTGGGTTAGGGCTGCGACCAGTACTAACTGGTTGCGACCCCAGCCTTAGGGACAGACTGACGCAAGTCAGAAGAGACTAAAGAGACTGCCGGACACCTGGGGCTCCCTATGGCATTGTATCAGATTGGTTGATAAGTATTTTTTCCCCTTCTGTATTTAAGTATTCTTCTTTCTGTATTGTATTCTTTATATACTTCTAATAATGTAGTTATAATCTTTAATATGTGTATAGTGCCTCCTTTGTTTGCCAATACCTCTTGCTGCTGAATCAGGAAAGAACAAGGAATCAATTTCAAAATATTTTGTTACACTGGGGTATAAACCTGATGTCATTCAATAGTCTGATAGTTGTGACCATGACGATAAATCAAGAACTAAAACAGTAAAGGATTTTTTTTTAAAGTAGTATCCATAACAACTTTAAGACATCAACACTACTTCTGAGATACAGATGATACCTTTACAGATAAAACTAGGACAACTGATTACATGGTCCCATAAACAATAAGAATGGCCAGTTAATCAATTTTAGTAGCAATGTTTGAAGCATAAATATAAGCTAAGACAGTTTCCTTCCCCCCCCCACCCCCACACACATTGTTACAATAAACATTGGATAGGAAAGGTATTTTAAGACAATAAACAAAGGCAGAAGCAGAATAGGAAATAAATTTAAAATTAGAAATCCATCGCATTTTGAAACATGAGGGATTAAAATCAACATCTAAAGTTTAAGATTTTCAGGCTACTTTTCAGTGAGACTGGTTTGTTGAGGCACTTCATTCTCATTAATTCTAACTCACTTCCCTCAATGCAGTGGAGAAGGCATGTGGAACAGGGCTAGATCACTTAGAGGAAACAACCTGCTGCAGTTGCAAAATTGCCAAGAACAACATTAGCATCTATGCCCTCTGCTAATGTTCCATGCTTGGTTGCACATAATGTAGCTGGGTGATGCCAGCACTCAGAAGATCATACTAGACTAGAGTCAACATATAGCAAAGGAAGAGGTGAAAACTCAGGAGAAAAAAGTTTCCATACCACTCTGCAAGTGATAATCTACAATAAATAGTACAAAAAAATAACTACAGAAGCTGGAAATCTGGAAATTAGAAAATGCTGTAAACACTTGTAGGTCACTCAGCACAAGGAAAGAGAAACAGTTAACATTTCAGATCCTAGACTCTTCGTCAGAACTCCACACATACCATCTAATATCTGGTACAGTTTAGAAAACAAATGCAACCTTTCAATAAGCATGATGGAATCAGAACTTGGTAGAATGAAAAAAATTATTTTACCTTACAGATAGACAAAATGTTGATGTTGATCATTTTGCTGATGAACTGAGAAGAAAATTAAATTGTTATTGCATTAGAACACAATTAACTCCCGATTTCTAATCTTTATAGTAATGGGGAGCACTTGGGTTCAACAAAAGAAATCAATTTACTACCAAATAATGTGGTGGTAGTGATAAGTACAATGTAGCTAACTTGTTTCTTTTCTGTACTAAAAATAGGAGTTCTTAAATGCTTTTTGGCTACCTGAACACTCAATCCGGAATAATAAAATACTATTGACCACTTTACAGGTACCCAGTTTGACTTCAGTTAGCGTTGTCTTGCCTTTAATTTTGTAACACTGTTGCTTGATGGACCCCAAAAGCCACACAGCAAACGTTAGATTTTACATTGCTTCATTAAGATTAAATCAGAGTCAAGTTAATGTAAATACAACATGTTCTTGCAAACGATGAGAGATTCAATACAGAAACAGCTCTTTTGGCCCACTAAATCCAGAATCATCAACCACATGTTTGCACTAATGCTACATTAATCCTAGCCTTTTTTTTATTCTCCCCACATTCTCATCGACTCTCCCAGATTCTACCACACACTTACACACGAGGACAACCTAGTTGCCAATTAACCTACCAACTCACACATCTTTGGGATGTGGAATGGAGTACCAGGAGGCAACCACATGGTCACAGAGAGAACATGCAAACTCCACACAGGTAGCACCCAGAGGTCAGCATTGAACTTGGGTCTCTGGTGATGAGGTAGCTGCTCCACCAGCTGTACCACTGTGCCAGCAGCAGTGAAATGGCGAGTTGAGATTTTCTCCCAAGTTTTGTTCAATTACATTTCGCACATTTAAGTCCATGTTACATTTGATAGGTGCTAGCCACAAGCACTCAAAAAAGGTACATCAGAATGTCTACATTTCCATCTTTCTTACTGCAAATTCAATATAAATACAATTAGTGTTGACTTTATGCTTTCAAAGATTTCAGTATAGACTTGTGCAGAACTTGGATTCTGTCATACCAGCTTAGCTTAATGAGATATGAATATTAAGCTCTCTGGAATTGCAGATTGTTATTAAATACAAAATTATTAGCTATTATATCAAGTATGCTACAAATCCTAGGAATGCCTGGAGTAAATTAAACTATTTGATACAACTATCTACTGTATCAAATATTTATAAACTTGACCAATTGATGGTCTTTTAAGAATTCTTAATCTTTTAAGAATAAATTAGCATACTTCAGTTTGTAAAAGAAACAATTTAATCAGTTTGTAAAAAAGACAAATTTAGGTCTTTACCTGTATTATGGCCGTTGTTTTTTTAAAATCTAAAATAACGTGTTTCAAAACTGTTTACCTGCTAATGGAACACTAATGTAGACAGGCCAATTAGTTGTTAAATAAGTAAATTATTGACAAAGAATACTGATTAAAAACAAGTGGACTTAATCTAGAAGCATGTGTAATCAAATTTTGAGGGATGATAAAGATGGAACATTATGGCACAATTATAGAAATAATAAAACTAAAAGTTACAATTTATTCAACAGGAGGCAAAGGCTGAGAGACTAGGTATGAGAAAGGATGATATGAACTCATTGAAGAGAGCCTTGAGACCTTCATACAGAAAAGGCTTTGCTGTGAAGTGATTTTGAGCACGTAGGTTTCCCGAGAAATTTGATGAGGTGTCGAAGTTAAGAAAATTATGGGAATGAGAAATTTCTTTACACTAAGGGTTCTTGGAATACAGGAGTGGATTTCCTAGAGACAGTTCCATACTTCGAGAAAATTGAAGAACATTTGAGGTTGAAGCATAAACAAAGCAACATTGAGGCCACAGGGCAGATGGATTACACCTTGAATTAAAAACTGAAAATGTTTGGAAATGCTCAAGTCAGGCAGCATCTGCTATAACTGAAACAGTTAACATTTCAGGTCTGGGAAACTTTAGTTGAACTGGGAAAGAGGAAACACGTTATTTTAGTTGGAGAAAGTGGGGTAGATGGTCTGTTTCTTTGTTTTTCTTTTTTTTTAATTATTCATATGGTCTGGCCTGCTGGGCACGTCCCACAGCCTCACTATTTATACCACGTTGCACGAAGAAACAATGCGCTACCCCATTAACCCATTTGGATGTACCCCAGAGATACTCTAACCTCACCTCCCCCACAAGAAAGTCACAGGTATTTGGTCTAGAACATCACTATTATTGTGCATGTAGATTACATAATAATGAATCACAATTACAAAAAACAACCTACCATTTAAAATGACCAGCCCACTGAATCCAAGGCTGCATTAGGTTGGGTAGCTTTCTTGATCAGCATGGATAAAATGGCCTCCTCCTACATCCTAAGTTTTTTTTATACTTATGTGCTATAATGTATTAACAAAATACCTTGCCAAATATTATCCATAGGAACACTTGTGCTGCAACATTTTAGGTGAGCACATTGAATTCTGTCAAATCTGGACTGCTTTTAAAGCTATCAGGAATCATCAAACCCTCAATGCCCTTAGAGGGGAATGAAAGAAAGTGAAATTCTTAGAGATATAGATAGGGTTTCCATGGTAGGGGTATCAAGGTCAAGAGGATACTAGTTTAAGGTAAAAGGAAGTTTTAAATGAGATTTAAGGGAAAAAGTTTTTTTTAAATATTCATGGAGTGGTTGGTATCTGGAACTCACTGGTAGAGGTGGTAGTGGAATCAGACGCAATCAATACACTTAAGGGACATTTAGACATGCACTTGAATAGGCAAGGCACAGAACGATACAGATCTAATGCGGGCAAATGGAACTACTGTACTTGGACAAAAAGGTTGGCATAGATGAGATGGGCCAAGGGGCCCCTTTTCTGTGCTGTACAACTACGACTCTGAAAACAAAACTTAAGGGTTTGAATACTTACATTGTCCAGATCAGGCACAGCCAGGAAATATTCTGGGTAACTGTAAGAAATCCCCACATTGTTCACTGAGGGAAGTTAAAAGAGCACAGAGTCAATGGCATAATAATAAAACAGATACCTTTTTGCCTCTATTTCTAGTTTACAATTGGCTTTCAAATTCTTTGCAGCTTATGTCATTACAGCTTTTTTCAAAGGGTGATGACGGGAATGCTAGAACGATAGATTTACAAATGTTCAGTTATGTCCAAGAATAGAAAATTCCTTTAAGGGTGTACATGAAATTCACCTGTTGGGAACAGAGTTGGTCAACAGGTTACTTACAGTAGAGTTAAGCTAATGCAGAATCACTACTACCTTGCCCAAGCCATATTTTAACCAAAGTATTGGAAGTTTAGTACATTGTACATTCTGTCAATTACTCATCACTTTGGAGTCAAGTGATACCAACTGCCCTGCTTCATCCCACGTCTCTCTCAAGACAACTAGATCTTAAGTTCTGATTCACTAAGTCTTTTGAGAAGGTACCTTAGGAAGAGCCTAAACAAATGAGAGTGGGCTGGAAATGAACAAGTACTTTGAAAAATAAAATGCCCATTGTATTCAATACAATTTGATCCTAAAATTCAGAAGCATATCAAAACATTGTTATATCTCAATATACCAAATCCTTCTGCAAAGTCTAAGGGATTATTTGGGAGGTTGGGGCAGTAAGAGTTTGGGGTGGGGGGGGGGGGGGGGGAGAGAGAAAAGAAAAATAAAGTTGTGGAAGAGAAAATTAGTTCAATAAATGAAGTTTCCCATAATGGAGCAACTTTCAAGCAAAAATGGTCTCCAAGTCCTTCTGAAATTCACGTTAGCAGCTTTGACATTTTCTCATTAAAAACTCAATTTTATAACCATTTGAAATTTTCTATACCAATAATATTGAAATATGGCTCTAACAATTGCTCCACAAATTTATCCAACAAGGGGTCATCCACACAAACCAAGATGGTCTAAGGTTGCCTTTGCTCAATAGTTTCTCTCATTTTTGGACAGTGCTATAGCAATTCATTATGAACATACTAGAATCCATTAAGGAGCTAGTAACAGGGCGCTCAAAATTATATTGGGCAGAATCAACACAATTCAAAATCATGTGAAAAATCCAACTTTTTGTGGGTGCAAATAGTAGAGGACAAATACAAACCTGTGGATGTAGGTTTTTTTTTAAAAAAGAGGCATCCGAAATGTTAATCAAAATCCTACATAAAAGGTTAAAGTAATATGGCTAAGAGGACTTAAAGAAAACAGAATTACAGGTTATTTTAAGGATAGAACTGCTACTTCTGACATACCACAAGTTTCAATCCCAGGGGCAAAGCTATTTACAAACCATATTAAAGACCAAAGTTCTCTGAGAATATGAATACTTAAACAAGAATGCAATCTGAGAGAATTTCAAAGATTCTGCAAATATGGTCAGGTTAAGAATGTAGGCAAGATGATGGCAGATGGAATACAACATGGGGAACTGCAAGGGTGATGCTTCAGGTGGACATGAAAAAGCATTTGACTGGTGAGAATCTAATACATAGTGATCTCCAAAAAGATCTTGATGCTTTAAACTAACCACAGAAAAGTTTATATGCAGCTTCATCGGCAATTAAAAACAAGGAGTATGCTACCCTTTACTGCAATAGGGGCAATATTAAGTAAGTCTCACTGGAATCGTGTAGAGCTTTGAAGAGACCACATCTCAAATACTGCATTTCACTTTTTCCATTTGTGCCCAAATGTTCACTAGATTCATTCCTGGAATGGCATTTCTCTTCCACTCCAACACCCCCCCGCCCCCCCCAAAAATGGGAAGAGTATCTCAAACAAAATGAGGGGTTCAGAAAAGCCATTCCTCTCAGTTGACCTCAGACAAGTTGACAAGTTTATTCACTTGAAAGGTTGTGAATCTTTGAAATTCTTTGCTTCAACAGGCTGTGGATGCTCAGATGTTTAGAAAATTGAAGGCTGATATCAAAAGATTTTTTTTTAGGCACTAATGGATGTGGAGAAATTGGAGACACAACTGGAGCTGATAAAGGGTCAGCCACGAGATTGCAACAGTGAAACAGGCAAGGAGCAGTACAGTCCACTTATTTCTTAACAGTTTGTTTTCAGACACATTCACTGCCAAGGTTAACACACGAGCTACTGGTCACTTGAAAGGCATGGAATTTGACAAACCAGGAGGGGAAAACATTTCCAAGTGCAAGTCACACTTATTTGCATAGAAGTAATGAAATTATGTTTTTAATGAAGCAAAATATTCCAAAGCACAAGAACATTAAAATGCAACACCGAGTCATAAAAGAACCTCAAATAGAGCTTGGCCAAAATGTGTTTGTTTTAAAAAGTTCCTTAAAAATGAGGAAATGAGGGGTTGAGGGACAAAACTCCCAAGTTTACAACCTTGGCAGCCAAAGGGTGAGCTGGTAATAGATGGAATGGTTAAATCTAGGGTGAGCAAGAGGACAGAACTGGAGGACTAGAAATGAGAGAAAAATCATGAAAATTTGAAAAATAGTAAGTTTAAATTAAGGTGCCAATGTAGGTCAGCAAATAAAGGAAAATGGGTGAACAGTTCTTGATCCAAGTTCAAAATTGTGAAAAATAGAAGACTACTGTGTGTAGGATTTCTGGAAGAGCAGGTACAATGTTTCAAAGGAAAGAGCCAAAAATAATAACCAAAATTGATTTAATCAGTTCCAGTATTTAAGCAATGAAACCGGTTTTCATACAAAGACAATAGCCCAAGTTAAGGATTATAGCAAAGATTTACAAACTGCAACTATTTAATATGTACCAAGAACACCTATCTCCAGTCCAGCCAGAATGGGCTCAATAACCTTGTAGATCTCAGCTCCTTCTCCAAAATCTACTGCAATTGTTTTTGTTTCAACTCCGAACTGCTCGTCTGGAAAAGAAAATAAATACAACTTAAACAGCTGCAAAATTACATCCTTTTGAACAACAGATGAAATTAGTTTCCAGGTACAGGTGCAAAATCCTAATTGCGTCCGCACAGGTTTCCCTTACCATTCAGTTCTTAGGAAATCTTCTGAACATTTTGAAATGCCCATTTTATTAAAACTCTATAAATAAAGCTTTTCAAAAAAGCAACTTACACTGACAATCTTCAAATATTAAAAAGGTGTAAACTGGCACCAATGGTTACATTTATGCAGTGCTGTTGTGGAACAAAGGAAAATCAAAACTAACTGGTGCATTTAGCCAATTTTTTTGTAGCTATGGTTATGAAGGGTCATTAATCCTGCCATAGTAACAGCGTGGTTTTAAACAAGTTTTTATTCACAGATAGCATTTCTTTACAAATATTCAAAAATATTACAGTAAATGTCAAACAATTAATATCCAATTTTCTCCAAATCCAAGCAGATTAGAATTACACTTTTACAGATTACACCAAGAAGAAACAATGCAATAGGCCATGACAGCATTTTTATTGAAGGAACAAGTTGCAAATTTGCATTTTCTGCCGTGGGTTACAGTACATGTACTCAAAAGTACTCCACCACATTGACTCTTTGGCTTTGGATTTACAGGATTTGCTGCACTTAATTGCATAGACTAGTCTTTACTCAAGGTCTTGCACTGCAACCCCCATTACCACGCCCAAAACAAAACTCTGACATTGGTAACTAAGATTGAAATATAGCCAAAGATGTGTTTTTGCATTCTTTTTCACATCAATTCATTTTATTCAGGCATAAAATTCCTTTTGCCATGCTATTCATGTAACAAATGAAGAACATACAAAACCACAAGCTGTAAGGTTGCACTCAAATACCAAAACTGTCAAGCAATTCCAGTTAAACAAAAGACTTTCTGGGATAAAGTTCAGAACAGGCAAGTGTCTTTAGGTGGGGATTGATGTGTTCATAAAGTTTTTAAAAATGAAGCCAGGCCTCCAGAAGCAAGCTGGCCACTTTGAAAAAGCTATTTATGATCATTCATATGGCCAAATGAGCTACTTTCACTTGCTTTGTTTCCTTCTTCCAGCTTCAAACATTGCCAACAATAATGCCCACCTCCCCCCACCACCCCCTCCCCACACACAAAAATTCTCTGCAAACTGGATTTGACTGAATCCAGTTCAATAGGAAAACTCCAAAATTTAATGTCCTTCGGGATTTGCCATAAAACTATTTTTCCCCAAATTCAAAAGATTTTCAGAAATAGTCAAAGGTTAAAGTTAAAATTGTATCACAATGGAAAAGAGTAGGCCATACAGCCCCCTATTCTGCACTGCCACTCAATATCAATGATTTTGCATCTTCACTTCATCTTTCTACTCACTCATTCCCCTGCTGCCTCAATCTCAATCTTTAATAATGAACTGAGTATCCAAATACTCTCAATCCTACAGCAAATATATTAAATAGGCACTAATGAAATTAAATATTTTTCAGCAAAAAAATTTGACCTCAAAGTCAAAGGACTTATGTGGAATTAAAAGATGGAAATAGCAATTCTATTGCAAATTTAATAATTTTTATTTGAATGCAACATTTCAACTGACCACAAGAGGGAACAAGTCTTGGGAAAGGGTTTAAAGTGTGCTTCAAGTTTATTCTGGCATGGTCAACTATAAAAGCAAGCTACATTTCATGACAATTAGTTTTTTATTCCAAAATCAAATGACCAACAAAACCGCTTTCCCCTTCCAGTAGATCATGTCAGTATTTCGTGTCAGTATTTAATCAGGTCATTATTTAATTCCACAAAGTTAGAATTCCATATTCTCAATCCATGTGTTATTCCCTCAAAATAAAAACCAAATACATTACAGATTTCTTCCAGCTCTCTCAAAGGCATCCACAGCAGCAGACATTTTGAGAGAGTTTTTTTTTATCATGAGTACTTTTCAGACAGCAAACAGGCCAGACACAACCTTTTCACCAACACCACCCCCAAAAGGATTGGTGGGGAAGTAGTGTGATGTGGAAGGGTTCTTTTCTCTCCCTTCTAACTAGTGAAGTGTGTAGTAAATATTGCTGCTGGGACTACTTTGTTGAATTCCTTATGTATTGAAATTATATCCAAATTGGTTTTCTTCAAGCCTTACAATATTGTTAACAGTGAGGATAGTAGCAGACTACAAGCAGGAATGAAGGGTAAAATAACAACTTCATATGGGATGCAGTTACAGAAACATTGAGGATAAAAATACAAAAATCTTTATAGATGGCAGGATGAAATTTTGTCAGGAAGCTCAGAAATCCCCTTTGAACGTCAAGTCCAGAACTCATGGTAGCTTATCACAAGGGTTTCCCTGGCTGCACTCCGACATTATACCCCTCATGGAGAATAGAGTCCAAGCACCAACTCTCCAGAGAATCTGTTAACTGAAGTGGTACTAGTTATACATAATACAGGAATACAATCTCCTTCAATAATGAGGAACTGTGTGGGAAGAGGGAAAGTATTAGTTGATTTACATGTTTTTAAATTGAGTTTAATGTTTACTGTTTCCATTTTAATTGATTCACTGATATTAATAGCTGGTGAATGTTTCAGAACATTAGGGACAGTCAAAGTCTTTGATATGTTTGACAATAAAACCAGAGACATAACTCAGTTCTATTCCAAATGTTTTTACAGGTAAATCCCTCACCACTTGGAATCAAGATAACTATGGGCAGGTAGTTGGTGTCAGCAGATCCAAAAAGATCTGTACTTGCTTGGTAGATCAGTTGAGAGTATGAGAAGTTTACCATCAGAGAAGTTCTGGCCTAAAATGAATAACTTTGACAAAAATTCAAATTACTGGCAATTTAAGATTCACATTCTTCACACATAGGAATGAAATGTGAGAAACATGCAAGCAGAGCATCAACAGATTAGCACAAGGCAGAGCACGATGAAATCTAACTCAAAACAAACATTGACCAATCACCACTTGGCCGAATTCTAATAGATTACACATAGTTGAATGATTAATTAAAAAGCTATAACATTTCAAGTCCCTTTTTAAAGCAGTTACTGACATGGGATATGCAACTGCTAAACACATAGGCAAACTCCTAAAATAACAATATATAATGACTGAATACTGTTATTGTGATGTTGATTGAAAGAATGGCCAGGATACCAAGATAATTCCCTTGCTTCTTCTCCTCCACACCCCCCCCCCCCAACCCCAAAATAATACCCCAGGATCTTTCATGTGCATTAAAGATGATTGATAGAGCCTCAGTTAAACACTTTGCTCTGAACATGGCATATTCAGCAGTATAACACTCCCTTCACACACCTGGGTTAATTTCATTTCTTTTCTTAGTTTTTTTTAAATAGTATTTTAAGAATGTGATACCACTGGTTTATGAATATTTGGCTCAAACAATATCTAAAACAAAAGTGCCAAGACACTTTCTACTCATATCTACTGATAAGGAGAGAAGATGTGCAGTTTTGCGTTGCAGGCTTGAATAACCTGTTTGTAATCCATATGGGCTCCACTTATCCTTCCATTTTATCTTATCCTGTGGCCTCTGGCCAATTCTAGACTTCCTCCAATTTTCTCCTTCATTCACCTGCTGGATTTAAATACCCTAATGCTTTCTTTGTAATCAGTGGCAACTTATTTATTACAGCCATCATCTTAAAGTCCTAACTCTAACCATTTGTCCTAAAAATTCTCTCACATCTTTACTGTCTCCTTTACTCAGCCTGTAGCTAGCAACTTCTCAGAATGTAATCTTCAATTCTTGTTCTTGCTATTCACTGTTCTTCAATTGCCTTCATGCAAACTCTCCACCCATATTCATAACCTTCATACATGAATTATTTCAATCAGATAGATTACTTCTCCCCTCACTTGCAGTCCCTTTCCCTCATAAACCTATTGCATCAAAACCCCCAAAACAATTTAGATCTGCAATTTCAACTGTCCAGACTAGGCCCTCCACAGTATCTGTGTCTAGTCATCTGCGCAGTCACATACCCGTGTTCATCTTTGACACGTCCTTATTAAATCATCTCTCGTGGCCCTGATCTCCGCTCCCTCATGAGCGAAGGACTTGGATTTAAATGGATAGATAACCAATTAAGTCATTCATTCAGATCTGGCTGTAACACAAGCATCACTGGGCCTTTACTGTCATTTTGCAGGATAATCCTAGAAATGCAAAAGGGAATCACTCAGCACATTTTAGTGCAGGCTATTTTAAACCACCCTCTATATGTAAAATTGTCCAGGTATGTCCCCATTCAGGAAAAAAACAGGACAAACACTCAATCAGCAACCTGATGGAAGTCACTGTTGACAGCCTTGTGAAGCAACACCGACTAAGAACCTACTTCATTGACCAGTTGGCTCTGGATCACACCCTCATTCCAAACAGACTAAAGGTCAGTAGAGGGGACATTCACTGCCCAATATTCAATTCTATTCACAACTCTTTAGCTGATGAAGCACCCCATGACTGCACACAGCAAGATCTAAATAACAGTCAGGCATAGGCAGATGAGTGGCAAGTAGCCTTTGCTTGACAGAAGTGCCAGGCAATGACCACCAATAGGGAATCTAACCACCAACCCTTGACATTCAAAGGTGTTACCAAAGTCCCCCACCAATATTCTGAGAGTAACCAACCAGAAACTCAGCTGGGCCAGGCACAAAGACCATGGCTGCAAGAACAGGTTACAGGCTGGGTATTTTGTGAAGACTGATTCACCTCCTGACACCAAGCCCCTCTCCATCATCTACAAGGCACAAGTCAGGAGCATAATGGAATATACTCCACTTGTATGGGTGAGTGCAACTCCAACACAAGCAGCTTGAAATCATCTGGGACAAAGCAATACACTTGATTGGTACCCAACCACCCACCCCAAATTCTCTCCACCACTGATGGGTTGGTAGATTTAGCTGCTGTAAGTTGCCCCAATTGTGTGGGTGAGTGGTAGAATCCGAGGGAAGAATAAAATGGGATTAATGGGTGGTTGATGGGCAGCACTAGCTCAGTGGGCCAAAGGGCCCGTTCCCATATTATGACTGACTGAAGTAGCTGGAGGGTGCCCATCTACAAAGTGTACTAGTTACCAACCCAGGCTACTTCGACAGTAGTGCACAGTGGCACCTCACCATCACCAAGAGCAATTAGAGATGGTCAGTGAATGCTAGCCTTGCCAGCAACACCCAGATCCCAAAGATGAATATAAAAATCTGACCAGGGCTACAATTGCTGTGCTCCATTCCCCAATCACATCGAAAAAATTACATGCTATGGTTTTCTGGTGTCCATACCATTAATTTTAATTGTTTAAACTGTCTGCACCTCCTGATATCCCCATCTACATCCTGTCTTTAACAACATTTAGTGGAAAATGACATTTTCAGTACAGTGATTATACACAGCTCTACTTAACTCAATTTTACTGGAGGACAGAAATTTGCTCTAGTACAGGCAAGCCAGAAGTCATTACCTCTGGTCCTTGTTAAAAACAAGGCAATCGTCTTAAACTGAATCAGACTGATTGCAACCATTAACCACAGAAGTTTCCGACTAAATATCTGTGGAATCATTAACAGTGCTTATTTTGATCTCTCTACCATCAATTGATCTCGTCCCCACCTCAGCTCATCCTCTGCTGAAACCCTTACATGTGCTTTTTAACATCTAGATTTGATTATTCCAATACTCTCCTGACTGGCCTCTGTCCTTCATAAATAGGAGTCATTAAAATGTTGCTGCCTGTGCTTGCTAACCTACATCCACCCAAATTAAGCTGCACCTCAAAAATATCCAACCTTGCTTTCAAATCCCTTTATAGCCTCACCACTCCCCATCGTTAATCTCCCTCGGTCTGAGAACACTCAGCTATGGTTCTCCAATTTTGCTAATGCTATATTAATTCTTTCGCCATTGACAGCCCTACCTTCAGCTGTCAACCCCAAAGACCCAGAATTCCCTCCTTGACCATGTTTTTGTTCATTTACCCTAATATCTATGACTATGTCAAATTTTGTTTGATAGGATTCCTGTGCAGCAATTTGGGATGCTTTGCGATATTAGACAATTAAACAAGATGCAGGATTTCAACACCGAATGTCGACAATTCCTTTCCCCTCTCAGATCTGAGTTCCTCCAGCAGATCGTTGAGACAAATTTTTTAGTTTTGTTCTGAGTCAAGAATGATCCATTTGCAGACCAGCACTCCCTCCAGTGACAAAAATGGGCAATGCAACACATTGGAAAAGCTGGTATTCTGTAGATCTTATTCTCACCTCTCTCTAGAGAGAAGCACAACAGGAATCTTTCACTAGTGCACCATGAAAACAGGATGAATTTGAAACCATCCTTCACAGAATCAAAACCACTAGACAAAAATCAACATTTTTTGCCTTCCATCTTCTTTATTCATGCATTTTCTGAAACGTTCTTTAGATAAATCCGAGGGGGGAAGCCGGCAGCATGAAGTTTTCTTCCAACCCCCCCCTCCCCAACACATGCCCTACCCTGAAAATGCTTCAAAAATTCCACTCCAATTTGCAACAAGCTGAATAACTGTGTGTCACATTGCACCACTGCATTCTAATTATATAGGTGCTCTTCATAGGCAACAACAGAAATCTAAAAATAGACCACAATGCAGTAGATGTTAATCCAAAAATCAAGCCCCACAGCCTCAATCATTCACAATATTGTCAGTGAATTAACCTAGTAGGAATTGATTTCAGCTGTAGCTCATTGCAGCAGATATTCAGTTGATGCTGGGACACTAAAATATCAAAATGTCATGTCATTCAGGCCTTTTTGCATTTCAGGTGTGCAACCAACAGCAGACACATCTGTTTGGTGTTGGCTGCACTTTATAAAGTATGCTTTAGGAGAACCAATGGAAGGACGGATCCAAAAATGTGGAGTGAACAGCAAGTTACCCATGCTTATGACTGACCTACAAAAAAGACTTGCCACACACAGTATAAACTTTCAGCATAAACCTGCAAGATTCATAAACCCTATGAAGCAGAATGTCACTATGTTGCAATGCATTTTTGCCCATCCTCCCAAAGCTGTCAAAGTTGGAGGAAGAACGAACGAGCCTCTGCCACAAACCAGAGGAAGAAAGTCTGACAGCTAACTACGAATGACCACTGGCTTATCAAACACAATGATCCAGACACTCAAAACCAAAATTTTAAACTCTTAAATAAAAGGCAGCCTGACATTTACCCCGCAGACATTCCACTCTACTGAAGTTAATGAATGTACTCCCAGTACATGTCACCAAGCCAGTGGTGGTGTAGAAAAGAAACATTAATAATTAACAATAGCCTTGCAGAAACTTTATTTTCCTGCCTTAAGTTTACAAATTGGAAACATGCAAAGTACCCACCTGAGGCTTACCAACAGGCAGACAGGAGTCCAGAAGTAGTCAGTATAAATTAAATTTTGGATCATTAGACAGAGGTGTCAACTATGGTCAATTCCACAGTCTATTCATAGACTGACTCGTGCAACACCTGATGCTTCTAAACACAGATCAGATCTGAAATACCAGTCAGGTACAGCAGAACTCAAATCCACATTCTACTGACCTGGTGACATCTAAATATTTCCAATCCTTCAAGTTGATCTAGCTTCTGTAACAGTATATTGAAAGAATAATTTCTAGGAGCAGTTGCATACAATTCAAACCAGTTTGACTGTATATGCTAACCACAAAACCTGGAGCCAATGTCTTGATCTTATATGGAAAAGTGGTTCTGAAGTAGATTTGTGGCAGCATCTTGAAGTTGATATTACAAATGGGGAAAATCCTGGACTTTGTCCATCGCTAAGGTTACCAACCATCCCAATAAACTTGGAATCAGGTAGAATGCCAGACCAGGTGGCAACTCATGTAATGAAAATTAAAGCTTGTGGTTACATCTATAAACACAATTAGTAATGAATGTTCACGATTGAACTTGTCCCGTTCTGGCTACATCAGCTAAAAAGGCCCAAGTTTTAATACACAATTACAACAGAATCGAAGTTTACAAAAATATTGTTTAAAAATTGTTACAGCTGAAGTAAATTCCTGATTAAAAACAAATTCAAACTAATATTCATAAATTTAATAGATTTAGAGCACCAAAAATCAAAAAACGACATGTTGAAAATCTGAAATCAAAACAGAAAACACCAAAAGCACTCAGATCAGGTTGCATCTGTGGAGAAAGAAGCAGAGTTAATGGTACAGGTGAAATTGAGAAAGAGGAAACAAGTTAAACTTAAGTTGGAGGGTGTAGAGGAGGTATGGATAGGACAGAGAGGTGGATGTCAGGGTTGCCGTGGTGATACACCCTTTGCAAAGCCATAACATTAAAAGATTATGGAGGATCATTAGAGAGGGAACAAAGATTTGTAAAATTTGAAATACAAGTCAGACATATTGCAGAGAAAGGAAACCAAGAGGACAATGCTGGAAGTACCCATATCATGCTCCCTGGAGTAAGGAAAATCTGAATTAACATGTGGATAACCTTCTTTCATAATTGGCAGGGAAGGAAGGTACCCAAAACTGTCATCTTCAATACAGTGCTCAGATGGAAGACAGTCTTGTTCAAGACTGAATAGGAAGATTGCAGGAGGTTATATACTCATTAGGTCAGAGCAGGTACGAGAAGGAGAATTCAAGTAACAAGCAGCTTGGGAGTCACTCCTGTGGTCTAAAAGCTGCTTTGCAAAGCAATTTCTTTTGAGTTTCTGCAATGTAGAGACCACCACAAGTACCAAAGGCAATACACTAGATTGGAATTTGTGCATTTGAATCACTTCTTCACTCAAGCAAACTAATTAGGACCCTGGATGGTGGGAAGGGGAAGGTCTTGCCAATGCAACTACAGGCAATGCAAAGTGCCTCATGAAGGGGAATGGTTGGTGGAGACGGAAGAACAAACCAGGGAGTCACAAATGGAATGGACCCTTTGGAAAACAGGAAAGGGAGGGGCAGGGAAGCAGCATCTGGTGGTAGACCCCTGTTGAAATTGGCAGAAAGTACAAAGAATTTGCCATTGAATTGAGAGGTGATGGGTGGAAAGTGAGGACCAGGAGAGCCCTATCCTTGTTCTAGCCAGGAGGAGAGGTGATGGAAGTAGAGGTGTGGGAAATGGAGGGATGCAGTTGAAGATTCTCAATACTAGGGTAGAGGGGAGGCTATAATTAAGTAAAAATAAAGACCTTGAGACATTTGTGTGGAAACTCCCATAACCAGAACAGATATGATGAAGACTGGAACTGAGGGGAATAGATTACAACCAAAGATGGACTATGGGAAGATAGAGGAGAGTACATATGGCAGCAAAAATTTGGAGTTCCATAGGGTGCTCTTACAAACCAAAAACTTGTGTACTGGGGTGTTTTGATAAAACGTTGATGGGTAAATATTGTTTTTAGCTCAAAACTGCACCAGCATGAATTTGCACAAGTTGCAGTACACTAGTTACTTACCTTGAACCCAAGCACGATGAAACCAGACATGCTGCATTTCCACCAATTTTCGTTTGAAAGTATAACAAAATATTAAACCACTTAAAAACATACAAAAGACACCTGCACACATTTCCACATTTGCCGAGACAGTCAACTATTTTGGATAAAAAGCTCATGGAAGTACAGCAAAACACTGATGCTGTTTGACCTGCCAGTGCTGCACACGCTATTCAAAGTATTTTGTTCTTTCTTGCACTAATTGGTACACCATACGCCAAACAGTAGTAGAGAAAAATTCTACAGGTGGGATGAAGACGACCAATTGATTTCAGCTCTGTTGTTGGCAGAATCGACAATGACATGCACGTCAAATTTGTTCTTATGTGGTTATGAATGTACCTCTATTGTGAAGTACACCCTTCCAATTACAAGAGGACAAATTTTACCTTGATAAATAATTTTAAGCACATAGTATTACAGCATAGAAGTAATTCTTACTAATTGATCCAAGTATTTACCCATATCCTATTAACTGCAACGTCAATGGGAGCAGAAGTCTGAGCAAGGTGCCAAAAAAGACAATCCACCTGACTGGGGGCTTAGGGTAAAATCATCCCCTCCTCCTAATGTAGTATACATTAGATTAATTTATATTACTTCAAATTAAGGTGTTGCATTACTAGAAAAAATGTTTGTTACTGGAAAAGATGTTCAAAAATTTAACATACTGTCTTTGTAATTTGAAATCATATCCAGGACAGAACTTGGGATGGGATTAGACAAAGCCCACTGATGGTTGATATCACCATGGTTTGTAGTTTACAACAGTTTCTTGGAATCATAAAAATCAATTAAAAACATTGTTAAATTGTCCTCAGGATGACAATTAGGGCAGGCAATTTAACAGCAGAAAGCAACTAGAGGAACTAGACAATCATTAAAAAAAAATGCTTTCCGGCCTAATCCCTCTTCCCTGCCCTTGGACACAACCTACAAGGCTGGAAACAAGAACTATTTAAATGTAAAATGTGTTTTAGCTGATGTCTCCATTTCAGGCGTAGAATTTCAGATCCACCACTCTTTGGGGGTAAGTCAATTCTCAATTCCCTTCCAACTCTGATTACTTTAAGTTTCTGTGGATAAAATGTTCATTTTATTGTGGACTTAACAGATGGAACTTAATACAGTCAATTAAATACTTTAAACACAAAAGAAAAAATGGACATTACATATACTCCATAAATGGCACTAATATCATTAAACTGAGTGCCCTACAGATCCATAGACACAGCATATGATATTCTCAGCAAAAGCACTTCAGCAGTCAAATGCAGCCAATAGAATGCACATGATAACTAGTTTTAAAATACAAGTCATATACTGATCAACCTGTACAGCCTGCAGTGCAGATCAAGAATTTCAGGTATCTAGGTAGTGTCAAGACAAATTTAAGCTTTACAGTTTGGAAAAGTTAGTTTTGTTTTAAACAGCCAATCATATGGAAAACTAATCTAAAGTACATTAAATTGCCATTTTAAGATGCAGACATAGGATCATGTAGAAATTTATGCAAATAATCACAAATGTAACATTTGACAAGCATACGTGCGAGGAACAGGTGACTAGACTTCTGCTTCCAAAGCTTTCCAGTGTATAGCATTCCTCACTTTGTTTCAAAAAACATTAGATACAATTAATAATGATTGATAGCCATTATTGGTTAATGATTTCATGATTGCTGGATCACAAAATAACCAGCACAATGGACAAAATCAAAATAGATTTTTTTAAAATATATATTTCATCTGACGATTACAGCCTCCTGGTTTTTTGAGTGAAAAGATATTAAGTCACATGTTCTCTGTACTTGCAGAACTCAGAGCTACATCAGCTTAGCATTTGTTGACAGTCAAGTCTGATATCTTTATTTAGGTACACTAATGCTACACAAAATGGTCAAGTACTTCAAACCAATTGCACCACTTGTGCTTAGCTGTACAGCCTCAAAGTTTTAAATCGCCAAGGCCGGAGGAGTCCACCCCTTGGAAGTTATCGCTGATGGATATTTCTGGACTTGTATACATAGCTGCCAAAATCACATCATGAAAGTGAGTGCAGGAATAGTTGCCAAAAGCTTGCTAAGACTGACAATTTAACCATTACACCACATTTGGTGCAAGAGAAGAGAAGCCCTTGGATCTTGTAAATAATATTCAATTGGTAACTTAAAAAAAAGCCTAATACACAATTGCCCAAAAGCACACGTTCAAAAGTTGGTGCCTTAAAAAGCACAGAAAACCAAGTAATAATTTACAATTTCAACTGATTACTGGGTCCCAAAAAAAAAATCCACAAGTTAATACCACATACAAAATTTATACAGTAACTTAAGAGCACCCCTTGTGCATTTCTTAAATAAAATTGACCACTCATATGTCTATAATTACAATGTTGACTACCTTGTTGTGGCTTCTAATTCAAGATGACCAAAGCTAGAAAGTCAGATCACATGCAGCTCCAAGTTATCTTTCATGTCCCTCTTCTCATTACCAAAAGCAACTGAATTCAATGAAGTGAATAGTTCTCCCCCCCTCCCCCCATTTAACACTTCATATTCTTCTGCAGATAAAAACTTCCCTTTCATTATTGCTAAATACTTTGATTCAGCATGGTATAGCAATTGTAAAAGCAAATCTTCAAGTAAATGGAAAAATCCAAATATTTTCAGTATGTGAACATCAGCTTCATTATCTTCTGTAAAACAGTTTCAACTTTTGCAAATAAAAAGTATGAAAAATCTTGTTACATTATTTGTCAATAATTTAGCTTTAAAAAATTATTAGACTTAGCAGCACAAATACATGCAGTGTGCAGAATAGTTAAAATGGCTTATTTCAATGGCTTGTAAATTTATTAACATATGCATAAACATTCTTAGTTCAAATATTGCAGAAAACTTGAAGCTCAAGTAAAATGTGTAATACAGAAGGTGTTACTTCAATTCAGGCCAACCAGGGTGATGTATTTTAATACTAATCAACTTTCCAGAATGTACATAATTATCCAACCTATACAGCCTTTCGTGTTTGACATAGAAACTCCACTTTGTTAATTTCTTTTAGCAAGTGAAATAAATGCAGAACTTATACAGTACGATGACAGTTTTGTCTAAATTCCATAGCTTAATTTCTCCAAAAAGGTGCACCACAACTCTGCTCTGCAACAATATTTTCCAATCCTAAACATAAGCATCATTATCTCATTTAGCAAATTGGGAATTGTTGCTGAAGCTGGAGAGCAGACAGAATGGTTCAAACAATCAAATTACATGACAATATTTCTCAGGGAGGTAAGCATCACTGGTAATACTGATATTTATTTCCATCCCTGGCTGCTCTCTGGGAGGTAGGGCCTCCAAGCACCTACAGAAAAGTCATGGGCATAACAGAATTGCTATCGCAATTGTTACGGACTCAGTGAAAGTCCCTTTAAGATAGAGAGTGTGTGTGTATGTGTGTGTGGGGCGTGCTTACGTCAATAGAAGATAAAGGACGTAATGACGTTGTTGAAGAGGTCAGAAGAAGAAGAAGAGAGAGAGAGAAGGGAGAGAGACACCAGCCTGCTTGTTTTTCTCTATCGATGGATGAGAAACAATAACTGTGTTTACCACTGAAATCCATGTATGGAAAAGTTGGAAGTAATCCGGTGGAGTTCACTTTGTTGCTGACCTGTAGAAGGAAACAGGGATTTGTATGTGGACGACCACGGTTCGGATGCTTTTCGGGGTGAGGAAGTCACTACCGAGTAAACACTGAAGTGTCGTTTGGGTTCCATCGTGGAACATTTGGATTTCGTATGTACTCTCTCTATGTTTTTCTACATCTACATCTTATCTTCAGACAACAGTGGTTGTTGAAGAAGCCCTTGCTCATGTTTCACCTTATGGCTTGCGGAACTGAACTTTAAGAACCATTCAGGAACTGGGAGTTTTGGACTTTGTCACACACACACACACACGAAGAGTTTAGTTTTGGGGTTAACGTTCGAGGTTTAACATTCTTGAATTCTAACATACTAACATTTTTACTTTTATTTTACGTATTATCATAAGTAGTGATTAATAAAATAGTTTTTAACACTGAATCATGCTCAGTGTGTTTCTTTTGTTGCTGGTTTGTGACAAAATGAGGAAGTCAGATCACGACAGGAATATCAGTGGAATGAAAATCTGGAGATGATATTGACTTACTTATTTCCTTGGCCACTTCACGCAGTTTTTCTTCATTTCTGCTGATCAGGACAATGCTCATGCCACGCTTGGCAAGCTGGTTTAGAGAATACAATTCAAGGAGTCAAAAATAGTACAAGCACATTAAAAACAAATTTTTCATGTCATCTAATCATTTTTCAGAATTTTTAAAAAAATACTTTAAATGCTTCAAAAGGCATTCTATCCAATCAAATGCCTTGGACAAAGCCAAAACAACTGATTATGGGAAAGATATTGATCACCATAACAGAGGAAAAAGGACAGAAATAAAATTTAACCGAAAAGAGCAACTTATTTTCTAACATACCTCCTTTGCATAAGCCTTTCCAATTCCATCAGTTGCTCCTGTAACAACTTAAAAAGAAAAATCAAATTAATTTGTCGTCACATTTAATTGGTTTTGGGTTCACATACAAAATCAAACATGGTGATTTTAACTATCGATAAGAAAATTGTTTTGTGCTTCAGTTTGCAAAAGAAAATAAAAATTTGGTTCCTTTCACACCTTACAGTCTATTCTAAAAAGTAATCCTGAATCAAGCCAAGTCAATCACAGTAGCTTCAGTAAATGCCTGCAATGTAATTACTACAAAGTGACAAAACAAAGTTTTTGAAAGCAAATTCCTGCAGATGTCAGGTAAAGATCAGGAGAGCACTAATTGTAGAGCCCTTTTAGAAGAGCCATCATAGGAGTGATGGGATGAACTGCCTCCTGTGTTGACAAACACACTCTATAGTAAGATTTTAATCCAAATTATGCACTGAACAACCTGAAATGAAATATTACAGCATTAACCAATAGGTTAAAGAATTTAAATGCAGATTGTCCTAATTCAATAAATTTCTAAACTGTACAGATTTAAATGCGAAGAACATATGCCTATACATGTGACACTCGAGCGTCATCCACATCTGTCAAACTTGAGTATTTGCTAACACTACAATCATCAGGGAGTGGCCAAGGAAAATAACAGATGCACAAGGAAGAATAGATTTGCAGTGTTAGGATAAGTCATCAGAAGAATCATGTGGTGCATCAACACCTCCATAGGCCAATTGAGGCTGCCAGTACAAACAATGTCAAGCTGTGAAAATAATCTCAGTAGATCTGTTAATTTATAGATTAGCCTCAAAGAAGCCAGCAGGGTTTTCGGCAAAGCAGCCAGATTTTGGAAGTAAATTGCAAAACTTTATCCAGTCTTGCCTAACCACCACAAACACCCAACCACATTGAACTTCATTTCTAAGCAGCCCCATGGTTTGCTGGACATTGACTGCAAGACGTGCCACCAAGATATCAAGCCAATGTAGAATGGCCAATAAATGTAGCTTTGTTAGCGTCAGCCACATCCAAAAAAACAAAAATGGTATTGGTTTATTATTGTCACTTCTACCAAGGTCCAGTGAAAAAACTTGTCTTGCATACTTTTTGTACAGATCAATTCATTACCCAGTGCATTGAGGTAGTACAGGGTGAAAACAATAACAGAATACAGAGGAAGTGCATTGAAGGTAGACAATAAGGTGCAAGATCATAACAAGGTAGATTGTGAGGTCAAGACTCTCATCGTACAAGGGAACTGTTCACTAATCTTATCACAATGGGATAGAAGCTGTGCTTGAGCCCGGTGGTACGTGCCCTCAGGCTCCTGATTCTTCTGCCTGATGGGAGAGGGGAGAAGAGAGAATGGGCTGGGTGGGTGGGGTCTGATTATACTGGCTGCCTCACCAGAGAGATATAGACAGTTCGTGGAGTGGAGGCTGGTTTCCATGATGCGCTGGGCTGTGTCCACAACTCTCTGCAATTTCTTGTGGTCCTGGGCAGAGCAGTTGCCATACCAAGCCATGATGCATCCAGATAGGATGCTTTCTATGGTGCATCAATAAAAGTTGGTGAGTGTCGAAGGGGACATGCCAAATTTCTTTAGCCTCCTGAGGAAGTTGAGGTGCTGGTGAGCTTTCTATGTGGTTGGCTATTGGAGATGTTCACTCCCAGGAACTTGAAGCTCTCAACCTCAGCACCACTGATGTAGACAGGTACATGTACACTGCCTCCTTTCCTGAAGGGAATGACCAGCTCGTTTTGCTGACAATGAGGGAAAGGTTGTCATGTCACTGAGTTATCTCCTTCCTGTACTCAGACTCATCCTTATTTAAGATACGGCCCACTACGGTGGTATCATCTACAAACTTGTAGATGAAGTTAGAGCAGAATCTGGCCATTCAGTCATGAGAAAATAGGGAGTAGAGGGCTGGGGACACAGCCTTGTGGGGCACCAGTGTTAAGAATAATTGTGCTGAAGGTGTTGCTGCCTATCCTCATTGATTGAGGTCTGTTGGTCAGAAAGTCAAGAATCTAGTTGCAGAAGGAGGTGCTGAGTCCCAGGTCTCAGTTTGCAGAAGTTAATCGTTGCCTAACTTAACAGTTCGATAATACACAGGCAACTCTTAAAATGATGCAGTGTTTGCCTTTCAAGAACCCAGCTTCAAAATTAGCACAATTCAGATAGATAGCTATATATACACACACACTCTCCAAATCAGGATAAACTGAAAACTTCCAGGATTAGCCATAAATTTAAAAATTAAATTTGTCAAAAATATTGTGTATGAATAGAAAATTTGCCTCTGCAACCTCCTAGGCAAACTTATTTTTAGCTTTGAACCAAATCACTTCAGTATAAATACACAACCTAAAGAGCTTTGTGTACTATGGGGATATTTTTAGTTATTAAAGTATTTTTGACATCACCCACCAAATTGTGACCTTTATCTGAAAGGCTGTGTGCAAGAACATTTCATTGATTAACGGCTAATATCACTGCAATCGTGACAGCTGCACCTCACACAAGTGCAAAGGACTGACTGTTGAGGGCTGCAGCAGCATCTCTCCTGGGGATCTATTACATGGGAAGAGAAAATGCTATTTCAATCCCTTTCCTTCTATAAATAGAGGACTGTGATTGATCCTTTTGAACAAGGCACAAGCCTTTTCGTGCTGTATTTAGAAACCACTGAAGACCTTGGCATGTATAACACAACCAAGGCACGTGTGGATACACAATGAAGTAACAACACCACTCTGGATACAGGAGCAGCAAGTTGAAATGATAGATTCAAGACCCCCGAAAATTTACAGTTAAGTCTTGGAAAAATGAGTGCCTCACTGCTTGCTTCCTCACTGACTCAGAACAATCACACAGACAAGTCACCAACAATAAATGGCCGCAGTAAGCAGTTGTGCGGAACTGAAGCAGTGCGCTGATGCCCAAGATCTGCAAGGCTCTTGTTTCATTCACCAAGTTAAACTGGCATCTCATCAAAATGCTCTACTTCAAGGTAAAAAAAAACCTGCTTCCGTCACATTCATAGGAATTGATGTCTTGCCATCTTGTCGAGGATGAATATTTTACAAGCTAAAAATGGTATAAGCATCTAAAAATAGCTTTCACTGCAGACTTGTCAGATGGGGATGTGAGCTACACCAGATTTGTCTCCACTGAAATCCATAGTTTTTTTAATGCCAGCCTATATATAAAAATAAATACAACTGTTATGAAAACTTAACAAATGCTTTCCAATTTTCTCAATGCTTGAGTAAATGATAAGCTATACAGTATTTTACTGTTGAGCTCAAGAATTCCTAGGATTGCTTACATCTAAAATAACAGTTTCTGCCATTTTCTAAATAATTAAACAATGCTCACATTTATTTTATGTTCAAACGTATTTTAAGTCATTGCCATTTGCTTCTCTGCACTTGTTATTTTTGTAACTTATGCCGTGGCTGAACACCTTGGAGAACTACCATGACTTCTCTTTTCTAAGTCTTTGCAAAATTATAATACTGGCAATAGAAATTGTTGGAAAAGTTACCACGTTTTCCAGACAATTGTGAATGATGAAAACCATATTTGAAACCTATCAATGGCTTAATGTGCAGTAAACAGCTTGTTTCTTTTGAATACATCTACAATTCCACTTGCAAATATTTTTATCCAGGTAGTTTTAGCCTGTACATGTCCACTTTGTGTCTTCAAAAATAGCGCAATAAGTGCCCATTCATGCATTCTCCAGCCAATTTAGCAGGTAGTAGCAAAAACCAGAAAAAATAGAAACACACTAAAGGGTCAAAGGACCACCATGGGATGGATTGAAAAACTTCAAAAGGGAGAAAATAGAATGTTGGCCATGAGCTTTCAATTCTCCTTGGATATGGCAGAGTGATAGGAAAATCAGGGGAATTCAAAAAGGAGAAACAAAGCAGGATGTGAAAGTTAAATGAAACGAGAGCAAGAGAAAAGTTGGGGTGAAAACGGGGGGGGGGGGGGGGGGGGGGGAAATGGCCAAAGGGTACAACATCTAAATGCTCACAGCATTCACAAATTATGAACTAATGGCACAACGTAGTAAAAGCATACGACCTCATCACTCTTATGGAAATATGGCTACAGGATGACCAAAGCTGGGAGCCGAATGTTCAAAGATACTTGACATTTTGGAAAAATAGGTGGTCGTGCAGCTATTAACAAGGGAGGATGCCTGTGCACTGGTAAAATGAAATGATCTTGGCTTGGCAGATCATGACATAGAATTAGAATCAATCTGGGTCAAGATAAAAAATAGCAAAGTGAAAAAATGTCAGTACCAGGATTTACTGATATGTCAAACAGTAATAACATTGGGCACAGTATAAATCAGGAAAGTAGAGGCATGTATAAACAGAGTAATGCAGTAATCATGGAGAAGATTAGTTTATATTTATATTGGACAAGTATGATTAATAGAAAGGTGAGGATGATTTTATGGAATACATACAAGATTTTAAGACAGAGAGAAGGCTATTTTAGATCTTGTGTACAAGTAATGGTTAATTAATAAGTGTGTTGCAAAGGGAGCTTTATTGAGATTGAAGATTGAGCTTTATTGAAGAGTGACAATAACAGAATTTAGTGTTGAGTTTGAAAGTGACAGTGACATAGTCCAACCAAAATGGTCTTAAATTTAAGAAAGGAACCTACAAATATGGCAAGTGAACTGGGTGTGGTTGATTGGGAAATTGCATTCAAAAAGGTTTGACGGCAGGCAGGCAATGGCTAACAGTTTTTTTTAAATGCATAAATTGCAAAAAAAAAAATCCTTTAAGGAACAAAATCCCAAAAGTGATTCATCTTGTCAGCCACAGGAATTAAAGATAGTATTAAATCAACGGAAAAGGCTTAAAAGGTTGCCAGCAATAGCATCAGACCATGAATTGGGATCATCTCAGAACTCAGCAACAGAAGACCAAGAAATTGATTAAAAAGGCAATATAGTAAGAACTGGTAAGAGATAAAAACTAAGAACTTTGGCAAATAGTTCTAAGTAGCACAAACTAAATAGTTCTAAGAACAAAGGCAAATATGGGCCCCTGACAGAGAGACAGGAAAACTCAGAATGGGGAAAATAAGGAAATGGCAAAGGAATTAAGAACATACTCTGCATATCTTCATGGAACAAAAAAAAAGAAATATTACTGTACTAAGGGTCTCACAAGATTGAGGTGTCGTATTCGGTCGGAGAGAAGACTCAAAAGACCACTGTTCTCATTCAATCTCTTTAATTAGTCCTTTTTTTAAGGAATTTACTTAAAAAAAGTTACTAAAGCTATAGTTCCTTAATCTTTTCAGACCATCTTGTTCCACTGGTTATCTTTGTATACATAAGGTTTCTCACGGTGGGCTCAGGGTCAGTTTAGTGGAGCAAGAGTCAATTGTGCAGACTTGAGACAAGAACTGATTTTACTGCATAATCATATCTCAAGGCTGAAGACTAGCTGAAGCAAGCAAAATCTCTGAAGCAAGGCATTACAAAAATTTCAAGCAGTCTATTACAGCCATAGTGATGTACCCTTAAATTCTCTTTTCAGGGCTCACAATCATTTACTCTCCTAACCCTTCATTATACACATTCTCATTCCCTCCTTTTATCATATCATGATAATACTCTGGTGGTAGTGGTCTCAAAAGTTTCTCGTGATCCTGGCCTCGGGGTGAACGTGCGACCAGCACCTTTTGCACGGGTATTAATCCCTCGACCGAGTTCATCATTCGGTGCAGAATACACTTTAATATGGCTAGGCCAACAAATAGACCCACGATGATCATTAAAGTATAAATTGCCAGATTAGCTAACCAACTGCTCCATCCCGATAACCCCCAGCTTCCCCACTCCCATCCAGGTTCCTTCCTCCACCTGTTCCCTGCCTCCTTAATATTGGAGATATGCTCTTGAATGTGCTGGGACAGATCACTGATATTGGAAGAAACATCAGGTACAAATGTGCATCATTCCTTCCCTACCATGGCACAAGTGCCCCCCTTCTCTGCCAGGATAAAGTCCAACATTCTCAGAGGAACTAAAAGTAGTATCATTCAAAATAATAGCACAAATTATTGAGCTTGAAAGCCAATAACTTCAAAACGACCCAATGATGTACATCCCATGGTTTTGAAATGGCTAGAGATAGGGGACACTTTTGCTATCATCAAAATCCTATAGATTCTGGATGAGTTCCTGTGGATTGGAGGGTAGCAAATTTAAGAAATAGTGACTGCACTATTTAAGAAAAGGAAGGAGAGAGAAAATAGGGAATACTAACTAATTGGCCTAATATTAACAGAAGGGAAATTGCTGGAGTTCATAATGAGGGATGTAATAATACCTTTACTGAGGGTCAGCATCGAGGTATGAGGGAAAAATTGAGTTAGACTAATCTACTGGGGTTCTTCAAGAGTGTGACTAGTTTAGTAGAAAAGGGGGAACCAGTAGGTGACATTTATTAGCATTTTCAGAAACCTTTCAAGGTGTCACACAAGGCATTACTGAACACAACAGAATTGGGGGTGATGTATTGACATGTTCAGCAGATAGAAAGCATGTAGTGAGTATGAACTGATACTTTTCAGGTTGACAGGCCGTGACCAGTAGGGCACAACAGGGATTAATGCTTGTGCCACAGCTATTCAAAATCTGTCAATAATTTGGCTGAGGCGACCAAATGTCATATTTCCAAGTTGCTGATGCTACTAAACCAAGTGAGATGACTACAGAGGATGCAAATGATGAGAAAGATCAACAATCAGCAGCAGCAATGGAAAACTGAGTTATATTGATCTCAAGTATATACCTAGAAAAAAAAGAGGAATCTGAGGTTTCAAGTATATTCAAAAATAACTGGAGGAAAAATAAATTTTGCTGTTATGAAGGGAGTGGTCTTAATTTTAAAGCTTTAAAAGCAAGCACAGGCATGGTGAGTCAAATGCCACCTCCAATGCAGTATCATTGTGATATGGGAAAATCAAACACACAAAAGCACAAACTATCTCCCAAATTATTGTTAAAGTTTGTGTCAAGGACAAGTCCCAGAAATAACTCACTTAAGGGCTGCAAAGAAAAGATGCATTATAAATGAATTTCAGGTCGGTTTGCAATTCCACACAGTGAAGCACTGGTTTCAGAATTAAAGGCAGGCAGTACTTATCAAGCCACAGAATGAGAAAACATGCATCACTGGAACTGAGCCCTTCCATTTGCAAGGGTCTTTAAACTATCCTTTTACCATTTTAATGGATAATTATATGATGGAACAGTATTGGACTCGATTACTCAATAATCCCTGAAGGAACCAATTATGGAAAAGTCTACCGAGAGTCATTTATAACCAGTGAAGTTCCATTTTTCTTATGACTGGAGATGCAAGTAACAATCAAGCTTTTACATTTAGGTGGTTAAGCCAAATACTGTTAAGAGTAGTGGCATATATGTTGTTGTAAAGCCTTCCCCACATTTATTGTGTACTTAGTCTGTTCTGGATGACCAGTGTTGCACATCGAAGCTTTTCTGAAGTTAAGATTGTAAAATTCAGTGCTGTGCCAACAATGGGGAAAGATTAAAGGACATGCTATGTAAAGTCAAATTTGTCATATGCACAAGTACATGTATGCATAGGTGCAATGAAAAACTTTCTTGCAGCAGCACAGGCACATATCATAAGCAGCATTCACAAGGGAACAAATTAGTTTTTTTTAGAAAAACAATTAGAACTAAGAAGTCCATTTTAATGCAAACTGATCAAAGTAGTCATGCTGTTGCTAAATTGTAGTGATTAGGGTTTTGCTGGTTGGATCAAGAACCAAATGGTTGAAGGGAAGCAGGCGTTCTTGAACCTGGTAGTGTGGGGCTTCTGTACCTCCTGCCCAATGGTAGCCACAAAAAAGTGGCATGGCCCAGATGGTGGGGATCTTTGATAATAGATGCTGCCTCAAGGCAGCAACATCTCTGCAGGTACTACCAATGGTGGCAAGGGATGTGCCCATGATATATTAGACAGAGTCCACTACTCTGCAGCTTCTGGTATTCCTGTGCATTTGAATTGCCACACCAGACCATGATGCAACTAGTCAGGATATATCTGTAGAAATTTGTTAGAATGTTTGGTGACAAGCCAAACCTCCTCAACCTAAGGAAGTAGAGACACTAGGGCACTTTCCTTATGATTGCATCTATGTGCCAGGCCCAGGACAGGTCATCCAATATATTAACGCCCAGGAATTTAAAGCTGCTGACTCTCTCCACCGCCGATTCCCCAATGTAGACCAGCGTATGTTTTTGACAAGGCATTGTGACTTAATGAATTCCATTTTCCTTTCCAAACTTTCATGGGTGAAATTGCACAATCAAGTCATATCTTGGTCCAAAAAAGCTTATTCAATTTCAAATGGCAATGAGCTACAATCATGAGATTTTAGTGGAAGGGATGACATTAGTTTTCTTTACTTTGATTTCATGGCATGTTGCACCATTGTGAACAGTTAAGAGTAGTCTGCCACCACTCTAAAGGCAGAGGAATAGCAGAAATCCCAAAACCTAAAGAACAGGTGGTGGATGGAAAGGGTCAGCGACTCTGACAGCCATGACGTGTGTAGATTCTTCAGTGCTGTAAAGCCATTGGTGGACCAAATACCCACTGCCACACACTATTGAGAACCAGAAATAAGGGTGAACTTATCAAGTACAGAAGCAATCAATGCCTCCTGGATGCAACACCACAAAGACCTTCTTGACTGCACTGGACCCTGCCATCAACTCCATTCTGCTATTCAAGCCAGCCCTGCCACTGCTCCTAACAAATTGAGAAGGACATATCCCAGCTCAAAAATAACACTCCCTCAGTAGATGGTATTCCCTATTGAAATCCTAAAACCTGAAGGGTTTCAGTCAGAAATCCACAGCCACATGACCAACCTCTGAGAAAAGGAAGATATTCTAAGGGGAATTCAAATAGTGTAACTGTGACCTTCAAAGGAGATACATCCGATTGTACTCACTACAGAGCTGTCACTCAATGTGCCACCTGGAATGTCAGCACCAAGGTACTCCTGAACCGCCTCTTTCCAGTAGAGAAAGAGCTGCTCCCCAATTTACACTGTGGATTCTGTCCATCCATGAGGCATGAAGTGGACACAACCATCACCATTTGACAACTGTTATGAGCCCAGGTTGTTACTTGGTGAGTGTCCCTCTAAGGCGCCTGACTGGTAGTGTGTGGGGTTTAGTCCGACTGATGTGGGTGGGAGCGAAAAAACTTCTATAATTGGACTGCTGCAGGTGCCTGAAGGCGGATTCATTTTTGGAATGCTGGCTGGCAACTGCAGACATGTCTCGGACACAGAGCACGCGTGAGAGCAAAACGTGAGAGTTGGTAGCACTGACTGCCAGCTTCTGCATCTATGAGAAGAGCACAATCATTGTGACTGTCACTTTATAATCCATCCATGGATTTTTGGAGCAATTGGTGGAGTCCAGTTTGTTGATAACCTGTACCAGGAATCAGGTGTATCTGTGGACGGCCACATATAGAGTGCCCTCGGTGCAGCAGGTATTTCAGAACAAAGCAATGGAGATCTTTGGCGATTGGGGTGTCATATTGGTTCCATCGTGGAACTTGTGGAATTCATAAACTCCTTCTCTCTACATTCTAATGTGGGTTTTCAGAAGCTTTTGCTCATTGTCTTGCTTTGTGACTGACAGAACTGAACTTTGAGAACTGTTCCTAGACTTGGGGTTTGGGAATTTGCCACACACACACTTTGGTTTATTTTGGTTTGTCTAATACCTAACATTTTCTTTTCTTATTATAAGTAGTTATTAATAAATAGATTGTAATGTGGAAACCTGGCTTGTTGTGTTTCTGTTGTTGCTGGTACGTAACAACTCAAACTGCAAGGAGCAGCACCAGCCACTATAGAGGACCTTCAATTCATTAAAGCACTGACTGCAGTAAATCAGGGAGGGGCTGTGGAACACCTTCCTCAGGTTAGATATATGGGTGTAGCATAAGAAAAATAACAGGAAATGGAAAAAGAGCAATGGTCAGAAGAAAAACTCAAGGATGTGCAGAAAGTCTCCTTGAAGAAATGCAGCATCCCCACTTGCACCTGGAAATCTCCAGCCAAAGGCCACTCAGTGGAGCAGTGGTATTTGGAATGGTATGAGAAACTGGCAGCTATGCTTAAGTAGCAGAAGGAGTGCACCACCTCTCAAACTACCCACTTGCCTGCCACATCTGCAGAAGACACAATAGGTTCATTAACAACTTTAGCACAGACAAAACCAGAGCTGAAGTCATCTTTGGACATGAGGGATTGCCGAACATGTCTTCAAAAGCAGACTGCTAGGGAGGGTGCTGGCATTAACCTGAGGGTTCCATATCACACTGAGTTGAATGTAGTAACTTCCTAGTCTACATCAGCACACTACCCTCAACTTTTAAATACACAAGGGCCAATGCCATGTCCAAAACCCATGCTACTCTTGAGCCTCATTTTCAGAAGCATTCTGGCTTCAGTTTGACAGAACAGAGTGAATATATTAGATGTTATTGTTCTCACTAGTCACATCCAAGATAACAATCAAGGGATTTAACAAGGAAGTCCAGGACAAAATTACAAGCACTGTTGGAGAGTTTCACTCCCTTGACAAAACTGGTTTAAATACAGAAAAGTACTTTATTTTTATATAAATATTGTACGTTTGATTTTAATGCAATACATTACATTGATTGTGTTGAGACCATCAAGGAAGCTAGGAATATTCTACAGGATTGCTTGTGTTGTGGATAGAAAGAGCAGGTAAACATGAAAAGTTTAAAGCTTGTAAAAGAATGATGCTGCTCTTTTTCCAAAGCTCAAAACTCAAAAATCAAAATAGAGAGATGCAAGATATTCTTCATGTTACCATGAAGCTTTACTAATTTTACAGTCACAGGATGTGGCTGCCACTGGTTAGTTTTAGAAATTAAAAGAGAACTGCAAATGCTGGAAATTTGAAAAACAGAAAATACTGGGAAAACTCAGCAAGTCAATCAACATCCATGTACAGAGAAACAGTCAATGTTTCTGGTCTGCAACCCTTGGTCAGAACTGAAAGGTGTTTGTTTTCAGGAGGAGGGAAACCAGGGAGGGAGGTGTAGAATGAAGGGACAGTCTGTGATAGGATGAGTCAAAATGGCTTAATGGAAACTTGTCAGCGCATTAAGCTCCCACGAGTATGTAATGAGATGGTAATGCAAGCTGGTGGGACTTGCCCAGCAGGCTAGACTCATGCATGTAGAATAAGAAAAGGAAAAATTGAAAATGCTGAGAAAACCAAATTTGTGAGCCAAGAGCAAGTTGAGACAATAGGTCTGCCAGGACAGTCCTGCTTGTGAATCTTAGGCAGAAGGTAGAAGTGGGCTGTGCAGGGTGGGGGCACTACATTAGGATGCTGGTGGGGCAGGCACGGTAGTATAGCGGTTAGCGTAACGCTCTACAGCGCCAGCGACTCGGGTTCAAATCTGGCCACTACCTTTAAGGAGTTTGTACGTTCTCCCTGTGTCTGCGTGGGTTTCCTCCGGGTGCTCCAGTTTCCTCCCACATTCCAAAGATGTACAGGTTAGGAATTTGTGGGCATGCTATGTTGGCGCCAGAAGTGTGGCGACACTTGCAGGCTGCCCCCAAAACACTATGCAAAAGATGCATTTCACTATGTGTTTCAATGTACATGTGACTAATAAAGAAATCATCTTCTTGTGGTCGGAAGATCTCCTTAGGAAATGAAGTCTGTGACTGAGAGAAATAATGACCTGATGTTCAACTATAGGTTCACAGGTCAAAAGGAGGTACAAAAGGTGTATCTGAGCACTGATGTTTGGTCTACAAGATGGAGGTCAGTTTGCAGCATCCTTGTTAGCAACATTTGATAACACTAAGAATCAACTCTGATCGACATTAAGTGAAGTGCTGCAAGTGCCGAGGGTAGATTGATTGGAAAAATTAAGAGTCAATATCCCAACAGCAGTTTGCAATAATTTCGATCAAGAGAAGATATGAGGCCAGAAGGTCCAAACAGGTGACAGGTGAAAGGCTCAGTGGTCTGTGGGGAGGATTCCAGTTCAAAAAGGCATGAAGGAAGAGGTAGCTGAAAAGCTGAGTCTGACATGACATTGTGCAAATCTCACTACATTACCATTAAACTACCAAGCCCATTTAATGACTTGTTAATGTGCTGATAACAATCCCCATTAAAACATTCTATTACAGACACTCCCTTTGTTCCACTCATCCCTCCCTTACCTCCTACTAAAAAAATACTTGCATCTCTTTCCTAATGCTAACAAAGGGTCACAGACTCATGTTACGAACCAACAACAAAAGAAACACACTGAGTCATGTATCAGTGTTTAAAACTATTTTATTAATAACTACTTATGATAAGGAAAATAAAAGTAAAAAGGTTAGAATATTAGAAGTAAAAATGTTAGATCTTAAACATTAACCCCAAAAACTAAACTCGAAGCGTGTGGCAAACTCCCAAACTTCAAGTCCAGGAATGGTTCTTAAAGTTCAGTTCAGCAAGCCGTAAGGTGAAACGTGATCAAAGGCTTCTTCAACAACCACCGTTGACTGAAGACAAAACGTAGATGTAGAGAGAAAATAGAGAGTAATTACAAAATCCAAATGTTCCACGATGGAACCCAAACGACACCTCAGTGGTTACTCAGCAGTGACCACTCCACCGCATCTTCCTCACCCCGAAAGGCTCTCGAATCGTGGCCGTCCACAGAAATACCTGTTTCCCTCTACAGGTTAACAACAAAGTGGACTCCACCGTATTACTCCCAAAATCCATACGTGGATTGTTGTGACAGGCATAGTTATAGTTTCTCATCCATCGATATAGAAACTAGCAGGCTGGTCTCTCTCTCTCTCTCCTCCGATTGACTGCTTCAGAAACGTCATTACGTCCTTTATCTTGTTGTCGTAACCACGCCAACACACACACTACTGTGCTCTATCTTAAAGGGACATTCACCAATAGTAACCCAGTTCATAACACTCAAAACATTGACCATTTCCCTTTCCATAGATGCTGCCCGACTTGAACTTTCCCCCCAGCATTTTCTGTTTTTCTAAAAATTATGTGCTCTCTAAATAAGAATCACATTTGAAAAAGAAAACTTTGTAGGATGATGACCACAAGTGATTTGTGAATGGCACTTGGCAAGTTAAGGAACAGGTACCAAAGTATCAGTTAAGGTCAAGTTTAGGGGATGGAAGAGGCCAGGAGATTATTACAGCAGCGATTACCTTTACTCCTTGTCCTTGAACACGAGTGGCTCAAGGTATTTCTGAGCTCAATTATGTCAACTACATTGCTGTGAACCTCAGGGAGACCTGGTAAGGATGAAAGATTTCCTTTGCTACAGACAATTAGTTTGTTAGATTCTCTTTTAAAATAATCCACTGGTTTCATGGTCACCAATGATACCTATTTTGAGTTCCACTTTTGCCATAACCATCCATCACTACACTCTTAGGACTTGGTGCAAATTAGAATATGGGAAAGCTTTAGATGATCTGACAGGTAGAAGATGCAGATTAAGATTAGCATGGAAAGTCAAGTTTGGAAGTAACAATGGCATGGATAAGGGTTTCAACAACAAAGGCTTAAAGTGATATTAGACAGGTGGAAGCAGATGGCCTTCGAGTTTAAGGATCAAATGAGAACAGGGGTACAAATGAGCAAGTTTCTTACATTTGTCACTACTTTGTAGAAGGTGTGTAGCTTTTACTAACTAATTGTGAAAGGTATTATTTAAATTAAGCTCACAAAAATACTTCAGCACGAAATTGTCAATAAACTATGGTTAAAAGGATAAAGTCTACTTTTGCTGCAGCATTCTTGCCTTAGTTTTCACAAAATAGTATTTCACAAATATGCCTTCAGCTATATGGGTCCTTGCTACTGAATTTTCTTGGGATTAAAACACTGCATCTTAAAGTAAAACATCCCAAGCAAAGCACTGTCAAACAACATTTGACAAACCACAAAGATTACAGCAAATGACAAAAAGCACAATCAAACTGGTAGATTACAAGGAGCATCTTGAAAAGGAGAAAAGGATAGTAAAGAGGAAGCAGCGAGGCCAGCATAGATCAGCCACTTTCATATTAAATGGTGGAGCAGGCTTGAAGGGTCTGATGGCTTACACCTGCTATTTTCTTGTATTAGCAATGCAATTCTTGGGCCAAGTCAGCCAAAAGGACAACAAACAATAATAGAATGAATGAGGCCGAGCAAAAGCTGAAAATCCAAGTGCAAGGACCTCAAAAGGCTGTAAGCACAGAGCTGGAGGATCAACGCTACAAAGTGTTAAAACAAAGATAAAATTTTGAAAAGTGAACCTTTTTACATCAAGAACAAAAAAAGTGGTACATGACACTTGGTGAGTTAATGTCCAGGTTGTAAAATATCACACGAGCTCAAGTTTGAGGTTACAAGACAGAAGATGGGCCAAGACTTTGTTAGAAATAGTTAAGCCTACAGATAAAATACATAGATAAGTATCTTAACAAACAGACATGATCAGAGAAAGAATGTTTTAAAGGAATTGATCATGCGACAGATGTGCAGTTGGGAGCTTATTATCCAGTAGGCTTTTTTGTGAAATAAAGAAACTGCATCCAGCTTTGGTCAAACTTGAAATCAAGGTGATTCAATCTAAGCAATGACAAAATGAGAGTTCTCCTCACCTCTTCACCCATGGGGTTATATTACACCTTGTAGCCTAGGTTAATGATCCATACACTTAGTTGAATTCCTACGACGACAGCTGGAGGATTTAAATTGAATTTAGTAAACTAGCATAGTAACAACTTTGAAACTACTTGCAAGAAAAACCATACTTGTTGCAAAAGAAGCCTGCCATCCAAACCTGGGCTACAACTCCAAGCCTACAGGAATGTAGTAGACTCAAACTACATTTAAAGTTACTTGCATCAAAGTGGGAACAGGAATTGCATTTAACAGGACTGGTGGCAGAATAGCTAAGTACTGAACTGGTAAACCAGAGATCTGAACTAATGATCCAAACACCCAAGCTCAAATCCCATTATGGCATCCGGTGAATTTAAAGTCAGTTAAAGTTCTAATGGTGCCATGAAACTAAGAGTCATAAAATACCAAGTGGCTCACTAGCAGGTCCGGTTGAATTTCAGACCTCACCAATGTTGTTAACTCTCAATTGCCCTTGAATATCATTGTTACAACAGATGAGCTACAAAATATTAAAAAAATACAGCACAGATTTTCAGCAAGCTGCTCACCATTCATGACTGCCTACCTTGGAATAAACCTGTTCTTACCTGGAGTAGGTCACCTCAAAAACCCATAAAATTGCTGCTGGTAATCAATCCTATTGAAACAAAAATTTTTAAAAGTGCTTGAAAAACTCAGGTCAGGCAGCATCTGTAGAAAGAGAAAGTTAACATTTCAGGTCCAGGGTTCTTTATCAGAACTGGGAAAGAGAAAACACGTTAGTTGCAAGTTAGAGACATTCCCCTTGTCTTGCATTTTGTGATGTACCAGAGCACTGTTTAAACATATACAGTGGCATGCAAAAGTTTGGGCACCCCGGTCAAAATTTCTGTTACTGTTAATAGCTAAGCGAGTAAAAGATGACCCGATTTCCAAAAGGCATAAAGTTAAAGATGACACATTTATTTAATATTTTAAGCAAGATTACTTTCTTATTTCCATCTTTTACAGTTTCAAAATAACAAAGGAAAAGGGCGCGAAGCAAAAGTTTGGGCACCCTGTATGGTCAGTACTTAGTAACACCCCCTTTGGCAAGTATCACAGCTTGTAAACACTTTCTGCAGCCAGCTAAGAGTCTTTCAGTTCTTGTTTGGGGGATTTTTGCCCATTCTTCCTTGCAAAAGTCTTCTAGTTCTGTGAGATTCTTGGGCCATCTTGCATGCACTGCTCTTTTGAGGTCTATCCACAGATTTTCAATGATGTTTAGGTCAGGGGACTGTGAGGGCCATGGCAAAACCTTCAGCTTGTGCCTCTTGAGGTAGTCCATTGTGGATTTTGAGGTGTGTTTAGGATCGTTATCCTGTTGTAGAAGCTATCCTCTTGATCTTCAGCTTTTTTTTAAAAACAGACAGTGTGATGTTTGCTTCCAGAATTTGCTGGTATTTAATTGAATTCATTCTTCCCTCTACCAGTGAAATGTTCCCTGTGCCACTGGCTGTAACACAAGCCCAAAGCATGATCGATCCACCCCCGTGCTTAACAGTTGGAGAAGTGTCCTTTTCATGAAATTCTGCACCCTTTTTTTGGCAAACATACCTTTGCTCATTGCGGCCAAAAAGTTCTATTTTAATTCATCAGTCCACAGGACTTTTCCAAATTGCATCAGGCTTGTTTAGATGTTCCTTTGCAAACTTCTGACGCTGAATTTTGTGGTGAGGACGCAGGAAAGGTTTTCTTCTGATGACTCTTCCATGAATGTCATACTTGTGCAGGTGTCACCGCACAGTAGAACAGTGCACCACCACTCCAGAGTCTGCTAAATCCTCCTGAAGGTCTTTTGCAGTCAAACAGGGGTTTTGATTTGCCTTTCTAGCAATCCTGCAAGCAGTTTTCTTGGAAAGTTTTCTTGGTCTTCCAGACCTCAACATGACCTCCATCGTTCCTGTTAACTGCCATTTCTTAATTACATTACGAACTGAGGAAACGGCTACCTGAAAATGCTTTGCTATCTTCTTATAGCTTTCTCCTGCTTTGTGGGAATCACTTATTTTAATTTTCAGAGTGCTAGACAGCTGCCCAGAGGAGCCCATGGCTGCTGATTGTTGGGACAAGGTTTGAGGAGTCTGGCTATTTATAAAGCTTTGAAATTTGTATCACCTGGCCTTTCCTAACGATGACTGTGAACAAGCTAATGAAGGTCTGAGACCTTGGTAAAAGTGATGAGAGCTCAAATCTCTTGGGGTGCCCAAACTTTTGCATGGTGCTCCTTTCCTTTTTTCACTCTATAATTGTACGAAACAAAAAATAACATGCTAATCTTGCTTAAAATGTTGAAGAGAATGTTTCATTAACTTTATGACTTTTGGAGATCAGTTCATCTTCTACTCACTTGACTATTCACAGTAACAATTTTGACCAGGGGTGCCCAAACTTCTGCATGCCACTGTATCTAGGTAGAGGCTGGTTTTCATGTTTGACTGGAACAGCTTGGCTAAAAGTGGCTAGTTCTGGAGCAAGTTAATGAGAAGTGCTATTGATAGTGCAATCAAATAGCAAGACAATTACTCATTTATAATTTGATCACAATGCTTATTTGGGTTTGCCAATAACATGCAGTTCAAGATCTCATTACATTGGTATAAACAGACTAAAGAGCCAAATTACAGAATTGAGATGAGAGTGACTATGCTGGTTACAGGTATTAGACATTAAGGAGTCCAAAGTGTAACTCACTGAAAAGCATTAAAGGTTGGATGTGGGGTGGAGTGACGTTGGTCTGAAGTGGTTGGCAGCGATGTACATCTACTGGAAAGAGTCATACCTCTCACAAAAGGAAGATTATCGAGATGGAGGCCAGTCATCTCAACCCCAGACAAGAGAACTAAAGAAACTGGAGTAGCCCTTTACACCATCTCTGCCCTTCAATAAAATAACAAGCAATCTTTTACTCCAGTGCCAATATCCTTCACTAATGTCATGTCAATCGATTACCTTAATATCAATTGAATGTGCTAAGAATGGCGCCTTCACAGCCATTTGGGGTAGAGAATTTCAAAGATTCCCATTTCTCTCCTGAATGAATACCCCTTATTCCGAGGCCATAACACTTGGTTTTGGACACCCCAACCAGGGGAAACATCGTCCATGCAACTACCCTGACAAGGACTGAAAATTCTGTACACTACAATGAGATTTCCCTTTCATTCTTCTAAAGCATAGGTCCAGTCTACTTATTCTCTCCTAACAACCTACCACTCCAGGCATCAATCTGTTGAACTTTGTTGCACTCCCTCTATTTAAAGTATACCCTTGCTAAGGTCGGGGGATCACTCCCAGTACACAATATTCCAGAAGTGATCTAACTGTATAATTGGATCACTCAAATTCTTATGCAACCAGGTCAACTGCCACTTGCATTCCTAACTACTTGGTGAACCTACCCATCAACTCTTATCAACTCAAAGGTCCCTGAGCACACTTCATTCTCTCACCACAAACAATACTCTTCCTTTATTTTCTACCAAAATGTACCACCTCTCATTCCCCCCACCCACCATGCTATCACCCATTCCCATTGTTCATGTCAGTTCTCGTTACAACCCACATTACCGACCAGTTCTATTCATCAGCAAACTTTAATACATTACTTGTTTCCCTCAGCCAAATCATTGATACAGATTATGAATAGCCAGGGCCACTGCACCAAATCCTTTGGCAACCAGAGAACAACACCTTTATTCATACTATTTACTGTCTTAACCAATTCTTAAATCTATGCTAGTGTATCACACTTAATACCATGCGCTAAATTTAATAACCTTGTGTGCCTTACTGAAAACTTTTGATAATCCAAATACTCTACATTCAGTTAGTTCTCCCTCATCTACCCATCCAGCTATAGCATCAAAACAGATTTGCCAAACATGAATTCCCTTTTATAAATCCATTTTGACTGTACCCAATTGTTATTTTCTAAGTGCCCTATCACCACTCAATATTTCCAGCATTTTCATCAATTCATAAATTAAAGCTACTAATGGCCATTGCTGGGCCACTTTATTTTTTTAAAATATTTAAGGATGTATATTACTTGTAAACAATTCAATAAAAGTCAGCCATTGTTTGTTTCCTGCCATACCTTTCACAGAGGTTTCCTCAGATAACACAACCAAATCATACCCTCAGTTTGCTTTATTCAGATTTAAGATCCTGGTTTCTGATTGAAATGGTTTTGTACAGAAATAACTTATCAAATTCTATCACAGTCCCTAAAGGCTCTTTACCTACCAGATTATTGATTACCCCTTCCTTCACTTATTAGAACTGAAATAACCTGTTCCCTCATTGGTCCTGAGTGATCTAGAAAGACATTTCTTAAAATTCCACAAATTCATCCACCATACTATTACTTCGTTTTTTAAAAAAAACTTTCCCTGTCTGTATGCACATTGAAGTCCCCCAGGGTCTAATGAGATGCATCACAGACTGCTACGAGAGGCAAGGGAGGAATTTGCTGGGGCCCTCACAAAGATATTCAAATCTTTGCTGGCCACAGAACTGGAGGACAGTAACTGTGGTACCTTTATTCAAAAGGGGCACAGGAATAGACCAGAAAATTACTGGCCAATGAGTCTAACGTCAGTTTTACTGAAATTATTGGAAAAAAATCCTGAGGTCTAGCATAATTTACACTTGGAAAGGCAGGGATCAAAGATAACACAGATTTGGTGGGAAATCCTGATAAATTAATTAAGACTTTATTGTTGAAGGGGTAACTATATATCGATGAGAATAGTGCAGTTGACATTGGTTAACTGGATTTCAAGAATGCCTTTGACAAAATCTCAAGTGGAAGGCCAGTACCAAAAGATTTAGAGTCCATGTGATCCAAGGCAGATCCAAAATGTGAGGATATGATAACCATCATGGAATGAGGATACATACTATTGATAAAACCTGGTAAAGAGATGGGATGTTTTGACACTAGACTCAATTAGAGCCATAGCAAATAAACAGAGAGAAGTAGAAACCTGGGTAGGAGGGGTAGTGGTGGGGGAGGGTGTATACAGAAATCATTGAGTGGTACCAGCCCATTGAGGGTAGCATACATGAGAAAAGGCATATCCTAGCTCATCCAGAAGTCATATCACAATGCATCATATGTAGAAATACAAGTGATAACAGCATGGAGATCTGTGTTAAGAGACCATGAAAAGAGGGAGGACAAATGCAAACCAATGATCTGTAAAGGAAGCAAAACACTGGTTTTCTCTACATCTAGCAGGGTTTACTTCTCCCTGCGCCGAATGCCTAACACTGACTAGGTCTAGCCATGGCCTGGTATCATGTGACTGGCATACTGCTGTACAAGGAGGTAAAAAGCCTCAATTCTTGTCCTTGTATACTCTAGCTCCAAAACCTGCTTCAGTCAATTGTATAACCATGCCCAGTAACCTTTTGGCTAGTTGGGATGGTGATACAATTGACTGAAGTAGGTAGTTCTGAAAGAGGCTGCTGATGTTGATGGGGCAGTGATTGTCTCGTATAACCTCACATACGCTCGGGATGTGTACGATGATCTGCTGACAGGAATTAACACGGGAACCTCAATACAAACTTTGCAGGCCTCCTTCAAATTATCCACCTTCAAACAGATTACTACCAAGGTCAATAAGGTGAACACACAGACCACAGATTTAGCTTGAAAACTGGCCTAGAGGACCACTAACCATCAAGACTTTAGCCACGCTGAACAGTGATTTAAGAGCATTATCACACAAGCAAAGGATGGTTGGATGCCTCTGCCATAGCTTCACCCAAGTAAAAAAGATATAATGCCCCAAAGTGGATAAACCAGGGAAGTTTGGGAATGGGTGGGGACCAGAGAGTCAGGTGCCCACATCACCCGAAACATACATACCCCACCATACAATGCCACTGTAGTAGAAATGGTGTTCTACGTACCAGAGTCAAAATATTGACCATCCTTACATTGATTTGCACCCAAGATACTATTTGACTGTCTCACATGCTATTAAACATAATGGGACTATTAGGGGATCCAATATGGAAGGCTGTCTCCGTCAGTAGAACTACATCCTATTTCCAAACCTAGGAGTTAGGATTAAGGAGAACTGCAGTTTCAGGAATCAGACCGAGAGATATTGTACAAGTAGCCTACATTTTGCACTACCTCACCAGTGTAGATCGCAAGGAAAAAAAGTGTTTCGTCAGTACAAAGAAAAATCCACAGAACATAACCAGACCTAATTTGTGTATTTTGCCTGATCTCTACATCACCATTGCACATGCTGTTAATCCCATTTAGGACTGAAGCAGAGATGAAATGTTTAACTGTGTCAGATGGTTGGGGGGGGGGGGGGGGGGTGTTGAGAATAAATAGAGAAGTGGCCAGATTACGAGGATCCCATAGGGCCAACAATCCCTCCTTTACAGGAGCACAGAATTAGTCAAAGCAATACAACACAGGCCCTTCAGCCCAACACATCCATGCTGCCCATCCAGCTATCCCACTTTCCTGCATTCAGCCCATATCCTTCTAAGCCCTGCCCCTGCATGTACCTATCCAAGTGCTTCTTAAATGATACAATTGTACCTACCTCAACCACTTCCTCTGGCAGTTTGTTCCATACACTCACCTCCCTCTGCATGAAAAAGTTGCGCCTCAAGTCTCTCAAATCTTTCCCCTCACCCTAAATCTATGCCCCTAGGTTTTGACTCCCCTGCGCTGGGAAAAAGACTGCTACCATCCACCTTATCTGTGCCTCTCTTGATTTTATAAACCTCTATAAGATCACCCCTCATTCTCCTACATTCCAAGGAATAAAGACCTAGCCTGGCCAACTTCTCCTACCATAGCAGTTAGTGTAATGTTATCACCGTGCCAGTGACCTGGGTTCAATTACTGCTAGTGCCTGTAAGGAATTTGTACATCATCCCAGTGTCTGCGTGGGTTTCCTCTCACATTCCAAAGATGTACAGGATGTAAAGCTGTGGGCATGCTATGTTGGTGCCAGAAGAGTGGCGAGACTTTTGGGCTGCCCCTGCACATTCTTAGCAACGGAAAAAGACATTTCACTGTGTTTTGATGTACATGTGACTGATAAAAATACATCTTATCTCAGGCCCTCTCGTCCTGGCAACATCCTTGTAATCTTTTCTGTACTTTTTCCAGTTTAACTGCATCTTTCCTGTAACAGGGTGATCTAAACTGTACAGAGTACTCCATAAATGAATTAAAATAGGTACGGCAGAATATAGTGAGAGAATATGTTGTCCTCAAACATATGCTCAAGAAGATACAGAAGAGAAATGCTGCACTGAAAATAGATAGCTGGTTTACAAGGTTATGGAACTGGAGTTTAGAAAACACCTATGAATTCAGATGTTTTTTTTAGTTTACACACGTATTAGCCATTTTCTAATTTCATTGACAACACAAAATTTTGTAATTGTGGCTGGCTGGCATACATGTATTGGGGCAACTCAGATAGTAAGGGAGAATGGTCAGTTTAGGTGAGTGACCAAAGAAAAAGAGGTGGAGGGGTCTGAAGCAGGGAAATATTGAACACAGTGCAAGGCTGAATCAACAGGATAACATCCAAGACTGTAAGCACTGACAGGTAGGCCAAATGAGCAAAGAAAATCATAAGTTCGGTCATCTGCCCATGAGGGTGTGTGGTCTCACAGATAAGGAGAAGCACCAGTTTGAGGCATACTTAACATGAACAGCTAAATACTGTGAAAGGTGGGACTGAGGAAAGTGATTAGAATGACTACATTAACCCATCATTCACATTGTTCAGAAAGAGTGGGAGCCAAGAAGCAAGGTTATGAGCTATATGCTGAGTATCACTAGACATGTACCATTTGTTCAATAAAGACTCCTCAATAAAGTCCACCATGATAGACAGCGTCCAGATTAGTCATTGAATATCTCACAATGGAAAAAGGTGACACAGAGAGAAAAGCTGAATCAAAGGTATGGCCATGTTGCAGGAATAACAGGGGTTTATGTAAAATTGCTAAACTCAAGATTAAATCCTTTATGTTATGATGTGCCTAGTTAGAATATAATGTGCTGTTCTTCAAGCTTACGCTGGACATTATTGGAGACATAGGAAGCCAAAGAGGAGGAATGGGGATGGGATAACGAATGAAAGAATGGATGCTCAGTGTCACTTTGGTAGACTGAACAGAATGTTCTGCAGTCAGTAGAACACACCGTGGGCACTAAATGTAATACACTAAATTGGAACTGCAAGCAAATTGCTGTCCTCCCTGGGAGGACTATTTGGATCACTGAATGGTGGAAAGGGTAGAGGTGAGAATTAGGTGCTGCATTAGAAAATAGTGGAGATGGAAGAGTGGACAAAGGAAACTGTCCTTACAATACTCAAAGGTGACAGGAAAAGAAGAAATGTTTAGTAGTGGAAAATATGGAGGAGTATCTACTGAAATGTGAAGACTGCTGAGGTGAAACCACGCACAAGGAGAGTTCTGTGCACATTCTGGCTTGGAGGATGGGCTTGAGAGCAGCCACGCAGGCTATACTGGAGACATGGTTAAGAGCCCCATTATGGTAGAGAGAAAAAAGACATTAAAGACAATTTTTTAATGCCAAAGATAATAATCACCCTTCATTGAATGGATATTACAATCAGTTTGCTGTGCTTAAAACAAAGCTGTCAATGTAAAGGGTTCCACAGGGAGATGTCTTTGATCTTACCATTTTCACTTGGTTTAGTAACATCCTCTCCTTCACAAAATCACAAGTGTGTAATTAGCAGCAAACATCCTCAAAGCTGCCCATGCCTTTATGCGACAAAATCTGGACATGATTCATCCATTGTTTGGCATATGGCACCGATTCATTTACCGGAGTCTGGTTGAGGGGTGGTGATGTGGGGCAAGAAGTGTTTCTGGAGACAAATCAATAAGCAACAAGGTCTGTGGTCATAAAGCTGGGTATTCTGTGGCATAACTTCCCTTGATTCCCTGCAGCCTTTCTGCCATCAACAGGTAAATTCCTTCATCAAGGGACCATTAAGCCATGTCATACCATTCGCCACAAAGAATGCAGATTAAGATGGTGAATCCAATACCTCAATGGGAAATCGAAGATAGATGAAAAACACTGCCTGTGCCAGGGATGTCCACATTCCAAAAATTTAAAAAATATAACCCATAATTACATTGGAAACTTATTCAGATGACTGGGATGAATATTTAGATCCTTAATTTTAACAAAATAACTATTGGTTATTCAGATGAGTTGAAACATATTGTCACATGGCAATATCCCAATACAGACATTTCATCAATACAAATACCACTACTGTAATTTCACTTAATCATACACTAAAGTGAATTGCAAGTACTCACAATTATATTTCAAAATGAAATCACTTCATCCACACTGAACTGCAGTGACATAAAATGCCTATGAGCAAAAAAACCAATGTCGGAATAATCCATTCACTAACCTTGATAATAGCCCATGTCTAAGCCACTCTAACCACATGACCAGCACTTTGTTCAAATCCAGTCAGAACAACTTATCATTCATAATTAGATGTACAGTTCACAGCAGGTCCATATTCAAGCCAAAGGCATTTGTATGAATAGCACTGCTTATGATCCATAAAAGAATGTTAGACAAGACAAAAATTTGTTCATTATTCAGTGTCCAGTATTTTAATGAATCAAAGGATCAATAGATTTTCTAAAAAAAAAGTACGTGTTCCCATTGTTTTCCTACTACCAACATCCCACACTGCCACCTTCCACCATACTGGAAAAGAAAAACAACCCAAAAAAATGGGTTGAAAAAAAAATCAAAAAGACTACAGATGTTGGAAACATTCAGGTCAGGCAGCATCTGTGGAAAGAGAAACAGAATTAACAATTCAGGTCAAAAGACCCTTAATCGCAACTTGCAAGAGGCAAAAACCGTTTCCAGCATTTTCCATTACAGTTCCAAAAACAGGTTAGATGATCTTTTCCCTTGAAGAGCATGAAACATAAATTTGATGAACTGAGGCTACACACAATGTGGCAAAAAAAGTGATTGATTAAACTAGTGGTTTGCAAACTTTTTCAGGTGATCCACTTCAACCAGATAGTTCACCCAGATGATTCAATAATAATAAATCCTCCACTCACCAGACAGGCATTTATTTGAAGGAGTGGGGATAATGACTTTTTAACAGAAGTATCTCATGTGACTCACCCAAGGGTCATAGCCCCAACTTTGATAACACAAACGTTGCAAGTATGAAACAGAAAATATAAGGAACAGACCAAGCAACACGCCCAGATTTTGCAACAATAACCAATGGCTTGCATCTGATATTACAGGTTATAACTTGGGAGAATATAATACTGGTGTCAACTACACTTTTCCCCCCAATATTAAGCAGATAGGAACAAATGCGACATTCTCTTTTACTTCCCCCCACCCCACCCAACAAAGTACAGAGAGCAGCTGAAAGCTAGAACATTACTGATCTTGCTTTTTGATTTTTTTTCTTTCCAATTACAAGGCAAAACATATGATAAATTTATTACAACTACAATTACATCACAATCCACAGCACTGCTCAATTTTGGTCTCAGTATCACAGAACAGACTGGAGGATATTGAAAAAAGTGCAAAGAGTAAACAATAGGCAAGTGGAACTTGCATTTCTATGATCCTTCTAACCTCAAAATATACCTAGAAACTTTATCAATAAGGTACTATAAAAGTTACTGTAGTATTACAGACAATTTTACTTGTAGGAAAGTTAAATTGGGGAACATAAATTTTAATCAAATTTGGTAATCAGAATATAGAATACAACCAAAATAGTTGAATAGCACAACAGAATTTAAGTTAGATAAACACATGAACAAGAAACAAATACAATATGTTGAAGTTAGATGAAGGGTGGGAGGACCCTTGCAGAATATAAACATTGATCAACTATGCCCAGTAGCTTGTTTGCACTGTGAATACCATGCAGCACTGCTGTAAAGTATAACATGCAGTGAAACTAATAAGTATTTGACACAATCCTAAGTACGTCTTGTGAAAGTTGACCCGCGCTGTAATAAAGCAGACAACAGCAGAACCAAGGAACATACAATTAATGCTTTATTATTTAACGCTAGTGGGAGAGAAGGATACAGAGAAAGAGTAAACAGTGTAACCCGAGCTCTGTACTGATCCGCACTCAGATTTACATATTAGTGTCCCACCTTTCATACTTAATCTAAAGAAGCCTGTATGCGAAGTTGCACATACTAGGGCAATTGCTTACAGCAAACCTTTAGTAATACAAGATATGCCTTAAGCACTTCTTTGTTTCACACAAGCACCTGCACATCTTGCAGTCATAACTATAGTCACGCCATGGTTGAAGCAATAACAGCTGTACATTATTAACCCTTACATTTCCAGTTACTTTTACAGTCCAACTCCAGCTCCTTCACACAGTCAGTCAGGAGCCACAGCTGGGTGCACTTCCTGCAGGTGAAGTCATAAGGGATGCTAGCAGTCTCCCTGATCTCCCACATCCTGCTGGAGCATGCCACTGCCCTGACATTCTAGCTACTCTAATAGGAACAATAATTCCACAGAAAACCTCACCTGCACCTACCTGCTCAGCCTCCTCTCACCAAACTCTCCTGAACCAAAGCCTCAGGACTTGTACTCAAACATGGCACTTACAGCTCAAACATGGCCGCTCCACTAGAGCCCACTTCCTTTTTATACCTGAGAAAGGACAACTAGACAAACAAGCTCTTAACTGAAAAACAAGTTTCAAAAAACAACTGGTTCCTCTCCTCTGGCTGTTGCAACTGGTCTGTGACTACAAGTTAGTGACTGATGTCTCACATCAGCTTCTCTTTCCCTCACTCGCCAAAATTTCAGAGTATATAAAAATCTATCCAGTCTTTATCATTTAATTCTTCTAAACTTCAAAGAGTGAAGGACTAGTCAATCGCTTCTGCAAGTCACCTCCATCATCCAAGGAATCAAATCAATTCCATTAACCTCTGCTGTGTTCATTTCAACTTGAGTACATTACACCTTGGGTAAGGGGACCAAAGGCGTCCACAAATAAAAATAGAAAATGCTGAACATATTTAGCAGCTCATGCAGCCTCTGAAGAAAAACAGTTAACATTTCAGGTCAATGACATTTCATAAGTGGGAAAAGTTAAAAAAACACATTTTAAATTAAGAGAACAAACCCTAAGATAGGGTAGAGACCAAGTGAACTGAAAGACAAATGGTGTTGGTGCTAGCTGAGAGAGGATAGTAAAGGCTTGGTAGTAGCAGCTGATGTCTAAGGAGATGTACATGTACACTAAAAGAGAAGTTGTAAAAGCAAGTTGCTGCTCACCTGGAAGGAGCACTCAAGTCTGTTGGTTGGTGGGAAGGGATGTGAAAAACAGCTGTTGGATTTTTTTCCAATTTTGGTAAATGCATTTAGTGTTCACAACCTGGCCCTCGCTATATTGAAAAAACCAAAACACACATTGGGTGACTATTATGCAGGACACCTTCAATCTGTCTGCAAGGATGCCCCAAGCTTGTAGTTGCACATCACTAATTCCACATCCAATTCAATTATGAATGTCTTTGGCCTCTTACACTATTCCTACAAAGCCCAAATCTCATCTCCTGTTTAGCCATGCTGCAGGCCACTGGACTCAACATTGAATTCAACAGTTTTGGATAACCATATTTGCTGGTTTGTCAGAACTGGCAAGCTCTGATACAAGATCCACTACCTGTGATTCCAGCTCATTTTCCCTCACTCGCTAGATGCCGCCAACCTACAGGGCATTTGCTAGATTCTCCCTGATTTCAGATTTCCTCCAACTGAATGTCACGGTTCCAGCAGTTTTATTTTACCCATCCCCTCCTGTGCTCCCATTCATCTCCCTCTACTCATACATCCTCCAGACAGATCAACTGCAATTAACAAACTTTCACTACCCTCTCTCAGCTGCATCACTCAATATTGGATGACAGCCTATCACAGACATTCCCTATTTCCTCTCTTCTCTTTTCTACAACTCAAAACATTTCAGATGTCCAGCATCATTGTTTTAGCTTTGATTTCAGAAGTGGCCACAGTATTCTTGATGCAGTTTATCACACTTCTGATAACTGACAGACGATCACTTTTCCAGACTGTAAAAACAGATGTTTTTCTATTCTTCATTAAACTAGTTTTGCAGTCTATTGGCTCCTTGGGGCTTATTTACCCCTCTAGTTGCAAACTTAGATTTAGCTGTCAGCAAACCTTGATGTTACGTTCATGCGAATCAAGGAGCAAAAGTAAATACGCGAAACCCAAACATCAATTCTGTAGTTTTTCAAAAGGAGAAACAGCCAGTATCCACAAAGAAAATGAATTACAATTTACATGGGTTGTCAAAAATAAAAGACATGACAAAAACAATGTATGCAGCTATGGAGAAGATGTCCACATTGATAAAGATGTGTGATCATTGACCATAATGTTCACTGAAGCAGCCATATAACTGCAGACACAAGAGCAGTTCTAGGCCATACATCCTTCAAGTTGCTCACCTCCAAGACACCCAGGATCTTTCTATTATTTAAACGGTAAGCCAATGTCGGCTCCATCCCGAATACTCCGCACTTTCCTGCATTATCACAGCTCCAACAATACAAGCAGTTTAACCAAATCCAGTGCAAGGATGCCCATTGGTCAGGGAATATAAACCCCCCACCCTTCCCACTCCCTTCATGCCTGGCACATGATGGCTGTGGGGATTATCATGTGCAAACTCACTACTCCAACATATCAAGGTCTCTTTGGTAACATTTCCCAACCTATGATCACCATCACCTTGAAGATTAAAGCGAAATGCAAGTATGGGAACCACATCGTGCAAATTCCCTCAGTCAAACAATCATCTACAATCTTTATCATTATTAGGCCCAGGTACAAGAACTCCTCCACAATAGCAGCACGTGAATGTCCTCACAATTCAGATGACAGCATTTCAGGGTGGTGGCTCAAGGGCACTTAGGGATGAACAATACAAGCTAGCCTTGCCAGCTACACCCACATCCAATACATGAGCAAAGGTTGACGAATGCTTTTATTTCAGTTACCAGAAGTAATGTGATGGAAATACTCAGCAGGTCAGCCAGCACCTGTAGAGAGAGAAAGTTAACTTTTCGGATAAATGACCCCTCATCAGAACTACAAAAAGTAGGAAATCAAGCGAGTATTAAATTGCAGAGAACTGAAAGAATGTGTGACAGAGTGGAGACCATGAAAGAATGAATGATACAAAAGCCGGTGGTGCTGGCCAAGGATGGTGAAGCCATGTTATTTGCAGTTGATCTAAAGTAGATATAAATAGAAGAATGACAAACTAAACAATGCTGGAATAACACCATTCCAGCAGCACCATTACTAGTCATAATGCAGCAATTCAAGGCAGCCAATCAGGGTGGTTACGGTACAGGCAGCTATTCAGCCCATCATGCCCATTCTCTCCACCAGCGTAACTAACTCCACCCACCACCTTTTCTCCATTCCCTTGCAAATTTTTCCTCACCAGCTCCCCCCCTAAGGCTAGAGAAACTTGCCAATACCACGACAGCAGACAATACATTCCAGATTCCAAACATAGGCTGCATTTCATGTCATTCTTATTTACTTTCACCTGTGACCTCGTCCTTTACCCTGCCAAAGGAAACCACTTCCTACTTTCCATTCCGTAAATCCTTTCTTGTCCCCCTCTACTCCCTCCGCATCCTTCCCACAACTGAACACAATGCTCTAGTTGAGGGCAGAATAGTAATTTTTTTTTAAATCAAGGTTTAATATAAACTGCCTGCTTTTGTACTCTGCCCCTTGATAAAGCCCATTTCCTCAACTTGCTCTATTTTCAATAAGGAGCGAACATTCCCCCCCCACCCCCGTCCTTTATTCCTACACCTTTTTAAAATCACATTTTATTCCATATCACCCCTCTTCTTCCCACCAAAATGCATTACTTCGCATTTCCCCACATTAAATATCTGCCTATTCCAGTCTATTTATATCCTGCTGCAGTTACTATTCTCTTCACAGTTCAAAACACTGCCAAGTTTTGTCTCATCTGCAAATTCCTCCACACCAAAAACAACTGACATCCCAAGATAAACAGTAATGTGGTACAAGAAAGTGCACACATTCTCAGATATTATTCTAGATAAGGAATTGATTTTTTTTGTATTAAAAAAAACAGAGAAGTGAGGACTTTCTACAACTGCTAAGCAAGCTGTTGGACAGCGAGTTCCCAGATTTCTACCCAGCAACAATGAAGGTGGGCTGCCCAAACTTTTTTCCCTCTACTAAACCACTATAATAATTCAGGGTCTATCACTTAAAATAGACCAATACACTTTGCCTGCTGGATCCAGTGGGCAAAAACATGCAGATGGTAGGATGGCTGACATTGGTCTCATGTGCTAAAAGATCCTAAAGATACAACCACCTTATCATAGCAATTCCAGCTTTTGCTCACCTGTCAACTTTAATCCCAGACCCCAGATCTCTCACCCACAACTTGCAAATTCAGACCATGTGCAACTAATCACTTTTGAAGCAATGAACAATCTGCTGGAGGAACTCAGCAGGCTGAGCAACATCTGTGGGAGGAAAAGAAATGTCAACATTTTGGGTGGAAACCTGGATCAGGACTGAGAATTCAGAGGCAAGATGGCCGGTATGAAGAGGAGGGGAGTAGTGAGACAGGAGTACAAGATGATTGGTGGACTGATGAGGAGTGCAAGATGACAGGCAGATTGTGCCAGGTAGAGGAGGGGAGTGCAGGTGGAGTTGGGAGACAGTGGCAGGTGAATGACAGATGGAGACAAGAAAAAAGGTAGATAAAGCAAGGTAGGGGGAGGGAGTGTGAAGGCTGGAGTCAGCTGCTGGAGAGAGGAGGAGGAACACAAACAGCTACTAGTGCTCAAAGGAGGTGAGAATGGAAACCATTAGGGAGACGTGAATGGCAGATGGCAAGGGGAAACTATTTCCTCAGATTCTGCATTCCTCTCAAAACTGTACTACTTAAATGATCTTTTAAATTCACCAGTTTAACTACGGCTCCTTAAGTCTACTACCAATGTTGCCAAGTGAAATCTGAAATCTTCAACAGTACTCTTTGCCCAAACTGTTCATGGCAAAGTGATCCTAACATATTCCTCTCCAGTCAGAGAGCATCTGTTTGCCATTATTCTTTACCCTTTATCCCTTAATTATATATTCAAGTTATCACCACTCTTTAAATACCAAGCACTGCTCAGTTCTGTAAGTGGTACTTGTGAATTCCTTTTGCATGTCAACCAAGTTTAATGTTGTGGTTATGTTATTTTATCCAAGAAGACAATCTGTGCATTATCCTTCTTAAGGCAAACTGAGGGAAACTTTTCTAATGATATTTGAAGTACAATTATCAAAAAAAATAACTGGGTACCACTTAAACATCCTGCAATGGAAAAAAAAACTGGTAGAATTACTGGAGTAAAATACCTAAAATCACAAAGAAAGCAAAAAGACTCAAAGGGTTGGATGAGGGCAAGAATCAAAGGTATGCAAAGTATTGTGGAAGCTGCAGCATGGCAAGTGTTAAAGTAGTGTGCAGCTGTACAGAACAAGGGTCCTTGAAAGAATAAACTCCCTATTGAACAGTATGAAGCCAAGTCTATTCATGTACCAAGGACATGAGCAGGCTCAGCAGACAAGAAAGATACTAATGAAGGATTGGAAAGCACACAAACTATTGGACAATTGCTCTTTACTAAAGTATAACTGGCTGCTTTTGACCAGTTTAAGTGCAAATAAAGGATTGAATAGCATGTAGTTTTTATTGGTTATTGACACCTGCAAGAATGTATAGTGATTGATTTTTATTCTATGCATGCAAATAAGCAACTAGAAAGTGCACAAGATTTCAATTGGTCAATGTCAGCATAAAATTGACAATTTTGAGAAGTTTACAGCAGCTGGGTGACTGGGATCACACTACTCTCCTTGTGCACAAGTAAAGAAAGTTTTATTAGGAAACAAGTCCAGTTGATCAGCGACAACAGTACGAACACAAAAATTAGGAGCTGGAGTCTCTCAAGTCTGCACCCTTATTTAATAAGATCACAGCTGATCTATTTGTAATCTTAGTTCCACATTCCGATTTATCCACAGTAAACATTTATCCATTTACTTACCAAATATCTTAGACTTACAAGGATTTGCTGGGACTCAAGGGACTGAATTATAGAGAGAGGTTGAGACTTTTTTTCATTGGAGCATAGGAGAATGAGTGGAGATCTTATAGCGATGAATAATTATGAGGGGCATAGATAGGGTGAACATGCTGTCTTTTTTCCCCCAGGGTTGGGGAATCAAGAACTAGATAGCATAGGTTTAAGGTGAGGGGAGAGCTTTAACAGGAACCCGAGGAGCAACTTTTCACCCAGAGAGCAGTCAGTGTATGGAATGAGCTGCCAATAGAAGTGGGTGAGGCAGGTACATTATCAACATTTAAAAGGTACTTGGACAGGTATATGGATAGGAAAGGCTTGGAGGGATATGGGCCAAACGCTGGCAAATGGAACTAGCTTAGATGGGAATCTTGGTCAGTATAAACCAGCGCGTTTCCGTGCTGTAGGACTCTCTGCCTACACCTGACTTACAAGAACTTGTTTCCATCGCCTTTTGGAAGAGCTCCAAAGACTTGTGACTCTCAGGGAAGGAAAAACAAAATCTTCTCATACTTTAAAAGGGCGACCCATTTGTCTTAAGCAGAGACCCCTTTACTACACATCTGCATTTGCGCCCCGTCAAGAACTCCTCCCCTCTCCTCAACTCACAAAACCAAGCCCGTCCAAGGTGGGGAGGGCGAAGCTCGGAGAGCGGGTGGCGAGGGAGGGTGGCGAGGGTGGGAGGGAGGGTGGCGAGGGAGGGAGGGAGGGAAGGAAGGAAAGGTTGGGGACAGAGGTGAAAGCAGTGAAGCGGAGGAGACGAGCCGGGGAGGGTGGGGAGGGAGTGGAAGGAGTGGGCAGGCACGGCGGCTCCGCTCCACGCCCGCACCCACCCCGCCACTCACCTGCCCAGCGGCCGAAGCTCTCCACCTTTACGCCCGTCCCGAACACGAACACCCGCGCCCCGCTCAGCAGCCGATACGCCAGCTTCAGCGAAAACCAGATCACGGCGGCGACCCCGAGCCAGTAGAAGACGTCACGGGCCGGCGGAGAGCCCACAGTCAACGGGGAACCCATCACCTCGACGCCAGCCAGCTGCCGACCGCCAGGAGAGAGTGACGAGAGGACGCGTCTCCGGAAACAACCGCCCCTCCCCTCCCCTCCCCACGCGTTCATTGGCTGAGACGGGCGCCGCGGCCCTCCGCGCTGGCCATTCGCTCAGCCGCACGTCAATCACCCGGCGGGCCGGCAGCCATCTCCGGGACGGCCCCTGGAGCGTGTTGCATTGCGGGACTTGTGGTTTTGCACCGCGCTTCCGCTCGGGTTCGAGGGCGAATGGAACTACGTCTCCCACAATTCCATCGTCACACCAAGTATCAGGCATCGTCTCGTGAGATTTCACTGCCACATAAACACGGAAGTGATGGGTGTGATCAGAATTTTTGTAACATTTATAGAAAAATAGTTTAAAAAATTGAGAATATTCTGTCTTAAAATTCAGATCCATGGCAGTAATCATTTATTTCAATCGCTACTCCTTTTACAATAAATATCATGTTATCGTACACCCTTGTGCTCTTTTTTAAGCAAAGAACTCTCTAAATCTGGTATCATTACCTCATAAAAAGTGATTTCAATCACAATTAACAGAATTATTTCATTTGAAAATACATATGTGGATCTACTCTATGAATTTAAATGCCTGGTATATGTATAGCTTTCAATTTGAAACCCATTGATTCCTATGATACCACAAATTTTAACTGTCCTTGCTATATATATCTTACATTCATCATTTGCTAAAAGAAATACATTTAGTATTTTATTCACTATTTTATTTGAATTAAAGAGAGAAAATTGTTGAAGATTTGGTCCTTTAGTCGTTTTAATATAACTATATGGCTCTGTCATACAAGGACATATCTAAAAGAAAAGAAACTATGCTTCAAAAATTCCATCATCATAATTTATAATATACCTTTGTTGCCCATGTTTTCATCATATTTATTGTGTCTTAACTTCCGATAAATTTTAGACTATTCTTTTACATTGCAAAAAACACTCCTCCATTTTGAGTTTCATTATTTTGATTCAACACTAACTCAAATTGTTACAATTATGTCTCTTTCTTTTAATTTAAAATTTGTTTTTTTTACAAAAACAATATAATCATACAATACCTTCAAACAACACCATGAAAATTCAACAGAACCTTTCATGCATATCGTGGTTACCATGCTTATCTTATTTCTGAAAAACCATGTCATTATTACATTGTATTTAAGTGATGTGCAACATTAACAAAATGTATGTTTAAATGATCAATTGTCCTTCTTCATAAAATTTATTTCCAAGCAGATGAACACTGAGAACAACTAAAATATGTCTTTTAACTAAACCTAGCACAAACTATTTACAACAATTTTTTGACTTTGCTTAACAAACTACTTACACCTACAATTCTTCACTAATTACAAATATAAAAAATATTTTATTCAAATCCACCAGATACTAACAAGATAATATGTTTTTATTAAAATAAATTAATAAAATACATTGAATGGTTTCTTTCTGGGATTTTGATAAACTTCTAGTAAAATTTATGGGTTTAAATTTTCACTCAGATATTATTTCCATACTCTAACAATAATATACCATATGATCTGCCTATAATTGTTTTTATAATTTAAAGGACAGCGACTGCCATATATACGATGGTAACTCATTTTGCAAAATCCATTAGAATTACACATATTCATCAAGGCTTGCACATCTGTATATTTCTTGATTATAATGTAAAAAATAATGTCTTAACAAATCAAATCACTGCTGGTCAACTGTTTTGAAAACAAATATCGCAATTCTTTCCTGAAATTTGCCACGTTACCAAATAAAAATATATTCCTTATTTATGTAAATATGTTCCACTATTTTCCTTAGATGCTTGTGGAAAAATACATCCTATATTTTATATTAAAATAACAAAAAAAAATCTGGACGTCTTTTTGTATTTGCTCCAAATAACATCATAATGTAACCAAAACATGTGCTGAAAATAAAACCCCAAAGAATTTGGAATCCCACATTGATCCACATGGTCAAAAATGTGATTGAATAAACGTAAAAAATTCCTGTTAATTTCTCAAACTTATCATGAAATAAAATATTTGATTTGTAATCACATAAAGTAACAAAATCAGGTTTCACTTTTTCAACACAGATGCTGAAAGATACCACTGATCCAATTATTTATTCACATTGTTATAATATATGGTATTTTAAACAATATATTTTTTAAATGTTTTCAATGTCATTTATGGTGAAATGATGCACATTGCATTTATATTTTGAATATAAAAATGGTCTTGGCTTCAAATGAATCAATCAAATGCTTAATTCTCCCGCTTTTAGTTTATTAACCCAGTAAACCATTACAATTAAAGATATTTTAACCATGTGTTATAGAGGAATATTTAGAATTTTAACTTAATTTTGATCATCAATAATTTAGTTTTATGTTGCCAATGTCAAAATTGTATAACCGTGGTTTGAGTCAAATATTCAGTTACTGTAAAACTAATTTTCTTCAGGATATTTAACCTGTATCAGCAATTTTACACATATTCTAATATGAACATTGCAATAAGAATTTAGCAAAATAAATATATTGGCTTTCTACTGCAGAACGGCTTTGTGTGTTTTTAATATCTGCATATTTCTGTCTTAGATTCTGAAATCAGTTGTCCTATGTAAGCTTTAACAAAACATACTTAATGGTAAAATGCTCAAAACGAAACTGTATGTATACATGAAAAAAGGACTGTTTCTTCTCTGGCTGATTGGAATGTAATATTTTGATATAACATTAATTTGAAAAGCACAATTCATTATATTGTGCTTTGTGATAAACACAAACTATATTATGTATGAAAATATACAAATAAAATACACTTATTTCTTAAAATAAAATGCTGATTATTTATTTTGCTAATAAAACAATGGAACATGCAAACAGTTGACATCTAAAGTTTAAAACTCGATTCTATTATTTATTAACTGTGACCTTCTGATTAATACTGGTTATTTTTAGCTTTCTATTTAGTTAAAATAAATTACAAAACTGATAACAAAGTACAGTAATTATAAAATATTGGTTTTTAACAAATAGTTCAATGCAGTTTTGCAAAACCAATCAAAATATTGTTAGACATTAACCTAACATTATATGGTTAGCCTATGCACTGAAGTCTCTCTTCTGTTATTAATTTTAAAAAATTATTTTACTAACTTTTACTTTTTAAATATATATTTTCAGGGAAAATGAACCAAGGTGATTAATGTAGATTAATTATATGGCTTGCATGGGTAACAAGCATTGAAGGAACATGCTTACAATATTTCGTAGCATCTGGCTTAAAGATATTTTGTTAGGAGTTTATGATAATTTACATGCAAGGTCTACTATGGTCTAAAGGAAAAGAAATAGCTCTACAGTACCCTGAAGGCCAAGGTCCAACAGAAAACCTATGAAAATAGTGCTAAGTGATAAAAGAGCAAGAGATCCAGCAATTCACTGTTAACAAGGACAAACATAGATTTTTCAGTGCTGTCATGGCTATTTACTGCCCAAACACACAAGGGCCCACTTCATTGAGAGACAAGAATGGGGGTGAATTTATCAAGGGCAGAGAGGCAATCATTGCCTGCTGAAAGAAGCACTTCAAAGAACTCCTCAGTTCTTGACATAAGCACCTTTGACTCCATGCCACAATGAGCTATTAGGTACAGCCTTGCTGCCATCACTGATCAACTGAAAAACAACAAGGTCTTGGGAACAGACCTCAGGAGCTGACTGTATCCCTGGCGAAGCTGAACAAGTGGTGGAGATTCAGTTCAGTCAAAAATTCACAAGTGGGAAGAGGAGGACATACCAGGAGACCTTAGAGATGCCTAAAACAACCATGTTTAAGAAAGAAGTCAAATCCTACTGCAGCACCTAAAGGGAGGTCTCTCTACTGTCTGCCATGTGGAAAATCAGTGTTGGGAACTTTCTCAATGCCTCCTCCCTACAGCTGAAGAATTGCTCCTCAAGTCACAGTGTGGATTCATCCATCTAGAGTCACAGTGGACATGATCTTGGAGTTGATGCAGGGTGAAGATTCATCCATCTAGAGTCACAGTGGACATGATCTTGGAGTTGATGCAGGGTGAAGATCAAGAAAATGGGAGCAGCTTCAACCATTATTAATGGCCTCACAAAAAACTAAGACTCCATCAGTCAAGAGGGACGGTGGAACATCCTTTACAAATCAAGGTGGCCACAGAAACGTGTCTTCATTTTACATTTGCCTCATGATTGCATGTAAGTCGTGATCTTAACTAACAGCTCCACAACAAAAGCAATCTCGGTGTATCATTGCCCCAACACTTCTCTCAATCTTCCTTGCAAAAAGGTTGCAACTAACCTGCAACTAAATTGCTGCTGGAGAGGACCTAATCTACATGACAAATGGGAAACTGTTCAACCCATATGTCACCTCCACTCCAGAACCAATGTTACCCCAACTTCAATCATCAAACTACAATATTCACATGATGCTTACCTGTGCACACTTTCGGAGACCGAGCTCAAGGTCATCATTGATTTACTTATTGAAGCATATATGAGAGGTTGGACCTTACACTTAATCTCTGCAAAACAAAGGCCCTCTACCAACCTGCTTCCATTGCCACACCAACTTCCAGACTAAAGGTTCACAATGAGACCCCAGAAAACATGGATTGCTTCCCATATCTTCGAAACTTTTCTGGATGAAGGCAGTCATTTATGATGGAATTCACCATCACTTTCAGTGCACCAGCATAGCCATTGGCTGTCAGAGAAGAGTGTTTGAAGGTGAAGACCTCAAAACTGTCACAAAGCTCATGATCTACTGAGCAGTCATGATCCTTGTCCTCCTGCAAATATCTGGGACAGTGACTTCCTACTTCTAACACTGCAAGAGATATTGACAATGCTCTCTCCATAAGATGTTCCAAATTCACTAGCAGGATAACCAAACTGATGTCAGCCAGGCCAACAACCCTAGCAATGAGGCCTTAATTATATTTAGTCAGCTCTGATTGAAGGTCATAATATTTACATGCTGGATGCTAGACTTCCAAAAGAGATGCTCCGGTGGACAGAGGAAATGATTCAAGATGTTTTCAAAACTATCTTGGGAAAAAGAGAACCCATGGCTCATGACCACGCAAAATGCAGAAGGAGCATTTGGGATTGCACTGAGTAGCTTGGGTCAGTTTGCTGGGAGAATAGACAAGACCAACATAAGCAGTGGAAGGATCATTCTATTTCATCAACTACCTAATGCCCCACCTGTGCCAGAGTTTGTAGACCTTACTTTGACCTCAGCCAGCCATCTCAAACCCCACAGAATTGAAGAGGAAGGAAGTCATCCTTTATCCCAAGGGGCTGCCTAAGAAAAATAAGAACATGATTGTGACACAGATATTAGTATCTACCCTTCCAATTTTCTTCCCACTTTTCTCCTTTGTTCCGTCAAGTAATCATAATTGTTTGGAATATAGTTCACTAAGCTGCAGCAATGGACCATTGCCCCTTCCAGGTAGTCATTCTGCAAATTCACCCACGTTAGTGAGCAGCAAGAGGTCATTTGGCAATAGGGAAGGTTCCATTACAGATTTGTCCTGTCATACTTTCTCTGTGACAAAATGCATTTACCTTTAATTAGTGTCAAGAAGCCAGGATAAGGAGCAAGACTCTAATTAATTTGTACATCTCCCTCATTCAGGAATACTGTGCTTTCCAAATCAGTTGATTCAAAATTAGTTTAAAAAGTATAAACCTGGGATCTTCCTGTTCTGTACAGTTTATAAACAGATCATGTGATGCATTTTCTTCTGTCAGATTTAAGATAAAATGTTTATTCCATATTATTTTGAAGCTAAATCTATATGAACACAAATGCATGCTACAATATTACTGCAGTAAACATACATTCTCACTTGTCAGAGTGATAACACTTTTAAAAATAAGTGAAGAAATAACCTTGAGTTTATTGTAGCTGACACTTTAGGCACGACTTTAAAGTAAACGTAAACTTCATCTGAAGAAATTATATGCACACATTTTCTTTCAAAATGTGTTAATACAAAATAATTCAATTGAAAAAATTAAAATTATGCCTGCAGATATTTAATCTCGTCCTTTGAAACAAATCAGTGTAAAAATCAAGGAACAGAATGTTGAAAGCACAGGGTTTATTGTACGCTTCATATCATATTCAGGTGAGCATTACGATAATGCTTTTTGTGGCATTAAGCTGCTTTGTACTATACGCTTAATTTCAAAATATCTCCATTTACAGGTGAAACAAAATCCTTTTATAGGAGATTGTTTCACCTGAGAAAGATACTCTTCTAATGCTTTGCCTCTTCATGGCTTTCCTAAATGAATTATCTTTACTTACCTAAAAACATTCAATTCGTCATTAGCTGAGAAAGATAATTGCAGAACGTACAGAATCAGCTAGAATATTTGATTTTTATGACACATCTTTCCATGTCCTTTCCTTTTTAACCCTTTACTGTCACCAGTGTAAAATCATGTAACGGTATTAGTTTAAAAAAGTCATTTGTAACTTTAAGGGGTTAAAATAAATAACAATCTTGTCATAAACCACATCTTACTCGGGAATTTATAAAGGTAATTACATTATTTTATGCTAAAAGTGTTAGATTTAAGAATCAAAAATACCTTAACAGCATCTATCAGTAGAAGATAGACAAATGGAATCAAATAGAAAATGCCAGCTCAGTTCTATGGACGCTGAAAGTGTTTGCTACATTTGAGCATAAACCAAAAATAACTCCTATGAATTGTATTTTTTTACATTTGTAGAATGTAAGCATTCTTATTTTCCTTCCGGGTTTTTTAAGAGTTGGTACAATGTTATTTCAGATCAATCAGAAGAAATACTTCAGAATGGCATTTCCATAAAGAGATTACAATGCAAAAAAAAGGATGTGCTTGTTGCCCGAGCAAGCAATCTACAAATATTATATTCAATCGCACTTGTCACCCTCATTATATAGTTTCTCCCTTAATCTATCTGAGACCAACAAAAATATCTAAAAAACTTGTTTATTTTCAGCGTCTGTGAATGAACAAAATATCATCCAAACTGTTAAGTAGAACTACCTTATCGTTTCTTAGAAACCTTGACAGCAACTATGAATTACTATCAACGTTATTGCTAATTGCCCCAAATATTCTTTATCTAGGACTTTCTTTGACTTTACAAATCATGTCAGTTATGACATGCATTTTGGGTAAAGATGAAATATGGGTAAGTATAGTTTGGAAGAGGGAGAATTCTGGTACATTTTTCATTGCCTCCTCTTTTAATCTTGCCCTACCCTTGCCAACATCCTGTATCTAACATCCTAGTCATTTGCTTACCATTATTCTAAAGCTTCTTTGACTCAGCAAGCTTTTTGCTAGTATTCAACTTTATCTAATTCAAAGAAATAGAACATAGAACATAGAAGAGTACAGCACAATACAGGCTCTTTGGCCCACAATGTTGTGCCGACCTTTAAACCACACCTAAGACTATCTAACCCCTTCCTCCCACATATCCCTCTATCTTAAATTCCTCCATATGCTTATCTCGTAATCTCTTGAATTTGACCAATGTACCTGCCTCCACCACTGCCCCAGGCAGTGCATTCCATGCACCAACCACTCTCTGGGTAAAAAACCTTCCTCTGATATCTCCCTTGAACTTCCCACCCATTACTTTAAAGCCATGCTCTCTTGCATTGAGCATTGGTGCCCTGGAAAAAAGGCTCTGGCTGTCCACTCTATCTATTCCTCTTAATATTTTGTACACCTCTATCATGTCTCCTCTCATCCTCCTTCTCTCCAAAGAGTAAAGCCCTAGCTCCCTTAGCCTCTCCTCATAATCCATACTCTCTAAACCAAGCAGCATCGTGGTAAATCTCCTCTGCACCCTTTCCAACACTTCCACATCCTTCCTATAATGAGGCGACCAGAACTGGACACAGTACTCCAAGTGTGGTCTAACCAGAGTTTTATAGAGCTGCATCACTATATCTCGTGGCTCTTAAACTCGATCCCTCGACTTCTGAAAGCTAACACCCCATAAGCTTTCTTAACTATCCTATCCACCTGTGAGACAACTTTCAGGGATTTGTGGATATGGACCCCCAGATCCCTCTGCTCCTCCACACTACCAAGAATCCTGCCATTAACTTTGTACTCTGCCTTGGAGTTTGTCCTTTCAGAGTGTACCACCTCACACTTCTCCGGATTGAACTCCATCTGCCACTTCTCAGCCCAGCTCTGCATCCAATCAATGTCCCTCTGCAATCTTCGACTATCCTCTACACTATCCACAACACCACCAACCTTTGTGTCATCTGCAAACTTGCCAACCCACCATTCTACCCCCTCATCCAAATCATTAATAGTGTTCTAGATAGACTTATAGAATTTTATCTCTTTTTCACTTGGATCACTTTAGATTCAGGACAATCTTTCTTATTAATTGCATGTGATCTATAGGTAACAGATACTTGATTAGCATTTAACATGCTAATATATCCTAAGTGAATAACTAGCTTATTTAATGCTGTAAAGAGTTATTTCTTTTTTTTAAGGGAAATCTGAAATGAATACCTTTTCTAGCATTAAAACAACACAAATATTATTAATTATCTGTTCTGATAATAATTGGGGTTACCAACTTTGCCCAAAATAAAAGCTGTACAAATTTGTAAAGCAAAACAATGACCTTACTGAATCTCGAAATGATTATTTTTATATTAACTGCTAGAATGAAAATTTATTCCACATTATCGATGCTCTGGCATATATCAAATAATCTATTGATCTTTCTTAAAGTCTATCATAATTCAACTGTGCACTTAAAAAAAAGAGTAAGACTTTAGTTGTGGAGATGTAGGAATCTATTCCTCAAAATATATCTTACCTTTTTAAACTATACAAGGTGGTTAGTTTGCAAATATATCTATCATTGTTTCTTTCAGTTCAACCAAACATCTAAAAGTTGTTAAAATAGCAGGCTCATTCTGTAAAATATGACAGAAAATGTTTTTGAAGTCAGCTTGCTCTGGTTTTAAAGTTATATATCCTTTAATTTATCCAGGACTAGCAATGTGTTCTTTAGTTTCTGTCAGACATACAGAGTAATGCCGATGCAAAAGAAATGTAACATATATCTGTTCTTACCTGATTCCTTCCAAGGAATGTTTTGATTCTTATGTTATCACAATCTTTACATGCAAGTAGGGCTTTTCTTCTTCAGGTTAATATCAGTCTTAAACATACCAGACCAAGTTTCTGAAGCAGGATAGATATGAAAATGTACTGCATGGAGATAAAAATGCATATATTAGCTCATAGTAAAGAGGAACATATTTAGCTTTAATACTTTAGAGTTATCTCCAAAAACATTTACTCAGTTTTTAGAAGCTTAATTCCAAAATCTCCGCTTGAACTTTTCTTCAACTAAAATAAATTGAGAATTATAATTTTTGGCATGACATAACGAGAAAAGGAGATGCATTTATTTTAGGTCTGGCTGATTTAATCACAAATCCAAAGATAATTATTTCAGCAGACTATCTACACAAGGGCATTGCTACGATTGTCCATTGTTCACAGTTGCTCATTACTTTATATAAGACGAAATAATCTCAATTAATACAATTGCTTAATTATCTTTTATATAGGTATGTGTTGTGGTCATGGCAAGTTAAACAATACCACATACACTATGTTGGTTTAGAAAGTAAAGTTTTACTATGATTTTAGCTTCATTGTCCATTATAGATGTATTACAATCCTCAACAATTTTTGTTGGTCTGAATGAATGGGTATAAGAGTGCAAAATATTATTGTAAAGTTTATGGTTTAATGTGTGCAAAATCCCTTAAATGCTATAAAATATTATAAACCATTAGCCATAAAAAGTGGAGTTACTTCACCCAGTTAACTCAAATTAGATAGTTAAGCCATTATTTTCATTACATATTAAATTTCTCAAAATTCTGTTATTTTTCTTATTTCAGCTGGCTATATAGAATATAATAATTCCCCCATGATGAATTATTGATTACATGAAGTAAAATATAATAATTCAGAAATCATACCACATGTGAAACTAATTAAGCAAACCAAAATGTCTGCAAAAGTTTGACCTATAGTATATTTCTTATCACGTTAGATTTTGTCATTTGTGAAATTACAGTTACCCTAGTACAACTTGCTCAAGTTTAAAATACAATGTTTTCAACTCTAATTAGCTTCCAGATATCCTAAGTTTTTAAATATGTGTACGCCATCTGTGTAGGATAGGTTAAATAATAAAATGGAGCATTACCAAGGTAGCCTGTGGTGCATGCAGAGATAATACTAGGTTATAAAGTTATTGTTTACAAGACTGTAACATGAATGAAACATAGAAAATATCTTCCTATCTTAAACATACATATAATGTTGGCTACATATTTATTTTAGAGAAAAGAGATTATTTTATTACTCTTATAGATTGCAAGCTTTTTTGTGATAAAATATCTTTTAAAATGGGATTATTTTCTAGTGGATCACTAAAGTTAAAGTTCTACCAATACTATTAACGTGAATACTAAGAATTGTCAAATAGCCTTGTTGCAGGGACAGTATTTATTTCATTAATTTAAGAAAATTAACCTGGGACATTTAGACTCTGTAAAAAGGGTATATGCGCATAAAGTTAGAAAGTGAAATTATGTTATGAGAACATACTTTGTGAAAAATTAACCCTATTATGGTTGCCATATTATCCTAATGATGCACTTTTAAATATACATGGCCTAAAATCCAAGCATTTTTAGACAATGTAGTATCAGCAACTACATCAATATGCAGGAGGATTGGTACATATTTGCTGTTTATACACACTTATTCTAAGCGGGGCATTTGCCAGTATTACTGTTGACATTCTTTCTATTTAGAATTCCTTCTCCCTATCTTCCACTACCTTCCCATCTGTCTGAGTTTACCTCAGATCACATGGTCGACATTTCACTTCCGAAATATAAGGCCTTAGTTATTTGAAAGAAAATGGAGGTTAATTTCGGCATTATTTTTGCTGTATTTTTGAGTAAGAACATATGAACTGTGGCCTAAATGACAGTAAAGATCTAAAAGTATATAACTGAATAACGTATGCAAGATTAGTAACTCGATTAAAAACTCCACATAGACGATTGAATCATAACATCCCATATCTTAAGAAAACCAACTATCTAAATAAATAAAACATTAAAATAAGATAGAGGTGGCAGAGCAAGTGATGTGTTGTTGCAGAAGGATGTGGGAGATTGTGGAAATTGGTAAGACATGTGCAACATCTGCAGAATGTGTCTGTAGCTTGAGGAAATTTGGCTCAGAACTGATGTGCTGGACTCCAAGCTTCAGATACTGTGATATATCAGGAAAGCATAAAGTTACTGAGATACTTTGTTCCATATGTAAAGCACTGATTCTGAGGTTAAGTACCATAGATCTGGTCAGTGGTCACTGTCAGAAGAGGTAGGTTGACCTTACGTTGGCCGCTTATATATAGATCCAGATGATAGTATTAGAGGAGATTCAGCTCTTGCACTTATCCAGTTAGTGCTGGTGCTTCATGACCCCATTGACCCAGGTTCAATTCTGAGCAATCTGTGCGGAGTTTGCACTTGACTGCATGGGTTTCACCCAGGGGTGCTCTGGTTTCTTCTCACATCACAAAGATTTGCTTGTTGGCAGATTAATTGGTATTTCCAAACTACCCCTCATCTAGGTGGATTGGTAGGAAAGTCAGGGTGGAGTTATCAGTGAGACAGAATGGATTACATGAAAATAAGTGGTGAAAAAGAATTGATGGGATTGCTCTGAGAACCAAAGTAGACTTGATAGGCCAAATGGCTTCCTATGTTGTAAGAAAATATATGAGTATGGCTGAACGCAAGCACTTGGGGCAGGATGAACAAACTAACTACAATATTATTGGATGGAAAGCCATTCAAGCAAGGAGGAATATAGAGGAATTTTGCAGCAATGGTGGACAGTATAATTACTGGGCAAGATACTGTCCTCGGCAGCTGTGAGAGGGCGAGTGGTGGGTGAGGCAGATGGGAGTATGGAATTCTAAATTGAAAGAGCATCAGTTTTATATTTAGTGAAATAGGCGGATGTCTTTCCTGGAATAAGTATACGTAATAAATATGATAAAAAGTAAATATATATCTATTATTAGATACATGCCTAAACAATAGCTTTGCTTGTGATTGCTTGTGATTGCTTGTATTCCAACAACACTTAGTAGTGAAGTCCTTTAAACATTATGAAATGAACCTTAAAATGGCAGATCATTTTTGTGCATTAATATTATGCTATGATATAATTCTGTAACTTCTTATGTTGCATCTTCATAATTACTGTGGAAGATGCAAGTTTATAAAGTTGATAAATTTAGCAGGAAACGTGAAATAAGGAATAAAACCTCCTTTTCAATACAACTCTGCCTTTTCTGCATTACTTAAATCATTCCACTAATATGACTTTAACTTATTGTCTCATTTTGAAATAAATCTCTCATATCAACAAAAAATCTCTACTTTTAAATAAACTGCAGTTCCTGTGTACATGTTTACTATCATTTAAAACTGACGTGGATACTAAATAAAGTCAGAATCTGTACTGGTTAACTTTATTGTGGGTAAGTCAAAGGACCTTGGAAAGAAATAATATTTTGATACAAGGGCAAGTAACACATTCAACCAATTTAAATGGGCACTTAGTGACCTTATAGAGGTTGACGTGTCACACCAAAGTTATTGTAAATTAAAGTTTGTGGTTACATCAAAAGTACAGTGATGTCAGCCGTCAACCTCACTGTAAACTTTTGTTAGATTTTGGAAACAACCCACATACGAAATTTTGCTTTATTGCTTCCATCCAGACTCACAATTTATTAGTCCCTGTGTACATACATAACTTCCTATCCTGATACTAAAGGTCTAACAATATTTTATGTCTCCTACAAGTAATATTGTTGAACTTCACCAAACGATTCCCAGCCATACAGTCAATCCTGATTTTCAGCATTAAATAACGTCCTATTCAGACCTCATTTAGACTAGAAATAGATAAGGCTTTACTCCTTCTTGTACACTAGTATGCTGTTTTCCAGTGCTAAGCTAAAAGGACAGAAATGGTTTCTTAAGTCTGATAGACTTTCCCTTAATTTAACTCCCTTATTCAACTTCCTAAGTAATTAAAATGAAACGACCGACTAAAAAGTTTTCTGCACCATGTACTCACGATGTACATACATGGACCTCAAAAGATGCCATATTTTGCAAGATGCAAACCGTCTCCCACTATTGCTACAATCTAACAGCTGCCCTCAAAGGCACTGAGCTCGTGTAGTGGTAAAGAGGCATAATTTCTGTCTTTGATTTACCTGAACCGTACCTAACTATCTCTTTCTTTTAGCAGTAAAGCCGTAGTGGGAGACGATATAACCGAGCAATGCGAAGCTTTACTATTATAAATGAGTTTTAAAAAGAAATACGGGTGAAATACGACAGGGAGTATACAGCACAGCCGTGCACATTGCTCGTGAATCCATGTATAGTGGCATGCACTCCCTGAGCCATTTATTGTAAAAGTTTAGAACTTTTGCAGCATTTCCTTATTTATTTTGTATTCCTTCTTTATCTCGATTAAGCAATAATCAAAACTGCAAACACTGTCGGAGGTTGCTTTATCGCAACGATTTGAGTGTGGGCTTTACACAGCCATTTTGTCCGACTCTTTCACACAGCTCGTCACCGGCAGACTGTAAATGAACTGTTTATTGATGCTGCTAGGAAGAATTGACGTTCCTGCACAAAAAAAACTTTTTTTGTTAAAAGTCCGTCCCCATTTATTGCGGCGGTAGGCTGGTTTGCTGACCATTGGTTTATCCGTGCCTCCTTGGGGCTGACGGTTTGGAAAGAGAAAGTTCGGGGCAGGGTGAAGGGCAACTGGGAGGATATCATGTGTAGTTGACAAGAAGTTCGGGGAAAGCAATGGTCTCCTGGTGAAATGGGCAATAGACTGCTGGCGAGGTTGGGGCCGCTTTCCCGTGCGCCGCGCTGGTCCGAGTTGCCAGTGAACGCATCCTTTGGACATCCTCGATGACAGCGTCTTCCGCGAATGCTTTTTGGGGTAAGGGCTTCCCGGCTACATAGTTACATACAGCAAGCCCAGACCGCAAAAAGATTCGAGAAAGACAAGTACGCTGGCGGGGGATTCGGCTGCTTCAGCAAAAGGGGGATCGGGAAAGGATCCCACGATGTGGAAAAGGCGAAGATCTTGAGATTCGCGGCTCGCTGTCTTCAGATTGAGCCGAACATTGGCGCTCAACTCGGGTTCCCTCCTCGCCGAGTCTGGATCTACCCCATCTATCGCCATCCTGACATGATCCAGGCTTTCCCTCATCTCCTCCGAGGCATTGCCTCACCCATACATCCCATGCATTTATGGAGCAAGCTATTTATGTTTTTAACATCACACACACACACACACACACACATACACACACACACACACACACACACACACACACACACACACACACAGAGAGAGAGAAAGAGAGGGAACGAGATGGAGCGAGGGACCGAGGTAGAAATATACATTGAAAGAAAGAGAGATGATGGAGAAATTGACTTCAATCCTAGCGAGGATCACGATCTTTTCCAAGTGGAGTCTACACTGCAGACTGGTGGCGCTGCGTAAAAGAGGGTACTTGCGCCCTGACCAGTAAATAAATAGAGACTGGCGCGCAAGCTCATTGGTGTCCACTGAATCGTCATCATCCAATCCCGAAAGAGCTCATTTCAGAGCCCCCCTTTCAAAAAAAATACACTCCCAATTAAACAGGTCTCCACAACGGACTTAAAGCTCCAGCCATTGGTGAGTCCATTCAGAGCCAAGGATCGCCTCCTTTGCACGACGCCTAGTCACCAAACACCAGCGAGCCACGTTGGTCGTGAATTGTATCAAGAGGTGACCAACCGCAAGCTGTGTGATGTCACTGTTTGTGTACAGGGACTCTCGCAGCTCACAGTCAACATTCGCCAAGCACACAGGAGAACGTCCCAAGTCCCAAACAATGTCTGGCTCCACTGTTGGAACTACGCAGGGGTTGTAGGACGTATAAGATGGGCCTCGGGGAAAGCCAGAAGAGTAGGTGAAGTTTTAGTAATAATGAGTAACTCTTTACTGCGGCACGGTGTCCTCGATTTGATTATACGATGATCCACGCTAATTTAATTGTAAAGAAGGCTTAGCTTTGAAAGGCTTTACTTTTTTTTCTAAAGGAAGACTGATTTTTAAACACCACCTGCATCAGGAAGACATCATTCTGTCAAGGTTGGCAGAATAATATAATGGTTGACTCTGATATATCCCACAGCTCTTAAATATTATACTTAATACAAAATAAGGATCACTCTCGAGGTCACCAGAAAATATGGCAGTTGACTGTGATGCACCGATACATAATGCATGCATCTAAAATAAGATCACAAGAACAAATATTTTGAAAAGTCTTGATTCGACTTGCCTTTTGTTCCTTGTTCAGTCTTGGATTTAGCACGTTAAGGCGTCGGCAGAAATTGTAAACTAAAATTCTTTTCACCCACAGTAAGTATATAAGTTATTATACTGTGTGGGAGGGTCACGATCTCGGTAATTATGTATTCTAGGACCAACCTTCTCCTACTATGGAAGATAATAAAAGAAACCCGAACAGATCGCCCCGATGCGCAGCAGTCTTGTTTTGCGAAGTTCTGATTGGGAGTCTTTCATTTAGGGAATGTATCAAGTAAGTCACGATTTTCCCCAGTTCCGAGTGAACTGTGACTGGAGCCATGACGCATCCACGCAGATTACTCACTTAACAGTCACGACTTTGAAACCATGCTGTTCCACCATCGGAGTGGAGAATTCACACCGTCACTCTGAATTATTGAATATACTAATAACCTTAGCTGAGGTTCTGAATTACGCCAAGAAGCAAGCAAGGATTGGAAAGGTACCTTTGGACCGCGACACTGAGAAGGAGATGATGCCAGTTACTGCAGTTGTTTATTTAATTCTATTTGGCAAACTATTAAATACGTCCATACAGCACCCAGAAAACCTCAGTAACAGAACGTACACAGCTACGGGTTGTTGAATATTGGCGCTGGGTTATTATACGTTGCACAACGGTGTCACTGCAAACGCGGCAGGTCTGTTACAAAAGGTGGGTGTCGGTGCAGATTAGTCAGCATGTGTTTATTTACGGAATGTACTGCTGTCTGTATATGTAGATTCTTTTTATATGCGCGTTCTTTTTACCTTGTGTGCTTCTGGATGACGACTAGCATATATGCTTCATTGATGCTTGCTTCTGTACCTGGCTCATTATCCTCCTGTCTACATTAGCTCTCACTATATGTGTACACTGACTACCACAAAGCTGTCGCTAAAATTACATAAATATAATCATGACATTATTCATCTTGATTTGAGTTCACTGCTAAGGAGAATATACACCCTTGCATATGTCAATGGATTTCAGTCTGTTTGCTTGATGCTTACGTAGACGACCAGATCTTCATCCATCTGGCTTAAGACTCATGCAGTCTAAATTATTATTAAGCATTTTGAACCAAATTAATTTACATATGTGTTTGGACTCTACATTGTCCTCCAAGTACCTTCATAATGCCGTGGTGGTGAAGCGAGAGCTTGTCAACTTGTTAGCAAAGTAAATGAACTCGGAGTGAAAGGAAGAACGGTATTAATTTGTGTTTCTTGATATTTCCAGTACCAGCCCAATATGTGGTTTAATATATTTTAATAATGTATTGCATCCTTCTTCGAAGCACCACCATCCAGTGCACTGGGTCAGATGAGTGTCAGCAGGGGCAGCACTACGGTATATAGCACAGTCCATACAGCTTTCCCACAACAACGTCGCTGAAATAGTGATTCCACCCACTTAGTTTAGCGGTATATGACTAAGAACACCAAAGTGAGAGGGGAAGTATGATGCACAGTGGTAAGAGCAGTAACGGGACAAAAATAAAGGATGACGTGAGGGTAGGAAGCTAAATAAAGCATCCTATAGCTTCCTCTTCTACAAATCACCACCCTGTAGTGAGTTCAAAGGTATAGGCGGGAAGAAAAGACAAATGCACACATGTAGTAATGTGCATCGTGTCGATCCAGATTCAGAATCGAAAATCCAGGAAAACAATGCTTGATGCACCTCAGTTATCAGTTTGTTAACGTTTGGAAAAAGTTTTGACAAGTTACAATTTCACCATTGTGAAATAATACCCCTCCCAGATACTTCCACGCACACACACCCTCCCAACACCACTAGGCATCTAACATTATTTGAGATTCCAGGTCAGAATAATGCTATAATGGACCATTAATGGAAAAAGAGCGCGTTGAGAGTTAATATAAACTGCAATGAAGAAACAAGGCAATTCCAGGCTCCGCACTTGTAATTCGGCCACAATAAACCTTTCACAACACAATTGTACAAGAGGTTTTTTTTTGCTGCTTTTACTGTTCCATACATCCACCCTCCTCAGAATTTGTTTGCTACCAGGACTGATAACAAACTGTTACATTCATTGTAGCTTGTCTTAGGAACATATCTGGTCTGCTCAGTTTAGCTGCTGAAAATAAAGGAGGCTCAACAGCGCCGACAGAAAACGAGATCCGACCGCTACTGATTCACAAATTTAACGTTAGGGTGATTCTCCATCTACCTGCAGCCCATCATCTAGAGTATGTATACGCTAAAAGACTCGCATGCAGGCTACTTCTAGAGACGCTTATAAACAGCATTTCTCCTCAGGTAAAGAAACCAATTCCTTTTTTTAAATGCAGAGTAAAGCTTGAAATAATTGTGCATGCAGCTCTTACCTACCGTCGCTTAAGGTTGATCTGTTCAGAAAAAAAGTGTTCCAATAATTAATTTCTTGATTGAGTTGCATATATAGCAGCCGCATTCAGGTCCTCCTCCACCCGCGCTCTCTTTTTATACAAGTGAATCCCTCCGTCTATTTCTGGAGTGCGATCAAACCCTGCTGCTATTTTTAGCATGTGGTCTCAAAAAAAACTACTCACAAAGGCATTTTGCTGGAACGTGACGTACAAACCATTAAGTGAACATTGAGATTTTTTTTCCCCTACCATCTCTGCACCACTTGCATCTGACCGGCTTTAGTTACATCATTGCAGAGATTTTTAAACCCAACGCCTTTTTACATTCCCGTTCTTATTGCACATCTTTCGAGCTGTGTTTCTGTGTACGTATGAGGTCTTTACTTCTGTGCAAGTAGTTTTAAAATATATTTATCAACCCGCTCCTTTTATTTATGTGGAACCTTACACTTCAGTGCAAACGCACTGCAATGCATGTTCCTTGAAAGTACTTGTGGAAAACAACATTAAAAAAACACACCCGAGCTTTATAACACGCCAGCCAACATTGTGCGTGTTTTTTAATACCTTTAATTTTTTTGATATTGCAATTGAGGTATCAGGATAAAAGGAAGACAGAATTGCCCCTTAAGCGTCCATTTAGAACCAGAAATTTCAAGAAATGGGTAGTAATTAAAGCTACTGTCTGTTGCTCGTGTGGAGACGGTGGAGTTTTTTCCCTCTTTTGGCCGCGTCAGTCTTCGTCCATTGACGTCACGTTCACAGTCTCTTCAGAGGCTCGAGATGATCAGAAAAGACGGTTCTTTTGGAGAATACAGATTCCCAGCGCTAAAACATTTGCGTTATGCTCAGTTAAGACAAAATGGTCACAGCAACTTCGCATGGATGTAAACATGGGTGCGCTTTGATTTGTGTCACCAATGGGAATGGTTTAACTTGCAATTCTTTTCCCGGAACAGATACCTGTCCATACAACATTCTACCAGCAGCACCTTTCCTCTTGTATTTGGCTATCGAACTGGAGACAGATATTGATAAAGTGAGGATTAATTCTCTCTATTTGACAGGCAAACAGCCCCGTCTCCTGCAGTGACGCAAATAACAGAAGCTTTGGCTCTGTCTTCTTATTTTCTGCGCCCACGCACTCCGCTTGGTCTCCCACGGAATCAGCTTACATAGCTTTCTATGGAGAAGACCCTGAATTAAAATTGCATTGCAATTAAAATAAACCCTCTAGAATGTCCATTCCCTGTAGCTGGCGAAATAAACAGGGCAGTGTACTATCCTTCACAGTGAGACAGGCGACATAAATCTTAAAAACTAGTGTTCTTATTCGCGTCAGCCGCATTCTATAATGTGGAGTTTATGGGTTCAGATTCATTCTTGTACGTTTTTTTAAAGGAAAAAGAAAAGCTTCATCGCGTAACATATTATTTTCAAACCCCCTTCCTCTATCGTAACTGAAGAAGCAATTGCAAGCCATGGATATAAAACACAATGAAGTATTTTCCAAAAAATTGAACACATTCCCTCCAATATGACAACAGGCAGGCCAACAAATGTATTTACCATCTCTATAATAATAAAAAAACACATTATCGAGTCTACCTTCAGAGTACTTGAATGATATACAACCGTCAATAAAGGCCAGATGAACTTGATCAAATGCTGAGACTGCTTAAACCAACGTTAAGTCCATGTTCTAAAAGGACACGCTGCACACAACAGGCATATACTAAATGGCCCCGACATATGAATTTAGAAAAACCGACGTACTGTATTTCTGATGTTTCATTTTTCAAAATGGTTTAGATGCACATTAAAGGAAAATGGCAAGGACACAAACACCTTTAATGAGTAAGTGATCATTCACTTGCATTCACATCAGTGCCGACAAAACTGAAAAATCAGATTTAGCAACATTAAATAAAGTTCCTCACAAAAGCAACCATTCAAACATTGATGTGTGAATAATAAACATCTACCCTGCAAATAAACGCAGTTAAACACATAAGCAATAATAACCAGAAGCGTGTATATTAAGATTTATTATGTTGCGAGTGTGCATAGTTTAGAAAGCCCATTGTGCACAGGTGCACAAAACATGTGCAGCAGGCTCCCTTCCTTTTCTTAATGTGTGGCAAATCCAAAGTGCTTTCTCTATCTAGACAGACAACCGCAGCTTTACTGATATTCCCCTACAAGTACTTTTTTTTGCTGGAACGTGTCTTTGCCTCTTCGATTCTGTATTATAATTGCGAACTTTGCAGAGCACAGAATACAGCAGGTACCAACGAGTGGAGGCGATTACAATACTTATGTAAAGAATAGATTATTGCACATTGTGGCGAAGGAAGTCAGAAGCACATCAAACTCACATAATTTTACTTTAGAGGAAATGGTCAAAATGCCTTCTATATTCTTTTTGTCTCTTATCTGATGGTCATCAAAACTATTATGTTGCACTTAATGAAATCCTGTCACCAATAAACGGCTGCAACTCAGGAATAGAAGTAAGCGTACTCACCAATGTTTTTTTTAATTGCCAGTGACATGACAACGTGATCCACTGCGAATTGTCAGATCTTTGAAAATTTCCAAATACTGTGGATTAACTATTTTTAGATAGCTTACTCGCATGTTGGAAATGCTAAAGGTAGAATTTGGCAGGTCGACGGTGCATGCTACTTCGAAAATGCTTCATGCAGTCGTGGTAGCTGATCGTGGTGCTGAAGTCTTGAACTTCTGGAGAGAAACTCGTTGAGTCATAAGAATACCACAGATCATAAACTGTGAAGCTATTTGTTTAATTTGTTGGTCGCTCTGTTAAGGATTATCATGCATATAGTTCTGAAGCGCCTTTTTCAACCACCACAGCATAGAAGTGAGTATGACCATCAAAATCAAGAAGCACCGGAGACCATTTAGCATATCTTGCATGTGCCGGACGTTTGAAAGAACTAACCAATTATTTCCATCTTCTGCTCTTTCCCTTTACCTAGCCATTTCCCCCAAATATGTATCCATTCCTCTTTTAAGAAGTACGACCTAACCCTTTCAGTTATTGCATTCGAGAACATAACAACAATTTGGAAATCTCTCCTCATCTCCCTCCTGGTGCATTTGCCAATTATCTAAAACCTTTGGTTACTGGACCCCTTGAACTGAAGCCAGGCTCTTCTCATTTATTCTATAAAGACCCCTTGTCATTTTGAATGCCAATCTAAAATATCCCGTCAGCTTTCTCTCTCTCTCCATATAAATGAAGTCTCTCATCTCTGGCCAAATTGCAGTAAATCTCCTTTGCAGTTTTTGACTTTTCTCAGAATGTGGGGTCCAGAATTGGAGACAATACTCCACCTGAGGCCTAACTTTTGACTTACAAATTAGTACGTTCCTTTTTTGCTCCATGCTTTTATTTATAAAACCCAGAATTCCATATAATTTCTTAACAAGATAGCTAATTGGCAGAAGAATCAAAGGGGAAATGGGGGATGTTTTTGCACCAAGAAATTAGTAGGGGATTGAAACCCACAGTCCGAAAGTGTAGTAGATGCAAAGGCAGAGGGACTCATTTATTTGGACATGTTCTTGAAGAGTCAATTACCTGAAGAACTATGGAACTAGTTGTGGTTACGTAGAGGAGTTGTTTTTCAACTTACAAAGACACATTAGTCCCCGTAATATTTCTTCAACTCTTTTTATGATTTAGACAGTCATAGGAACGTGACCTGCACTGCCAAAGATAGAAACATGCTGCTCAAGTATCTACTCTCCTGTACTCTCTTTAAAATTGTACTATTCAGCTTGTATTATTTCTCTTCATTTTTTTCTTCCAATGAAATTCATATTATATTTTAAAAGAAATTTCTTAAGATTGTTGTTATTAGAATCAGATTATTACCAGAAATATTTGTGTTTAGTGCAAGGCCAATCACAACTATAACTCTGCATTTGATTCTGAGGTGAGCTTCCACTGACATTAAGTCTCCCAACTTCCACTTGGTATCATTGTCCATCTTGCTTCAGCTTTTCCTCAACTGAGATGTGCATTCATGGTGTTGTCGTCTCTGGAATTAATACTCCTAAGGCTCTCCTGGCTGGCCTTCTCTCCTGCACCCTTCATAAGTTTGTGCTCATCTGAAAATCACACCTTTGTGTATCACCACTCTGCTGACCTACATAGGCTCCCAGTCCAATAATGCATCTGTTATACAATCCTCATCTTTGTATTTAAATCCATCCATTATTTCAACCCCACTACACAGTAACATCCAGCCTTAAAAAAATTCAGGGTTATTCTGCTCCAGCAATTCTGGCATCTTCTCTGTCTCTCTTTTAAGTATATCATCAGTGCTGTATTTCACTGTCTATGGTTTAGGGTCTGGAATTTCTTCCCAAATATATTCCACCTTCTTACTCTTTAATGAGCTTTTTAAAACCTGTCTCTCTGACAAGACTTTTGGTAATCTGTCTTGATAACTCCTCTTGCAACTTATTGTCATTTTTGTTGATAATGCACATTAAAAGATTTGGAATGGTCAATAATGTTAAAGGCACAACATAAATGCACCTTGTTATTGTTATTTGCATGGTACCTGCATTTTTGTAGGAATGCATTGTGGAGTAAACAATGGCTGTGAAGTCTGCTCGAAGATAACAATGTGATTGTTAGTTTATCCTGCTATCTCCAATAAGTTTGATTGGTCTTGTGATGAAAGGAACATCATTTTAAAATCTAAATCAATTCATAGCTCTTTCTGTTGTAGTTAGTATGGATTCCCTAAATCCTTTAGTCACAGGCACCCTTACATGTAATGCAAATCTGTGGAGGTCTTCTTTTGTAGATCTATCTCTGGACTGAAAGGAAGAAGAGATACATATTATAAACATAAAGCATGATTTCACACACCATAGAGAAGTGGTCTGGGAGAGTGTAGCCTGTCTATAACACATACTAAATGCCATTCAGCATGAAACAACATTTACTGATCCCATACTGTGACTGAAAAGAGCTTTTGGGAGTTGAGGGGTATGGGAAACTGGCACAGAAGAGGAGTTGAGGCCAGCATAAATTAGCCATGATCATATTGAGTTGCAGGACAGGCTTGAGGGTCCTGGTGGTCAACTCCTGTTCCCATTTTCAAGTGTTCTTGTCTTCAGTGCTTCTCAAGGGCCGATGGGCAATTCTGCCAACCTTATTGCTACTGAAGTTGGCACATGAGGAAACAACAGAAGTGATTCAATCAGGCCAATGCATTGAACATTTTTGAGTAAGAGGGAAGGGTCAGAACTTGAAAACCACATTGATTCCAAAATTGGAGTACAATAAAGGTGTTTTGTATTACGCAATTTCTTTTTATAAAAAGACCCACTAGGCAGCCAAGGTTAAGTTAGATATGCATGCTGTAGAAGGTGGGGTTGTTTTAATTGAAACAGAGGTGGTTGGAAGCCAATCTGATAGATGTATTTAAGGGGTATAGACAGTGTAGACAGGGAGAAACTGCTCCCAAAGGTGGAGGAGTGAGAAAATGGGGGCATGTAATGAAATTGATTGGCAAAAGAACAAAAAGTGACACGAGGAAAAATCTTTTTACAAGAACTACCAAGGGTAGTTATGGAGGAATTTGGTTGTAGTATCCAAAAGAGACCCGGATAAGTACCTGAAAGGAAAGTATTTGCAGTGCTGTGGGGGGAGGGAAAGGAGTTCCAACCACTGGATTGCTCTTTCAAAGCGCCTGTATGGATTTGATGAGGTAAATGACCTCCTTCTGTGCAATTCTGTGATTCTGACTGTAATGAAAAAGTATTTAGCGCTTATTTCTTATTATTTTAATGCATGATATTTGCTGCATTATTTGAATAAATTTCTGGGTCGTGCCTATGTATGTGTTTTTTCAAAAAGTATCAGCATGTAAATATTCTGATAACATTCGAACTCTATTTAGAACAGTGGCGTCTGCATGGGTGACTGTGTGGATATCCTCAAAAACATAAGGAGGTGTCAAGAAATCACACCCTTCAGTGAGTCCCTGGCAATGTCTGGTTCGCTGCTTACATTGAGCTCAGTCAGCATACTTTTTTAAAAGCTGCAAAGGACCAGAAGAACAAAATACCGAGTCCAATAGTACCTGTGGCTGAAGAGTAACAATAGACTTTGGTATTGTAACAGTAGACCGATTGAAGGATCGTAATCTGGTTGTTGCTTCAAATCCCCTAATCTCCCTGGTTCGGGTCACGTCTGGTCCTGTTATTAAAATGAATATTTTGCAAAGGGCATCGTGAAGTAATACGTAACTGCAAAATTTTGATAAGTACACGACGCAGCTATACCATAATGACAGAGCACACTATGTATCTGTGGATGGGGGATGAAATGTCGTTTCATACCAAATTACCCTATAATGATGTTGTGTAAATACCAAAACAATGAAATGCACGCACCAAGCATATTGCCATTAAACGTCGCCCTCCGGTGCACGCTTTTTGAAAATACAGAACGTAAGCACTCACACACGATGTTTTGGACGCCTACCTTTCACAGAATTTTTGCAAACGCGTCCTGTCCAAACGATGCGAGTTCTCCGCAACCTTTGAAATGCACACAATGAAATTGTTTAAATGCACAGCTAAAAACAAAACACCGTCTGCAATTCACGGGATGGTCTGCATTCTTAGTTAAAAGTGACAAACCATTCAGTGTCCGGTGCCAGATTCGAGAGAGACAAAATAACAAACATCCAGCAAATAATAAGGATATTGCTATCTCCTACTTGCTGTTCAAATATTCGCGCAACTGCAAAGCGGTATTTCACCTTTTTCTGTACATCTGTTTACACGCATTTCTTTTCTATCCTCGGCTAGCTATACTTTCTATTTTGTGGATTTCAAACACATTCGGTACCCAGTTATATCAAGACTGATGCTTTAGATTTGTCGGGAGTTTGTATTTGAAAATGGCCCTGCCCTGACGGGCTAGCTCAGTTCCTCCAGTGTGTTATTGACCTGCATTGACGTCATTGCGTCATTAGGTCTCCCTTAGAAACACTGTGAGTTTCAAAAATAGAATCAAATTAATTCAGCAGAAAAGAAAGACTGCACGGACCTTCAACTGGCATCGGCCATAAAGCACTGGAATCTCTCGCCCTATCCAGTGTCCGAGCAACCTGCCCAGAACGGAACACACAGATACATTGATTTATTTTAATCCAAAAAAGACACGTTTTCACTCCTTGTCTAAAAATAGTACCTGTACACTGTGATTGCAGGCAGCAGTATTAGACATCACTGGCATTTCTCACCCTTTAGGATATACCAGTGCACGAAGAATATGAATGAATGGTCGAAAAAACGAGATAAACATGAATGGGATAGGGGTCAACAACTCGGGGTTCTATTGGGGCGAGGTATTTTTTAAGGGAACATAATAATCTGTAATATAAAACATAAATGATAATGATAAGGATTAAAAAAACATGCAAGACACGTGCCTCACGTGTTTATCTGGCAGCAGCTCCGGCTCATTCACAGAAACCCCGTGCAGCGGTCCATTAATGATTTGCGCATACATACATTGGAGAAATGGAGTTCCATATATCCCGCGCGCTTCCTACGTCTCATCGCTAGAATTTTATCAATAGCCCCAGTCTAAGAATAAACCACAATGACTTCAGCGGCGTGAATGGAGTAGCCCGCACTGTAGCAGGAGCCGCTGAACTGTAGTCACCCCGCGGTTTCTTGTGAAGGAAAAGGAAAGCTTTATCGTGAAATAACTGCTCCATCGCGGGAGTGCAAAGCTAGGCTATGTGTTACCGATGCAATCTGAGCAAAATAGTCCAATGCAATAATCCAGAACCACGGCAGGCACTGGGCAAAGCAGCGCAATTAGTTTGTTGCTACACTAAAAAAAAGCTTTTCTCCAAAGTAGATTGGAGATTTTTTTTGGAGGGGGAAGGGCGTGGGGCGGAGGGCCGCGATAATAACATTCAAAAATGGTGAATTTCTCGCAATCTGTTTCTAAAAATAATCCGGTAACCTTGTAGCTCCGCTCACGTGATCTTTTATACCTTAAGGTTCTAAACGTTCAAACCTTATACAGTAATGTAAAGCTGATAATAATTTGTCACAGATCGCGTAGCACTCTGTACAAACAGTGAAGTGAAATCTCCACATTGAAGAGAAACCGTAATATAGTGCTGAAAACATTAATTTAACACAATATTCAATATTTATAACAGTCATCCAGTCGATAATGAAAAGGATTGTAAAATGCTTTCGTTTTGCTCCTTATATCAACTGAAGCCACCATTATCACATAATGTTAGGAATGAATTTTGCAATAACTCTGGATATGGAGTGTATTTTGATGGGAGGTTTAATTTATACAACATCACATGACACAAGGTTCCCCCATATCGTCCGCTACCTCATTTCATTTCTGCAAAGAGGAACCTTTTTTCCCTAAACCTCTCCAGCATTTATCATCTTCTCCATTTTCTAACCCTGCACAAATCTTAATCATTGACAATGTTTCTTATGATAATTCATCAGTTATCCAGAGGCCCAAATAAACAATCCCAAAATGCCAGTTCAAATCCCATATTCATTTTGGAATTTAAATTAAGGTTATTACATAATCTGAGGTTAGATTAATAAAAAAAGGTAGTCTCAGTAATAGTGACCGTGAAACCACTGGGTTGTCATGAAAGCTCATTTGGTTCATAAATGACCTTCCCTATCTAGTCTAAGTCTGACTCTAGACCCACAGCACAATGTAGTTGACTCTTAACTGTCCTGTGAATGGGCAGACAAACCAGTCATTTGTGTGAAAACAATAAATTAAAACAGGATCAGAAAAGCCATTTGGCATTAATCCAAGCACGGTTACTCCCCATCCCCAGGCATTTAGAAAAGGTATGGTTACTCCCCATCCAATCACCCTTGCAGAGTCCTCTTCACATTCGTTTTGGGTCTCTTGTCTAAATTGAGAAAGCTGCCCCACAGACTGGTCAAGAAGCAGCCCGACACAGTTGTATCCACAGAAAAACACCTTGTAGACGTTGGTCCAGGTTCCTCCCTCTTAATCCGTGGGTTCATCCTGACACACTGGCAAACCAGACCCACCAAAGGTGATGAACACAAGAAGGTGAGAACCAGAAGCAGGAGTAGGTCAGTCAGTCCCTGCCACACCATTTCATTAGACCATGGCTGATCCAGTCTTGGCTTCACTACCACTTCCCTCCGTTCTCCCCAAACCCCTGAGTCCCAGAGTTTAAATGTCTGTCAGTCTCAGTGTTGAATATATTCAACAACTCAACCTCACAGCTCTCTGATGTAGAGAACTCCAGAGACTTATGACCTCCTGAGAGAGGAAATTCCTCTTCAAATACACATCATTGTTGTAAAACTATTTCCCCCTAGTTTTCGATACACCCAGCATATCTCACCATCCATTTTCTCAATATATTTCAATAAGATTACCTCTCATTCTTCTAACCTCTAATGAATATAGGCCCAATATGCCCAACCTTCCTTCATATGTCAGTCTCTTCAGCCCAAAAATCAACCTCGTGGATCTTCTCTGCACTGCCTCCAATGTAAGCATATCCTTCCTGAAGTATACTGTAGAGACCAAAACTGTATGCAGTACTCCAGCACTCTCACCAGCACCATGTAAAGTTACATCAAAACTTCCCTGCTTTTATACTCCATGCCCTTTGCAATAGAGGTCAAAATTCTATTAGCCTTCTTAATTGCTTGCTGAACCTGTCTGCTATCTTTTTGTGCTTCATGTACTGGAACCCAGACCCTTCAAACTGAAACATTTCATAGTCTCACTCCATTTAAATAATAAATTGCTGCTGTATTTTTCCTTCCAAAGGGGATAACCTCACATTTTCCCATATTATACATCATGTGCCAACTTCTTGTCCACTCACTTAACCTATCTATAATCTCTTTGCCTGCTGTTTGTGCCCTTTCACAAGCTGCTAGCCCACCTATCTTTGTACCTTTGGCAAATTTGGCTATTGTATACTCAGCTCCTTCATCTAAGTCAGTAATAGATTGTAACCAGTTAAGGCCCCAGCACTGATCCCTGTAGCACCCCACGTTATTGACTGACAATTCAAAAATGGTCCATTTATCCTGAATCTGCACCCTTACAGTTTCCTGCATTCTATCTTGTTTTTTTCTTGAATAGTGATGTTACACTTACAGTTTTACAATGCTGCTGGGATCTCTCCAGAATCTAGGGAATTTTGGTAAATGACAATCAATGCATCCATTATCTAAGCAACCACTTCTTTGGAGCCACACCATAAGTCCATGAGACTTGTTATCCTTTAACCCCATTAGTTTTCTTAGTACTTTTTTTTCTAGTAATTGCAGTTGGGTTCCTTGAGGTGATATGGTGGTATACTGACTGGAGGGAACAGTCCTGACAGTCCTCAACTGACCAGACCTTGTGAAGTCACATAACATCAGGTCAAATATCAGCAAGCAGACCTCTTCCTGATTACTACATACCGTCCTCTCTCATTGCTGAATCAGAGCTCCCCCATGTTGAACCCACTCGGAAGAATCACTAAGTGTGCCAGGGGCATAGAATGTAGTGTGGGTGATAAACATCAGTGTCCATCACAAGCTGGCTGTGTCCTGAAACACATAGGCTAAGTCTGCAGCAGGTAGTGAACAAACCAATATAAGGGATAAAACCGTTTGACCTTGTCGTCACTAACCTATTGGTAGCAGGTCCATCTGTGCATGACACTATTGGTGGGAATGACCACTGTACAGTCTTCGTGGAGGCAAAGGTCCTCTCTTTACATAATGACATGCTTCGTCATGTTGTGTGGCACAACCATTGTGCTAAATGGAAAAGACTGAATAAGTACCTGGCAGATCAAAACTGTGCAACAATAATGCGCTATGGCCCATTAGCAGGAGCAGAAATATACTCCATCACAATTGTAGTCTCATGGCCCAGCATATTCCTCATTTTACCATTACAGTCAGGCCAGGGTACCAACCATGGTTTAATGGGGAATGTAGACGGTTACGCAAAAGCAGCATCAGGTGTACCTAAAAAGAAGTGCCAACTTGAAGAATCTGCAACACGGAAGTCAATTGGCATCAAGAGGAAAATACTCTATGACTGGAGTCACAGCTCATACAAAAGGGAGTAGTCATAGTTGTTGGAAGTTAATTGTTCCAGCACCAAGTCATTACTGTAAGAGTTCTTCAAGACAGAGTCCTAGCTCCAACCATGTTCCGTTCCTTCATCAATAATCTTCCTTCCGTCACAAAGTCAGCAGAGGCATGTACAGAAGCCCTCAAAAAGCTCAATTCCATTTGAAACTCCTTTAAAAGTGAAGCAGTATGTACCTGTTTGTAGGAAGACCAAGACAGCATTCCAATATGCAATAAAAAACAGAAAATGCTGGAAATACTCATCAGATCATCAGACAAAGGATCTTTGACCTGAAATGCTATCTCTGTTTCTCTTTCCACAGATGGTGCCTGACCTGTTAGGTGTTTTGAGCATTTTCTGTTTTTATTTCAGATTTCCAGCATCTGCAGTTTGTTTGATTTACATTCCAATAAGGGCTGATAAGTGGCTCGTGAAATTTGTGTCACATTAGTACTAGGCAATAACCATCTCCAACAGGGGTCCACCTAATCATATTCCCTTGACAATCAATGAGGGTGTTATCACTGCAGGGCCACCTACCATTAAAAATTTGTAAGTGAACATTGACCAAAAACATAAATGGACCAGCCACATAAAATCAGTGGCTACAAGAGGAGGTCAAAAGTTGGGTACCCTGAGAAGATGATTCATCATCAGACTGTCAAAACCTTATTACTATGAACAAGGCACAAGTGTGTGATGTAATACTCTCCACTGCTTAGGTGGATCAGCTTCAATAGCATTCAAGAAACTCAACACCTTATGGGTCCAAGCAGCCCTCTAGATTAGCACTCCATCCAGCACCCAAACATTCATTCTTTCCACCACCAGCCCACAGTAATTACAGTGCATACCATCTATAAGATGCACTGCAGTTATTAACTTAGGCCACTCCAAAAACACATGCCGTTCCCACAACCTCTACCAACGGCAGCAGCCACATAGAAACACCACCACCTCCACACATTCTATTCTGATTCTTTGTTCTTTGGTGTTATTGGGTCTAAATCCTGGATTTCTCTCCCCAATAACATTGTGGGGGCATCAACACCATATTTTCTGGGTCTAAGCATTGATGTTAAGATAGGATCTACCCGTATTTAGAAAGGCAAGGATTGATTAGGGATAATCAATGTGGCTTTGTGTGTGGGCAGGTGACCAAGAAGATTGATGAGGGCAAGGTGGTAGACATTGTCTACATGGGTATTAGCAAGACCTTTGACAAGGTCCTGCATGGTAGACTGGTCTGGAAGGTTAGATTCCGAGGGATCCAGGGTGAGCTTGCCAATTGGATACAAAATTAGCTTGGTGGTAGGTATTAGAGAGTGATAGTCGAGGGTTGTTTTTCAGATTGGAGACTTGTGACCAATGGTGTGCCACAGGGATTGGCGGTGTATCCCACTGTGTGCGTCATCTGTATTAATGATTTGGATGAGAATGTAGTTGGCATGGGGCAATTTTGCAGATGGCACCAAAATCGGTGGTATAGTGGACAGTGAAGAAGGATATCTGTGATTAAACAGGATCTAGAGCAACTGGGAAAGTGGGCCAAGGAACAGCAGATGGAATTTAACTCAGACAAGTGTGAAGTGTTGCATTTTGGGAAGTTAAACCAGGGCAGGACTTGCATAGTAAATGGCAGGGCCCTGGAGTGTAGGGGTACAAGTGCACAGTTCCCTGAAAGTAGTGACACACGTAGATAGGGTGGTGAAGAAGGCATTTGGTATGGTTAGGGCATTGAGTATAAGAGTTGGGATGTCATGTTCCAGCTGTACAAGATATTGGTGAGACCATACTTGGAACATTGTGTGCCCTTCTGGTTACCCAGTTGTAGGAAGGATGTAACTAAGCTGGAAATGGTGCAGAAAATATTCATTAGGATGTAACCGGGACTGGAGGGCTTGAGTTATATGGAGAGACTGGATAGGCTGGGGCTTTTTTCCCTGGAGTGTAGGAGTCTGAGTAGTGATCTTATGGAGATATGTAAAATCATGAGGGGCATAGATAAAGAGAATGGTCACTGTCTTTTTCTCAGGATATAGGAGCCTAAAACTAGATGGCATAGGTTTAGGTGAGAGGGGAAAGATTTAAAGTGGACCTGAGGGATAAGTTTTTCACACAGAGGGCAGTAGGTATATGGAAAGAGCAGCCAGGGGAAGTGGTAGACGTGTGTATAATTACAATGTTTAAAAGACATTTAGACAGGTACATGGAAAGGAAAGGTTTAGAGGGATATGAGCCAAACGCAGGAAAATGGGACTAGATCAGGTAGACAACTTGGTCAGCATGAATGAATTGGGCCAAAGGGCCTGTTTCTATACTGTATAACACTATGACTCTTTTTCAAGTTTCTTTCTAACATAGATTCCAAATAGATAAAGCCATGCTGAATGGGTATAAGTAGCACAATGCAAATTTAACTTTTTTTCGGTTATCATGTGAAGCATAGTGAGATTATGGCAGATTTTAATGTAATGTTTCTTACATGCATGAAACTGTAACTTCCGAAATAGAGCCTTACAACTCACGTGAGACTTTAATGTTTCTGTAGCCATGAACATCTGTGATACCATAAATGATTTAAGACAATTTACATTGAATCTGAACCCAGTAGCTACTATATATCACATAAGGTCCCCTTGGAAATCTTGCACAAGGGTTTGCTTTACCTTTAATGAGACCAGAAACCTCATAATTATGATTTTCTTAAAGGAATTAAAAAAGCACCTCAGTCTGGATACAAAGCCTACATGTTGTGACTTCAACCAATTCATTCAAGGACACAAGTTTTTTTTATGCGCAAAGCAGAATCATAACAAATTTGCATATAGAACACACTGTATTCTCACCAAAGCATCAGTACACTCTAAATCACGTCCTTAGTTGATGGTAAGGTCAGTGGAATTTCACTGTTTGGGAGGGATATTTTATTTAGATTTAAATCAAACATAAGATTCTTAGAGTTTTAAGCAGTAAAAACATTTTGCTGCAAAGCTGGACATTATTTGGGAATATCTGATGAAATCACTAATTATTTGTATGTTACCTCATCGAGTTTGAAACATTTCCCCATGTTTTTTGTGTAACTTTGAGTCAACATTCATTAATCATCAGATAAATATGAAATTTCTGTTATACACTCTTTTTCAAAATAATAATGTTTTTTTCTACCAAATCTTAATGCAATTATTTCTTGCCTATTCTCTTTTGTTTCCATGTGTTGTTCACTCACTCTAAGTGAGACCCACATTTGCAAATATCATTTTTGCTTGAAACAGTGAAGCCAGCAGTTAGGAACTATGATAGAACAGCCAAATGATATTTCTCCAGTGGTACAGATAAGACCCAAAGCCTGAGCAGGGCATTTATTCTGCATACACAGTATGCAGTAGTAGGCCATTTACACACCCACCATGGTCCCTGGCGATAGCCTCTGCCACCATTTATTAATTTAACAACAAAAACCTGCCAGTTTCCACTTCCCTTAATACCTTCATTTATCAACAACCTATCAATCTTAAATTTAAGATTTATCATTAATGTAGCATGATTTGCCACTTGTGGAGCAAAGTTCCAAATTTCTTCCACCCTCTACATATAGAAATGTGTCCTAACTTCACTGTTAAAAGCCTGCTTCTAGTTTTTAGACCATAACCTCTGTTCTTGACTTCCCAAACAGCAGTAATGGTTTCTCTATCTACCCTCTTTCCCTTAATCTTTTGAAAACATGTCTAATTACCACGTAACCTCTTCCAAGGAATACAAGGCTAATTTCTTTAATTTTGCTTCATAATTTAACCTCTGAGGTTCAGGTATCTTTCTGGTAAATCTATGCTGCATTCTCTCCAACTTGTTGTGTACTTTCGAAAATGTATGGAAATGTGTAGTGGTGGATGGATATATTACACTCTACAATGGATTTTTCAGGGTCATCTAGAGTCAGATGCAAGGCATCTCAATAGTTAGAGGTGCTTTATACTTCAATGTTACTTTTCTGTACATAAGGAAAATTACAATTTTATGTCAGAACAGGTAATTTGCTGCATATCCCATTTTGAAGTGGCAATTGCTTCATTTAAAATTATGTCCCTCCCATACTTGGCCATCACTTCTAATTGATTCTTTGCCTTGTTCTGTGAAGGGTTTTGTGACAGTTTTCTATGTGATTGAAACATGTTTGCAAGTCGTTATATTAGCTTGTAATACGAGCAGTACTCAATTCACAAAACGATAGAAAATCAGACAAACAAAACTAAAAAAGATTTAATCCCTGATTCAGTTTTCCTCAACTTGGGCAGCAGTAGAGGCAATAATTAATTGCAGTATCCCTGATGTAGGAATGGGAAAATATGCCGCTTGCTATCTTGTGACCCCTGCAATGCATTTTTTTTCCACTATGAGCAGAAGATCAGGCTCATCAATGATGTTGTTTGTGATTGTCTATTGGTTACCTACCGATTAATGGTGCTTAAGTAGGATTCCTGCCTATTGAGATGCATGCTAGCAAGGAAGTTAAAACATTAAAACAAGGAATGGTTCTGATGAAAATTGGAACAAAAATATCTTCAATTATAAGTGTATCATAAAATTTTGCTATTGTGGTTGAGACTGATATTTGATGCAAAGAAGAAAAACATTTTTATTCCTAAAACTGCCACGTCTCTTTAAATGAGCAAAGTATTCATTGAAAAATACAATTAATGATTGGCAAATTAAGTAGCAGTGCACAAAATTTTAAATTACCACAGGTTATGTTTGCTAATATTATGGGCTTTTAACATTATAAACATTTAGTAGTTCACAGTATTCTTTTTCTATGCTTTTTCTCACTCAGTAATCCAGACCATATAACATAAGAACCAATACTCACTTGTTGCAATGATAATGAATAAAAAGTGAACTGGAATCCCATCCTCTTCATGTTGGTATGAAAATGCTTTCTTGTTGGACTAAATTGTCAAAGCAGTTGTAAATATCTGCTCAAGATCTTAAACATCACAAGATGTTATGGATGCCCTTTAAACTGCTTTTTAACTGAGCACCCTTTCACTTCATTGTTTTTGCACAAGAAATCCTTTTTACTGTGTGTTAAAATACTGGGAATAAAATGTAATATACAAACTAATTGATCATTATACTGCCCATTTTTTTCACATATTCATTGCTATTCATTTCTGCAATGGACTTCAGATTGGTTGCAGATCTTACAAAGCAGCAGCTGGATATAGAAAAAAATCTATAAATAGCTCAATAGCGCACCAAGCAGTGTACACCAAGATAGAACAAAACTAAGCTGATGTTACAAGAAAACCAGTAGATAATACCACAATTGATTCACAGAATGCTGCTGAGGCAAGATGTGTGCAACTATTATGGAACATAGGTGGAACTTAGCAAAATTGTTTTCATATGAATGAATATTTTATGCTTTGAAGCATCACAGCAGTAATAAGATGAAGGTGTTTTTCTCTGATAAATGAATTGCATGAGTAGGTAAATAAATGCAGCAACTTTGTATTAACAGTGATTCTGGAGAATATTTGGTAATAATGTATATTATTTATTTAACTGCGCAATCTATTTAACTTAATTTTACATTTTGTAAATGCAGTATTAAATAATTTCAGTTCCATGTGGACTTCAAATACTTAGCAGCATCACAAATATACAATGTTATAGGGATAGGTTATGCAAATCCATTTAAATTAAATGTCATCTAATTATAGTTATAAGGGTGTTGCTCTGAAGAAGATAGGTATTCTAGACTGGCTGAATTTGATACTTACAAGGAGAGAGTATTGAGGTGGAGGAAGGTTCAAGGTTAGGAGTTCAGGTGAGGAAATTTGCTCTCAGATATTCCCCTGACATTATTTTGTAGTATTTTCCTGCCCAACAAGCCATTTGATTGAAGGTGATCAAACTGTTGCTCAGGAAAGGCTATGGCAAAAGGGTGCAACAAAGGACTGTAGAGAAGAAAGAACTTTTGGAAAATGCTGACCACATGAAGGTTGTTCATTCATAGTGCAGAGATTGCAGCTGGGAGACACAAGAGTCTGCAGATGCTGGAATCTGGAGCAACACACAAAAAGCTGGAGGAATTCAGCAGGTCAGGCAGCATCTATGGAGGGAACTGGACAGTCGATGTTTCAAGTCCATTTTCGACTGTCCATTTTCCTCCATAGATGCTGCCTGATCTGCTGAGTTCCTCCGGCTTTTTGTGTGATTGCAGCTGGGAATGGTTTGGCGGGGCAGGGTGACAGGTTGGTGGAGGGAAGATTCTGAGATTTCCACTGGGAGAGGATGGTGAACAGAGGATGTTTGGTGATCACAACATGTTTTTTTTTAGATATCTGTATTAATTTTCTGTGTTAAGACTCATCTTCCTGTAAGTTATCTCCTTATCCACCATTATTGTAACTGCTGAACATCGAGCTGATCCATTGGCTTTGGTATTGATTAAGCCTGCCTACTGCATACAGCTTTAGGCATTTAGCATACACAGCCTGGCAAGGCAGCTTTGCAAAGTTGGCATACAATTTTTAAGGATAACTGATGCTGCTCTGTCATGCCCTTCTGCACCCCTAATTGAACGAGGATTGGAAGAGGTAGGGAATTGCCAGACACTGAGCTGCATGACTGTAGTATGATGGTACATGATGGAGTGTTTAGCCAGTTCAAAGCCGTGTGGGTGGTAGAGCGGGTGGGATTGGCCAGTCATGGAGAAGGTGGGAATAAGTTTTTTGAGCCAAAGGAAACACTCTCCTGGTTCACAAGCAGTGCAAGGGCATTGAGTGTACAGATTGGGCCTTCCTCACCACCTGGTATCTGGCACAATTCCTGAGACCCCAAAAAACTCTGCTAAACTAAGTAAATAATAAAAACATCTATAAAAATGTAATATGTGACCTCCTTAAATTTTGATGGATTGACTTGTCTCCTAGGAGCAAATTTATTGCCTACCACACACAGATTGAAGTAACTGATCTGGGATTAGTGTAATTTTAAACATTTTTACTTCTCATCCTCCCCCAAAACCATCAGGTCCAGCTTAAAATTACCACCATTAAGTCAACGTCAGTTTGCTTATGGGAAGATACTTCAATTGTTACATAAGGTAGATTTATGCAGAACTGAATATAACTTTGAAGTAAATATATTGTATTTAAAGGTTGTAGGCATAGACTACCCTGTTTATTGAGCATAAAATGGTGCAAACTATAGTCCCATTGCTAAATTCATCACAGGTTTTGTTTACATACCACAGTGAACAATTACAAAAAGAGTTAGGCTACTTAAAGATGCATTTCACTGTGTGTTTCGGATGTACATGTGACTAATAAAGATATCTTATTAAATATGTAAAAAAAATTAATTGGCAGTGAAAGCACTGGCAGCAGATCTATGTCCTAAGGTTACTTCATGGCCTTTGTTTCTGCCTACAAAATACACATTGAAAACCTTAAGGAATAATCAACTTGCCCTCTTCCATACTTGCATAGGGATGCTACTGGCCAACCAGGAGGCCCCAAAATGATACCTCAGTCAGGTGAGGAGCCTTTGGCAGGAAGACGAGCTCTGGCAGTTCATGCTGTGTATGTAAATGATGTTCAAAGACCAATTTTTATTAATCCTCACATCTCATGCTTTGAGCATATGCTACTCGCACGAGACTATGCTGGGGCCCAGACTCATTTCTAGGCTGTTGATCGAGAAGACAATGCTTATTGGCATAGAAAGAGATAAGGGACATCATAAAACATGAAGAAAGGTTCTGGTCAGTGCAGATTCTGGTAAATGGAAGAAGTACAAAGAACAGCAGATGAGAAAAGTAAGTGCCACAAAATGAAAGGATGAAAAGAAACTTGCCAGAGACATCAAATAATCCCAAATTATTTTTAAAATTATATTATCGAAATGAGAATGGCCACAAGCAAAGTGGATCCCTTAAAAGTAGAAGTAGTTGATAATGCAAATAAAAATAAGGTAATGGAGTGTATGTTGAATGACTTACTTTGCATTAATGTACAATAGAGAACAAGGATAGAGTTCTGTATATTCTGAGAAAGTAGGGAGTCACCAAAATTTAACTAACCAAAAAAAGTGAAAATGAAAATAAAGACACCAAACTAGGGCATGTTCACAGGATCAGATGGCCTCTATAAAGGGAGCCCTCACTATAATTTTCCAAAGTTTCTTTTTAGTTTGGAAAATTGCGGATGTAACTCCATCGTTTGAAAAATAAGAGAGGATAACCAGACAGGTTGAGTGTTTTCACTTATGTTTTTATTTTGCAGGATGCGAACATTGCTGGGAATGCTGGCATTTATTGTCCATTTCAAATTGCTCCTGAATTGAGGACACACTTCACAGTCAACCAGGGGGCCAGAACTTATGTATAAGCCAGAGAGGTAAGGACACAAGATTTCCTTTCCTGAAGGATATTAATGAACTAGTTCAGTTTTTACAACAATCCAGTAATTTCATTGTTATCAATACTATTAGTAGTACAATCCAGTAGCTTTTCAATATTATCAGTAGCCTTTTGCTTTTTAAATTCCAGATTTATTTAATTGTGGGAATTGAAATTCCTGGCTGCTGTGGTGGGATTTGAACATCAAAGACGTGAGTCTCTGTGCGTGTGCTTGTGAGTTTCACCTTGCAGAGTCAGGGGTTGGAGCGAGATTTGGAGTGGGACCTTTGAAAAGAGGTGAGTCTCTGTATATTGGGGGGGGGGGTGGTATTGAGGCTTTGGCGAGAAGAGATGAAGGTTAGTCTCTTGTAAATTCCTTTCTTTCTTTCTTTGGTCTTTCCTTTAGTTCCAGGCCAGAGTAGTGAGAATGGCTCCAGGGTGAGTGGTGTGTTCAGCTTGTGAAATGTGGGAATTCTGGGAGACCTCCAGTTTCCCTGATAACTACATCTGCATGAGGTGCATCCAGCTGCAGCTCCTTACAGACCCTGTTAGGGAACTGGAACTGCAGCTGGATGACCTTTGGCTCCTATGGGATCATGAGGAGTTTGTAGATAAGAGCTACAGGGAGGCAGTCACTCCTGAGCTGTAGGAGGCAGGTAGCTGGGTGACTGTCAGGAGAAGGACGGAGAATAGGTAGGTAGTGCAGAGTACTCCTGTGTCTGTTCCCCTCAATAACAGGTATACTGCTTTGGATACCGTTGGGGGGGGGGGGGGGGGGGGGGACGACCTACCAGAGAAAAGCTGCAGTGACCAGGTCTCTGGCACTGAGCCTGGTTGTGTGGTGGAGAGGAGGATAGTGGTAGTGATAGGGGATTCCATAGTAAGGGGGGCAGACAGGAGATTCTGTGGACATGGAATAGACTCCCAAATGGTATGTTGCTTCCTGGGTGCCAGGGTCAGGGATGTCTTGGATTGTGACCACAGTATTCTGAAGGGGGAGGGTGAACAGCCAGAGGTCATGGTACATATTGGTACCAATGACATAGGTAGGAAAAGAGATGAGGTCCTGAAGAGGGAATATAGGGAGTTGGGTAGGAAGCTGAAAAGCAGGACTTCAAGGGTAGTAATCACTGGATTGCTGCCTGTGCCATGTGCCAGTGAGGGTAAGAATAGGATTATTTGGCAGATGAATGTGTGGCTAAGAAAGTGGTGCAGGGGGCAGAATTTCAGATTTGTTGATCACTGGGATCTCCTCTGGGGAAGGTACGACCTGTACTAGAGGGGGACTAATATTCCTGTGGGCAGGTTTGCTAGAGCTGTTGGGGATGGTTTAAACTAGTTCAGCAGGTGGATGGGAACCAGAGTGATAGGTCAAAGGTTGGTGCAAATAGTGTACAAGTAGATGCAGAGTGTAGAAAGACTGTGAGGCAGAATAGGCAGTTGAAAGGGCAAAATTGCAGTCAGTTGTATGGGCTGAAGTGTGTCTACTTTAATGCAAGAAGTATCAGAAACAAGGCTGATGAACTTAGAGCGTGGGTTAGTACGTGGCGCTATGACATGGTGGCCATTACAGAGACTTGGCTGTCGCAAGGGCCGGAATGCCTGCTGGATATTCCAGGGTTTAGATGTTTCAAAAAGGACAGGGGTGGAGGTAAAAGAGGTGGGGGAGTGGCTTTGCTGATCAGGGACAGTGTCACAGCTGTAGAAAGGGAGGATGTCCTGGAGGGATCATCTGCTGAGTCAGTGTGGGTGGAAGTCAGAAACAGGAAGGGAGCGATCACTTTATTGGGAGTATTCTACAGACCCCCCAATAGCAGCAGAAACACTGAGGACCAGATCAAGAGGCAGATTTTGGAGAGGTGCAGAAATAACAGGGTTGTTGTCAGGGTGATTTCAACTTCCCTAATATTGATTGGCACCTCCTTAGTGTAAAGGGGAGAGATGGGGCGGAGTTTGTTAGGTGTGTTCAGGAAGGATTCCTGATACAGTATGTGGACAGGCTGACTAGAGGAGAGGCCATTCTGGACTTGGTACTAGGCAATGAGCCTGATCAGGTTTCAGATCTCTTGTGGGAGAGCATTTTGGAGATAGTAACCATAACTCCTTGACATTTAGCATAGCCTTGGAGAGGGATAGGAGCAGACGATATGGGAAAGTATTTAACTGGGGGAGGGGGTATTATGATGCTATTAGGCAGGAACTTGGGAGTGTAAATTGGGAACAGATGTTCTTGGGAAAGTGCACAACGGAAATGTGGAGGTTGTTTAGGGAGTACTTGCATGGGGTTCTGGATAGGTATGTCCCATTGAGGCAGGGCAAGGATGGCAGAGTGAAGGAACTGTGGTTGACAGGATTCGTAGAATATCTTGTCGCGAGGAAGAAAGAAGCTTACCTGATGTTTAGAAAGCATGGATCAGACAGGGCTCTGGAGAGTTACAAGGTAGCCAGGAGGGAGCTTAAGAATAGACTTAGGAGAGGTAGAAGGGGTCATGAGAAAGCCTTGGTGAGTAGGATCAAGGAAAACCCCAAAGCATTCTACATCTATATGAAGAATAGGAGGAAGACTAGAGTGAGGGTAGGACCAATCAGGGATAAAGGAGGAAACATACCTGGAGTCGGAAGAGGTAGGGGAGGTCCTTAATGAATACTTGGCTTCAGTATTCACCAGTGAGAGAGACCTTGATGTTTGTGAGAATGGCGTACAACAGGCTGATGCACTAGGGCATGTCGACGTGAGGAAAGAGGATGTGATGGAACTTTTGAAAAACATTAGGATAGATAAGTCACCGGGGCCGGATGGGATATATCCCAGGATACTACGGAAAGCGAGGGAAGAGATTGCTGCACCTTCGGTGATGATCTTTGCATCCTCACTGACCACAGGAGTGGTGCCAGGTGATTGGAGGGTGGCAAATGTTCTTCTTTTTCTTAAGAAAGAGTAGGGATAACCCTGGGAGTTAGACCAGTGAGTCTTACTTCAGTGGTGGGCAGATTACTGCAGAAGATTCTTAGAGACAGGATTTATGGGCATTTGGAGAAGCATATGCTGATTAGGGACAGTCAGCGTGGCTTTGAGGGGCAGGTTGTACCTCACGAGCCTGATTGAATTCTTTGAGGATGTGACAAAGCACATTGATGAAGGTAAAGCAGTGGATATGGTGTACATGGATTTTAGTAAGGCATTTGATAAGGTTCCTCATGGAAGGCTTATTCAGAAAGTCAGGAGGCATGGGATCCAGGGAAACTTGGCTGTGTGGATTCAGAATTGGCTTGCTCATAGACAGGGTGGTGGTAGTAGATGGAGCATATTCTGCCTGGAGGTTGGTGACCAGTGGTGTTCTGCAGGGATCTGTTCTGGGACCCCTGCCTTTGTGATTTTTTTAAATAAATGACTTGGATGAGGATGTGGAAGGATGGGTTAGTAAGTTTGCTGATGATAAAAAGGTTGGTGGTGTAGTGGATAGTATAGAAGTTTGCTGTAAATTACAACAGGATATTGATAAAATTCAGAGCTGGGCTGAGAAGTGGTAGATGGAGTTCAACCCGGATGAGTGTGAAGTGATACACTTCGGGAGATCTAGTTTGAAGGCAGAATTCAAGGTTAATGGCAGGATTCTTAGCAGTGTGGAGGAACAGATGTTGGTGTCCACATCCATAGATCCCTCAAGGCTGCCGTGCTGGTTGATAGGGTTGTTAAGGCGGCATATGGTGTGTTGGCCTTCATTAGTCGGGGTACTGAGTTCAAGAGCCACGAGGTAATGTTGCAGCTCTATAGAAGACTGGTTAGACCATACTTGGAGTATTGTGTTCAGTTCTGGTCGCCTCATTATAGGAAGGATGTGGAAGCTTTAGAGGGTGCAGAGGAGATTTACCAGGATGCTGCCTGGATTGGAGAGCATGTCTTATGAGGATAGGTTGAGTGAGCTAGGGCTTTTCGCTTTGGAGCAAAGGAGGATGAGAGGTGACTTGATAGATCGAGTGGACAGAGACTTTTTCCCAGGGCGAAAATGGCTAACACGAGGGGGCATATTTTAAGGTGATTAGAGGAAGGTGTAAGGGGTAAGTTTTTTTAAAAGGGTGGTGGGTGTGTGGAACGCACTGCCGGCAGAGGTTGTTGGGGGCACATGAATGATAGAGAAATGCAGGGCTATATGGGAGGGAAGGGTTAGATCGATCTTAGAGCAGGATAAAATGTCAGCACAACATCATGGGCCGAAGGGCCTGTTCTGTCCTATGTTTTATGTTCTGTCTCTGGGTCAACGGTCCAAGCTCTGATTACTACTCCAGTAACTTAACCACAAGGCTACCCTATTGTCTTAGCGGTTAGAGGCAGTCAGCATGGATTTGTAAGGAATAAATTGTGCCTGATCAATCTGATTTGAATTTTTTTTTTGAAGAGGTAAGGAAATTATTTGATGGGGATATTATTTGTGTCTTCCCAGAGGCATTTGATAAGGTCCCACTGAAAAAGCTAAAGCAAAAGCTCATGGAACTGAAGCATGTTATTTGACCTGGCAAGAAAATTTCTAGTGAGACAGGAGATGGAGAGTCAGGAAAATAGACCATTCAGAATGGAGGGATGTGATGTGTGCTGTTCTGCAAGCAAATGTTTCCTATATTTATAAAATGGGTTGGATAACTGGATGGAAGGCCATGTAACCAAATCTGTCAATGATGTGATGATGGGTAGCATTGTAAGCAGTGTGGATGGAAGCAGTATTTCACAGAGCTGCTAATAAATTGAGATAACTATGGCAAATGAATTTCAGTGCAGGTAAATGTTTGGACATAAACATGATAGAAGGTTCCTAATGGTGAAAAGCTAGAAGCAGTGGAGGCTGGAGGTTGAAGGTCAGTGTCCATAGTGTTAAAAAGGCAGATCACTTTCCTCCCACACGCCACCCCCCCCCCCCCCCCAAATCTGGTTCTGGTTCCATCCGCCATTTGCCTCTCCCCTGATGGTTCCCATTCTCACCTCCTTTACTTATCAAGTTTCAGCACCAGTACTGTTTGTATTCCTGCTTGTCTCCCTCCAGCAGTTGTCTCTAATCTTCACACTTGCACCTCCCCACCTTGTTCCATCTGCCTCTCAATATCTTTTTTCCTCTCTCTCTGTCTGCCTCCATCTATCATTCACCTGCCACTGTCTCCCAACTCCACCACTGCTCCCCTCCCCTACCTGGCACAAACTACCCGTCATCTTGCACCCCTCCTCAGTCCATCAATCAGCCCAGACTCCTGTCCCCTCTTCACACTGCCCATTTCACTTCTCCACTCTCGGCCCTGACGCAGGGTTTTGACCCAGGACATTGATAATTCCTTTCCTCCCACAGATGCTGCTCGACCCACTGAGCAGATTGTTTGTTGCTCCAGATCCCAGCATCTGCAGCCTCTTATCTCCAGAGAAAATAATGGGTTGGATCCTGTGGGCAGGCAGCTCTCTGGGATTGCTGCATTGATGATATCCAACAAGAGAAAATCTGCCCATCACCCCTGCCATTCAATGTCATTACCATCACTTAATCCTGCACTATCGATATCCCAGGGGTTACCATTGACCAGAAACTGAACTGGAATAGCCATATACACAATGTGGTTATGAGAGCAGGTCAGAGGCTAGGAATCCTGCAGTGAGTATCTCAGCTCCTAACTCCCCAAAGCCTATACACTATCTATCAGAATCAGATTTATTATCATTGACTTGTATGTTGTGAAATTTGTTGTTTTGCAGCAGCAGTACAGTGCAAAGATGTACAATTACTACAAATTACAAACTAAAATAGTGCAAAAAAAAAGGAATAATGAGGTAGTGTTCATGGACCGTTCAGAAATCTGATGGCAGAGGGGAAGAAGCTGTTCCTGAATCATTGAGTGTGAGTCCTCAGGCTCCTGTAGCTCCTGCCCAATGGCAGTAACAAGAAGAGGACATGTCCTGGTTGATGAGGATCCTTAATGATGGATGCCACCTTCTTGAGGCACTGCTTCTTGAAGATGTCCTCAATGGTGGGGAGTGTTGTGCCCATGATAGAGCTGGCTGAGTCTCTAACCCTCTGCAGCCTATTGCGATCCTGTACATTGGAGTCTCCATACTAGGCTGAGATGCAACCAGTCAGAATGCTCTCCACCGTACATCTGTAGAAATTTGCAAGAGTCTTTGGTGACATACCAAATCTCCTCAAACTCCTAATGAAGTAGAGCCCCTAGTGTAGCTTCTTTGTGATTGCATCAATGTATTGGGCCCAGGATAGATCCTCTGAGATGTCACTGCCCAGGAACTTGAAGCTGCTCACCCTTTCCATCACTGACCCCTCAATGGGCACTGGTGTATGTTCTTCTGACTTCCCCTTCCTGAAGTCCACAATCAATTCCTTGGTCTTGCTGACGTTGAGTATGAGGTTGTTGTTGCGACACCACTCAACCAGCCAATCTATCTCACTCCTATACGCTGCCTTGTCGACATCTGAGATTCTACCAATAACAGTGGTGTCATTGGTGAATTTTTAGGTGGCATTTGAGCTGTGCTTAGCCACACAGTCATGAGAGTAGAGCAGTGGACTAAGCACACATCCTTGTGGTGCACCTGTGCTGATTGTCAGCGAGATGTTGTTACTGATCCACACTGACTGTGGTCTCCTGATAAGGAAGTTGAGGATCCAGTTGCAAAGGGAGGTACAGAGGCCCAGATTTTGAAGCTTGGTGACTAGTACTGAGGGGATGATGGCGTTGAACACTGAGCTGTAATCGATAAACAGCAGCCCGACGTATGTTTTCCTGTTGTCTAGGTGCTCCAAAGCAAGGTGGAGAGCCAGTGAGATTACATCCACTGTAGACCTGTTGTGGTGGTAGGCGAATTGCAGTGGGTCCAGGTCCTTGCTCAGGCAGGAGTTAACCCTAGTCATGACCAACCTCTCAAGGCACTTCATCACAGTAGATGTGAGTGCTACCAGGCGACAGTCATTGAGGCAGCTCACCCTGCTCTTCTTGGGCACCGGTATGATTGATGCCCTTTTGAAGCAGGCGGAACCTCAGACCACAGCAGAGGAGGAAGATGTCCTTGAACACTCCAGCCAGTTGGTTAGCACAGGTTTTCAGTACTTGGTCAGTTGCACCGTTGGGGCCTGACGCCTTGCGAGGGTTCACTCTCTTGAAGGATGTTCTGACATCAGCCTCCAAGACAGAGATCACAGGGTCACCAGATGCTGTGGGGATTTGCACAGGTGTAGTGTTATTCTCCCTTTCAGATTGTGCATAAAAGGCTTTGAGCTCATCGGGGAGTGAAGCATCACTGCCATTTATGCTGTTAGGTTTTGCCTTGTAGGAAGTAATGGCATGCACACCCTGCCACAGCTGTCGTGCATCCGACTGTGTCTCTTCACATGGAGTTGCCTTTTTGCTCTCATTATGACCTTCTGTAGGTTGTACCTGAACTTCTTGAAGGAATCTGGATCACCGGTCTTGAATACCACAGATCTCGCCCTCAGCAGACAGTGAATCTCCTGGTTCATCCAGGGCTTTTGGTTTGGGAAAACTCGGTAAGTTCTCGAAGGCACACGCTCATCCACGCAAGGTCTCAATGAAGTTGGTGACAGCCGTGGCATATTCATTCAGATCCGAAGATGAATCCCTGAAGATGGTCCAGCCCACCAATTCAAAGCAGTCCTGTAAACACTCCTGTGCCTCCCTTGACCATACCTTTGCTGTCCTCACCACTGATGCTATAGTCCTCAGTCTCTGCCTGTATGTTGGGATTGGGAGTAGAAGTGATTGGATTTGCCAAAGTGCAGGCACAGGGTGGCACGGTAAGTGTTCTTAATGGTGGTGTAACAGTGATTAAATGTGTTGGCTCCTCTGGTTCTGCAGGTGACATGTTGATAGTAGCTGGTCAGAGACTTCTTTAAGCTGGCCTGGCTGAAGTCCTCTGTAGTGATTGGGAAGGCATTAAGGTGTGCTGTCTCATGACTGTTGATCACCATGTTCAGCTCCTCCAGAGCCACTTTGACATCTGCCAGGGTGGCATGTACAGGGGAGCAGGACTAAGAACCGTCATGGCTGTGCACCACGATGAGTTAATCATGAAGCAAATGCCATCGCCCCTGCCTTTACCTACAACACTCAAGTCAGGTGTGTAATGGAATACTCTCCACTTGCCTGGATGAGTGCAGCTTCAACAACACTCAAAAGGCTCAACACCATACAGGGCACAGCAGCCCACTTGATAGGCACCCCATCCACAACTGTTCACTCACTCCACCACTGACACAATAGCAGCAGGTTGTACTGCAGCAACTCACCAAGACTTCTCAGACAGCACCTTCCAAACCCACAACCTGAACCAGCTAGAAGGACAAGGCAGCAAAAGCATGGGAACACCACCACTTGGAAGTTGCCCTCCAAGCCACGCACTATCCTGCTTGGAAATAGATCACTGTTCCTTCACCATCACTGAGTCAAAATCCTGGAACTCTCTCCCAAACAGCATTGTGGGTACACCCACACCTCATGGACTGTAGTGGTTCAAGAAAGCAGCTCACCACCACCTTCTCGAGGGCAACCAGAGATGGGCAATTTAAATGCTGGCTCAGCCTGTGAAGCTCACATCCCTTGAATGGAGATATAAGGAAAAACATGAACTACCACGAAACAAAAACTACCAGCATTTACCATGGCTAGCTGAGAAGAGTATACCTCACTGTCTGCCACACACCTCACAACCACCAGTTCCCCCACCCCCTCAACCTGCTCTCAGCCCCTTACATCTTTAAGTCCAGCAGCAAGATCCTGGACCCCAGGCAACAGAGTGTGGAGGCCCTGACACCCTGAACACAAAACCAGGGGCAGATTTCTTTCTTTGGTATATGCTGTCTTTGAATTCAGCAGCTTTTAAATATCTCTGATATTCAGAGATACTTAAGTTCCATATAAATTAAAGTAAATAATTAAATAGCAAAATTTTCAAATAATTTACAAAATAAAGTTAATTAAAACACATAAAACACTTGAATCAATTTAAAACATTAAATAGATAGGATTTCAGATCCTCCTGCAGAGTCTCAGAGGTGATTTCGCCAGTGTAACACTGAGAGATCCCAGCAATACTGAGCATGGTTGCTTGACTTCAGAGAGAGTAGTGACAGATTTGACCTCCGCATCTTTCATTAGGTCCCAGAATTGCATAAACCTAGGACTGAGCTCAGTTTGAATGGCTGAATATCGCCAGTTCCAAACTTCAGCTCAAAGTCTGGTAGAATTCTGGGCTTTATATCCAGACGACTGGAGTATAAGGGCTTAGAGATTATATATGAAAGGTCTGATTCAATCACTGCTGGTTAATATGAGCAGTTGTGGCTTCCCTTGGAGGAAGTCCAGCATTAATTTATTAAATTGATACCTGGAATCCAAGGGTTAAACTAACTTAATTTACAAGGCTAGTTATTGATTTGATTGACCCATTTAAGATATTTGGGGAAACTGATAGAAGAGATAGAGAAAATGCTTTTGGTGATTGGGAACCTAAAATTGGTGGGTAGAGTCTAAAATTTAGATCCAGACCCTTCAGGAATAAAGTTAGGAAACAACGCTACATTCAGAACTCTGTGCCACAGCAGTGATTGATTATGGGCCAATTGTTGATTTTAAATATGAGATTAGCAGAATTTTGATGAGCAGAAGTATTGAGAGATAAGGGGAATGTTGAGAATAATGTCTCTAGGGTCTGATTGAGATTTGGAACATCCACAAGGGTCTAAATGGTTCTCTCCTGTTCTTATGCTGCTAGGCAAGGCATTAATTCTTTAAAGGGGAACTTAAAAGTTGCTTTCTCAGCTTTGTGAAAAATGTCTCGTTCTTGTTCTGTGTGTTGTGTCAAATTGAATTATGGACTATTTACATTTTGACATAATTGGGGGGGGTTATCAATAGTTTCCCACATGGTCAATTTTTCCACTTGAACATATACTATCAACTCAGATGAACATTAACCTCTCAGCTCTATCAATCTCACAATGCTTGGAGAGAATCTATAAATATGCAGCACTATTGCTGAATTTCCAAGGTCCAACCACTAACACCAGGTTGTAGATCCCACATCCCACCTCTCCGACACAAAAGCCAGAACAAACCTCATTTTGTGAGTGTTGTTGCCTTTCAGGATCATCAACCATTTTACAAGAGCAAGTGGGGACCTCAGTGTAAGTTAAGATTTGTTGTAAAGTTAATCTTTAGGATGGACTTTGCAAGTCAGAATCTTGCATTGCATTTTCTGAGCTGGCTGTCCATAATGGTAGCTTTTAACCTCATAGCAAGTAAGTATGAAATTGAATGACTTATCCATTAGACTTCCATACATGTGCATTGAACCACAGAAGTCTGAAACATCCTTAAGGCCAGATGCTGACACATCTGATTTTCCACTCCACTGCTGGACACTGAGTCAAATGGTAGAATGCAGAGGTGCCAAGGAGAAGGGGTGCATGCACCTTGCATCTGGTCCCTTAGGTTTATGTCAGGTAGGACCAATGTATGAATGACGACTCCATTCACTCGAATGTGGATCTGCTTTGTGGCCTGGACTATACTGAGACCCCCAGTAGGTGCTCAGGTTGCATGGTGCTGAATGTAAGTGAATGTTGCAATAAAGAAGAATAAAGTATTTTGGTGGACCATGGCAGGAAAATAAATTCACCAACTATTCCCGTTATTGCTCAAAAACACACTTTGGGGTTGAAGTTCTAAACAGCCTGAATGGTCATAATTATTTTCAGAGAACATTTATCATTGTATTGTTATGCTAAATAGTTATCCATTCACAACTATGTAGCAGACCTTGACACATATAAAAAGTGTTAGATGCATATCCATTCATTCTGTAATTATGGGTTGTGCTTTCAGCTCAGTAAGGTATGAAGAAAAGATCTGTCCTGAATTCTACTTTGCCAAGTAATTCCAAGTGCCCCCAGTACTTTTATTACACAGAGGGGAGATGAGAGGAAATGAAAAAGTCCTGGTTCTGTCACAAGGACAAAGTCTGACCTCTGTTGCTATTAGTATCCTATCCGGATGCATCACAGCTTGGTATGGCAAATGCTCTGCCTGAGACTGCAAGAAACTGCAGTGAGTTGTGGACACAGCTCAGTACATCCCAGAAACCAGCCTCTCCTCCATGGACTCTGTCTACAATTCTTGCTACCTCAGTAAAGCAGACAACATAATCAAAGACCTCACCCACCCTAGGCATTCTCTCTTCTCCCACCTCCCACTGGGCAAAAGACACTAAAGCCTGAAATCACATCCAACCAGGCTCAAGGACAGCTTCTATCCTGCCGTTATAAAACTATTGAATGGTTCCCTAGTACGATAAAATGGATTCTTGACCTCACAATCTACCTCGTTATAGCTTTGCACCTTATTGTCTGCCTGCACTTCACTTTCTCTGTAACACTTTATTCTGCATTCTGTTTTGTTTTCCCTTGTGCTCCCTCAATGCACTGCAGCAATAAAATGATCTGCATAGATGGCATGCAAAACAAAGTTTTTCACTGTACCTCAGTACATGTGACAATAGTAAACCAATTTACCAATTTCATTAAAAGAGCTTGATGGGATCATTTACCTACCTGAACAAACAATTGGGGCATTTGTTTAATATCTCATCCCAAACATGGTATCTCCAACTGTGCAGCATTCCCTCGGTCATGTACTGGAGTGTCAACTTGGATTTTTGCATCGATCTCTGGAGTGGACGAGCCCATGAACTTCTGATTCAGAAGTGATAGTGCTGCCCACTGAGCCACAGACAACAGTATTCCATTCCATCTGTTTGCAACTCCCTGATGCATTCCCATCTGGGAAAGGAGAGGGTTTGCATCAGCAAAGGGTAAGTATTCATCATCAGCCTACCCCATCTTCCAGTGAACATGTGGTCACAAGCTAAAATGTATGCAGAGAAAAGTACAAACTCTGCATTTGTATATATGTATATTTTCAGGTAACAAAGTACTTAATTTTGTAAAAAAATTGTCACTTTATTTTTGTTTTGAAAGGAATCTAGAACCAAGGTGAAGGAAGCTATCTTTAGATGCACAGAGCTGTCTGTGAGCAAGTGATTTACAAATCTGGTTATGTTGATTCATTGCCCCCATACTAAAGGGGTAAAAATGAATTACTGGTGGAAACCTTTGCAGTACGCTGCACTCAGACAACAGCACAGACATTGGGGCTCTCTAAATCCATTGCATGACTCTATGATTCAGTCCAAGGAAGTCATTTTGCCAGCAAGATATGTTACAGGGTCAATAGTGTAATGATCATCAGTACAATCAGAATTATCACAAACAACATTGATGCAATCCTGATTCACACATCTTTTCCAGCAGTATAAACAACCTCCCACCACTTAATGATATGTTGTGGAAAGTCGTGGTTGTCAAAAGTTGTCCAACTTCCAATGACCAAACTTGATATACTCACAACCTTGACAGCTTTGGGTTGAAAATTCACCAGAAGCAAACTTATTCTCGCACAATAGATGCAGAAGGAAAAAGGGGAATATTTGTACCTGTTATTTATTTACTTTTAATCCTTACTCTCTTTCCCTTCAGATTTCCTTCCAGGATCCCCTTCTTTTATTACATCCTATGTATGGAGAGAGGAAGAAAGTTGTTTCTTTGTCAGTTGAATTCTACTTCCCCTCTCTGGTAAGGGTGAAGAGTCTCTGGGTAAGATGGTCACCATCCAACATAAAGAAATTCCTGCGATGGGATACAGTGAAATCATTTATGGATATTAGTGGGGGTGATTTCTGGTTGGTAACTGGTTTAAGCTGCATAAAATGGTACAATTTTCTTTTATTCCACAATCACCTTGTTCACGTTACCTATGGGAAAAGGGCCTTGAAGGGTATTGGTTCGACTATCATATCTTTTAACCTGCTGCCCAAAGTTCCTTCAGTGGGCTTTGCTTTTGCATTAGAGTACATTTTGCTTACCCTGTTTGAGCCAGTACAGTTTGCAATTGGCTCATCTCAGCTGTTTTCACAACTGCTTCAAGTAGGCTTCCTGTCACATATCTTGTCACTGAGCTCTGAAATCAATGTGTAGATGTCTGGCACTACTGCAAATCTGCCAATCATGATCTTGTGGAGTGAAGTTTTAACAGGTCTGTGATAGGATGGAACTTTGAACCGCAGGGTCTCAGGATAATAGGTGGTCCAAGTTTTTGGTTGATTGGGGAACTAACATTGGGATGCTTAGACAGCTTGTTCCTAAAGAAGTGGAATTATGTGCAATGTAGAATCTCATTTTAACTCCCACTGCAGCATTCTCAAACAATGTAGTAGTTTCACATGCATTCTGTCAGTCAGACAAAGGTCTCAATATGTGAATAGTAAATGTGCTGTATTGGAAATAAACCACTGCCACCACCACTATGGATATACAGATGTTGTGTCTTAATACATTCTGAAGATACAATAAACCTGATTTTATATTTTGAATCATAGTTAAGACTATTCATGCTCATCATTATTTTGCCATAATAGGATAGAACTTTCTAGCAGTCACACATGTACAGTTAAACATGAAAGTCAGGAAGTTGTTCTTCCTTCTGTGACCAACAACAACAATACATAATGCAAAGGCTGGCACACTTATCCACTAGAGATGCACTAAGACACTCCAGAAAATATTAAGGCTTATCCATTTAAAGTAAAAATTAATTTTTAAAGGAACACTAAATCTTAATTCCTGCTGATGTGTTCAGATTTTATTTATTTTTGAAGATTTATCTAACTTTTTTTTAAGTGGAGCCATAGAAACCGATTAACAAAACCTACGAATTAAGTTTACTTCACAGTTCACACTGTTGGTTTGCATTATTCAAGAAGTTGGGAGGTGTTTGATCTTCTGAAGGTTACACCATACACCTCTATGCTTCTTCAAAGATAGTTGATTAATAGTTAAGGTGGTCCACACCTCTCCTTGCATCCACTCTTTTTTCACTCCTCATTTCCTGGTTTCCCTACATTGTGGTTTCAATCTACAATCCCATCCTGACTTCAAGTATGTGTTCTTGTCATTCAGAAATTCAAAGTAATTTTACAAAGTGGAAGAAGGCCATTAGGCCCATTACATCTGTACCTATCAATAACGAGCTACCTAATGTACTTTCACATTCCAGCAGGAGATCCATTAGCAGGTCCCAGCTCTTCAGATACACATCCAAAGTACATTTTAAATATGATGAGGTTGTCTGCCTCTATCAGGCAGTGAACACATTTTTCTTCATCTCCCCTCCAACCTTTCTACCAATTATTTTCTGCTCCCTGGTTTTGACCCCTCTCTGCTATTTACTCATAATTTTATGCACCTCAATCAAGTCTTTTCTCAGCTTTCTCTGTTCCAAAGAAAGCGACCCTATCTTTCTCAAAATAAAAAAAAAACTGAACGTGCTGGGAATGTTCAGTAAGTCAGGCAACACCTGTGGAGAGAAAAACAGAGTTAATGTTTCAGGTCAATGACCTGTCATCATAACTGTAAACATTCCCTGTTTCTCTCTCCACAGATACTGCCTGATGTGCTGAGTATTTACAGCATTTTCTATTTTTGGTTCCGGTTTCTAGCATTTGCAGTTTTTTGATTTTCCTGGCTTGTTGAGTCTTTCCACATAGCTATTACTTTCTGGGAATGGAAAGATCCTTATGAGTTTCTTCTTAAGATTTATCACTCCATTCAAGATTTGGTTTGCACTGAGCATCACATGGTTAACAAGTAAAGTCTCCTAAACATAGTTTATTTTCTGCCTGCCCTGTTCCTTTGATTGCAGGGCAACTGTTTCAGAAAAAAATCTCATGAATTATTCACAGAACACAAAGGGATGTATTGTCCTCTTCACAGTCAAGCCCTTGAAGTCAAGGATGACTTGGATGCACTCCAATTCTGTCAGTTCCAAGGTGAATAATATGTCCTGTGTGGGATTTGCAGATTGCCAAAGAAGGGACATGTGAAGCTTGACAGAGTGGATTGGACCGTCGGAAACTTCTTCTGCTGCCTTTGCCTGGCTTCCACATGCTCCCATTGGAGAGGTGAAATGCCTGGTGCCTTTCCAGATACTTCTCCACCAATGTGAGTGGTCACATTGAAGCATTTCTTTTCCGTTCTTCTGAAATTACTTGGAACTCAGAGCTGAGTGCTTGCTTCACAATCTGATATCAGGCATGTGGACAACGTGGCCTGGCCATTGGAACTAGCAGAGTGTGGTCAGAGACTCGACATTGGGGATGTAGGCCTGGGAGGTGACACAGACGTGGGTTTAACTATCCTGTTGATGGGCTTGTAGCATTTTGTTGAGTCAACATTGATGGTAGCAATCCAGTTCTTTGAGGTGCCCAGTCTAAGTTGGTGGACTTCATGTACAGGAGTGTAAGGATCATGGCTGCTTGGTAGAGATTGGTGAATTTCATCAATGAACAAATTTTCAACAACTATGAATTTCATCACTAAGAGGCAGCTCCCACAGAATAGGAAGTGATCCATGTTGACCAGGGCGTTGTTTTTGATCTTGCTTACCAGAGGAAGATGGATGAAGTACCTTTTTTCTTCCAGATGTTTAGTCTAAAGTCCATCCTACTGGAGATTTCAGTGAAGGAATCATGGACAATCTTATTGTATATGTAATTATTAGGTAGTGTGAATTAAGTGCAGACACAAGACACAGCATTTGCTTACAGAATAGTGCAACTGGATTTGAATTAATGCCTGAGCCAAAATAGAAATTTGTAACAGGCATGAACTCTTGAACTGAGGACATGTACTTGAGCTATAAAAAACATAGGTAGTTTAAACTTAACAAGTTAGAATTTTCACATCAGGACTGATTGCCAGTGATGAAGGTTTAATTTTCTTTTTTCCCTCCACAGATGCTGACCAATATCACCAGAGTTTTTGTATATCAGATTTCTGGCTTCTCCCATACATTTTATTTTGTATTAATTTATGCAGAAGGCTATAACCTTGTGAACCATATTGGAAATATGACAAATGGTGCAAGTAAATTTAATAGAGAATTAGATAAAATTTAAGAATGGTTAGATGGACTGTGTGTGGTTTTCTGGACCTGCACTTTCCTATGTTTCCAATGTTGTAACTAAACAGAATTCTGGTTTTATCTCAGCTAAATTGAAGGTTTCATTTGTGTATTTCTGCCCACATTTACTTTAGTCAGTGCCACACTGTAGGGTTCAAGGGAACTATGAATTTGAGAGTATGCTAATCTAAACCTTTTTAAAAATTACTTTAAAAATATTGAAGAATGAGATTCATTTCAGAATCTGTGAATTCAGACTGGAGACTTTTATCTGCAGAGCTTCTTCCAACATGTACATATGTGCACAAATTGGAGGCTAACTATCCAAGGCCTTGTAATCTGAGTTTACAATAATTAATATTATTTATTGTTAATGAAAGCATAGTGCTTCTTTAAGTGTTAGCAGTAGAAGAGAACATGAGGCTAAGGCATTTTTATTTATGGAGCATTACAGCTTTTTGTGTATTAAGTGTGTTTATGACAGTAAGTGGTAAAATGAAGAATTTGACTATTTCCCCCCACCTGCCTCTGAAGACACAGTACCATATGTTCTTCTTGCAGTCCTACAGTCTCTTTCCATGAATTCATATCTTGAGTATTTTTTCCCTTATGGTTATCATACAGCTCTGAAAACAGCTTTCCTTCCTGGGCGGTGACCGATTTTCCAAATGTTTATTTCAAGTAGGTGGCCTCACTCATTTGGGGTGCATTCACCCCAAATCCCAAGCACCTTCCCGTGCATTGATTTTAAAAGGTGATACTATTTCATAGCTAATGACCCCTATCTTGCATTTTGAATAAAAGGCTTTTGATGGCCATGCACACACTGGAACCAGAATTCTATGGAAAAGCCATTTTCATCCAATCAAAAAAGGAAACTATATTTTAAGGTAGTTTATCAGTATACCATTCTAAACTGGCTTAAAAACATCAATCTGGATCCTGGTAAAATTCCAGATTCAGCAATATTTAGCAGAACACTGTTATTCTCTCATAATACTTCATGTCTACAACCATCCAGGGAGACTTGGAGACCAAGCAGGACGAAAATGAATAGGAAACCGTGCCAGTGATGCAAGTGGAAGAGCAAGCGGTTGCAATATTTATGGAGCATTATAGCTTTTGGAATATTGAGTACATTTATGATGGACAGGTAAAATGAAGAATTTGACTGCTTCTTCCACCTGTCTCTGAAGACACAGTACCACATGCTGTCAGATCTAGTGTCAGATGGGCTAGGATGTTTATGGCCAAGAACCGCAGAAGGGTTGGAATGGACGTGGAATGGATGTGAAAGAACTTTGGATATGTAGCATCTCCAAAGGCATAAGGGAACAGCTTTGTAAGTGTCAGCTACAGTTAGTGGATGAATAAAACATTTAAAAATTCCAGAGATTCTACAATGGTTCCTGGAGATTGGAGGGTAGCAAATGTGAATGTACTATTTAAGAGGGAGAGAGAAAACATGGAACCACCAATCTGTTAGCTTAACATCAATAAAAGGTAAAATCCTGGAATCTACAATGACAGACCTAATAGCAGGATACCTAAAAAAATAATAGGATTAAGCAGTCAGCATGGATTTATGAAGGGGAATGATGCTTGACTTATCTATTGGAGTTCTTTGACGTTGGGACTTCTAGAATAGATGAGGATCCAGTTGGTGCATTTAGATTCCAGAAGGCATTTGATAAGGTCCCACTGAGGAAGATGGTCAACAAAGTCTGAATGTGTGAAATTAGTAGTATACAGGCATGGTCTGAGAAATGGTTAATAAACAGAAAACATAGATAGAATAAAGGGGTATTTCTTAGGTTGGCAAGCTGTGACTGGTGGATTGGAGCTTGGGCCCCAGGTTTTAAAATCTATATCAATAATTTGGCTAAGGTGACCAAATATATGCCTGTGTTTGCAGATGCAATGAATCTAGGTGGGATTGCGAGAAGGGATGACAATGTAGAGGCTTCAAGAGGATACAGACAAACTAAATAATTAGGTGAGAAGATGGCCTATGGAATATAATTTGGAAAAATTTGCGGTCATTTATTTTGGTGCAAAAAACCCCAGAAAAGCCAAGTATTTTTTAAATGGTGATAGATTGAAAATGCTACGTTGGCCTTTATTTGAGTGCAGGAGTAAAGATGCCTTACTGCAATTTGTATAGGGCCTTGGTGGGACCACACATAGGGTAACGTGTACAGTTTTGGTCCCCCAAAGGATATACTCGCAATTGAGAGTGTGAGACAAAATTTCACAGAACTGGTTCCTGGAGTGACAGGTCTGCTGTACAAGGAGAGATTGGGTACACCTGCATTCTCTAGTATTAAGAATGAAAGATCTCATTGATATTTACAAAATTCTTACAGAGCTTGACAGGCTGAATATTTCCCCTACCTGAGTAGTACGTCTTGAACCAGGGATCAGTCTCAGTGCAAAGGGTTGACTTATTTAGTACTGAGATGAGAAGGTTGGCAAATCTTTGTAATCTTCTCCCCAAGGGGATTGTTGAGGCTCAGTCCTTGAGCATATCCGAAAGAGAGAATGATATATTTCTGGTTATTAATGGAAGAAAGAGATAGGGCAGGATAGTCAAGCTTAAGTAGAAAATCAAGATCAGTATTGCTGCAACTCGAATCTTCTTGTAGAACTCCAGTAGTTGTTTAACTTAAAAATGTAACAAAAATATAGAGGCATCAGCATGAAGAAACCCACCATGAAACTATTGAGGGAAGAACATAACACCGTACCAATTGCCAGCTAGGCTGCTGAGCAACTAGTGAAGGAGAAAGAAAAACTCAAAAGCAGTTAAGTAACAGCTGGACATGTTATCATTCAATTTAATTAATTAAATCTCACTTCAGAATAACCGTGCTGAGAAACCCTGGACGTACAATTCATGTGATGAACGTTAATTACACTAAACCTGCAAAGACACCCAATAACCATTTTTGGCACATTTATAAGGATCTATTTACAAGTGAAGGATGATAGTGAAGCTTTTTAAGTATTCAGTACTAAAATGAACTTGACAAAAAGTGTGACTGTGCGCCTGTGGTGGGTGGAAGTGGAATAACACTTCAATACAATGGATCTATTTTCTAAATCAATTGGTCTATCTTATGCTTAATCTGCATTTTCATTCTAGTTTCATTACATAGCCTACTGGTCTGTATAATGCTTCAAATAAATTAATCATCACAGCAAAATGTACATATCTGATCTTAAAAATTAAATAAAACCATACAATTAGGTTAGAAAAAAAGGACAAGTAGAAAGACTTTATGTGATTGACCATACCTAGTTAATGACCAGTTATCAAAGTATAGATGTTACAGTAAAATATTAGTTATCAAAATATTAATGTTACAGTAAAAGTATGCAACTCATCTATTAAAGTATATTTTAATTACATACTTTTACTGCAACATTAATTTTTATTTAAACTTTAACCAGCATAGAAATGAAGCCTAGCCCAGTTACTTGGAAATTCTTCAGATCTATTGGGGTTAAAGAGGTCAGAGAGAGAAAAAAAATCATATCAATATACTGCACCTTCAAGTTAGAAACAGTTATTGGTTGCTGGAATTATCAGCCTAGAATTTGCTGAAATGAGAAATTTCACAGGATGCCCTATTTAGATAATTTTCTTCACCCATACTTTATTAATGACGGAAAAAAGAGATACCAAGAAAAAAAAACATTTTTAAAATCAAAGAACCATTTACTGCCTACAGGAATAAAGCTCTATAGAATTAATCATACCTTTTCTGAACCATGATAAAGGGGCATTGCCAAAATATAAATCATGTAATTAAAAAAAAGTACTAGCAAGTTTAACTAACTAAGATTATGGGAGCAGAACAATTTCTTGTAACACTTAAGGCAGCTCCTGCTTTTATCAGGCCAACAGTGGAAGAGAGCACAAGGCCCAGAAAGTTATGGCAATTTGCCACTCATGCCGTTTCTTTTCCTTATTGCAGGTATCTGGGCTACTCTCAGACTAATTGGCATGGACATTAAACTTTGTATTACTTCCCAGAAACTTCTGGAATTATACTAAATTCCTACAGTAATTGAGTAGCTATTCAGCTAGAATCTTAGTAATAAATTGTGGGAGTTTACAAAATAAGGCTCATCATTAATTGGAAAGTGAAATTAAAGTTCCTTTTTATGCTTTTTAATTTCAGTTCTCTCAGCACGTGCAATATATAGAGCTTGTTTGCATCTGTGGGAAAAGAGGCAACAAGAGTCATTGCTAGTATAACAGCATCAGAATAAAGGATACCTCTGAAAGTAAATAGATTTGATTGCTTCCTCCCACCTTTTCCAGAAAGATTAGGAGGGGAATTCACTATTGCTTCAACTACGGAATAACTACTGTAATGCTGGTGCACATTAGAGAGGCATCGAGTCATCCACAGATGCTGACTGGTACAGATTTGATGACTTATTCTGAATCTTGTGTTTTCAATAAATCCCCTGCACATATAGTCCACAACGTAACTATGGAACACTGACAATAATTCCCCAGATACCATCCCAAACATGTGAAACAAGGAAAACTGACCTAATACTAGTCTGACAGATCTAAAAAGTGAAAGTTAAAAAATGAAAGTATTATTATCACTTCCTTTGCAGTAAAATCAATATGCACAGAAAGAAGAAACAGATTTAGTTTATTGAGAAGTAAGTCTTGTTTAGAATGTTGTTCAAGCTTTAATTTTAGATTAAGAGCACCACCTGCAGGAAAAAAAAATTGAGAGAGCTTAACAATAGTATCGTCAACAAGTAATGTTTAGCTTCTCAACCTGAAGTTCCTTTTTGGGTATCCAAAGCAAAAATGAATTTTAAATTCAAAATTGCATTTTGTAAATATAATTGGAAGCAACTTAAGTCGACTGAATCATATCTTCTGGTTATATTTGTTCAGTGAAACAATCTATGTAACAACTAGCGGAAGAAACATTCAATTTTTACATTTGAGTTACTATTTAATCATAAAATTCTCACAAATGCACAATAATTAATAGCTTGGGACTACTCTTCAGTTCCTTGTGTAAATCATCTTACATTTTTGAGAAGACAAGAATATTAAAAGCAATTGTGTTATTTTTATAAAGAAATTAAATATACTTTATTAGGACATGCTAAAAAACAAAAAAAAATATGCAGAAAGCTGTACTTTACAAACTGGATTGTCAGTATACTCTGCATTTTGTAGGTTTGAATTCAATGTGGAAACCAAGTGTAACTAAATTAATGTGTAATGAGACTTCAGTGCTTCAGAATTTTAAATATTGTGAAGTGAATGAAGTAATTTGTTGTTTTTTTCTACTGAATGGGATTGGTGTCCATTAAGAATATGAAGCAGGAGTTTGCCATCTCTTCAGCAGCATCTGCTGGATTTTTCAATTATTACACAACAGACGTACAGAAGAGTACAAAATAAAAACTTCAGTCATTAAAAAATGGTTTATTGTTCACCTGCACACGTCCCCATTATTTCCCCACAAGGATTTAAAACTGCACTTTCTTGACTTGATCCGACATAAAAAACATCTGAGAACCATTTTATACATTATCATCTGAAATATACAATCAATACAACAGTCATTGTTTTAATACAATTTATTTTCCTTCCAGTAATTATATTAAAGGTGTGATAGTTATAATACTCTTTTTAAGCTTTGTTCCACAGCTCATTTATTTTCCATCTAATAAATTCGCACAAATGAACCCACCCCCAACCCCAAATGAAACTAGATGTGTGCCAATTTAAAATGGTCTGAAGCAGAAATTAGATATTTTTATCTAATGTTTACCCTTATGGAGAGCGTCTCTGCTTTTTCGTTAATAAATGACACTGGATTGTGCGAAGGACATGTTTTGCTGGTCCAAATTCCGGTTGTAGTTTCAAAGTAGACTCATACCATTGCATTGCTTTGTCGTACTCTTCCTGTGAACCAGACAGACATTCTATAACAATCTGAGAGCAATGAATCATCATTTCATGTTATCAAAGAACTTTCTAAGTGTTTCATTGACTATTATATCCCTCTGCTAATTTAGTAAATTAGTTTTTTTTTAGCCCTCATCATCTTTTCACTACAGATGCATGACCCTTTTAAACCAACAACTTTTACCAGATCTGCCTTCAGGACCTCTGTGTCAGGTCTGAAAAGTATAGTCTCCTTGGTTCAACTTGCTCTCATCTTAAACTACTTCTCACAATTCTCATCAGGTGTAAGGTTTTGCTGTGGGAATCTGAATCCCAGCTAGCCCTTATTATTTTATTAGAATATGTGGAACCGTCCTTCTTCCAAATACAAGCAGAACATCCTGTGTTATTAGATTCTTTATATTGTTGTGCTTGTTCCTTCTCCTTCTCCGATCCAGTGAATTTAATTTACTGCACTCTGCTTCCAATACATATTCATCCCTTAGCTATACATAGTACATCTCTAACTATAACCTATCTAGATGTGCCTTGCTTCATTGCTGGTGATAGGCTTTCTTCTATTCTAAGCATTACTGCAACTATGCTCATTTATGCTCATCTCATTTAATCCAGAGTACAGCATTTCCTGCACAGAAAGGGTGTTTCCACACATTGCAGAGACAATTTAGGTGACTGCTTTGTGAATATTTGTGTTCTCTCTGAAAATATCATCTTAATGTATGTGGTCCATTTGAACAACTCCACCTCCCAGTTCTCCTTTGGTCTCTACACTGTCCCTACCAGACTCAGAGGGATGAGGATTCCATCTTGGGCACTCTGGCTTCCTTAATAACTATATCCCCTATGTGGTTCACAGTCAATGTATTCATAATATGATGGAGGTCTGTCACTTTCTGGCAAGAGGGATATTTGGTTATTATGTTATATTGGAGCCTGTAAGGAAACCATACATAGCGACAATTTCTTCAAGGTGGTACCATATTGATTTTCAAAGCTCTAGCTGTATTCGTATTGGTGACCAAAAACTATAGCTATTGGGTGTGTTTCGTCTAACTATCACATGAAAACTATGTTATGTTAAGGCACAAACAGCAATGTAAACCAGGTTCTTCAAATTTCCCACTGCGAGATAAAGAACGATGTAGATTAGATGTAATGAGGGAAATCAATTACATACAAAAAAAATCCCCACGTCAGTTCTTCAAACATATGTGTACTTTGAAACAGAGAATGCACTTCAAGACAACACATTATAAAATGCAATTGGTTGAAATCAATGTAAATAGGAATTCAGCCATACCAATTGAGCATGAACAGCGTAGCAACAAATTTTGGTCACTTACCATTCCTACATAGACATTTGCCAGGGTAAAGTGATTGACAACAAAACGTGGAGCGATTTCCACTGCCATAGAAGCGACAACAAGTGCATCGTCCCACAGTTTAGCATTGTGAAAAATGTTTGCCAAGCTTATGAGAGGTACGTCCTGCTCAAATAAAAATGAATAGAAAGGATAGATAGAGCTGTATCTGTATAATACCTTTCATGTCAATTTCAGACTGACCCAAAGCACTTTCCAACCAGTGAAACATTTACATGCAACCACCACACTAACATAGGAAGTGTAATTGTGAGGTTTAAGACCAGCTTACCACTTTGCAACTGGCATCATCAATTGATCTGCAAACTTCAAAGATGCAGGTCCCAAAAATGATGTACCAAAAATTAGTGATGCTGATTAGAAACTAGAGATGCTTCATTTTTACTAATTATAGAATCATTAATAAAGAATTAACAATAGTTTCACTTTATCTATCTTCTCATGTAATTCTACTAAGTTTGAAACAATTACATGCTTTCCATATTTTCAGATTTCAGGACGGTATCAGCTTCCACCCCCGCCAAATTCTTTAAAAGCTTAACAACATAGTGACTGGCAATCAGGTGAGATGGTCTTTTGGGTGCAACCGTAGCATTATGAAATCTGAAAAGGCAATGATATTTTGTACACTGATGAAGCAACATTTTGTTGATCAAAAATGTCCAGCCTTTTGGAGCTCATAGCTTACTCTTTTCAAAACCTGTGAATATGCCACATATATATTACGAAATAACACAAGCAACAACTCACCACTGCACCCAACTACCACAGCCTCCACCTGTCCACCTCCCACACCATCTCTATTACATAAAAGGGCAAGGAATCCTTGCCACGAGATGACAATTTCATCAACATTTTAAACCTTCTGAAACACTTATCATTCTTTCCCCTTCCGTCAGATTCATGCATCTCTTCTGGTCCCCAATTATTTCTCATCTCAAATCCTGGTTTATTTGTCACAAAGGATGAGCAAATATTTACAGCACACAAAAAGCAACAGTGTTTATGCTTCATTTGAGCCTCCTCGTCACCCACTTCAGTTAATTCCATGAACGTGTTCCCTTCTTCATTGTGCGCTTAACCAGCTTCCTTTTGAAAGCATCTATGCAGTCTGCCTCAATCATTTTCTATAAACATAAATTCTACAACCTAACCACTCACTGAGTGAAGAAGCCTCTTCTGAATTCCTACTGAAATTATTAATAACAATCGTAGCACCCCAAATTCCTCTCTACAATTCCCCCTACAAATCTCAGTTAAAATCTTGAAGGCCATCAGACCACCCTTCGGTTTTCTCTCCTCCAGAGAATGAAGCAGAAGACTATTCAATTTTTTATGATTGGTTTAAATTTCACGTGCTATTTTCACAATTCTCCTTTCTGGCCGTGATCCCCTTTGGACTCTTGTTGACTCTTTCTTCTTAACAATCCTCTCCCACCCAACATCCCACGTCTCTTCATCTCTTCATATGGCCTCCCTAGTTCTCATTCCCTCTGATTCCATGTCGCCTTTTATGTCACAGCCAATTCAGAAAAAGTTTGTATTGTCTTCAGGAATACAGCCTCTGTTATAAAAGATGCATTTTCAATGCTCATTGGTGATATCAATGATGAAGTTGAGACTGACAAAGCAACACCAGTGGAGACAGAGGATTCTTCAGGTCTATAAATATGATCCATGTGACGTACTTGTAAAAGCTGGCCCCTGATCAAACCCCACCTGCCAAGGAGCAAGCTGTCTTTTCCATGCCTTCAGGACCAGGGCCAAGAATGTCAAACAATTTGAAGGTACTGAAGTTGGCTCTGCGCACAATAAATAATGTGATCCACACTGCCTAATTTCAATTGGGGAATAATTTCACAGGAATTTTGCAGATTGGAGTAATGCAGTTTGTGGACAACATTTGTCTCCTAGGATGTGCCTTAGGCATCTGTGACTTGAATGAGCCCACCTTAATAACAGAGTGTAGCATTAATCTTTCTTATTGGCAAGAAATGTGAAACAAACAAATTCAGAATTACACACTTCCTTTACCTTTTGGGCTTTTGGGAACGTACCTTTGATACTGGTAAAGAATTAAATTGACTTACAAACAAAAAAAGAGGAATATGGAGTTCTCCAATCTTTTGATATAATTTCAGCCCTCAAAGGATAAAGTCGAATGGGAACATCTCCCCTTGAAGGGACATGTCCTCCTGAATTTTCATGGCTTCACCTTTTGCTTCCTTTAATAGTACCCTTATGTGTTGACTGAAGGAGGCAGTAAACATCGTGAATAAATTATGATGTGATGCAAGATAAAACAGCATTAAATTACTTAAAAGGAAAAGAGAGAGATTAAGGGTGAATGAGACCTTTGTGAATGAAGATTCTTGATCAGTTATCTTTGCAGTATATCAAGGCACATTAAAGTTATCATTTTTCCTTTAAAGATGTACAACATTTTGGCATCCCGACTGTATTCTACATCCTTATAACTTTGTATAAAAAGTACAGAAGAATGAAAAGACAAGGCAATTAAAACTTACTTAATCAATAACTTAAAGGCTCATGAAATGATAGAAATTTGCAACCAAGGTGGAGGCTATTCAGCACAACAAGTCCGTGCCAGCCAAAATGGAGCTGCTTAAGTTACTCCCATTTCCTGGCTCTTGGTTCATACCCTACATACCATAGTGGTGCTCATCAAGGTACTCTTTAAATGCAGTGAGGTTTGCTGCTTCTGTCACTCTTAAGCAGTGTGGATTGCATTACTTGTGTGACAATATTTTATTTTCAACTCTCCTATAATTGTGCCAATTAACCTTCTGCCCACCCCTATTACAATTTCTCTGTCAGAGAAAAAAGTCCTTTCCATTTGGTAAGGCACTCCTGCTTTTTCTGTAAACCTTTGCACATCTTTACTTTTAATAATGAATCTGATTCGTTTTTGAAAGATAATTGCATCTGCTTCCAACGATCTTTCAGCTAGTCCAATGCAGATCGCAGCTTTTGTTTTTCATGTCATCTCCTTGCTCCTGCACACACATTAAATCCACACCCTTTAGTTTATATTGTTTCTCCTCAATCTTCCTACCAAAGTGCATCACTGCATTCAATTCTTTGCATTAAATTACATCTGGTATTGCCAAGTCCAAGTGACTGGTTTGTCCAGGAATCTATCAGTATTCTCACAGCTTATTACATTTCTGAGTTTCTTATCGCCTGCAAGCTTTGAAATTATGCCCCATGTTCGTAAATCCTGGCCAAAAAGATGACTGTGGTCTTGGAGGATGCCAACAAATTCTTAGAACTCCAATAGGTTTGACTGGGCTGATTAATAACAAAGATCAAATATATAGAAGGCAAATTCAGTCATGGAGATGGGTTTGGTTTACTTGTTACTCAACATGAGGTAGGAACAAAGTAAACTCATGGACATTAAAGGTGTTTATCACACCAGGTCATGATTTACAATGCCTGCCTCCACCTGTCATATAATCCCAAGTTATTCCAACGAGTCAAATTCTAAAGGTCATGGTTAAGTTATACCTGGAAAAGTATGCACAGTTCAACATGATGCAACGCAAGGGGTCATTACAGAATAAAGAGAACGTTAATTAGGATTATTAAAAATGTTGAGGATGACCCAAATAAAAGGACTGGGTAAAGTTCTCTGCTTCTGCTTCTTCGTCGTGAAAAACAGATGTCACAGAGAGGATAAAACTCTTTCAGATACTTGGCATGATATAGAAATAAAAACACAATTTTATGATATGCATGGGTTGGGGACAAGATGGTACAGGTTGAGTATTATGAAAGAAAAAGTTAGGACAGCTGTTGGAAACATCTGTCACATGAAAGATGATCAAAATAATGTAGAAGGGTTGCAAGGAGGATTGAAGACCAGTAATGTAATTCTGCAACAGGTTGGAATAGCACTGTGTATGGTGCACAGTTCATGCCCTGTGAAGGTAATTACTAATTCTGGAATTGTGCCCCTCAGTTTTTGTGCATCTCGGATCCTGGTCCCTGGCTGAACATGTCCCGAGAAATCAAATACGATTTTTATCCAAGTGAAATATACGATACGGCAACCTTAGAGAAATGGACCACATCTCAATACCGTAGCTTGCACTCATGGATATCACACCAAAGACACCGAGTGATGTGTGGCGGTCAAACCAAAAGTACAAGGTTTGTGTCAAGTTAGCACCAATTACAACAAAAATCAAATATGTCATAAACATACCTGCCAGATTTTCTAATTTTATCACAAATGGACTGGCTTAGCAGCAATCCTATATATATTGGACAGTTAAGTAAAAGCATTTCTTCATAGAAGCAGTATCTGTCCCACTGACCCAGGTTACATTAACCTCATATTAAAGTTTGACAATACCTCATTAGGTCACGCTACAAGCCAATTCTCACCTTCATGTGGTAAGGAGCAAAATGTAGTGCTTGACGTAGACAATCAATAGCCTTTTTTCCTTGACCTTTAACCCTCCAATACAATGCTGCCATACTTGTAATCACCCAGGATGTTTGATTCTATTAAAATAAGGATTACAGAAATGAGTTGACAGAAACAATTTGAAAATGTTCAGATTCAAGTAATGTAAATTTTCACAGAAAACTTAGTTTTTCATTCTGCTGTGTATTTTGTCCCTATAAACAATACTTTCAATGCTGTGCCAAGTTCAGGTTGAAGTGCATACCACGGTTCCTAAAGAAACATGAAAATAAATATTTACAGCCATTAAAAAAAACTACACAGATAAAGAATGTGAGCTCGTACAGCCCTGTAAAGAATGCAGGATGGAAGATATACAAGACTGGACACGAGAACTTGTTCTTGTTTTCCCCGTACTATTATCAAGTGCAAAGCTTCCAACTGGTATGATGCTTTGATCTCCTATCCACATCACAAATTGCTGTGTGACAACCTGTAGATTCAAACCCACATTCCATATTATTCATAGTATAATGTGTACACAGGCAGGTTGACTCAATCACTCCCCTGTACATAGGGCCTTTGGCCCACGATGTTGTGCCGACATTTTATCCTACTCTAAGATCTATTTAACCTTTCCCTCCCACATAGCCCTCCATTTTTCTATCATTCACGTGACCATCTAAGAGTCTCTTAGATGTTCCTAATGTATCTGCCTCCACTACCTCTGCTGGCTGTGCATTCCATGCACCCACCACTCTGTGTAAAAAAAAACCTACTTCTGACATCCCCCCTATACCTTCCTCCAATCACCTTAAAATTATGCCCCCTCGTGTTAGCCATTTTTGCCCTGGGAAAAAGTCTCTGACTGCCCACCCGATCTATGCTTATCATCTTGTACACCTCTATTAAGTCACCTCTCATCCTCCTTCGCTCCAAAGAGAAAAGCCCTAGCTCAACCTATCTTTATATATAAGACATGCTCTCCAATCCAGGCAGCATCCTGGTAAATCTCTTCTGCACCCTCTCTAAAGCTTCCACATCCTTCCTATAATGAGGCGATCAGATCTGAACACAATACTCCAAGTATGGTCTAACCAGTCTTCTATAGAGCTGCAACATTACCTCGTGGCTCTTGAACTCAGTACCCCGACTAATGAAGGCCAACACACCATATGCCTTCTTAACAATCCTATCAACCTGCACAGCAACCTTGATGGATCAATGGATGTGGACACCAAGATCTCTGTTCCTTCACACTGCTCAGAGTCCTGCCATTAAGCTTGAATTCTCCCTTCAAATTCCATCTTCCAAAGTGTATCACTTCACACTTTTCTAGATTGAACTCCATCTGCCACTTCTCAGCCCAGCTCTGCATCCTATCAATGTCCTCTTGTAACCTACAGCCACCTTCTACGTTATCCACAACACTACCAACCTTTGTGTCATCAGCAAACTTACTAACCCACCCTTCCACATCCTCATCCAAGTCATTTATAAAAACCACAAAGAGCAGGGGTCCCAGAACAGATCCCTGCGGAACACCACTGGTCACCGACCTCCAGGCAGACTACTCTCCATCTACAACCATCCTCTGTCTTTTATGAGCGAGCCAATTCTGAATCCACACAGCCATGTCTCCCTGGACCCCATGCCTCCTGGCTTTCTGGATGAGCCTTCCGTGAGGAACCTTATCAAACGCCTTACTAAAATCCATGTACACTACATCCACTGCTCTTCTTCCATCAATGTGCTTTGTCACATCCTCAAAGAATTTAATCAGGCTCATGAGGTATGACCTGTCCCTCACAAAGCCATGCTGGCTGTCCCTAATCAGCCTATGCTTCTCCAAATGCTCTTAAATCCTGTCTGTAAGAATCTTCTCCAGGAATCTGCCCCCTACTGAAGTAAGACTTACTGGTATGTAATTCCCAGGGTTATCCCTACTCCCTTTCTTGAATAAAGGAACAACATTTGCCATCCTCCATTCACCTGGCACTACTCTCGTGGCCAGTGAGGATGCAAAGATCATCGCCAAAGGCGCTGCAATCTCTTCCCTCGCTTCCCATAATAACCTTGGATATATCTCATCCGGCCCCAGTGACTTATCTATCCTAATGTTTTTCAAAAGTTCCAGCACATCCTTTTTCTTCATGTCGACATGCTCTAGCATAGACAGAAATCAAAGAGCATCTTTCTGTTTGGCAACAGTTAGAGAATGCTTTGACCAGTTACCATGGAGTGCTGAGTAACAGTTAAAAATTAGTAATTTATTTCTGTGGGATACAGCCTGCTTTTTCTGTACTTAATTTATTTTCATATTTAACATGCATGTTAAATTGTTTCCATGATTAATTTTATACTCAATAAAGATACATTTATAAAAACAGCATTTGAAATTTGAATGCTGTACTTTGACTTCTAAAACTATCGTCCAAAGAAAATTACATTGTTACTTACTTTTTCTAATTCTTTGGCTATTCGTGTTCCAACCTGCTCAAAAGGTTGAGGTGGATACTTTCCTTTGCCCAGGTTTTGTAAAGCCTATTGGAAAACAAAACACTCCATCATTACATTTTAAATTAATGTAAAATAGCAATCTTAAGAGTCATATTTTAGTTTTGTTCTTAAATTCACGTCCTCTGATTTGCAATCCATTTGTTAATGAAAAGAGACTTCTTTCTTCATCCTAAAATCTCTTAAATTTCCCATTGGTCTTCTCTACTTGAAATTATCTGGACTTTTCAAAAAAACTGAAATTTTAACTATAATCAAGGATATGCTTGCTAAAATTGTAAATGAAAGTCAAGCCTGAAGGGAAGATAGTGAACAAATTTACTGCACTTGGCATATAAAATTTAAATTAAATTTCATTTTAAATAACTGATTTTAATGACTAAATAACTGTCTTAATGTACCCTGTACAACTGCATATACATGAGTTTAATACTTATTCAACTTTATGAATAAGTATTAAACTCATGCCCGCTATCCTTTTCCTCAAGTTTTCAAACAATTAGCATTTCTCACAAGACATCTGTGCAGAGATTTCAAAACATCTGCAAAATGTGTTTCCAGCATTCTGTTTTACTTGCACATAGATCTGTACAGTTTAAAACTTTTAAATCAAATAAAATGCAAACTTTAAACAAGGCTAAACAAAAGAATGCAATACATTGAAAGAAACACTTTATTACAAACAACATCCATCAAATCCAAATATATTGTATATAGGATAAAGGAGGGCTATATCAAGCTATGCTTAAGCAGTGTAAGCAACAATAGAGGTCAGAGTGCTAAACAATAACTATGAAGTCATATTTTTATGATTTTTATACTTGAATTAATTTTGTCTATCCATAGTATAAGATTATTGTTGATGTCCTACTTGCTGTTGTGGTTTGAGATTAGACTGAATTATCCTGGACTAAGTAAACTGCCTAGCCTTGCTGCCTGCAGTACTCACCCACATGGATTTACCCTTTCCGGATATGGAAGACTAATCAAGCTAACCCATCACACCCAAGCGAGATCTGAGCAGCGAGCAGGCCTCTGTCAGCATATCCTGTGGCCACATTACTGGAACACTCTGATAGCCTTTGACAGTTCACAGCTGCCAAAGGCTTTTGAACAATTTTTAAATCTTTAATAGTCAGAGATGCTTAAGATTACTTAAAGAGATACAAATTTAAAAATAAATTAGAAGTATTAAAATACCCTTCTTAGGCAGACCCTCGGGGTCAAGAATGACTTACTTCCACCATGGTTCTGAGGTCGCTGGAGGCCAAAGTGAAAACTGCAGTATTTTCCACAGATTGGACAGATGACTGATTGGGGGTGGGGGGGGGGGTAGGGGAGGGGAGAGGGGAGAGACTGTTGGTGAGGTAGTGTGCTCTTTCCATTGTTTATATTGAAAAGCTTCTGTGTGTTCCCAATGGATGGACTCAAAGTTCACAATACCATCCTGAATACTCTTTCTCCATTATGAGTGAGCATGGTTCAGGAAAATCACAACAATCAGTGGGGATGATACATTTAAATATTTACAAAGATTAAAAATATGCTAATGAAATAACTTAAGCACTTACATTCTTCCACATGGGTTGTACACCAGCCCTTCATGGCATAAAGCTGACAGGCTGGATACAAAGAATGCTAAGACCCTCTCCAGCAGGTTAGTGTTCTGTTGTCCAGTGGCACTGCGGAAGGTGAAATGCCAGTTTTGGATTTCTACGTTTCTGCACACATGGAAGTCCAAGCTGCACTGGACACAGAATGGTTGAAAGACGTGGTTCTGCACAGAGTCAGTGGCTCTAGATGAGCACAATTTGGTATACTGGCAATTGGACACTATAGTGTACAATAGAATCCTCACCATCAGTCACATAATGGAAACTATTTGACTACTCTGCAGCATGGAATGTGGGTTTTTGCAGAGTAATATCATGGTTGATCAATACAGCACTTTCAAAACATTGTTTAACTCAACACGTTTAATGAAATCATGAAGAAAGAACATTTTGAGAGCTTCAAGACAGATAATCCGCTGTTGCAATTCAGCGTACCTCCTTCAATTGCCTTTCTCCAGTATAATGTATACTGAGTCGACTTGCCACTCCATATAAATGATCTAAGGTGTGCATGCTGGCATGGAGGTTGCCATTACAAACAGGTTCCACAGCTGGTTCTTGCAGGGATGTGGCAAAGTCAATATGTTCTGTAATACTAGAAAGAAAATTTAAGGTATATCATCATAAAGTTCCGGTTAGACCACACTTGGAGTATTGTGCTCAGATCTGGTTGCCTCATTATAGGAAGGATGTGGAAGCTTTAGAGAGGGTGCAGAGGAGATTTACCAGGATGCTGCCTGGATTGGAGAGCATGTCTTATGAGGATAGGATGAATGAGCTAGGGCTTTTCTCTTTGGTGCGAAGGAGGATGAGAGGTGACTTGATAGAGGTATACAAGATGATAAGAGGCATAGATCGAGTGGACAGTCAGAGTGAAAATGGCTAACATGAGGGGGCATAATTTTAAGGCGATTGGAGGAAAGTATAACGGGGATGTCAGAGGTAAGTTTTTAACAGAGAGTGGTGGGTGCGTGGAATGCACTGCCGGCAGAAGTATATTAGGGACATTTAAGAGACTCTTAGATAGGTACATGAATGATAGAAAAATGGAGGGCTATATGGGAGGGAAGATCTAGGATAAAATGTCGGCACAATATCGTTGGCCAAAGGGCCTGTGCCGTGATGTAATGTTCTATGTTTAAAGTTCTATCATAAACTTTTGAAAATTAGCAAATCAATGAAATTTGTGTTCAAGTTGTAGTGACATGCATAAGACTTTCTCAACAGTCAACGTGGTGAAATTTAGCCAATTGTGAAGCACCACTGGCATATTTGTTCTGTACCCATATTTCGATTAGTTCTGTTTTTTTTTAACCAACGTCTGAACAGTAGACCTTCTTGTAAACAGAACCGTTTAGTTTGTGTAAAAATTCTATTTTACAGCATGGAAGGAAGAAATTCAGCTATTGAGTCTTAACTAGGTCCACTCTCTTGCTCTTTCTGTGATTATTTTCCTTCAAATATATGACCAATTCTCTTTTGAAGTTCCTCATTGCATTTAAATTCACCACCCTAATCTGCAGTTCATTCCAAGTTCTAACCACTTGTTGCAGAAAATGTTGTCAATGTGGCCCAAAGTTTCTTTAGCCAATTACCTAAAATCTGTGTCCCCTGGCCATTAGCAATAGTTCCTTTTTAATTTAGTATCTCTCTAAACTTTTCATGATTTTAAACACTTTAATCAAAACTTTTCCATTTTGAGATAAACCACCCAAATTCTCCCCTGGAACAACTTTAGTAAACCTGCTCTGTTACCTCTCCTCTTCTTACCCTTTCTAAATTGTGGTGCCCAGATTCATACCCAATATTTCAGACAGAGCGGTAATGGTATATGGGTTTAGCATAACCTAGCTTTTGTAATCATTGCCTCCATTCATTAGCACATGACATCTTTTGCATTGGTCTATTTCAATAAAACCTTTGATCATTCTAAAGAGACTCGAGTTATCAGTGTCTTTTGTAGGTAAAGTTAAGAGCTTTATCTTAATGCTTCTCTTCCATATCCTCTGTGTCTAACATCTAAAGTAGGACACCCAAAAATGAATGAAGTATTTTATTTACAGCTAAACTATTAAGAGGGTGAAAAGCACAATGAACACATTTTAACTCCTTCACAATGATAGTTATATAATTGTGCATCCTGTTAATGTGCTGTGCCACAGATTTGTGTAACCACAGCAGCAGATACTGACCACTTGAACTTCCCTAGCAATCAGTTCAGTTACTTTTGAGTAATATCACCCAAAAGTCTGGGGCAATGAAGATGGCCGAATGGGAGAATCTAAGTTTGGGGGATGGAGGAGGAGAAGGAAGAGGAGCCGGCTTTTGGCATTGACTGCAGGGTGTGACAACGACATGTCAATTCAGGCAGTATCCAGAGGAAAATTATTTTTCAATTCAAATAAAGTGGCTTAATACCACATATTAAGGCTGTAAGTTGGTGGTAAATTCCTGCATTCATAATTTTAAAAGGCAGTTGTGTCAGTACGGAAATTAATTGTGAGACAATAATGTAGGTATTGTTGCTAAATATATTAGAAGAGGTAAATAAAAGTTCTGAAAATCAAATAACATGATCAAGGTTTGAACAGCATAGGCATGTTAAATAAATCTCATATCAGGACCTTTATTCTTACCCCAAAAATTAGCCAGGTTTTCATACAATGAAAAAAATAGTAATTTATTATTATGGAGTTTTCTATTTATATCTGAATTGTCTAACTCAAATTGATTGATCAACAAAGTAACTACAAGTTGCTTAGAAAAATGACATTTAAAATGAAAAAATTCTGTAGTTGCTATTCTTCTTAATGATTTACAGAAAATGCAAATAAAGTATCATGCTCATTCAAAGTTTAATGACTTATCTATCCCTTTATTTTCTTTTAGTTATTCAATCAATTCATTCTAACAAGTAACAATGCTACAAATTAAACACGAATAGTTTGGATAAGGTAACAACCAATGATGAATTGGGACTGAAAATAGGCCTTGGCATTTAAAGCAAATCAGCCCAAGTTGAGTTGCTGAAAGATTATTGTTTACGTGATTTAGTAGCATAATTTCATTGTGAATAATGCATATAAATCCTAGTGAATAAAAATAAGTAGATAGAAGGTCTGAATTTTGACTTCGATTACATTTGCTATTTAATTTTTCTCCTGAAGACTGGCCCATTGGTCCCTGAGTGCACCAGTCCCTCTGGCATTTCTAAATCTGACAGATCACCAGACTGGACCTGGTAACAGCAATCAGTAGAACCCATGATATACTCATGTCTTGAAAATAATCTCTTTCAAGATGGAGCGTGTGATCAATTTCATCAAAATGATTGTTTTGAAAAATCCAGCTCAAATAAGAACATATTTATAGTTTGTCCTGCAACTCTGCATTTTGCAACTCTATATCCCTTTGTGTTCTCATTCTCTAATTTCCCTCATTTCAAAGCGTTTAATGCCAAAGAGCAAGTTCTCTCTGCCTACCTACCTTCAATAATCCACTGACCCGTTGACCTTGTGCACTGATTACCATTTTTAATATACATTCTTCCTCCACCCTCCCTGCAGCTTAATACATTGTTTTCTCTAATTCCAATTTTAACTTTGCTTTTCTTTCCACTGATTCTGCCTGACCTGCTGAGTGCTTCCAATATTTTTTCTTTTTCTTTCAGATTTCCAGTATCTGCAATTTTTTTATCATTTATATTTACAGCCTGGTTAGGTTTTAAGTAGGTTATTGAATTGATTTACTTTAAGCATGTCCAACATCGATGCAAATCATGTTACTTCAGCTCTATTATCTGCTCTGAATTATAACATTTCCAGTCCATATAACCAAAACTCCTTAAGAATTTCAGACATTGTGTTGCGAAATCCAATGAATACAATTAACTATACTGCCTCTTAAGAAGTTAAATTGCGAGCCCCTAATGAAATGTTTGTTCTTTTTTCAAGGGTATATATTATAAATGCAATGTTGCAGGTATGGATTATTAAAGGAGGAGCAAAGGAAGCCAGCTTACTCTATATTTTTGGTTGAAACTGCTAGCCATGTGCTTGCAACCGTTGTGAGCTGCACTTTTCGGATTTTCAGACATTCATCAGGACTAGGCCATCCAAGTCTAGCGTAATCTCTCCTCTTTCCTGAAAGGTGCAATGATATTAAGACAATTAAAATGCAGCAGTAAATATTATAAACTTCCTTAACTTTTGGATTAATGAAAGAACAAAGATTCTGGAGTATTACTGCAATGCATGTTCATCTCAAAAGGTTAAAATTACTTGACTTGGAAATTATACTGGAGTAATATTTTAAACTTAAAATAAATTTATGAAATTACTTCACCTGCTATTTTGAATATATGAATTTGTTTCAAATAAACTCCTACCTACTGAGATTAAAGCAAAGAGTTTAATATGATGTAATCTGAAGGCCCATTTTTAAATAGGCAATGATCAGAAAATGTTTCCTCTTGCATTATTTCAGAATGCAGCACATATCAATTCTTAACACAGTAACAAAAAGCATTTACAATCAGTAGCTTACTTTTAAGAATCACTGCCAAATTTCCATTTGGAATACATCCATAAATAACCCATACTAATCTTATGAGAAGAATAAACCACCTGCAGGATAAATTAATACTAGATCCCAAACTTACACAATGTACCAATTTACCTTGTGGCCCTGGAGAGGGTACTTTAGGCCCACTGATTTCAAATGCAGACTGGTAATGGCTAACACCGTCCTCATTTACCAAATAATTCTCACTCTTTTCACCATTTTGAGTAGTGTAATCCTGTGCATCTGTGCTCTCCATCCTCGACCTCTTAACACGTTTAACTTGAACAGTTATCTTTTCCAAAAAAAAAGGGGGAGAACAGTTGCAAGATTTAAAAACTTTATAGAACACAGACAAAGCATATTTTGGTTCAATTGCAAATGTAATCTTTGTTATAATCAATGGCCATGAATGGCTTGCTGTTAACAGTGAGTAATGCTATGGCTCGTGACTATAAAGAAAATGCCCGACAAAGATCACCCAACATCTGTGGCGAGAACTTTCCTTTTGCCAATGACTTCTGCTGTCAGACATCAGTTCGGGGAAAACCCCACAAGCCAGCAGCTGTGATGTGATCCACATTAAAGTATTCTTCCCAATACCAGGAAGGGAAAAAAACCCAACTTATGCTTAAAAAAAAATTAAAATATACATATATGACTACGGATGAAGATGAATTAACATAAAAAAACTTAAAAATCTGTTCTTTTGAACTCTCTCATATTTTAAGTATTTAAAAGGAAGTTACAAATCTGTATAAAATGTCTTTTAAGGTTCAAATAATTTGCTGGGCAGTTATTGCAGCCAAGGACACCATTAAAGACATGCAACAAAGCACTGGATTTCAAATGCATTTTGTAGTGTTAATAGTTAATGAATAGCTTAAATTCTCATAAATTCAACTCATTTGCCTTTATTTTATTGAAGGCAATGGCAAATAGCACCACTCTGTGGAGGAAAGCAGAATCACTTACAGCAACAATGAGATTTCAATGTTAAATTATACAATGCAGAAATCCTTAAGTTATTGCAGGTTTCGCAGCAACTTAAGGATTTCTGCATTGATGTCATTAAATCAGCAAATGCCAATATTTTAATCCGAATCACTACTGAAGAATCTGGACTTATTAATGTTGAATGGGATGGTACAGTGATGCTGCAGGTAGGACAGCTGTCCCAAAACTCCAGCGACCCACATTTGATTCTGATGACTGTGCTGAGTGTGGAGTTTGCATGTTCTACCTGTGGCAGCCTTTGGGTTGTCCTGGGTGCTCTGGTTTCTTCCCAGATCCTCCTAGTGTAAGTGGCTGATGGGAAAATGGGAGGGGGGGGGGGGGGTGGTTAACTGGACAAGTTGCAGGGAAATAAGTGGGGGAATGGTATTATTCTGAGAACCAGCAAAGACATGGGCCAAATGGTTTCTTCTATGCCTGAAGGCAACATAGAAACAATGGAACTCCAGTATTCAACTTTGAAAAAAAATGTAAATTCTTCACATGCATATGTCCTTCAACTATATATCCTGATGTCCAAAATAAAGTTTCAAATAAAATAAGTCAAATTACCTACTCTAAAATGATTAATTTTGTTCAACGAACTATCTTTTAATATCTTCATTGAATTTTAATATCTCAATATCTCTGATTCCCTCATGGATCAGTAACAGGATATTTGTTATTGTCAAATATCCAGTCACCATGCTCGAATAGACATTGAAATATATACCGCACAATATACATATACATAGTTTGCAATTTATTGGCAATCTGTGCATCTGATGGAGTTAAAGAATCATGCGTTTCTTCACCTTGGCAGGATTTTTTCATATAGAAGAATTTAATTGCAGGTAATTTTTAATAAAAATACATACTTCTCAAAAGCTCAATTTCATCCAAATTCTATTTGAACCATTGCCCACGAAGTTACCAGGCTTGATCTCTTTATAATCATGTTGAATTACTTGATCTCAGCAAGGAAGAGATCAAGTAACTCAACAAAAAGGAAAGCTTCAGTGAATGATTAAATCTCAACATAGAGGAAAATTTTAGTGAGTGACCATAAGCTAGGTATGTACTCCCAAAATCTTTAATTTAATTCAATTTTGATGTTTCAAGTTTAGTTAGTTGTCTACAAAGTGTGAGGAAGGAATCAGCCGATTTTGGAGCTTCATCTTTATGTGCATTACAGTCAGGGGATTTTCAAACTAGATTAATAAATCTCAATAACTGTTTTCAGTGATATTAAAAAAATGTGAATTTTAAAATAATTATGTAGGTTCAAATCTAGGAAAAAGTTTCCAATTTCTGAGATACAATTCAAGAGGATAATTTCATTACTTTTCAAGCATTAAAAGGATTTTAAAAAATATATATGCATTTATGTAAAGCCTTTCATGACTTCAGTGTTTCCTTGTTACAGATGGCTAGCAGAAAAATCACACCATGGTTGTGAAATATTTGCATACATTTTTGCAAAGTAATACCTGCTGTCAGAAAGTTCAATCATATTTAATGCAGGTCCAGATTTTGCAGTTGATAAAGTACTTTTGAATCATAGTAACTGAACAGGAGGTAGAAGAATACACAAAAACTGCTGGAGGAACTCAGCAGGTCAGGTAGCATCCATGGAGGGAAATAAACAGTTGACGTTTCGGGCTGAGACCCTTCATCAGGACTGGAAAGGAAGAGGGCAGAAGCCAGAATAAGAAGGTGGGGAGAGAAGGAAGAATAAGAGAAGGTAGAAGAATTATGCTAAGGTATAAATAAGCCTTGCAAAAGCTACTATTGGTGAAGGAAAGGAACTTAATTAATGATTTGGGAAAATATGGCCAAGTGTTACCAACTAAACTTCCTTACCTATCCTGATGACAATTAATTACAGGGAACACCATGACAACAAAAGTTTCCTTTCTTACAGAACTATCACTTACCCATTCAACCTCATCGTCATTATCTTCACAATCTCCAAAACAGGATCCAGGTACTCCATCCTGAACACTTTTCTTTAAAACCCGAATACCCTGTAGATCTACCCGATGACCTTTAGCTTCAAATGCTCCTTCAAAAGCTCCTAAAAGGTCTTTTTCTGTGGGCCATGTACTTTCAAAAGCTTCTGCTGTAGCAGATGGATTTTCATCAGAAATTTCTTGTTCATCAGTGCTGTTGTTTTCTGCCATGATTGTAGTTACAAACAGTTATATTAGTTATAGAACAAAGGCAAGCCAATGATTAGGTTAAAGATGCAGAAAAGTAACTTGGTACCCTAAAAAAAGCTACCAAACATGCTTCATGCATTGTACAAAACAATGAGATGACAATGTTTTTAGTGTTCTACTGTACTAACACCTAGCTTGACTGTGCCCTAACATTTACACAAAAATGAGTTATTGCATTTCTTGATAACAAATGGGTTGGACATAGTATTGTGTATCAGATGTATACAGGCTTTCCTTGTACCCACTGAGATTACTGCAGTGTTAGTCAAATGTCTCAATTCCAAATTTTGATCTGCTTTATGGACCATTTCAGCCCACTCTGTAGGTACTGTCAATTGTACTAAAGAAGTTCCTTTCAATTTGGCAGGAGCACAATTACAGCGTTCCAATAGAGAGCAGGATCTTGCACAACTGTGCTTTCTTGAGCCAATCAGAAATATCACGATCTGAAATCTTGTCTGAATTGTATGCCCAAAAATAGAAGGCTCTCATTATGATCCCTATGAGACTTCTGGGACTGATTCCTTTCAAAGATTATAGCTCATAAATAATAACATCTCCTTAAATAGTGATGAGCCAGTTGTCTGTATAGAAGCACCAATGAAAATGCTACATCTGCAAGGGTCAGTTTGTTCCAACTGCAGCATTCTTGACAAAATTGGATGATGGTACATTCAAGCGCCAGTCCAGTGGAAGATGCACAATCTAGGACCGTGCTTTGACACAGCAGGAAGTGCTGCAATTGTCAGGTGCCATCATTTGAATGAAACATTAAGGGGAGACACTACCTGAAGAGCAAGGGATAGCTTTTAATGCCCTCATCAAAATTTACATTTAAACAGTACTTCCAAAAACAGAATGCCATACTGGTGCCTGTGGAGTCTTGTTATGTTTAAGTTGGTGTTTACCTATACAAGTAGGCAATCATGGAAAAGTGTTGGAAGAGGCTGGTATGGTTAAAAGCTCCAGAGAGGTAAAGTGTGCACCACAGCAATAGAAACAGCACAAATGTTTTCTGACTGTGGTCATCTCGATGCTGCTGCAGTGAGGTAGAGCATAAGGGGCTGGGGAGGGTGGTGGTGGTGGGGGGGGCGGGGGAAAGATGCCTTAATAGGACAGGTTCACATATGGGAGACATCAGAAAGATGGCCATGGACCTAAAGAGGAAAAGGATGCTGGAGAGAGAGTGCTAGTTTGCAAGGATAAGAGAGTCGAATGCATTTTTTTTGAGGTTCAGAGTAATGATGGCAGATTGCAAAGGGAGGTAGTTCTACAGTAAAAGAAACTATTTAAAATGCCATGAGGTCCAGGAAAGGAAGGTGTGGGGTCAGTAGTTTAGCCATTATAACTTTGAGAGAGAAAGAGGTTGCTTCATTAACAAGAATGTAAGCAGAACAAGAAAAAGGTAGGGAGAAAAACTAGCAAATGATGGGAGTTCAGGACTAGAGTAAAGGGAACTATGATGGAAGTTTATCCTAACAGGCTAAGGAAAGGGAAGGATGCTGCAGCAGCTGAACAGCTGATCTCAGTATTAGTGACAATGTCATCTAGAAACAGAGGATGGAGGGGAGGGTGATGTGATCAGGGAGAAGAACTTAAAAATTGTGGTTGGTTGGTTGGTTGGTTGTCATGGAAAAAAAAGTGTGGGGAAAAGGGTTAGAGTGTTGCAATGTTAGGGTTCCAGGTTTATATTGGGGGTAGTGAGCAATTTTTAATCAAAGGAAAACAAAAACACAAGAACATAGAAACAGGAGTAGGGCATCAGGCCCTTCAAACCTGCACCCCCCCACCCCCATTTAATATGAAGATGGACGATCTATGTTGGCCTCAACTACTCTTCTGTGCATTTCTCCATATCCTCCATTCCTCAATCTATCAAATATTTATCCGCCTCCACTTTAAGTACTTCTAATGAGCCAGCTTCCATCACCCGCCGGGCAGAGAATTCCAGAGATTCACCACCCTCTGTGAGAAATTTCTACATACTTCAGTTTTAAATGACCAGCCCCTTATCTTGTAGTTATGTCCCTTTGAAACTCTCCCACTAGTAAAAATATCCCAACATCTACTCTGTCAAGTCACCTTGTATGTTTGTAAAAGATCACCCCTAATTCATCTAAACACAAAGGAATACAGGCCCAAATTATTTAGTGTCTCCTGCAAGGCCAACCCTCTCATCCCTGCTGAAGCTCCCTTGTACTGCTGCCAATGTTATTAGATTTTTAAGGTAAGGGGAACAAAACTGTAAGCAGTATTCCAGGTGGGGCCTCACTAACATTCTGTACAATTGCAACAAATCTCTCTCTTTTTAAATCCAACCCCTTTGCAATGAAGACCAAATTGCCATTTGTTTTCTAAACTACTTGTGGACCTGCCTTCTATTTTTTGTAATTCATGCACTCCAACACCTAGATCCTCTGTCATTCAATCACTTTCAGTCTCTCTCTACTTAAATAATAATCCATCTTTTGATTTCTCTTACCCAAGTGCATGACCTTACACACATTAAAAACCATTTGTCAGCCTTTTCCCCCCACTCACTCAATCTACGTCCTATTGCAGAAGCACAACATCACAAGGTTTAACCTTACAAAATAATTGTAAACAAATGCGGGCCAAGAACAGATCCCTGTGGTACCCCACTAGTTACCTCCTTCCAGTCCGAAAAGGACCCATTTGTTTTCTATGAGACAGCCAATTTTCAATCAATTCTAACATGTTTCCTCCGATACCACAGACTCTTAACTTATGCACCAGCCTCCTATGTGCACCCTGTCATATACCTTTTGGAATTCTAATTACACTACATCTCAGGTTTCCTTCTACCAAATTTTCCAGTTACACCCTCAAAGAGTTCAAGAAAATTTGTCAAATATGACTTACCTTTCATAAAACCACATTAACTAGGTTTAATTATATTCAGCTTTCCTAAATGATTGGCTATTTCTTCGTTCATTATTAACTCTAGCATTTTGCCAATAATAGCTAGGTCCACCAATAAATGACTCACAATTGTCACCATAAAAGATTCAAATTTGGACTTGAACAGAAATGGGATCTGTACTACAGGAACAATTAGGTTGGGAGGCAGTGAGTGGTTTAATAGTATCAAAAGGTGAGAAAAATATAAAGTACAGGAACAACATGGATTGTGCCACCAAGGAATTGATAAGAACATGAAAATAAAAGATTTTTTGGTCCAATATGCTTACTTGATCAGTGTTGATCTCACTAAATGGTGAGAAGAGGGGTTGAAAATCCTAATCCTGTTTCTAAAGTGTACTAAGTATAAATTTGATGAAATTGAAGAGATTTGTTTAAAACCTTGATTTATTTGGAAATAGCGTTCCGTTCAAACAAAATCTACTGTACATTACCATATTACTAATACGAGCAACTCTGAAAAACAGGCACTCTTCTGAAGTCTAATCAAAGTTTGTGACATCTACTATTTGAGTTTTGATGTAAGTTGGTAAAAAAGGTCTGGAAATTTTCATTTGGCCTCCACAACTAAAGCCAATCTTTGACAAACCTACTCTAAATTCTAGCATCTGCCACACCATGGAGAAAATATATGTGGTTGAGAAGGAGCATGGTCAGGTGCATTGATCCAGTGAGTTCCGATCAAGAACAGAAGATCCCTTGGATGTAATCACATTTGGTGATTTTAGCTTGAACAAGACAGCTTAGATGTAGTTTCACTTATTTTAGGTCTTCTCAATAATGTTCAGAAAATATATTGGAGTGCTCAACTGGAAAAGAATACCAAGCTAAACATTCAGAAAAACAATAAAAAAAGGTAAAAAGCATCAAACATCTTCAGGTTTATCCTTGCTGGTCCAGATGTGTTGGCAAGATTAGTACATCTAAAGATGAATCTTAACCAAAAATGCTTGTTATCTTGCATTCATTTGTAATTAACGAGGAGTGAGATGGTTAAACATCTTATGATAATTACTTTTAACAATCAATTACAGAAGAACTGCTCTGATTGTTGTCTGTAAAGACACTCCAATTCATCCAGGTCTGATTTTACCACAGTGATCAAAGCAATCCTTCCTTATGTTGTCCAAGTTGCTTTCCTGAACAGCGTGTCTCCTAGAGTCATAGATTCATACAACACTGAATCAGACCCTTTGGCCAACCATGTCAATACAAGCCACCAAGTACTCAGTTATACTAATCCTTTCATTTTCCAGCCTTAAATTTATGAAGTGTCTTTTCAAATGAATCCAAAAATAAATGTTTCATAAAAATATTGTAAAGGGCACAGACAATGCAGTGACTATGCTATCCATTTTTTAGAAATCTTCTATGCTGTAATCATGGCAAGACTAGAGAATTAGTTAGCTCCCAAGAGTCAACCAGAACTTACTATGGAGATTACAATATGGATGCTGCCACTGAGAAATGAAAAGATCATAAAAACAAGCTGTTTGGACCAACAGGTTTTTCTGATGAATAATCATCTCATTGAATGGCAAAACATATATGAGAGATGAATAGCCTACTCTTGAGACTAGTAAGAAACTGACTGAAGAATTAGTCGATGCAAATTGAATTGAGTTTCAGCCAAAAATATCTACCGAAACTTGTTTTTTCCTGATAGCTGTTGATAGTGTTAGAAAAATTTTGCCTCCCCAGTAGATACAACCTGCTAGGCAAGTCCTTCATAATATATTGCACAGAATGGGAAACTGAATTCATTCTTTGCTTCTTATTAGAAGCTAGCATGCTGTCAGATCTAGTATTGTGCTATGGGGAAGGGTTAATTAATAATCTGGTAGTTAAGGGGACTTCAGGGAACATTATATGATAGAATTTATGCAATGATTTAAAGTGATTTTGATCAATCTGAAGTCTGAGTCTTAACACTAAAAAAGGCAAACTATGAAGGAACGAGACATGAACTTGAAAACTACATTAAAAGGCATGGCAATAAAAAGCTTAACATTAAAAGATCAGCACATAGTCTGCAACAAATATATTTCCCTTTAGAGCACAGGCCAAACTTGGGTTACAAATGCTCAACTTATGGACACCTGTACATATGAATGAGCTCCCATTTTATTAAGTTCAAAAGTCCGATGTACATACATACATTCGTTCCTACGAATGGTAGGACTAGTTTCCTCTCTATCTCCCCACTTTTAGTAATTGTTCTTTCTTATCAGTCTTATGCGCTTTTGATGTCATTCATTAGAATACTGTTGATGCAGGGTTACCTAATCAAGTAATTTTTGTGTCTTTTCCAACTTACAGACAAAATTGACCCAAGGACAAGCAGAACCTTGTATGTAAAAACAGAACCTTTTCATTTCCTGGGGACAGCCAAATAGACAAGTGGTTCAGCCATGGCTATCTAATAATAGTATTAGATCAAATAGGCCAACAAAGTGCAATAAAGCTTATGGATTCGGAAAATTTCAGAAATTAGCAGAGGACGAAAACATCAATAAGGAAATAGGTAGAATATGAGAATAATCCAGCAACAAACATAAGAGATGTAAGAAGGAAAAGTTTAGCTCATGTGGGTCCCTTACAGATTGATATAGGAAAAATTATACTGGGATATAAGGAAATGCAGAGAAAGTGAAAAGAAAAATGTGATATGCCCATTTTCACAGCAAGATGCAGAAATCCTCCAGAAATAGTGCAGAACAACAGGTCTTAAAAGAATAAGGAACAGAGAGAAACTAACATTGATAAAGCATTAGGAGATTAATGGGGCTGAAAGCCAATAAGATTCAATGACTGCATCAAGGGCTTATAAAGATATTTATATATGTGTGTGTGTGTGTATATATATATATATATATATATATATAGATAGATAGATAGATAGATAAATATAGTGGATATACTGGTTGTCATCCTCAAATGCCACAACAGAACAGCACTCACATATTAGAAGGCAGCAACGCAACCCCACTATTTCAGAGAGAGAAAGAAGAGGAGAAATTCCAGGCCAGCCAGCCTGTCACCAGTCAGAGGAAAATGATATAAATTGTTATTAAGAAAGTATTAACAAGGCAATGAGAAAATGACAACAGGATTTTGTAGAGTCAATGTGGATATATGAAAAGGAAATCATATTTGACAAATCAGAGGTTTTTTTTTTAAAAATAACTAACAGAACAGATAAGTGGGTATATCCAGGCCTAGTGGCCAACTCTTGCTCTAATTTTCATGTGTTCTGGTACATGTGGATTTTTTAAACAGATTTTCAATAATAAGGTTATTGAATAAAAGCAGAAGGGATTCAGGGTAATATACAGGCATGGATTGAGGATTAGTTGATAGACAGAAGAGTCAGAGGGGACTTGACAGAAACATACAAGATCCTGTAGTGTTTTGACAGAATGGATGTGAGGAAGATGTTTTCTCATGCAGGAGCATCTAGAACTCAAGGTCACATTTTTAAAATAAGAAGCTGCCCACTTAAGACACAGGTATTTTTTTTCTCTCAGAGGGTCTCTGGAGCTCCCTTCCACAGAGCCCAGTAGAAGTAATGTCTTTGAATATTTTTAAGGAAAAGGTAAACAGATTCTTGATAAGCAAGGGTGTGAAAGGTTACCTTTAGTAGACAGTAATACAGGATTGAGGTAACGATCAGATCATCAATGATCATATTAAATGCACATTGAGGGAGATGAACGAACATAAAGAGGAGAAAACTAACAATGCTGGAACTGCAAGATTCAGAACACAGTTGCTGGAAATCAGAAATAAAGAAGTCTGGAAATAATCAGGTCAGAAGGTAACTGAGTTAAAAGTTGATGACCTTACCTTAGTACTGGCCAGAAAAAGGTGGTTCTTTGAAACTATTGAGGGTTGCAACTTGCGTAATTGGAAGATGACATACTGCTGCTTGAGCTTACATTGGGTTTCAATGGAACAGTTTAGGCTGCCAAAGACAGCGAGATCAGGGTTGTGCGGCTTGGAAATTAAAGTGACAGGCAACTGCAAGTTCAGAGTCACATCTGTAGAATGAATGACCAATCTGTGCTTAATTTCTAAGGCGGACAACCTTTATTAGAAGAGGATATGACTGCAAGAGTAAAGATGTTTTACAGGAATGATATAGGGCTTTGTTGAGACTCCCCTTAGAACAGTGTGCAGGTCTGGTCTCCCTATATAAACAAGATATTCTTGTGAGGGAACCCATCCAAGGTTTATCAGGTTGATTCCTGAGATTGGGCGGTTTGTCTTAAGAGGAAAGATAAAGCAGACAGGCTTAAACTCTTTAGGAATTAGAAGAATAACAGGGGATCTAATTGAAACATGTAAAATTCTTTAGGGTTAAAGTTACGGGTTAGATGCAGAAATGATGATTTTCTGACTGGGATGTCCAGAATCAAGACTCAGTCTCAAAATAACAGGGTGGCCATTCAGGACAAAGATGAGAAGAAACTTTGACACCAAGAAAATGATATAGCTTTGTTATTTGCCACCCAATAGGGTTATGAAGGCTTACATGCCAGGTCTATTCAAGGCAGAAATGGATTGATTTTTGGATATTAAAATAAAGGGAGATGGGATTAGTGCATGAAACTGGTACTGAGGTAAAAGACCAGACATGGTATTGAATGAAAGACCAGGCACGAGGGTTCAAGTGGTCTACTGTTGCTTCTATTTGTTATATTTTTATGTCAGTTTTGTAGGTGCTAATCTACATGGCTTGTGACTCTTATTGAATCTAACTGATGGTGGGTTCATGATGTGAACGTGTGTTAAATCAAAAATTGTTTAGCGCCTTTAAATAATTTCTGTACCTTTAACTGCAATGTTTTCTACTGATTTGAGGAATGCTCCCATTATTTTGTTGCTTTCATTAAGTACACTCCTGATCTGAATGACATTTTAAAATCATTGTTTTCAGCTAAATGACATCATAGTGCATTTCAAAATTTTAATTAATACACAAATATGATTTTTGGGTTTAGTAAGCCTGCACAAGCAAAAGTCTGTTCAAGTTAAAATCATCCATCAGAAAAACGATATACTAGTAAAGGGATTCACTTTTAACATCAGATGGTGAAGAATCCACAGTTGTGACTCCAGGTGGTTGGGATGGTTCCTTGATGACTCTTTCCTCTGAGGACTTGATTATTCCTTCTGGATCAGCATAATACTTCTGCTGCTCATGAGTTAATACATTCTTCTGACTGCCGTAACAATGACTTTCTAGGAATACGAACAAAAAAAATAAGATGCATATTTTATATCACACTTGATTTGGAAAACTTATGCAACATTACTTATACAAAAGACTAAAAGTACTTCAACACAATTAATTTTGAAACAAATCAGTCACAGTTTTACTCAAAATGTAAATTTTAGCCTCATTTTGCTGCCTGTATTTAAATACAAGTTGTAATGGTCATTTCAGTATTTGCTTTGTGTGTGAAAACCTGAGCTTTTCTGCCAAATACAAGTCATAGAATGAAAAGTTTTCTCTGTTTATTAATTATACTGAAATCATAAAAGCATTGCTTAATTATGAAATAATTGATTACAAAAACTAAATTTCATATAACTTGTAAGTTTTTGCATACCTATTTTTACTTTCATTTTCGAGTGAATCAGATAGCAACAGAATGTAGAAATCCTTCACTACTTGGAAGGACATCCACAGATGAATGGCTTTCCCTCCCAGGCTGAAGGTCTGAGACAGGACTAATTAAGGGTCTTGTTGTCAAGGATCCTCTAGTTAAGAGTGATCATGCATGGTAGAATTTCATAGACTGTTTGACAGCCAGCATGTCAAAGTTAATAAAGGCACGTGAATGCAAAATTGGCTAAACTGTACTGGGAAAACAGATTAAGTATGGTGGTGGACAAGCAATGACAGATGTTTAAGGAGATACTTCACAGTTCCCTACAAAGGTATAGTCCTCAGAGAAAAAGACTCTGCAAGAAAAGTGATCCATCTGTGACTAAGGAAGTTAAGAATAGTGTCCAATTGAAAGAAAAGGCATACATTGTTGTGAAAATTATTGATAGTTAAAAGACTAGTTATATTCTTGACATCAGTTAAGAATGCTGAAAAAAAAAAGAGGAAGAAAAATGAGAGTAAGCTAGTAAGAAGTATAAAAATCAGTAAGATCTTCTTCAAGTATATAAAGAGGAGAGCAGCTAAGTGTTCTTGGGGAATGATACAAAGGAATTACTAATTTTCAAAACAGAAACCCATAGACTTCAAGTAAATATTTTGTATCTGTCTGCACAATGGAAGTCACTAAAAAGTATTCAAATAATTTTACAAAATCTTGGAGCAAAAGGGAAACAATATCATTACAGGCATGCAATCTGGGCTATGAAGCTCTTAACTCCTCTGGACTCAATGGCTGCAGTCTAGGTTCTTAAAAGAAGTGGCTGGAGAGATATTGCATATATTGGTTGTAATCTGCCAAAATTCCCTAGATTCTGGAAAGGCCCTAGTGGATTGCAAAACCAAAAATGTAAGGCCCACTTAAGAAAGGAGACAAGACAAAGCGAGTCAGCTCAATATCTGTCATTAGGAAAATGCTGGAATCCATTATAATAAAATAACTGGACACTTAGAAAATCATAATACAATCAAGCACTGTTTGACAAATTATTGGTGTTCTTAGAGGATGTAACAAGCAGGGTGGATAAAAAGAAACTATTAGACATAGAGTATTTACATTTCCTGAAAGCAGTCAACAAGGTATCATGTAAAAGGTTACCGTACAAGGTCATGACATTGGGGATGAACACAGAAGCATGGATAAAGGATTGGTTACTAATGGAAAACAATCTGGATAAATGGCTCACAATCATCTAGTCTGGGACTGAAACTACCAGACTGTTGTTAAAAAAAAATCCATCTGGTTCCTTAATGCCATTCGGGGCTGGATATCTGCTATCTGTACCTGGTCTGGCCTATATGTGACTCCAGGCCCTTAGCTCTGTGGTTGACTCTTAAATAAAATGGGCCTAGCATATTACTTGTTTAAAGGTGAATTAGGAACAAGTGATGAATGCTGGTACTGCCAGTGATGTCCACATACTGAAAAAAATAAACTCTTGCTCCTATTTCTTATATAGAGAGGCAGTAGCAGAAAATTAGAACCTCAATGTTCAGGGCTATAATTAGGGAATCTGTGGTAGTCATTGTTAAGGAGAAAGTTTACAAGCTAAGGTAGATCAACCTGAAGCTAATTACCGGGGCCCTACCATCTTGCAGTTAAAACAAAGGAAGTCTCTGATGTGTAATTGCCTCCATTTGTGAGCATATCAGATGCATAGAAAACCCAAGGAAAACTGCATTTCACAATTAACATGGTACCTACCTGTTTTTAATTGCATTCAGTAGTGCACATAAATGTTTCTCGGTTCAGCTATTTCTACTTAGATTTGAAAACAATGAATATCAGACAATTTCATATACACCCTGCCTGAGAGTTCTGGCAAACCAATAGACATTCCTGAATATGCTCCAAATCTACTTCTTCAAATCCAAGTTAAAATGAACCTGACAGATACAAAATGGCAAACTTATGTAAACATACACAAGCATACATGTTATCCAGGGTGATTTTGTTAAAAAATACATCAGATATAGATGTTTCCAGCAGGCTAGAATTTATGAGCTATTGTTAGTTGTCTTAATTAAAATGTTGGTGAGTCAGCCATGATGAAAATACTTCTCTAGTGCTGATAGGCAAGTACTCTGATCCAACAATTAAAAGTCTGAATGGTGTGCAACTTAGGAGAGAAAGTAGTAGACGGAGTAAACGTTTAAGGTAGTGGATGATGTGCCAACAAGTGACGTGTTTGGTACTGGATGGTTCACAACTTAACCTTTCTTGAAGCTTCATTCACCCAGACAAGTGGAGAGCTTTCCAGAACATACCTGACTTGTATCTTTTAAATTGTATGAAGGCTTTGAGAACATTGGGGGGGGGGGGGTTGGTGGAGGAGGTGCATTTGTCATAGGCAATAAGGTCCTGACTTGCTCTTGTAGCCATAGTATTTACGTGGCTGGCCCAGTTCAGTTGCTGGCCAATGGTAATACATGGAAGTTGTTGAAAATTTGGCAATAGTTAAGCCACTGAATATCACGGGAAGATTATTAAATGTCACTTATTAGAGATGATCATTGAATGGCACTTGTACGCCATTAATTTAACTTCCACTTATTAGCTAAAGCCTGCATTCTGTTCAGATGTTGGTGAATGTGGGCATTAACTGCTTCATTATCCAAGGTCTGGTGACTGATATTGAACGCTGCAATGATCAATGAATATTTCTGGAGACATAAGAGACTTCAGATGCTATAATCTGGAGCAGAAAACAAACTGGTGGAGGAACTCAGTGGGCTCAGGCAGCATCTGTAGAGCCAACGGGATGGTTGATGTTTTGGGTCGAGGTCCTGCATCAAGACTATTTATAATGAATATTTATGACTTGACGAAACAGATGAAGTTAGTTAGGCCAAGGATGCCACAAAGGACTCTTACAACGTCCTGGGACTGGGCTGATTGGCTTCCAGCAATGTACTATTCCAACTAGTACTGAATTTTTCTCTCCTCTCAGATTCCTACTGACCACAATCTTCTAAATCATCTTTGTGACATTTGGTTAAATGCAGTTTTGAAGGACAGTCACTCTCACTTCACCTCTTAGAACTTGACTGTTTTGTCTGTTTGGACAAGACAGATATGAAGCTTGATGCCAATTGGTCCTGGTGGATCCAAACTGCGCATCATATATTGGGATATTGAGCGCTAACTATCACTTAATAGCACTATTGACAAAACCTTTGCTGATAATTGAGAGTACCTTGCTGGGCATTAATTGTATTTGTCTTTGTAGACAGGTCCACCTCTGTAATTTTCCAAACTGCCGGTAAGATGGCAGTTGTGGCTCTACTGAAACAACTTGGCAAGTAATCAGGTTAGTTTGGTATAAAGAGCTTCAGCACTACAGCTGGGATAGTGCCAAGGCCTGTAGTGTTTGTTGCATTAAGAGGTTTTCTCATTTTAAAGTATGTGTAGTAGTGTCCCTTGCATACAATTATCCCTTATCATTGAATCAGCATGAGTTCTTTGGCTTGACAGCAATGAATGAGTAGGGGATATGCCTGGGCATGAGATTAGAATGCAGTCAGAAACCACACTTCTGCTAATATCCCACAGCAGCAGTTTTAAGGTGTCAGATCAGTCCCAAATTTGTTGAATTTTATGCAGTAGCAGTGACACACAGCACAATGGAAGGTTTTCTCAGTGAAAGCTGGGACTTCATCTCCACAGGGACCATGCAGTTATCACTTCTACCAATACTGTAGAGGACAGATATGACTCTACTTGTACCATCTACTTCAGAAAGGTTGAGTTTACTATCATCGCAAGGATGATTTAGCAGCTCTGCGCTTCAGGACTTGACCAGCTATGGTCAATACCAATGTTACTGGGCCACTCTTCTGATGGACATTTAAGTCATTCAGAGTATATTAGATCATAAGACATGGGAGCAGAATTAGGCCATTTGGCCCATCAAGTCTGCTCTGCCATTTGATCATTGCTGATTTATCTTTCCCTCTCAACCCCATTCTCCTGCATTCTCCCTGTAACCTCTGATGCCCTTACTAATCGAGCAGCTGTCAACCCCCACTTTAAATATACCCAATGACTTGGCCTCCACAGCCGTCTGTGGCAATAAATTCCACAGGTTCACCACCCTCTGGCTAAAGAAAATCCTCCTCATCGCTGTTCTAAAGGGGAGTCCTATTCTGAGGCTGTGCCCTCTGGTCCTAGACTCTCCCACCACTGGAAAAATCCTCTCCACGTCCACTCTATCCAGGCCTTTCAATATTCAGTAGGTTTCAATGGGACTCCCCTTCCTCCTCCTAAACTCCAGCAAGTACAGGCCTAGAGCCATCAAATGTTCCTCATACATCAACCCTTTAATTCCCAGGATCATTCTTGTTAACCTCCTCTGGACCTTCTCCACAATGCCAGCACATCCTTCCTTAGATATGGGGCCCAAAACTGCTCACGATACTCCAAATGTGGTCTGACCAATGCTTATAAAGCCTCAGCATTACATCTTTGCTTCAATATTTTAGTCCTCTTGAAATGAATGCTATCATTGCATTTGCCTTCCTTACTATCGACTCAACCTGCAAGTTAACATTTAGGGAATCCTGCACTAGGACTCCCAAGTCCCTTTGCATCTCCGATTTCTGAATTCACTCCCCGTTTAGAAAATAGTCTATGCCCTTATTCCTTCCACAGAAGTACATGACCATACACTTCCCTACGCTGTATTCCATCTGCCACTTCTTTGTCCATTCTCCCAACTTGTCCAAGTCCTGCAGACTCCCTGCTTCCTCAACACTACCTGCCCCTCCACTTATCTTTCAGTCCATGTGTCATGACCAGCAACAGTCATCAGGTGAAATAAGTTCTGAAGATGAAATAAGTTGACCCATTTATATAATTAATAAATTCTGAAATAATTTTAGTTAACTTTCAGAATTTAACAGGACTTTGAGAAGCAGAGACTTAAAACTGAATGGAGGCTTGTGCATTCCTTTCCCATTATATAGCTGGAAGACACAAAAACAGGTGCTACAGAACCAGGTGATAGATGTAATTACAGGCGTTTAGATTTACATCTTCCAGGATAAATACAGATGAGGAATTTCTAAGAATATACTCAAACTGAGGACTTTTATTAGTTTTTTTCTAAATTATATAACTGTAATAACAGTCACCAAAGTAATCCTTATACAGATCTGCCCTTCTCTTCCTGAAAGTCTAACTCCTTGGGCCATTAATCTTGGGAATAAAATGAGGTTAAATAGTATGAGAGCCATTTAATGTTCAAGTGCCAAAATAACTTTGACCTTAGATTGCTTAATTTTACAAGATACTGATTCATTTAAGATCATCTTATTTAGAATGAGGAGCAAAGAAACATGTAGAGTGCTCCAACATGAAAACCAATAATTATTTCCTTAAGAAGTATTACTGCCAACTTCAACTTCTTTTCCTTTAGCAGAAGTATATTAGCACAGTTCCTACTCAGCACCCTTTGGATAATGCTACTTGTTATTCACAAATTTCAAGTGAAAGTACTATTTGAAGTATAAACAAAAAAAATGTTCATGATGTTGCACACTAAACCGCATCACAAGATTGTGTTGCTATGTGTTATATGTGCTGACATAGGTATTAAGGAAGTGGTCTCCCTGGTCCTTCATAAGGTAGACTGGAATATAAAATGTTCCTCAATTTATTCAAAGTCTTACCAATAACAATTATACTTGAAATTTAAACCAAGCACACTGCATATCTGAAATTTAGATATTTGGAAAAATCTATAACACATGAAAAAAGGTTTGGAAGCAAAATACAACAGAAGTTTAACAATTCCCTTCAGGTAATCTTTTTTTTAAGCCAATGAATATACAAATGAAGAGAAACAGTAGGCCAATTGGCCTACTCAGTCATTCAATAAGATCATGATTGATCTGATTCTAACTTTATTTCCACCTACACCTTGTAATCTTTCACCCCTTTACTCCTTGGTCATCAAAAATCTGTCTCAAAAATATTCAAAGACTCTGCTTCCACTGTCCTTTGAGAAAATGTTCCAACGTGTCATGACTTCTGAGAGATATAATTGTGCCTCATCTTTGTCTTAAATAGGTGACAATTTATTTTTTAATCAGGACCCCTAGTTCTGTACTCTCTCTCAAGAGGAAACATTCTTTCTACATCCACCTTGTCAAGTTCCCTCAGAATCTAATGTCTAAATCAAGTCCCTTTGCACTCTTCTAAACTACATCATGTTCTAGCTGGTTCAATGTTTCCTCATGAGATAACCTGCCCATTCCAGGTATTATTGTGGTAAACTTTTGCTAATGAATGGGCTTCTAACACATTTACATCCTTTCTTAAATAAGAAGATCAATACCATTCACAATTCTCCAGTGGTCCCTGACTTTTGTATTCAATTCCCCTCACAGTAAACAATAATATTCTGTTACATACCTTTTGTAAATTATGCACTAGAACACCCACATCTCTGCAAGCTACTACTATATAGATGTCTTTTAATTATTTTTCCCACCAAAATGGAAAACAATTCACGATTTCCCACATTGTACTTGATTTATTACATCTTTGTCTAAATTAAGCCTATCAATATTCCTTGTAGCTTTCTTATGTTCACTTTGACAACTTACTTTCCTACATATTTTTGTGTCACCAACAAATTCATCTAAGTCAGCTAGATAAATTGTAGGACATTGAGGACATCCACCAATCTTTACGACCGCTTGTATTACCTTGCCAACTGTGAGATGACCTATTTATGCCTATTCTTGGTTTCTTGATGGTCAGCCAATTTTCTATCCATGCCACTTTGTTACTTCCCAAACCATTAGCTTTTATTTTCGGCAATAACCTGTGATGTGGTACCTTATTAAATGCCTTCTGGAAATCTAAGAATAGCATATCCACTGATTCTTATCTATCCATAGCACATGTTACCCCTTCATTGGACTCCAATATATTCATCAAACATGATTGCACTTACACAAAACCATGCCAGCTTGCCATGTTACCCTGGATTTTCTCAGTGTCCTGTTAGAATGTCTTTAATAAAGGCATCAAACAATTTCTTTTTGACAGATATTGTGCTCATTATCCTTTTTTGAATAAATTTTATGTTCATCCAGGATGACAGTTTGGACTCAGCGGATCTGAGAGCAAGTCCTGGTTCCAGCAGAAGTAGTATTACAAGTACCATCCTTTATTATCTTCCTTCAATAACTTAACAATAATAAAGCTCAAAATAGCAATTTGCTCTACCATTACTTCATACAGTCCCAACCCATTTAACTTAACAAATGAACTGCACGATGTGACTGGTATAATGCATTTAACCAACTTTATTGACTTTTTGCTACTGACTGCTTATCTTCTGACGTTTCCCTCAGCTTAGGGATCCCAAGGCTTGATTGCATTCACATATTAATGATCGCCTCCAATCACAACTCCAGCTATTCGAAATCACTCCGGTCTACCATCAATGAAGTAGCACAGACAATTCAGGAAATTGCAATCCTTTGAATCTAAGTTTCAGTTTTTAAATACACACATTGTAGGTGGAAGAAAATTCAGGGAGGAAGGGGGCCTAAACAACTTTTAAGTTCACAGAAGAATGTGTACAGGACATGAGGATAGGAATCTCCATCGCCATTGATGAAATAGATGTGGCAGGACTGGAGAACTTTGATCTCATTTGTTAGTTGGGGGATTGTTTATCTCTATTATATGCTGGTTTAGCCACTAAGCAAGGATTTAATCCTGTGTTACAGCTTCACACCTTTACGTTGCATTTGTGATGAAGTTTTAATTAAAATCAAACTGAATTTCAGTGCAAGAAAAACAAGTACAAGGAATTAAAAGCATCAAGTTCAGATTGCAATAACCTGTATAAAAATACACAGAACAGCTATTACATTTGATTAAATTATTTGAACCTTTGATACTATTACTGCATCTGAACTCCCGGCCCACCTACAGCATTACGCAATGAGTTCTCTGAAAAATACATTATATTGATCCTAAAAAGCAAAATAATCTAAAGACTGCTTTCACCTACAAACCACTTTTGGTATCTGACAACATTAATAATTCATAAATCAGTGCTGATGTGCAAATGCTTTTTTTCATTTACAAAAATATATGCCAGAATTTGCTCTCAGTGGCAAGCATTACACAATGCCTGTGCTTGCTTTGGCTGAACAGAGCAAGTATGGACTTAAATGAAAATCAAAAACTGCACATGCTGGATATCTGAAATAAAACCAATGTGCTGGAAACACTCAGGTCAGCAGCATCTATGAAAAGAGTTAACATTTCAAGCCAGATACTCTTCGTCACGTTCCAATGAACTTTGCTTTATCCACTGATGCCAGAGGCCATCTATAGGGCATTATACAATGCAATACTCCACTCATAAAAGACTGACAGCTAGCAAACCCATGCCCTGGGACTAAATAGTTAAAGAATATGAATATGTTTCTACATCCATGACATTCAGAAACATGCAAAAAGAATTTACAGTAATTAAAACAGACTAAAAATATTAACAATAAAGAATATCCAAAAGCCTTAAGAACACATTTAAACAATTGAAAACATGAGCAAACCAGTAAGTTTGCAACATCTGCTTTCTAAGTGAATTCCAAACTTTGCAGCACTTAAACTGAGATCTACTGTGTCCCTTGTGGAACTGCCCACCCTAACTGTCCTCAGCGTAGTGGTGGCAAGCCACCTTTCTGAAATACTTCAGTTCTTCTGAAGGTACTCTCACAGTCTGTTGACTGTGGCATTCCTGGGTTTAGATTCAGTGACTTAGAATGTATGATGATACATTGCCATATCAGGATGGTGTGTGACTTGGAGATCTCAAAAGCGGCGGTGTCCCCATTTACCCGTAGCCCTTGGTGATAGTGGCTGCGGATTTGGAGGGGTGCTGTCAGGTAGCCTTGCTGAGTAAATGCAATGCATTCTGCTGAAGGACATGTTGCAGCCACAGAGTGCTGGTAGTGGAGAAAATGGATGTTTCCCTCCAACATTTTCCAACAAGCTCCAGTCGATTAAAACGGCAGAAGAGGAAAGATCCCAAGGTGCAACTAATACACCATAGAGTTTTGTGACTTTACAAGCTGAAGCAACAAAGCTTGGGATGATCAAGAGGCCAAAATTGGATGAGCGCAACCATCTCAAAGGGTTGTATGTCTGGAGGAAATTACAGATACAGGAAAAAAAAATTGAAGGAAGAGAAATTTAAAAAGAGGCCTGAGAGCCAATGAAATTTAGCAAGACTGTGATGAAGAAATGTGATTTATACAAAAAACATCAAAGTTCTGACTTCTAGTTTGCAGAGAATACAATGAGAGAAGCTGGCTAGGAAGGGGCATCAGATTACAACAGATCAGAACAGTTCTAAGAATATATGGATTTAGAAGCAAACAAATGCAAAAGCTGGGTGTTGCCAGTGTACATCTGAAAACTGATGCTGTATTTTCAGATTAGTGCACATGATAAGAACTCATGATTTTCATAGAAAACAGAATTGGAATAATGGACCATTTTTAGGTTGACAAGCTGTAACTAGTTTTACCGATGTGTTTTTCAGTAGGACTTCCAGTATCACCATGAAAGTATTGTTGCCAAATTTTCTCAGGTAGGTTAGAATGCAAGTTGAGAGGTGGTTGTAAAGAGTATGCAAAGGGGATACAGCTCAGTAAGTGAGTAGGCAGAAATATGGCATGATGCAGGAAAGTGAGAGATTATCCATTTTTGCAGGAGGAAAAAAAATTGCAGTATATTGTTTACAAAGGGTTGGTTGGATCACACTTAGAGTACAGTTTTAGAGGCTTATAAGTGCACTGAAAACAGTTCACAGCAGTTCACCAGATTGATTCCTGGGATTAATGGGTTGCTATATCAAGAAAAACTAAGCAGATTGGACCAATAGTCACTTGAATTTAGAAGCATGAGAGGTGACCTTACTGAAACGCAAGATCCGAGGAGTAGATACTAAGATGTTGCCCTCATTGGAGAATCTAGAACTAATGACATAGTTTCAGGAAAAAGGATCACCCATTTCAGATGGAGATTACAAGAGTTGGGAATCTTTGGAATTCTGTCCCAGAGAGCTGTGGAAGATGAATTTTTGCATATATTCAAGGCCATGAACAGAGGCAAATAGATAGAGGTAATATTAGGATTGGGAAGAGGTGGTCTCAGTTCAGACATGGATATTTGGTTGAAGCTCAATTCGGGGTCAAATACAAACAATCTGGTCCTGATTTAGTCAGTTGCCAGGACAAGTGATGGAATTGATTGTCAGGAAATAATTTGTGACAGGGAACAAAGACAATAGCTTTAACCTTTCCAATACTTAGCAGGATGAAATTTCTTCTCAATCAGTATTTGAAGTTGACAATTTAGACAAATGAGAGGCGTAGAGAGATGGTGAAGTAGAAACAGGTGTCAAGAGTGCACATGTGAAACCAGTGGCAGCTTGCAGGTGAATAGTAGGAGAGGGCCAAGGATTAAGACTTGAGTGGAGCTAACAAGGGTTCAGGTGGAGATGGCACTGCAGTGATTCTCTGAACAAGTTTGCTCAGACAAAACTGGAATCAGGCAAATGCAGACCCACCGAGCAAGATGATAGTGAAGAGATATTGGAACAGGGTGACATAGTCAACTCTGGAGGGTGACAAGTTATAAAAGAGAAATGAGAATTAAAATAAGCAGCAAATAAAGCTGTAACAGAAATTTAAAAAGTATAAATGATGGAAATCTAAAATAAAACAAAGTAATTTAAATAGCTGTCAGGTACCATCTGGGGAGAAAGAAACAAAGTTACTGATTCAGGTCAAAAGATTGTTCAACAGAACTGAAGATGTGAGTAAACAAGTGCAACTTCAGTTTCTCTCTCCACAGATGCTGCCAGGTGTGCTGGGTATTTCCAGTAACTGTTCTTATAGCAGATTAAGCACACTGGGTAATAGTACTGCAGTTGTGATGTAGACTGACTAGAAACAGTGGCTGAATTTTAATTTTTGTTATCATCACAAAGTGCCTTTTTACAAGGTAGAACAAAACCACAATATTCTTCAATATAAGATATACAAACACAGATTGCTTAAACCTAGAGACTTCTGAAATACTGTAACTTGATAATTGTGTCAAATCCACCTTGCTATTTTTCAATGAGTTAGCTACTAATTTTAACTCAGAATTACAAATAAAAAGCCCAATTTCCATGGCAGGCACTGGTGCATACTTTGGCTCCAATTTTTAAAATTGAAAGTCCTACTGACATGACATGGTGATACTGGAAGAACTACAGAAAAACACATTAGTAAAACTGCTATAGCACATAAGTATTTTGACTAAAATTCTACTTATGTAAAATTTAATAAAAATAACATTTTTATAGGTCAACATGCATTAAGCATAAATAAAACAAAATCATGCAATCCAAATGTAGACACTTCATAATAACGCAAAGTGAAGGGACAGTAATCTTGATCAGGTAACTGGTTCAAAGCCTAGGATATATAAAACTTACCTTTATATATCATTAATGTAGTTATATAGTATTTTTAATGTAGTGTCTGGGCTTGATTTTCTCTGTAACACAGCTCTTTCTTTCAAGTCCCATTCCAGAGCATAATCTAGGCCAACATGTTTACAATGTATTGAGAAAGTGTGTTATCTATGGTGCTGTTTTATCAACAGGTATTAAGTTGACAGAGGTTTAATTTTGCTGCTATTTCAATGGTACACGGAGCAGCTGATTTTAAATAAATCTGGTGATGCGAAGAGGTTCCCCACCATTATGCATCAATATTCCACTCCCTCACTTTTCTCAAGAATCTCTGTAATCATGAGCAGGTGAGCTATGATCAGTTAAATTAGTACACTATCAAACAAAGATGGAAATTCTAACCTCCTGACTCATTTACTCAATGCAAAATTAAGAGAGGCACAAGGAACAGTTTTTATGATTGGATGTGTCAGGACATGAGACAGCTGATAACTCCGAGCCTAATTTCACGATATTCTCCATTGCAAGGCTGGGAACCAAATTGCAAGTGCACTGGTCAATATAAATGCACTACAAATGCAAACTCTTTCATTCTATCCTTTTATATTAATGACTGACATGTGTTCTCTTTCTGCAGGATTACATGAAAAAGTATGATGAGACACAGCTGTAATATGAAGCGTATGCCAATTAATTGCCAAAAGGTCTCAGAAGGTTTGAGCCATTGAGTGCATGTATAGTCAAATGAAACTCTTTCAGATACTTGCTTTCAAAGTGATAGTGACTTCGTATTGTCAATTTGAAAATAACAGCCATCATAATGCAATTTTATATCATTGTAATCACTCTTGACTCTCACATTGCACATTCATACCAGATAAAGTCACAAATATAATAACTAATCAGAGTATTTTTCCCATACATCCAATCACATTTTAAGAATTCATCCTATAGTACATTCGTGAGAAATAACTGTATTTAAAATCTAATGCAGAATTAATACTTTCTATTACAGTATTGAGAAACCACATCCTCAAATAGTGTGAATAAATTTGAAATCACTTTAACTTTTAATGAAAATTAAGTCTTCATGCAATGTGACACAATATTAAAATTTTCTTCTTCTATATGGGCAGATCTTATTAGCAAGGTTTCATTAGGGCAGCTTATGAAGTCTGAGCATGTGCATATCTTGTATATTTTCTTCTAAAATAAAATTCACTTAAAAGTTGGAATGATTTTCCAGATTCTCTTACCTTCCTTCAAGGTTCATATCTGCTTACCTGCACACTTCGAAGATGTAAGGTTGTATAGAAAAGGATAGAACTGTAGACAGCGGATTAACTTCAGATTGTTATCACAATCAGGGCATCTAGTTGTTCTGTCCAATGCTGTTCTGAAAGCTTGAAGAGCGGCACTAACATTCTTCAGGGCAAGGTAGGCATTTCCCAAGCTTAAGAAGGTTAGTGGCTGGAGGTGAAGAAGTGTGTGTGTGGCAGGAGTGAAGGGGTGAGAAAAAAATATTTGCAGTAATTTCATGCTGCCACAATTTTATAGAAAAAATGTACATTCTGCTAGTAATTACAATCTCAAAAGCTGAACTAAACATTCGACAGCTGGGGTATATATTGCTACAATTGCCTACACCAAGCGTGCAATCACCCAAAAAAACTCACCCCAAACTTTCAGAGACTTCAATTTTAGAAATGCGCTTTTGTTTAATTTAAAATAAATTGATATTTCCCCCAAGAAATTTGGGTCAACAATATTATAGATATAATTTAAAAAAATCAAGTTTTGGAATCTTATTCTTTGAATAAATAATATACCGCAATGTTTTACAACTTTGTTGATTCTAGTAAAATCTGAACATTAAAAATAAACCTTCTATTAAGCCTGAATTTATTAGGCAAATTGGTGTACAAGTCTCAATGTACAAATCTCACTGTTGTAAAAGACCCTCCCCACCCCTTTTGCCTCCAAAGTAAACTAGGTCAACATACACACCAATTTTCACAGTTCAAACTAGAAAATGTAAAATATGAGAAACATGTTTTTAAACAGATGGACAAAAAATGATTCATACTTTGATTACATTAAAGTAGAATATAAACCCCAACTGAAACAGTTTTTCTGTCCTTTCACAGTTGTACTACTTGGTACTTAGCAGAGGAGAAAATGATGAATTAATTCTTGTATGATCCATGTGCACAGGCATGTGTAAATTCACTATCACTTTGTTTTGATCACATGATTTGATTTGTAAATTAAAGTCACTGGTGTAACACAAACTCACGCACATTAAAGACTTGATTTTGATCTTTAGTTTGTGTTGAGTTAATTGATTTTCACCAATGTTGCAATTTAGAAAAGGGAACAATAATTTGGATTAGGCAATGGTTTTGTGACCGCTTTGCCCAGCACCTGCGCTCCATCTGCCATGGCCATCTAGAGCTCCCGGTTACTACCATTTTAATTTTCCTCCCCATTCTCACAGACATGTCTGTTCTCAGGCTCCTCCACTGCCAGGGTCACCCCAACCCGCATCACCATTTCTTTCCCCTCCTCCACCCGCTCCGTCTGCCCATCACCCACACACTCCTCCCACAGGTTCCCCTCCCCCACTGTTCCCATTTGCCCTCCCTACCTCCCTCACTTGATTCCAAGCAACTCCTTCCTCTCCTATCAGACTCTATCATCGTCAGCTCTTTGTCACCTCCACCTATCACCTCCCAGCTTCTGTCGCTATTTCCACTCTCCATTGTTCTTGTTTCTTTCTTGGTCCTAGAATCTCTTTGTCTGAGGGGTTGCACTTAATGGCTGTCTCTTTTTCCAATTCTCTTTGATCTCATTAGTCCATAATCGGCCTGTTGAACCAACAAGTCAGGCTGAAAAATAAATATACCCTGAAGAATGCAGAAGAGTCTAAAGGTGTACATTGTGAAACAACTACTCCAGCAAGATTTGGGCTACTGCTTTACATCCTCTGTACCAGATGTTTCAGGAGCAAATCAAGACTTATTCCATTATCCACAAGTTTAACAGGTCAACCAGTGGACACTTATTGCTATTTTGAAGTATGAAGCAGCTTCCTAAAATGTTTACTGTGACGTTACTTCATATGTATTGTGCAAAGCTAACAGTCATTGTAAAAAAATATATCATTTAGATTATGTACTTTAAGATTAACTATTGACTATTTATTGGTTGAATACAGCACAAATAATTGATTTCATGTCTAATTTACCTCTGTACTGTTAATAGTAAGTGCTTTTTGCAAAAAAGCAGCAGCATCCTGATGCAGCTGAATATGAATTAGTAGGTTAGCCAAGTTGACCAGTGGAATGTCCATGTAATCTTCAGGAACCACATTCAGGGCTCTCTTCAAACAGGCAAGGGCAGAGGTGGTGTTCCCAACTGCTCTCCAATAAAGACCTGCTTCATTCAACAGTAACCACATTGGAGCAATTTGCTAGAAATAAAAAAAAATCTTCTGATTTTCAAGTAAAACAGCAGTACATTTGGCCATCAAAATCAATGCTCACATCAATGAAGAAATAATGTTCATTAAGTCACAGTTAACAATTACAAGAATTTAAATATTTCTATCTAGTCACATCTATATTATAATCTAACATATTTATTATAGATGAGTATAATGAAAGTACTATGTTCTATCTTGTAGGTGTATGAGTGTACAGTGAAGCCTGGTATTAACAACACTATTAAAATAAAATTTGCCCACTCTTTGCAAGGCACAGCTCTCTTACAATTATCCCATGACTGCAAAATAAACCAATTAACTTAAATCTACTTTCAGTGGCTAATCGTCAAGGTGGCTAGTGAACAGTAGTTTAGAAATAGCTATTCACATCTATTTTAATTGAAAGAATGAAGTGAAGCAATACAAACTAACAGGATGCAATTCTTAAGGGGATGTGGGAACAGGGAAGATGGATGTACATGTGTAAATTTTTGATGGGTTGATACAACTTATGATCAAAATATATGGGACCCCCAAAACACTTAAGAAAGAAAGGAACGCATGCCAAGCCTTTCTAAATCACAGTTTAGGCCTCATATAGAGAACGATCAGTTCTGGAAGGTTTTGCGAGAGTATGCAAAGGTAGTTTCCAGCGGCATGAAGATCAGAAACCAATCTGAGAACACAGATCCAAGATGATTGACACAAGAGACAGAGGCCAGCTCTTAACTGAAATTAAAAGGATAATGGAAGCAGAATCATTGGCAGCATCTAAATGAAAATTGAATAATAACTATTCACATGTATCTACGTTTATACTGGAAGACACAGTGTAGCAGCTGATAGAACTGCTGCCTCGTAGCTCCAGTGATCGAGGTTCAGTCCTGACCTTGGATGCTGTCTGTGTGGAGTTTGCATGCTCTCCCTACGACTACTAGGAATTCCTGTTGGTACTCCAGTTTCCTCCCACATCCCAAGGACATGTGGGATGATAGGTTAACTGGCCATTGTTAATTTGTATGCAAATTTATTTTTGAGCAGTAACAATTTTTTTTAGGCTTCTCATTAAATTTGCACACATTAGAATAACACTGGGCAGTATAATAAATGACTATTACACTGTAATTGGTTTGTCTCCCATGTAAGTTTTTTAGGTTTCTTGAACATACGCTGCAAACCACCTTTAGTATTTTGTTTATGCTCCCTTTTTACTGCATCTAAAATGAAACGTGAATTTTGACTGAAGAACGACATCTATGTGGAATAAAACAAAACAATGTAAAATTTTGTTTGACTTTCTAATAAATTTGTATGGTGAACAAACGATCATGTTCTACATATTTCTACCAAGGACATAAGTCAAAAAGAAGAAAATACTGAAGAATGCATGGACTTTTACCCATCTCTAATCCCACGTAACAATTATTAGCTCACCTTTTCAATAGCCTGCGAAATCACTTTTCCGATTTGATCCTCAATAATATTTAAATGAGAGAAAAGAGCCTATTCAAATAAAAGCAAATTGCAGTTACAATCATAAGGTGGAAAAAAGCATCCTATATAATACATTGTACACCATTTGCATATTGAATGTTTCACAGTCGAACATAAGCAAAATTAAACTGTGGCATTGTCACTCAGTATAGTGGAACATCTCAATCAATTTGAATATCTATGACAAATATAAAAATTAAAATATTTGACAGATGAAATGTGACAAAGGTGTACCATTTGATAACAAATTAATAAACTAGAAATAAGAAAAATGTTACAGCTGTTAAGTATTTTCTTCATCACTACAAGTTCTTATCATTAAGTCAGTCAACTGCAAAATTTCTTGAATGTTTTTATTTAACTTGATGTATTCAGCACAAATTTTTGAACTTGTTTCAACTGATAATTACACATACCATTTATAAAACTTTTACCATATCTCTTAATCAGTTTCAAGTCGCTGTGCTATACTAACAGGAATGGTATGGTTCTTTAACATACCTCTGGCATTTGGTTGAGGTGATTTATTTACTAGAAAACAATTTTTAAGGTGAAGAGAAATGATATAAAATTGGGCTGTATTGCCTGTCTGGAACCACAACATGTGCAAGAAACATCAGCAAGAAGAGAATATGTTATCTATAGATGTCCATGGTATGAAACACAAACAGAAGAGAACACTTAAACCCTTAAATAAGTCATAATAAAATCCTTAGGTGTCTTGACCAAATTTTTCTATTCCTAGTTCACACTCAGTGGTGCAGTACCATCCCACAAATTCAAACTCATTGACTTTAGCTTCACATTGTTCAATGAGATTTGAACTTGCAACCATTAGGTTTTTGTCCAACACCCAACCAGGCTACCTTAGCTTGCACAAAAGTGACTCAATGGGGAAATCAATTCATTTTTTTTCATTGAAGATTGCATAACAGGTTATTTTAACCTCATGTCTCAGCACTGATAATTTTTCTCAAGTGGTGGTAGTTTAGAACATTTTTTGTTTTTATTTCAGACTTTCATCCACAATGTGGTGTTTAGTTAAGAATATTACCTGCTTGGCATAGTAGTCTGGTACTCCAGATTTCAAATCTGACCTGTTTTCCAATTCTTTCACCATCTGATAGAGTTTTTCGTTACTGTGGATATCTGTCATTGAAGAACAGTCTGGAAGATGATCAGTCACATCCCTCTCCTGGTCTTCTGAAGTTATCAAAAGTGATCGGACACTGGAAAAAAATAAAATTAATCTCGACATTTTACTGGCTAGTAAGCTTAATAGAACAGGTTAAATTCAGCAGAAACTTAAAGTGTCAAATTCCTTTCAAGCAATGCAAGATATTAATGATATAATATTAACATGCAACAAATTATCAGTCTGTATAAGCTATATCGCCAAACTATTTAAATATTGTTCCACATGACACAAGGTGGCTAACAGTCAGCACTATCTGGGGCACCTGGAGGATATCAGAGAGTTATTTTGGACCCATGAAAATTTTCTCAAGAAATGGCATAAAAGATATTTTAGAGATTAATTAAT